>NC_138576.1:90275565-90875565 GCF_964289735.1 Phaethon aethereus | reverse complement strand
CAGTTGCTGAAACCTCGAGCGTGGCTAGCAGTAACCGTAGATACATATAGCGGAATGATCGTAGCCACACAACACCTCAAAACCGACTCCAAAGCGACCATCCAACATTGGTTGACAGTCATGGCGTGGCTTGGCATCCCTAATCAGATCAAAACAGACAACGGCCCGAACTTCGCCTCCAAATCAGTCCAGGCATGATACCAAATGGGGTGTCACCTTAACACACGGTATTCCATATAACAGCACAGGTCAAGCTATAGTCGAACGAGTAAATCAAACTCTGAAATCTAAATTAGAGGTGTTGGCAAAAACAGAAGGTTTTGCCAATGCCGTTCCCCCGGGAGACCAAGCACGCCTGCTAGCGACCGCCCTTTTAGCGCTAAATCAATTCCCCAGGGGAGGAGAGGTGAATAGCCCCACCCAAAAACATTGGGCCGCTCAAGCGCTAGAAGAAGGCCCATTAGTTATAATCAAAAATGAGCTGGGAGAATGGGAACAAGGGTGGAGGCTAGTCCTTACAGGGCGAGGGTATGCCCCAGTTAAAAAAGATGGAAAAGTTAAGTGGTGTCCGCTTAAGTCTATTAAACCGGACCTTCAGAATAAAGCTAATGAAAACTGTGAGTTTTTGTCCACAGGATCGGATTATCGGACGTCCTTGTAACCCGTACACCCCGGTGGCGAGAGAGGACGACAAGCCGACAAGCATCCTGTCCGCACCTGGGAGCTCCACACTGGTGGAATCCAAACAGCAGCGACCTAACCTCCAAAGGGGGAGGCTACGATGTCTTTGTGTGATCTTGATTTTAGGGCTCGTCACTATAGGGCAAGCAGTATCAGAACACCATCCCCATCGGCCATTTAAATGGTCCCTCCTTCGATTCTATGATCAGCAAGTTATCGCAACCCGCTGCTTTAAGAATGTTCTTGTTCAAAATTTCCTTTAACTATCCCCAGTTATACCCCATTGCTCCCAGCTACCCCCCAGTCACCTCTTGATGTGCCTTGTGTTTTCTATTCAAGTTCGTAATATATATATATTTTTTAACATTATTATAACGCACTGACTAAGAGTAGGATGCATTTAGTATGTTTCCTATCCAAGGTTACGAGATATATATTCTTTCAGATTGCTATATTTTAACCAATTTAATTTATTAATTAAATAGCAATTTAATTACTGTTAATATTAATTAATATAATTAATAATAATTTATTTATTATTATAAATTAATAAATTAATTTAAATAATTTAATTACGCATAGGGAGGGGGGAAATGTAGATAGCTAGGGTCTGGTGGTCGGAAGATATCGCGCTGTACGGAAAGTTAGGGCCCCTCTCCTGAAAGCCAATAGCGTTTAATTTATGATGCAAGCAGATGGAAGTGAGGTTATAAACCTAAGCTATATAACGCCGTGTCACAAACTAATAAAGGCCATTTGCCGTCTACCACATTGGTGTCAGTGAGCTGATGGCCCGAGCGGCCTGGGGTTGGTCGCCGTGCCGTTCCTGAACCAGGTCGCCACGCCTGCGAAGGCAACAGCGTTCTATTCCTTTCTAGACATTCAATCCCTGACCGTGCTTCAACAAGAGACAATGGAAGTTTTACAGCCCCAAGAGTGCACCTAAACCGTTACCCTTTGCATAAAACTGGCAGGACACAACTGCAATTATGCGCGTGGGTGGGCAGGACGAGCATAAAATGGTCTCTGACACTCAAAGCCGCGCAATAGAAAACTTAGACAAGGTACGTCTCTTGACATTCTCAGTAAAGACACAGTAAAAGATCACCTCCTTCTGGAAGCCAGTGCAAGTCACATGAACAACTCCGCAGGTCAGCAAGCACGTACCATCTGCAAAAACAAGGAACGTTTGACAACCTCCCATACTCTCACAGCCAGGTTATGACCAGATTACAAGTTTTAAACAGCAGTGTCTGGAAAGACATAACTGAGGACCCATTTTCTTCATCAGATCACTTACAAACCTGTTTTAAAAAACAATTACTGCGTGCAGAAATTTTATCTCTAGTGCTATTGAGGCGCTGTGCTTTGAGCTTCAGTTCAAAGTCATTTCGTTTTATGACCGCCACCACTTCACAGGCTACATGACAAGAGCACCAAAACCCAAAACTCAGCAGACTGTCAGAGACGTTTCACAATATTAAATAACTTGTTAGTACAACGTAATCAGAGTTGGGTTTGGGGGAGGTTGTGTTGTTTTGGTTTGGTTTTTGACTGACAAACAATGAACAGGAGAACCAATTTCACAACCAAAAGCAGTGAAATACCTACCAAAATTATAGTTCCTTGGATGAAAAAACTGCTCAGGTGGTGGATAAGAAGGACGAGCTCCCCGACTTAGACTCCGCTCATGTACCAGAATATCCAAAAGGAGGTTTGGAGAAGTCATGCTTATCACAGTGTCCAGTGACCACAATCCAAAGTAGGGGCAGTCATGAAGGAATTCTTCTGGCCTTAAAGAAAACAAGTGCATAAGCTAAAGGCCGGCATTCAAATGAATTTTTTGGAGGGGTATTGAAAAAAATGTAAGAAAAACCTACCTTAGTGAATCTGGCATTTGAGCATGATACCAGCGATTAATGTCAAATACAGCCAAATAAGCAGATGGTTTTCCCTGACCACATGTATTCACTTGCCAAGTGAAGACTGACACACTGGTCTCGGGAGATGTTACTGTAAAAGGCAAGACATTGTTTCTTATGTGTAGAAAAGATGATCTCTCTGATATTTTCAAAACACCACTTTCTGTTTTGGCTTCATTCTGTTCTATCTCCCATGAAACACAACACTTACTAAGACTAATCAAAAAAATGTCTGGAATAGCAAACATCTCTGTGACAGGTTTCAGTCATACTGCCCCTTTTTCTTGTTCCAATGGTATCAGTTCTAAGCCAAAGCAAACACACAATTATTAGCTAATTAAGTTTTCCAGACATTAATACATCCAAACCTCAGAAAACATGCCTCCTTCTTAAAAATGGGCACTAAGTTTCCTTAGTCCTCTTTGGATATTTATCGCATTCCAGCAATGCTTCTTTCCTTGCTTGACTCCATTTCCCCTCTCCCACAAGAATGCATCTAAGGTCTCTTCTGGTTCTGCTCTCTAACGATTGACCGGTGGTGTTGAAGCCCGACTGCTTGCTAACCTGTTCTCATCTCAACAGGTTCTGTTTTAGAAACATCCTCCTCTTCTGCCCTGTTTCTACCGCCTGCTTCCTCCAGATCCAGCAATTACCTTGGCAGACAGTAGGCAGGACTGGCATAAGTTTGCCAGCTCAGGCCAAACAAGGGCTATACAGACTGCCCTCTAATGCCTCCAGAGTACTCAAAGTGTAAGAACTGTTTGTACCGTAGCCAGCAATGGCCAAGATCCTTTATCAGGTTATTCTTTGAAGGCCACAACCTTATGATTATTTTTCATGAAAAGCACCTTTGATTTCTTCTCCAAATCCAAGACAGCTAAAACACTGTTTGAAGACATTTGAAAAATTCAGAATCTTAGGTTATCATAGGATGAAACACACCAGCTTCTTTTCTTAGTTCTGATGAATCTGGTTGCTCCATCTGGACAGGTTTATGTTAGACCATTTGACTGACAATACTTTCAGACCACGCATCCTCCACCACTCCACGATGATGGAGTCTCCGGATAGCGCTTTAGCATCTTCTGGTACCTTTCTCTTTTTTTTAAAAAAAAAAGTTCACAACCAATAACATGCATATGCTTTTTGTCAAAGCAAGACACACACAAAAGAACAAATATGTACCCGTGTTTGTAAGTTCTACAAGCATCACCTTAAGCAAGGCACTACAAGATTAATTCTCATTCTAGCACTATCTTTTAAAGCTGAGGGGAAAAACTAATCACACTTTTGACTGCTTACTGAGTTTCCAGGTCCTTGGAGAATTAAGGTGAAGTGGGTCTTGTAGGTGCTTGCTTACAAGCTGTTGTGAGGCTTCACCACGGTGCCTTCAAGAGGAGGGTGCTTTGCATACCTAAAAGCATAACGCAAGAGCTCTCTTGCAAGAGCTGCTCACCTAGCATAGTGTGAGAAACTGGTTCGCTGCTCATTTCCCATTCCAACTTCTCCAATTTTGGATAATACATTACTGATAAAAGTTGCTCTTGTATGCACATTTCCTGCGTTAGCTTGTTTGGTACTGTTGACAATGGTGTTGGTCTTGCGACTGTAAAGCAAGAGGGAAAAAACATCAGCCTCATGTAATCAAAGCCGTGGTTAGTTGTCCCTTATATTTCACCCTCTAAAAATTATCATGACTTAAGACCGATGAAGGCAAACGATAAGGCTTGGCTCTCTCCACCGCCAGCTTCCTTTGAACTCTAGGCAGGATCTTGCCATATTGGTCTAGCATGGAATTTCTGGCAACCGCTCGCTCTCTCAAGCGTGGATCACGATCGTTCTGATCCATGAAAAGCAAAAAGCAAAAAGTTAGCTAATTGCAAGAAGTTCATCGCACAGAACTATCTGTGCTCTTTCTAATTAGTGAATAAATTTCCTCTACAGGTCGAGGAAAATACACCCACTGCACACACCAGCAGCAAGTTCTGCCAATCAGCACACGCCAGCTTCACCTGGTAGTTTTGGCAAAGTGGAAGGAAGACTAGAGGAATAACAGAACCCACAACTTCAAGGTAAAACAGCTCTGGCACTCTGCAGAACCTTGTTCTGATACACTTGCTGTCACCTGCAATCCTCAAACGGCTGACAAAACAGCAGGCTCTCCCTTGTTTTCCCTCAATATATATGAACCACCAACACTAAACGTCCGTGTCTAACTGTATCCTCATTCAGACACCACAAACCCAGTTAGGACACATGCAACTAATTCCACATTCTTTTGCTTAATTCGAGCCGCAGGCTGGGCTGCCTGTTGTTCTGAGGAACACTCTCACTTTTCCTCCGACATTTCAACTTACGGAAGGCTAATTCTAATCTTTGCTTGCATGCCTCTGCATTACAGACTCAGTTTATTGATTTCCAATTAACTGGCTTCGGGAACATCCTCTGCTAATACCCATTGCGCATTTTGTGCAGTTGAGTTTGCCGTCAGGAGTGCACGAAGGGGACAAAACAAGTACAACTATGCAATGACGTTTGCAGGGAAACAGCAGAATTATGGTCAAGCAGCTTTCTGGACTATGACGACAGGAAGCCGTTCTGACACCCAAAACGCTAAGTTACAATTTCCTAAAATGACAGAAAAGACGTGAAGCATTTAAATTCTAATAGGTTTAAATTTTAGGGTGCTCAAATACCGTATTATCATGTAGTGGTAATCCTTTACAAGGATAATGCACAGACAGGTGACACAAAGTAGCAGCTTAATTCAGCTGGCGTTCTGATACTTCTCTCCGGTGAAATGATCCTTCATAGATTTTTACTTTTTTCTTTTAGGTTCTTTGTTTGTTTGCTTGCTTTTAAACACATTCAAAAGTATCCTTTCCTTCTAGGCATATTCGTTACACTCAAAGCAATTTCTACACATTAGAATACATATGGGGTATTCCCACCTTTTTCTGAAAACGGGTTTCAGACAAGGGAAACACACCAAATACTGCTTACGGTGGCCAACAAAACTCCTAACCAAGCTTCCTGACCACAATTCTGAAATTTGTCTTACTAACGTGCAAAAGAAATCCCTGCTCAAATGCATCACAGGTCTCTGAACAATAGAAAGGTAGCAAAGGGTATTAAAAACGTTCTTGATTTACCAAGTTATTTCCAAACTGGAGCCATGATCAGAATATCTCATTTGAATGTAAGAGTCTACATCAGGCTTGCAAAGGAAACAGTCTACATGCTAGGCCAGCTTGCCAAGAAATTTATTTTAGCTACCACCCTGTGCAGAAGTGTTCTTTGCCCTACCACGCTTCCACAAATCTGGTGAAGAATCCAGGAGACAGGAAGATGAGGCCAGCAGGAAGACTGCTCTCCCTGTCCTACTACTTGCTCCACTGGGCAATGACTAGCTAGCTGATCCTTCAGCTTAGTTCCTGCCTGGGGGAAGATGGGCTGTGCACCACATAGGCTCCATCTCTCATGAAACTCTTCAGATGAGAGAGAAAGGGAGGTGCACTGCAGATGGGAAGCCTATGACAGAGGGGGGTGAAGTCACTATGGGGGGAGAAAGCAGACAGAAGGTCGTGGGTGTCATAAGACAAAGGTGATTAAGGTGTTGCAGCAACAAGAGGGCCGTCTAAGAGGAGAAAACTGGGCTACTGTAGCACAAGGCAAAGGCTACCGAGGTGAAGATCTGCTTCGAGAGGCTGCAGAAAAGCCTGCTGACGAAGGGGAAATGAGGGCAAGCAGTGATGAAACTGTCACGTAGAGCTGACAACAGGAGTTGTTTACCACAGCCCACTTCCTTGGAAGCAAATGATCCTGTTTAGTGCAGCAAGCTGATGTTTGCAATAGCTCGCATCCGAGTGAGACACCCCCCTCGTCAGCTACTGCACTGGACCTAACGCTTGAGAAAGTGATGGGGATAAGGTCGTTCTGAGGGAAAGACGCTTTCTGCTGCGCATGACCAGCACGGACTGCACACTTCCCTGTGCCTATCTGTGGCACAGGATTACAAGACGGGTCTCTAAAGACAGATCTGCTGGGGCTGTTGCCAGTCAGACTCAAGATGGACGTATTTCCCCCTTGATTCCCTGATGTGCACTCACCTGACTCAAACTGGATGGCTCAACATCAACTAGTCTCGGAGACAGCAAGCCAGCTACAAGACACCTATTGTAGCTCTCATGAATGGCTTCTCTTATTGAAGGACCCTGTATCTTTAAAAACTTCAAGGTCTGAAACATCAATCGAGCATTACAGATTAAGACAGCATTATTATTCAGTCACCGAGGTTCTGGGTTAACCACTAAGAGAAATAATAGAAATGTTCAGGTAAACTGTCAGAAAGCTTGCATCAGTAATATGCTTTAGGTTTGCAATCTGAGTAAGTGGTACTACGTAGAGTCTTAAAGTTGGAAGACAAACCGTTACAGATTCTTTAAAAAAATCCTGTACGACAAACTAGCAGCCCTTGCGATGCTTAGTTAAGCATTGTTTAGCTTCTCTGTCAATATACAGGCCTTCCTGTTTCCATGAACGCTGACACAAAATACGTCCTATGTAAGCTAAAACTAACACACAACTTCAAATCACACTGTGGAAGATCCTTTCTATGCTTGTTTGTGCAGAAGCTGATGCATTGTGGAAATATTTAGTGAGCTCAAACTTAATGCAAAGTTCTTTGTCACAATCTGTGCAGTGGCTCCGAACTTATACTTCGGCCAAGTTTGGGAGAAAAAAACATTTCATTTCTTCTCCAACAGTTAAATAATTTTCCACTTTCTCCATTCTGTCCACCTTTTTCAAGTTAACTGGGGATCAAAACCCTAACTCAGGACTATGCAGGCAGTTCCACTGAGGGGTAGTAAAGAAGTAAGAGCTTTCCCTGACTTCCACAACATCTTTGTTCTTGCTCCGGGAGCAGCATTCTGTAGATAGCTAGGGTCTGGCGGCCGGAAGATATCGCGCTGTACGGAAAGTTAGGGCCCCTCTCCTGAAAGCCAATAGCGTTTAGTTTATGATGCAAGCAGACGGAAGTGAGGTTATAAACCTAAGCTGTATAACGCCGTGTCACATACCAATAAACGCCATTTGCCGTCCACCACATTGGTGTCAGCGAGCTGATGGCCCGAGCGGCCTGGGGTTGGTCGCCGTGCCGTTCCTGAACCAGGTCGCCACGCCTGCGAAGGCAACAAGTGGTGCCGAAACCCGGGAATTGTCGCCTGGACGGGTGAACGGCGGCTGGAGCGGCAGGACCAGCCTGGCGCGGAGGACGCTCCCGGACCAACAAGGAGGATGGAAGCCCTTGTGAAGGTCGTATCACAATTACATAAGCAGTGGGGTATTGATTGTAAACCCAAAGATTTTACACTCGCAGTTGCGAGACTTTTGCAAATTGGGGTCATTGCCCAGCCGGTGGATATTCTCCACCCCGAAGTGTGGGATAAATGCACTAAAGCGTTAGCCGAAGAGACGATGTCCTCGGGTCGTGGGAAAAACCTTAAGCCGTGGGGGAAAGTCGTACAAGCCCTGCAGAAGGCCATACAAGAACAGGACACCTGGAGGGCGGCAAAGAACTGTTTGTTGGTCACCCCAAAATTGGGAGTCGGGGCAGCCACGTAGACTTTGCACCCCCCAGACGATGACGATTCTACTGAGCCTAAAGATCTGCAAAAGGGCGACACGTCCCCTCAATTCCCGAACCCCGATCCGCTTACGGACGGACAGAAACGAGCTAAATTCTTCTGGGGTAAGCTAGCCGAGGAGGCCAGGTGCGCCGCCGAGAAATCAGAGTCTGAGGAAGTCTGGGCTACACCACCGCCCGATACGCCCCAAGATGGCGCCGAGCAAGAAGGCAAAGGGCGAGGCGAGGATGCCCTTAGCGGGAACAGGGAGGAAGCGTTAGCGTTAACAAGCGCACACAAACGTGAAGGGGAGGAGAACGTGAAAAAGAAAGGTGATGAGAGTTACCGGGAAGGGGAGGTGAACGAGAAAAAGAGAGGTGATGAGGGTGCCCGGGAAGGTGAGGAGAGCGCGAGCGAAGGGCGGAAAGCCAATCAGAGCGGCCATCCGAAAAAATGCGCTGATAAGACAAACACCCCGCCGAGCAGAGGGCGGGACGAGCCGAGAGGGCGGGAACGGCCCGCCCGCAAGGGAAGCGGGCGGGACGAGCCGAGAGGGCGGGAACGGCCCGCCCGCAAGGGAAGCGGGCGGGGCCGGAGCCCAACAAAAAGGTCCTGCAAACCGGAAGTAACCAGTCAGTCGAGTTCCGACTCTGGATCAGACGCTAGCTGGGACGAGTGGCTCACAACCGATTCAAACTCAGAGAAGGAGGAAACAGAGATAAATAAAGTCAAGAGCCCAAATATTCCCATCCAAATTAAAGAGGAACCGCGAAGGGGAGAAATCCCTCTCACGGACTGGAGGAAAATAAAGATTGCGTGTGCCGACTGGGCCCCATCGGCTGCGCTAGCGTTCCCGGTCCGGGTGACAGATGGGGGACAGAGGGTCCACTCACCAATAAACCCCAAAGATATACAAGCGATTGTTAAGGCAATTGCGGATAAAGGGCTTAACTCTGCCATGGTCTCCACCCTCATAGGTGGTGTCTTTGGGGGAGACGATATGCTCCCGTTCGATATAAAACAAACTTGTAGAATGATCTTCGACGGGGCAGGGGTGATTGTTTTTAAACAAGAATGGGAGGACAACTGTGCGAAACAACTAGCCCGAATAACCGGGGCGGATCACCCGCTACATGGCTCCAGCCTGCAGCGGCTGATGGGCACAGATCCAACAATGATTACCGCCCAGGCGCAGGCCGAGGGCCTGCGGGCTCATGAAGTAATGACAACTACTCGTGCAGCCAGAGAAGCTATTCGCACAGCCTCTAGAGTTACTGTCAAGCCATCGCCATGGTCCACAATAAAACAAAATGAAAATGAGAGCTTTACGCAATTCGTGGATCGCCTCCAGGCAGCGGTCGACTCCTCGACCCTGCCCGCGGATGCGAAGGGCCCGGTTGTTGCAGATTGCTTACGTCAGCAGTGCAATTCGACAACCAAGGAAATCCTACGGTCACTGCCAGTGGGGTCAAGCATTGCGGACATGATTAAGCATGTCACGAAGGAAGAGCATCGAGCCCTGATCCAGGTGGCTGTTCGTACCGCAATAGCTAATGTGATGACATGTTTTAAATGTGGCCAGGCGGGTCGGGGGTTGCACCAACAGCGCTTCCCCCGTGCCAGAACCGACCCAGAGGACCGTGTTGGGCCTGCGGAAAGAAAGGACATTTTGCTAAAGAATGTAGATCTAAAACTCAGGGAAACGGGAAGGGGAGAGGACGCCTGGGCTGCGCACAGCCCTCTCCCACTTGGGACACCAGGCGGCCCAACTACGCCAACCCCAAGCGGGGCGAAGCGCTCCCGAACCCGCTGCCCCCTTGAGAAGCGACCAACTTTACGGTTCAACCGACGATCCAGCCGAACCTGTCCCTACCTCAGGGACAGCAAGGACCACCCTCTGGGGGCGAGACCCCAGGGTGGCCCTGGCAGTAAAGTGTGATAACCCGCCAGTGGTGTGGGGGACCTGTTCCCTCTATAATACCTTAAATGACACCACCATTAGTGTCCCCTTTTTAATCGATACTGGAGCAGATGTTACAGTTATCCCTGAGACGAACTGGCCCCCACATTGGAAATTGGAAGACACCCCCATGGTGGGCAGAGTCGGGGGATTAACCCGAGCTCGAAAGAGTGTTCAATTAGTAGCAATTATGCTCCACACTGAAAAAGGGCCGGAGAAAACCATTGCCCTCTTCCCATATGTCATGTCAGGAGTCCCACCCCTGTTGGGAAGGGACGCCCTAACCCTATTAAAAGCCAGGGTGACAAATTTACCATAAGGGCCACTGCCGCATACCCACTCCCACCAATTAGACTGACGTGGAAATCGTCCGATCCAGTGTGGGTCGAGCAGTGGCCCCTGTCAAAGCCTCGAATGGACGCTCTTCTTGAGCTAGTCGACCGCGAACTACAACGAGGTCATATAGAGCCTTCTACTAGCCCATGGAACACCCCAGTTTTTGTAATACCCAAACGAACGGGCGAGGGGTTTCGCCTCCTCCATGACCTGCGTGAAGTAAATAAAAGAATCCAACCAATAGGCCCCGTCCAAACGCTGTTACCCATGAACTCTATGATACCAAAAGGACAACCTTGTGCCGTCCTTGATATTAAAGACTGTTTCTTTTCGATACCCCTACATGAAGAAGACAAAGAGCGGTTTGCTTTTTCTGTCGTGTTCCCAAACAGCCACCGCCCCAACCTACGCTTCCAGTGGAAAGTGCTGCCTCAGGGAATGATCAACTCGCCTACCATCTGCCAAATTACAGTGGATCGGGCGCTGGCACCGATTCGGCGTAGTGACCCGACCGCGACTATCATCCAATATATGGATGATATCTTGATCGCCGCACCGTCAGGAAGTCAGGTGGACCAGCTAGTATCAACAGTTTCGGAAACTTTAAAAACAAATGGGTTCGAGATCGCGAGCGCGAAAGTTAAAAGAGGACCATGTGTGAGCTTTTTGGGAGCGGAGATCACAAGTTCCTACATAACCCCACCCCAAATAAAGATCCGTTGGAACATCAAAACGCTCCATGATATGCAGCAGTTAGTGGGGTCCTTACAATGGCTCCGCAACATTGTCCTGATCCCTCCCAAGATCATGGCCCCCCTGTATGACCTTCTGAAGGGGAAGAACCCATGGGAACAAAAAACTCTGACGATGGAAGCAATAGACTCTCTTGACTTTATCGAGCAACAGGTATCGTCAAGCACGCTCACCAGGTGGGACCCAGATATACCACTCGATCTGTATGTACATTTCACGGAGGGAGGGGGAGTAGGGGCACTAGCCCAGGGACCTCCTGAAAAAGCTCAACCAATACAATGGATAGTCCTGGGAAAACCGTCACGTGCATTCTCTCCGGGAGTCGAGTGCCTCGGCAGCCTCATTATGAAAGGCAGAAAACTCGCCCTAAGACACCTAGGCATCGAACCCGCCAGGATATACCTACCCTTCCACAAACAGCTCCCAACGCTATCAGTGGCGATGTCAGAGTATCTAGCTATAGCTCTCGTCGGATTTGGCGGAGCAGTCCGGTATGCTACAAAACCCCCCTGGGCTCAAATGCTGGCAATTGTCAACATCGACCTCCCAAGGAAGATCATGGATCGGCCCCAACAGGGACCAACGGTCTTCACAGACGCATCCTCAGCGACCTCAACCGCAGCGGCAGTATAGCAATCGGGAGGAGAATGGCACTGCATTAAAACGACCGATCGTGCGCTTTCAGTCCAGCAGCTAGAAGCGATGGCTGTAGTACTAGCGTGTGGACTGTTCCCAATGGAACACCTCAACATAGTGACCGATTCGATGTTCGTGGCTAAGCTTTGCCTAGCCATGTCGGGACCCGGCATGTCAACATCCACAACAGCTATCATGCTGGAAGAAGCACTTTTTTCCAGAAAGGGCACCATATCGGTCATCCACGTCAACAGCCATGACCCAATCAAAGGGTTTTTCCAAACCGGCAACGACAAAGCAGATGCTGCTGCAAAAGGGGTGTGGACGCTAAGAGAAGCCCGCCAGCTACACGAGTCTCTCCACATCGGAGCTAAAGCGCTAGCAAAGAAATGCGGGATCTCGGTCACTGATGCGAAACACATAGTAGCCACGTGTCCCCATTGCCAGAAAGCACCACTGTGGTCCAGTGGAGTCAACCCCAGAGGCCTTAAGGCCTCCGAAGTGTGGCAGACGGATTTTACGCTCGGTCAGTTGCTGAAACCTCGAGCGTGGCTAGCAGTAACCGTAGATACATATAGCGGAATGATCGTAGCCACACAACACCTCAAAACCGACTCCAAAGCGACCATCCAACATTGGTTGACAGTCATGGCGTGGCTTGGCATCCCTAATCAGATCAAAACAGACAACGGCCCGAACTTCGCCTCCAAATCAGTCCAGGCATGATACCAAATGGGGTGTCACCTTAACACACGGTATTCCATATAACAGCACAGGTCAAGCTATAGTCGAACGAGTAAATCAAACTCTGAAATCTAAATTAGAGGTGTTGGCAAAAACAGAAGGTTTTGCCAATGCCGTTCCCCCGGGAGACCAAGCACGCCTGCTAGCGACCGCCCTTTTAGCGCTAAATCAATTCCCCAGGGGAGGAGAGGTGAATAGCCCCACCCAAAAACATTGGGCCGCTCAAGCGCTAGAAGAAGGCCCATTAGTTATAATCAAAAATGAGCTGGGAGAATGGGAACAAGGGTGGAGGCTAGTCCTTACAGGGCGAGGGTATGCCGCAGTTAAAAAAGATGGAAAAGTTAAGTGGTGTCCGCTTAAGTCTATTAAACCGGACCTTCAGAATAAAGCTAATGAAAACTGTGAGTTTTTGTCCACAGGATCGGATTATCGGACGTCCTTGTAACCCGTACACCCCGGTGGCGAGAGAGGACGACAAGCCGACAAGCATCCTGTCCGCACCTGGGAGCTCCACACTGGTGGAATCCAAACAGCAGCGACCTAACCTCCAAAGGGGGAGGCTACGATGTCTTTGTGTGATCTTGATTTTAGGGCTCGTCACTATAGGGCAAGCAGTATCAGAACACCATCCCCATCGGCCATTTAAATGGTCCCTCCTTCGATTCTATGATCAGCAAGTTATCGCAACCCGCTGCTTTAAGAATGTTCTTGTTCAAAATTTCCTTTAACTATCCCCAGTTATACCCCATTGCTCCCAGCTACCCCCCAGTCACCTCTTGATGTGCCTTGTGTTTTCTATTCAAGTTCGTAATATATATATATTTTTTAACATTATTATAACGCACTGACTAAGAGTAGGATGCATTTAGTATGTTTCCTATCCAAGGTTACGAGATATATATTCTTTCAGATTGCTATATTTTAACCAATTTAATTTATTAATTAAATAGCAATTTAATTACTGTTAATATTAATTAATATAATTAATAATAATTTATTTATTATTATAAATTAATAAATTAATTTAAATAATTTAATTACGCATAGGGAGGGGGGAAATGTAGATAGCTAGGGTCTGGTGGTCGGAAGATATCGCGCTGTACGGAAAGTTAGGGCCCCTCTCCTGAAAGCCAATAGCGTTTAATTTATGATGCAAGCAGATGGAAGTGAGGTTATAAACCTAAGCTATATAACGCCGTGTCACAAACTAATAAAGGCCATTTGCCGTCTACCACATTGGTGTCAGTGAGCTGATGGCCCGAGCGGCCTGGGGTTGGTCGCCGTGCCGTTCCTGAACCAGGTCGCCACGCCTGCGAAGGCAACAGCGTTCTATTCCTTTCTAGACATTCAATCCCTGACCGTGCTTCAACAAGAGACAATGGAAGTTTTACAGCCCCAAGAGTGCACCTAAACCGTTACCCTTTGCATAAAACTGGCAGGACACAACTGCAATTATGCGCGTGGGTGGGCAGGACGAGCATAAAATGGTCTCTGACACTCAAAGCCGCGCAATAGAAAACTTAGACAAGGTACGTCTCTTGACATTCTCAGTAAAGACACAGTAAAAGATCACCTCCTTCTGGAAGCCAGTGCAAGTCACATGAACAACTCCGCAGGTCAGCAAGCACGTACCATCTGCAAAAACAAGGAACGTTTGACAACCTCCCATACTCTCACAGCCAGGTTATGACCAGATTACAAGTTTTAAACAGCAGTGTCTGGAAAGACATAACTGAGGACCCATTTTCTTCATCAGATCACTTACAAACCTGTTTTAAAAAACAATTACTGCGTGCAGAAATTTTATCTCTAGTGCTATTGAGGCGCTGTGCTTTGAGCTTCAGTTCAAAGTCATTTCGTTTTATGACCGCCACCACTTCACAGGCTACATGACAAGAGCACCAAAACCCAAAACTCAGCAGACTGTCAGAGACGTTTCACAATATTAAATAACTTGTTAGTACAACGTAATCAGAGTTGGGTTTGGGGGAGGTTGTGTTGTTTTGGTTTGGTTTTTGACTGACAAACAATGAACAGGAGAACCAATTTCACAACCAAAAGCAGTGAAATACCTACCAAAATTATAGTTCCTTGGATGAAAAAACTGCTCAGGTGGTGGATAAGAAGGACGAGCTCCCCGACTTAGACTCCGCTCATGTACCAGAATATCCAAAAGGAGGTTTGGAGAAGTCATGCTTATCACAGTGTCCAGTGACCACAATCCAAAGTAGGGGCAGTCATGAAGGAATTCTTCTGGCCTTAAAGAAAACAAGTGCATAAGCTAAAGGCCGGCATTCAAATGAATTTTTTGGAGGGGTATTGAAAAAAATGTAAGAAAAACCTACCTTAGTGAATCTGGCATTTGAGCATGATACCAGCGATTAATGTCAAATACAGCCAAATAAGCAGATGGTTTTCCCTGACCACATGTATTCACTTGCCAAGTGAAGACTGACACACTGGTCTCGGGAGATGTTACTGTAAAAGGCAAGACATTGTTTCTTATGTGTAGAAAAGATGATCTCTCTGATATTTTCAAAACACCACTTTCTGTTTTGGCTTCATTCTGTTCTATCTCCCATGAAACACAACACTTACTAAGACTAATCAAAAAAATGTCTGGAATAGCAAACATCTCTGTGACAGGTTTCAGTCATACTGCCCCTTTTTCTTGTTCCAATGGTATCAGTTCTAAGCCAAAGCAAACACACAATTATTAGCTAATTAAGTTTTCCAGACATTAATACATCCAAACCTCAGAAAACATGCCTCCTTCTTAAAAATGGGCACTAAGTTTCCTTAGTCCTCTTTGGATATTTATCGCATTCCAGCAATGCTTCTTTCCTTGCTTGACTCCATTTCCCCTCTCCCACAAGAATGCATCTAAGGTCTCTTCTGGTTCTGCTCTCTAACGATTGACCGGTGGTGTTGAAGCCCGACTGCTTGCTAACCTGTTCTCATCTCAACAGGTTCTGTTTTAGAAACATCCTCCTCTTCTGCCCTGTTTCTACCGCCTGCTTCCTCCAGATCCAGCAATTACCTTGGCAGACAGTAGGCAGGACTGGCATAAGTTTGCCAGCTCAGGCCAAACAAGGGCTATACAGACTGCCCTCTAATGCCTCCAGAGTACTCAAAGTGTAAGAACTGTTTGTACCGTAGCCAGCAATGGCCAAGATCCTTTATCAGGTTATTCTTTGAAGGCCACAACCTTATGATTATTTTTCATGAAAAGCACCTTTGATTTCTTCTCCAAATCCAAGACAGCTAAAACACTGTTTGAAGACATTTGAAAAATTCAGAATCTTAGGTTATCATAGGATGAAACACACCAGCTTCTTTTCTTAGTTCTGATGAATCTGGTTGCTCCATCTGGACAGGTTTATGTTAGACCATTTGACTGACAATACTTTCAGACCACGCATCCTCCACCACTCCACGATGATGGAGTCTCCGGATAGCGCTTTAGCATCTTCTGGTACCTTTCTCTTTTTTTTAAAAAAAAAAGTTCACAACCAATAACATGCATATGCTTTTTGTCAAAGCAAGACACACACAAAAGAACAAATATGTACCCGTGTTTGTAAGTTCTACAAGCATCACCTTAAGCAAGGCACTACAAGATTAATTCTCATTCTAGCACTATCTTTTAAAGCTGAGGGGAAAAACTAATCACACTTTTGACTGCTTACTGAGTTTCCAGGTCCTTGGAGAATTAAGGTGAAGTGGGTCTTGTAGGTGCTTGCTTACAAGCTGTTGTGAGGCTTCACCACGGTGCCTTCAAGAGGAGGGTGCTTTGCATACCTAAAAGCATAACGCAAGAGCTCTCTTGCAAGAGCTGCTCACCTAGCATAGTGTGAGAAACTGGTTCGCTGCTCATTTCCCATTCCAACTTCTCCAATTTTGGATAATACATTACTGATAAAAGTTGCTCTTGTATGCACATTTCCTGCGTTAGCTTGTTTGGTACTGTTGACAATGGTGTTGGTCTTGCGACTGTAAAGCAAGAGGGAAAAAACATCAGCCTCATGTAATCAAAGCCGTGGTTAGTTGTCCCTTATATTTCACCCTCTAAAAATTATCATGACTTAAGACCGATGAAGGCAAACGATAAGGCTTGGCTCTCTCCACCGCCAGCTTCCTTTGAACTCTAGGCAGGATCTTGCCATATTGGTCTAGCATGGAATTTCTGGCAACCGCTCGCTCTCTCAAGCGTGGATCACGATCGTTCTGATCCATGAAAAGCAAAAAGCAAAAAGTTAGCTAATTGCAAGAAGTTCATCGCACAGAACTATCTGTGCTCTTTCTAATTAGTGAATAAATTTCCTCTACAGGTCGAGGAAAATACACCCACTGCACACACCAGCAGCAAGTTCTGCCAATCAGCACACGCCAGCTTCACCTGGTAGTTTTGGCAAAGTGGAAGGAAGACTAGAGGAATAACAGAACCCACAACTTCAAGGTAAAACAGCTCTGGCACTCTGCAGAACCTTGTTCTGATACACTTGCTGTCACCTGCAATCCTCAAACGGCTGACAAAACAGCAGGCTCTCCCTTGTTTTCCCTCAATATATATGAACCACCAACACTAAACGTCCGTGTCTAACTGTATCCTCATTCAGACACCACAAACCCAGTTAGGACACATGCAACTAATTCCACATTCTTTTGCTTAATTCGAGCCGCAGGCTGGGCTGCCTGTTGTTCTGAGGAACACTCTCACTTTTCCTCCGACATTTCAACTTACGGAAGGCTAATTCTAATCTTTGCTTGCATGCCTCTGCATTACAGACTCAGTTTATTGATTTCCAATTAACTGGCTTCGGGAACATCCTCTGCTAATACCCATTGCGCATTTTGTGCAGTTGAGTTTGCCGTCAGGAGTGCACGAAGGGGACAAAACAAGTACAACTATGCAATGACGTTTGCAGGGAAACAGCAGAATTATGGTCAAGCAGCTTTCTGGACTATGACGACAGGAAGCCGTTCTGACACCCAAAACGCTAAGTTACAATTTCCTAAAATGACAGAAAAGACGTGAAGCATTTAAATTCTAATAGGTTTAAATTTTAGGGTGCTCAAATACCGTATTATCATGTAGTGGTAATCCTTTACAAGGATAATGCACAGACAGGTGACACAAAGTAGCAGCTTAATTCAGCTGGCGTTCTGATACTTCTCTCCGGTGAAATGATCCTTCATAGATTTTTACTTTTTTCTTTTAGGTTCTTTGTTTGTTTGCTTGCTTTTAAACACATTCAAAAGTATCCTTTCCTTCTAGGCATATTCGTTACACTCAAAGCAATTTCTACACATTAGAATACATATGGGGTATTCCCACCTTTTTCTGAAAACGGGTTTCAGACAAGGGAAACACACCAAATACTGCTTACGGTGGCCAACAAAACTCCTAACCAAGCTTCCTGACCACAATTCTGAAATTTGTCTTACTAACGTGCAAAAGAAATCCCTGCTCAAATGCATCACAGGTCTCTGAACAATAGAAAGGTAGCAAAGGGTATTAAAAACGTTCTTGATTTACCAAGTTATTTCCAAACTGGAGCCATGATCAGAATATCTCATTTGAATGTAAGAGTCTACATCAGGCTTGCAAAGGAAACAGTCTACATGCTAGGCCAGCTTGCCAAGAAATTTATTTTAGCTACCACCCTGTGCAGAAGTGTTCTTTGCCCTACCACGCTTCCACAAATCTGGTGAAGAATCCAGGAGACAGGAAGATGAGGCCAGCAGGAAGACTGCTCTCCCTGTCCTACTACTTGCTCCACTGGGCAATGACTAGCTAGCTGATCCTTCAGCTTAGTTCCTGCCTGGGGGAAGATGGGCTGTGCACCACATAGGCTCCATCTCTCATGAAACTCTTCAGATGAGAGAGAAAGGGAGGTGCACTGCAGATGGGAAGCCTATGACAGAGGGGGGTGAAGTCACTATGGGGGGAGAAAGCAGACAGAAGGTCGTGGGTGTCATAAGACAAAGGTGATTAAGGTGTTGCAGCAACAAGAGGGCCGTCTAAGAGGAGAAAACTGGGCTACTGTAGCACAAGGCAAAGGCTACCGAGGTGAAGATCTGCTTCGAGAGGCTGCAGAAAAGCCTGCTGACGAAGGGGAAATGAGGGCAAGCAGTGATGAAACTGTCACGTAGAGCTGACAACAGGAGTTGTTTACCACAGCCCACTTCCTTGGAAGCAAATGATCCTGTTTAGTGCAGCAAGCTGATGTTTGCAATAGCTCGCATCCGAGTGAGACACCCCCCTCGTCAGCTACTGCACTGGACCTAACGCTTGAGAAAGTGATGGGGATAAGGTCGTTCTGAGGGAAAGACGCTTTCTGCTGCGCATGACCAGCACGGACTGCACACTTCCCTGTGCCTATCTGTGGCACAGGATTACAAGACGGGTCTCTAAAGACAGATCTGCTGGGGCTGTTGCCAGTCAGACTCAAGATGGACGTATTTCCCCCTTGATTCCCTGATGTGCACTCACCTGACTCAAACTGGATGGCTCAACATCAACTAGTCTCGGAGACAGCAAGCCAGCTACAAGACACCTATTGTAGCTCTCATGAATGGCTTCTCTTATTGAAGGACCCTGTATCTTTAAAAACTTCAAGGTCTGAAACATCAATCGAGCATTACAGATTAAGACAGCATTATTATTCAGTCACCGAGGTTCTGGGTTAACCACTAAGAGAAATAATAGAAATGTTCAGGTAAACTGTCAGAAAGCTTGCATCAGTAATATGCTTTAGGTTTGCAATCTGAGTAAGTGGTACTACGTAGAGTCTTAAAGTTGGAAGACAAACCGTTACAGATTCTTTAAAAAAATCCTGTACGACAAACTAGCAGCCCTTGCGATGCTTAGTTAAGCATTGTTTAGCTTCTCTGTCAATATACAGGCCTTCCTGTTTCCATGAACGCTGACACAAAATACGTCCTATGTAAGCTAAAACTAACACACAACTTCAAATCACACTGTGGAAGATCCTTTCTATGCTTGTTTGTGCAGAAGCTGATGCATTGTGGAAATATTTAGTGAGCTCAAACTTAATGCAAAGTTCTTTGTCACAATCTGTGCAGTGGCTCCGAACTTATACTTCGGCCAAGTTTGGGAGAAAAAAACATTTCATTTCTTCTCCAACAGTTAAATAATTTTCCACTTTCTCCATTCTGTCCACCTTTTTCAAGTTAACTGGGGATCAAAACCCTAACTCAGGACTATGCAGGCAGTTCCACTGAGGGGTAGTAAAGAAGTAAGAGCTTTCCCTGACTTCCACAACATCTTTGTTCTTGCTCCGGGAGCAGCATTCTGTAGATAGCTAGGGTCTGGCGGCCGGAAGATATCGCGCTGTACGGAAAGTTAGGGCCCCTCTCCTGAAAGCCAATAGCGTTTAGTTTATGATGCAAGCAGACGGAAGTGAGGTTATAAACCTAAGCTGTATAACGCCGTGTCACATACCAATAAACGCCATTTGCCGTCCACCACATTGGTGTCAGCGAGCTGATGGCCCGAGCGGCCTGGGGTTGGTCGCCGTGCCGTTCCTGAACCAGGTCGCCACGCCTGCGAAGGCAACAAGTGGTGCCGAAACCCGGGAATTGTCGCCTGGACGGGTGAACGGCGGCTGGAGCGGCAGGACCAGCCCGGCGCGGAGGACGCTCCCGGACCAACAAGGAGGATGGAAGCCCTTGTGAAGGTCGTATCACAATTACATAAGCAGTGGGGTATTGATTGTAAACCCAAAGATTTTACTCTCGCAGTTGCGAGACTTTTGCAAATTGGGGTCATTGCCCAGCCGGTGGATATTCTCCACCCCGAAGTGTGGGATAAATGCACTAAAGCGTTAGCCGAAGAGACGATGTCCTCGGGTCGTGGGAAAAACCTTAAGCCGTGGGGGAAAGTCGTACAAGCCCTGCAGAAGGCCATACAAGAACAGGACACCTGGAGGGCGGCAAAGAACTGTTTGTTGGTCACCCCAAAATTGGGAGTCGGGGCAGCCACGTAGACTTTGCACCCCCCAGACGATGACGATTCTACTGAGCCTAAAGATCTGCAAAAGGGCGACACGTCCCCTCAATTCCCGAACCCCGATCCGCTTACGGACGGACAGAAACGAGCTAAATTCTTCTGGGGTAAGCTAGCCGAGGAGGCCAGGTGCGCCGCCGAGAAATCAGAGTCTGAGGAAGTCTGGGCTACACCACCGCCCGATACGCCCCAAGATGGCGCCGAGCAAGAAGGCAAAGGGCGAGGCGAGGATGCCCTTAGCGGGAACAGGGAGGAAGCGTTAGCGTTAACAAGCGCACACAAACGTGAAGGGGAGGAGAACGTGAAAAAGAAAGGTGATGAGAGTTACCGGGAAGGGGAGGTGAACGAGAAAAAGAGAGGTGATGAGGGTGCCCGGGAAGGTGAGGAGAGCGCGAGCGAAGGGCGGAAAGCCAATCAGAGCGGCCATCCGAAAAAATGCGCTGATAAGACAAACACCCCGCCGAGCAGAGGGCGGGACGAGCCGAGAGGGCGGGAACGGCCCGCCCGCAAGGGAAGCGGGCGGGACGAGCCGAGAGGGCGGGAACGGCCCGCCCGCAAGGGAAGCGGGCGGGGCCGGAGCCCAACAAAAAGGTCCTGCAAACCGGAAGTAACCAGTCAGTCGAGTTCCGACTCTGGATCAGACGCTAGCTGGGACGAGTGGCTCACAACCGATTCAAACTCAGAGAAGGAGGAAACAGAGATAAATAAAGTCAAGAGCCCAAATATTCCCATCCAAATTAAAGAGGAACCGCGAAGGGGAGAAATCCCTCTCACGGACTGGAGGAAAATAAAGATTGCGTGTGCCGACTGGGCCCCATCGGCTGCGCTAGCGTTCCCGGTCCGGGTGACAGATGGGGGACAGAGGGTCCACTCACCAATAAACCCCAAAGATATACAAGCGATTGTTAAGGCAATTGCGGATAAAGGGCTTAACTCTGCCATGGTCTCCACCCTCATAGGTGGTGTCTTTGGGGGAGACGATATGCTCCCGTTCGATATAAAACAAACTTGTAGAATGATCTTCGACGGGGCAGGGGTGATTGTTTTTAAACAAGAATGGGAGGACAACTGTGCGAAACAACTAGCCCGAATAACCGGGGCGGATCACCCGCTACATGGCTCCAGCCTGCAGCGGCTGATGGGCACAGATCCAACAATGATTACCGCCCAGGCGCAGGCCGAGGGCCTGCGGGCTCATGAAGTAATGACAACTACTCGTGCAGCCAGAGAAGCTATTCGCACAGCCTCTAGAGTTACTGTCAAGCCATCGCCATGGTCCACAATAAAACAAAATGAAAATGAGAGCTTTACGCAATTCGTGGATCGCCTCCAGGCAGCGGTCGACTCCTCGACCCTGCCCGCGGATGCGAAGGGCCCGGTTGTTGCAGATTGCTTACGTCAGCAGTGCAATTCGACAACCAAGGAAATCCTACGGTCACTGCCAGTGGGGTCAAGCATTGCGGACATGATTAAGCATGTCACGAAGGAAGAGCATCGAGCCCTGATCCAGGTGGCTGTTCGTACCGCAATAGCTAATGTGATGACATGTTTTAAATGTGGCCAGGCGGGTCGGGGGTTGCACCAACAGCGCTTCCCCCGTGCCAGAACCGACCCAGAGGACCGTGTTGGGCCTGCGGAAAGAAAGGACATTTTGCTAAAGAATGTAGATCTAAAACTCAGGGAAACGGGAAGGGGAGAGGACGCCTGGGCTGCGCACAGCCCTCTCCCACTTGGGACACCAGGCGGCCCAACTACGCCAACCCCAAGCGGGGCGAAGCGCTCCCGAACCCGCTGCCCCCTTGAGAAGCGACCAACTTTACGGTTCAACCGACGATCCAGCCGAACCTGTCCCTACCTCAGGGACAGCAAGGACCACCCTCTGGGGGCGAGACCCCAGGGTGGCCCTGGCAGTAAAGTGTGATAACCCGCCAGTGGTGTGGGGGACCTGTTCCCTCTATAATACCTTAAATGACACCACCATTAGTGTCCCCTTTTTAATCGATACTGGAGCAGATGTTACAGTTATCCCTGAGACGAACTGGCCCCCACATTGGAAATTGGAAGACACCCCCATGGTGGGCAGAGTCGGGGGATTAACCCGAGCTCGAAAGAGTGTTCAATTAGTAGCAATTATGCTCCACACTGAAAAAGGGCCGGAGAAAACCATTGCCCTCTTCCCATATGTCATGTCAGGAGTCCCACCCCTGTTGGGAAGGGACGCCCTAACCCTATTAAAAGCCAGGGTGACAAATTTACCATAAGGGCCACTGCCGCATACCCACTCCCACCAATTAGACTGACGTGGAAATCGTCCGATCCAGTGTGGGTCGAGCAGTGGCCCCTGTCAAAGCCTCGAATGGACGCTCTTCTTGAGCTAGTCGACCGCGAACTACAACGAGGTCATATAGAGCCTTCTACTAGCCCATGGAACACCCCAGTTTTTGTAATACCCAAACGAACGGGCGAGGGGTTTCGCCTCCTCCATGACCTGCGTGAAGTAAATAAAAGAATCCAACCAATAGGCCCCGTCCAAACGCTGTTACCCATGAACTCTATGATACCAAAAGGACAACCTTGTGCCGTCCTTGATATTAAAGACTGTTTCTTTTCGATACCCCTACATGAAGAAGACAAAGAGCGGTTTGCTTTTTCTGTCGTGTTCCCAAACAGCCACCGCCCCAACCTACGCTTCCAGTGGAAAGTGCTGCCTCAGGGAATGATCAACTCGCCTACCATCTGCCAAATTACAGTGGATCGGGCGCTGGCACCGATTCGGCGTAGTGACCCGACCGCAGCTATCATCCAATATATGGATGATATCTTGATCGCCGCACCGTCAGGAAGTCAGGTGGACCAGCTAGTATCAACAGTTTCGGAAACTTTAAAAACAAATGGGTTCGAGATCGCGAGCGCGAAAGTTAAAAGAGGACCATGTGTGAGCTTTTTGGGAGCGGAGATCACAAGTTCCTACATAACCCCACCCCAAATAAAGATCCGTTGGAACATCAAAACGCTCCATGATATGCAGCAGTTAGTGGGGTCCTTACAATGGCTCCGCAACATTGTCCTGATCCCTCCCAAGATCATGGCCCCCCTGTATGACCTTCTGAAGGGGAAGAACCCATGGGAACAAAAAACTCTGACGATGGAAGCAATAGACTCTCTTGACTTTATCGAGCAACAGGTATCGTCAAGCACGCTCACCAGGTGGGACCCAGATATACCACTCGATCTGTATGTACATTTCACGGAGGGAGGGGGAGTAGGGGCACTAGCCCAGGGACCTCCTGAAAAAGCTCAACCAATACAATGGATAGTCCTGGGAAAACCGTCACGTGCATTCTCTCCGGGAGTCGAGTGCCTCGGCAGCCTCATTATGAAAGGCAGAAAACTCGCCCTAAGACACCTAGGCATCGAACCCGCCAGGATATACCTACCCTTCCACAAACAGCTCCCAACGCTATCAGTGGCGATGTCAGAGTATCTAGCTATAGCTCTCGTCGGATTTGGCGGAGCAGTCCGGTATGCTACAAAACCCCCCTGGGCTCAAATGCTGGCAATTGTCAACATCGACCTCCCAAGGAAGATCATGGATCGGCCCCAACAGGGACCAACGGTCTTCACAGACGCATCCTCAGCGACCTCAACCGCAGCGGCAGTATAGCAATCGGGAGGAGAATGGCACTGCATTAAAACGACCGATCGTGCGCTTTCAGTCCAGCAGCTAGAAGCGATGGCTGTAGTACTAGCGTGTGGACTGTTCCCAATGGAACACCTCAACATAGTGACCGATTCGATGTTCGTGGCTAAGCTTTGCCTAGCCATGTCGGGACCCGGCATGTCAACATCCACAACAGCTATCATGCTGGAAGAAGCACTTTTTTCCAGAAAGGGCACCATATCGGTCATCCACGTCAACAGCCATGACCCAATCAAAGGGTTTTTCCAAACCGGCAACGACAAAGCAGATGCTGCTGCAAAAGGGGTGTGGACGCTAAGAGAAGCCCGCCAGCTACACGAGTCTCTCCACATCGGAGCTAAAGCGCTAGCAAAGAAATGCGGGATCTCGGTCACTGATGCGAAACACATAGTAGCCACGTGTCCCCATTGCCAGAAAGCACCACTGTGGTCCAGTGGAGTCAACCCCAGAGGCCTTAAGGCCTCCGAAGTGTGGCAGACGGATTTTACGCTCGGTCAGTTGCTGAAACCTCGAGCGTGGCTAGCAGTAACCGTAGATACATATAGCGGAATGATCGTAGCCACACAACACCTCAAAACCGACTCCAAAGCGACCATCCAACATTGGTTGACAGTCATGGCGTGGCTTGGCATCCCTAATCAGATCAAAACAGACAACGGCCCGAACTTCGCCTCCAAATCAGTCCAGGCATGATACCAAATGGGGTGTCACCTTAACACACGGTATTCCATATAACAGCACAGGTCAAGCTATAGTCGAACGAGTAAATCAAACTCTGAAATCTAAATTAGAGGTGTTGGCAAAAACAGAAGGTTTTGCCAATGCCGTTCCCCCGGGAGACCAAGCACGCCTGCTAGCGACCGCCCTTTTAGCGCTAAATCAATTCCCCAGGGGAGGAGAGGTGAATAGCCCCACCCAAAAACATTGGGCCGCTCAAGCGCTAGAAGAAGGCCCATTAGTTATAATCAAAAATGAGCTGGGAGAATGGGAACAAGGGTGGAGGCTAGTCCTTACAGGGCGAGGGTATGCCGCAGTTAAAAAAGATGGAAAAGTTAAGTGGTGTCCGCTTAAGTCTATTAAACTGGACCTTCAGAATAAAGCTAATGAAAACTGTGAGTTTTTGTCCACAGGATCGGATTATCGGACGTCCTTGTAACCCGTACACCCCGGTGGCGAGAGAGGACGACAAGCCGACAAGCATCCTGTCCGCACCTGGGAGCTCCACACTGGTGGAATCCAAACAGCAGCGACCTAACCTGCAAAGGGGGAGGCTACGATGTCTTTGTGTGATCTTGATTTTAGGGCTCGTCACTATAGGGCAAGCAGTATCAGAACACCATCCCCATCGGCCATTTAAATGGTCCCTCCTTCGATTCTATGATCAGCAAGTTATCGCAACCCGCTGCTTTAAGAATGTTCTTGTTCAAAATTTCCTTTAACTATCCCCAGTTATACCCCATTGCTCCCAGCTACCCCCCAGTCACCTCTTGATGTGCCTTGTGTTTTCTATTCAAGTTCGTAATATATATATATTTTTTAACATTATTATAACGCACTGACTAAGAGTAGGATGCATTTAGTATGTTTCCTATCCAAGGTTACGAGATATATATTCTTTCAGATTGCTATATTTTAACCAATTTAATTTATTAATTAAATAGCAATTTAATTACTGTTAATATTAATTAATATAATTAATAATAATTTATTTATTATTATAAATTAATAAATTAATTTAAATAATTTAATTACGCATAGGGAGGGGGGAAATGTAGATAGCTAGGGTCTGGTGGTCGGAAGATATCGCGCTGTACGGAAAGTTAGGGCCCCTCTCCTGAAAGCCAATAGCGTTTAATTTATGATGCAAGCAGATGGAAGTGAGGTTATAAACCTAAGCTATATAACGCCGTGTCACAAACTAATAAAGGCCATTTGCCGTCTACCACATTGGTGTCAGTGAGCTGATGGCCCGAGCGGCCTGGGGTTGGTCGCCGTGCCGTTCCTGAACCAGGTCGCCACGCCTGCGAAGGCAACAGCGTTCTATTCCTTTCTAGACATTCAATCCCTGACCGTGCTTCAACAAGAGACAATGGAAGTTTTACAGCCCCAAGAGTGCACCTAAACCGTTACCCTTTGCATAAAACTGGCAGGACACAACTGCAATTATGCGCGTGGGTGGGCAGGACGAGCATAAAATGGTCTCTGACACTCAAAGCCGCGCAATAGAAAACTTAGACAAGGTACGTCTCTTGACATTCTCAGTAAAGACACAGTAAAAGATCACCTCCTTCTGGAAGCCAGTGCAAGTCACATGAACAACTCCGCAGGTCAGCAAGCACGTACCATCTGCAAAAACAAGGAACGTTTGACAACCTCCCATACTCTCACAGCCAGGTTATGACCAGATTACAAGTTTTAAACAGCAGTGTCTGGAAAGACATAACTGAGGACCCATTTTCTTCATCAGATCACTTACAAACCTGTTTTAAAAAACAATTACTGCGTGCAGAAATTTTATCTCTAGTGCTATTGAGGCGCTGTGCTTTGAGCTTCAGTTCAAAGTCATTTCGTTTTATGACCGCCACCACTTCACAGGCTACATGACAAGAGCACCAAAACCCAAAACTCAGCAGACTGTCAGAGACGTTTCACAATATTAAATAACTTGTTAGTACAACGTAATCAGAGTTGGGTTTGGGGGAGGTTGTGTTGTTTTGGTTTGGTTTTTGACTGACAAACAATGAACAGGAGAACCAATTTCACAACCAAAAGCAGTGAAATACCTACCAAAATTATAGTTCCTTGGATGAAAAAACTGCTCAGGTGGTGGATAAGAAGGACGAGCTCCCCGACTTAGACTCCGCTCATGTACCAGAATATCCAAAAGGAGGTTTGGAGAAGTCATGCTTATCACAGTGTCCAGTGACCACAATCCAAAGTAGGGGCAGTCATGAAGGAATTCTTCTGGCCTTAAAGAAAACAAGTGCATAAGCTAAAGGCCGGCATTCAAATGAATTTTTTGGAGGGGTATTGAAAAAAATGTAAGAAAAACCTACCTTAGTGAATCTGGCATTTGAGCATGATACCAGCGATTAATGTCAAATACAGCCAAATAAGCAGATGGTTTTCCCTGACCACATGTATTCACTTGCCAAGTGAAGACTGACACACTGGTCTCGGGAGATGTTACTGTAAAAGGCAAGACATTGTTTCTTATGTGTAGAAAAGATGATCTCTCTGATATTTTCAAAACACCACTTTCTGTTTTGGCTTCATTCTGTTCTATCTCCCATGAAACACAACACTTACTAAGACTAATCAAAAAAATGTCTGGAATAGCAAACATCTCTGTGACAGGTTTCAGTCATACTGCCCCTTTTTCTTGTTCCAATGGTATCAGTTCTAAGCCAAAGCAAACACACAATTATTAGCTAATTAAGTTTTCCAGACATTAATACATCCAAACCTCAGAAAACATGCCTCCTTCTTAAAAATGGGCACTAAGTTTCCTTAGTCCTCTTTGGATATTTATCGCATTCCAGCAATGCTTCTTTCCTTGCTTGACTCCATTTCCCCTCTCCCACAAGAATGCATCTAAGGTCTCTTCTGGTTCTGCTCTCTAACGATTGACCGGTGGTGTTGAAGCCCGACTGCTTGCTAACCTGTTCTCATCTCAACAGGTTCTGTTTTAGAAACATCCTCCTCTTCTGCCCTGTTTCTACCGCCTGCTTCCTCCAGATCCAGCAATTACCTTGGCAGACAGTAGGCAGGACTGGCATAAGTTTGCCAGCTCAGGCCAAACAAGGGCTATACAGACTGCCCTCTAATGCCTCCAGAGTACTCAAAGTGTAAGAACTGTTTGTACCGTAGCCAGCAATGGCCAAGATCCTTTATCAGGTTATTCTTTGAAGGCCACAACCTTATGATTATTTTTCATGAAAAGCACCTTTGATTTCTTCTCCAAATCCAAGACAGCTAAAACACTGTTTGAAGACATTTGAAAAATTCAGAATCTTAGGTTATCATAGGATGAAACACACCAGCTTCTTTTCTTAGTTCTGATGAATCTGGTTGCTCCATCTGGACAGGTTTATGTTAGACCATTTGACTGACAATACTTTCAGACCACGCATCCTCCACCACTCCACGATGATGGAGTCTCCGGATAGCGCTTTAGCATCTTCTGGTACCTTTCTCTTTTTTTTAAAAAAAAAAGTTCACAACCAATAACATGCATATGCTTTTTGTCAAAGCAAGACACACACAAAAGAACAAATATGTACCCGTGTTTGTAAGTTCTACAAGCATCACCTTAAGCAAGGCACTACAAGATTAATTCTCATTCTAGCACTATCCTTTAAAGCTGAGGGGAAAAACTAATCACACTTTTGACTGCTTACTGAGTTTCCAGGTCCTTGGAGAATTAAGGTGAAGTGGGTCTTGTAGGTGCTTGCTTACAAGCTGTTGTGAGGCTTCACCACGGTGCCTTCAAGAGGAGGGTGCTTTGCATACCTAAAAGCATAACGCAAGAGCTCTCTTGCAAGAGCTGCTCACCTAGCATAGTGTGAGAAACTGGTTCGCTGCTCATTTCCCATTCCAACTTCTCCAATTTTGGATAATACATTACTGATAAAAGTTGCTCTTGTATGCACATTTCCTGCGTTAGCTTGTTTGGTACTGTTGACAATGGTGTTGGTCTTGCGACTGTAAAGCAAGAGGGAAAAAACATCAGCCTCATGTAATCAAAGCCGTGGTTAGTTGTCCCTTATATTTCACCCTCTAAAAATTATCATGACTTAAGACCGATGAAGGCAAACGATAAGGCTTGGCTCTCTCCACCGCCAGCTTCCTTTGAACTCTAGGCAGGATCTTGCCATATTGGTCTAGCATGGAATTTCTGGCAACCGCTCGCTCTCTCAAGCGTGGATCACGATCGTTCTGATCCATGAAAAGCAAAAAGCAAAAAGTTAGCTAATTGCAAGAAGTTCATCGCACAGAACTATCTGTGCTCTTTCTAATTAGTGAATAAATTTCCTCTACAGGTCGAGGAAAATACACCCACTGCACACACCAGCAGCAAGTTCTGCCAATCAGCACACGCCAGCTTCACCTGGTAGTTTTGGCAAAGTGGAAGGAAGACTAGAGGAATAACAGAACCCACAACTTCAAGGTAAAACAGCTCTGGCACTCTGCAGAACCTTGTTCTGATACACTTGCTGTCACCTGCAATCCTCAAACGGCTGACAAAACAGCAGGCTCTCCCTTGTTTTCCCTCAATATATATGAACCACCAACACTAAACGTCCGTGTCTAACTGTATCCTCATTCAGACACCACAAACCCAGTTAGGACACATGCAACTAATTCCACATTCTTTTGCTTAATTCGAGCCGCAGGCTGGGCTGCCTGTTGTTCTGAGGAACACTCTCACTTTTCCTCCGACATTTCAACTTACGGAAGGCTAATTCTAATCTTTGCTTGCATGCCTCTGCATTACAGACTCAGTTTATTGATTTCCAATTAACTGGCTTCGGGAACATCCTCTGCTAATACCCATTGCGCATTTTGTGCAGTTGAGTTTGCCGTCAGGAGTGCACGAAGGGGACAAAACAAGTACAACTATGCAATGACGTTTGCAGGGAAACAGCAGAATTATGGTCAAGCAGCTTTCTGGACTATGACGACAGGAAGCCGTTCTGACACCCAAAACGCTAAGTTACAATTTCCTAAAATGACAGAAAAGACGTGAAGCATTTAAATTCTAATAGGTTTAAATTTTAGGGTGCTCAAATACCGTATTATCATGTAGTGGTAATCCTTTACAAGGATAATGCACAGACAGGTGACACAAAGTAGCAGCTTAATTCAGCTGGCGTTCTGATACTTCTCTCCGGTGAAATGATCCTTCATAGATTTTTACTTTTTTCTTTTAGGTTCTTTGTTTGTTTGCTTGCTTTTAAACACATTCAAAAGTATCCTTTCCTTCTAGGCATATTCGTTACACTCAAAGCAATTTCTACACATTAGAATACATATGGGGTATTCCCACCTTTTTCTGAAAACGGGTTTCAGACAAGGGAAACACACCAAATACTGCTTACGGTGGCCAACAAAACTCCTAACCAAGCTTCCTGACCACAATTCTGAAATTTGTCTTACTAACGTGCAAAAGAAATCCCTGCTCAAATGCATCACAGGTCTCTGAACAATAGAAAGGTAGCAAAGGGTATTAAAAACGTTCTTGATTTACCAAGTTATTTCCAAACTGGAGCCATGATCAGAATATCTCATTTGAATGTAAGAGTCTACATCAGGCTTGCAAAGGAAACAGTCTACATGCTAGGCCAGCTTGCCAAGAAATTTATTTTAGCTACCACCCTGTGCAGAAGTGTTCTTTGCCCTACCACGCTTCCACAAATCTGGTGAAGAATCCAGGAGACAGGAAGATGAGGCCAGCAGGAAGACTGCTCTCCCTGTCCTACTACTTGCTCCACTGGGCAATGACTAGCTAGCTGATCCTTCAGCTTAGTTCCTGCCTGGGGGAAGATGGGCTGTGCACCACATAGGCTCCATCTCTCATGAAACTCTTCAGATGAGAGAGAAAGGGAGGTGCACTGCAGATGGGAAGCCTATGACAGAGGGGGGTGAAGTCACTACGGGGGGAGAAAGCAGACAGAAGGTCGTGGGTGTCATAAGACAAAGGTGATTAAGGTGTTGCAGCAACAAGAGGGCCGTCTAAGAGGAGAAAACTGGGCTACTGTAGCACAAGGCAAAGGCTACCGAGGTGAAGATCTGCTTCGAGAGGCTGCAGAAAAGCCTGCTGACGAAGGGGAAATGAGGGCAAGCAGTGATGAAACTGTCACGTAGAGCTGACAACAGGAGTTGTTTACCACAGCCCACTTCCTTGGAAGCAAATGATCCTGTTTAGTGCAGCAAGCTGATGTTTGCAATAGCTCGCATCCGAGTGAGACACCCCCCTCGTCAGCTACTGCACTGGACCTAACGCTTGAGAAAGTGATGGGGATAAGGTCGTTCTGAGGGAAAGACGCTTTCTGCTGCGCATGACCAGCACGGACTGCACACTTCCCTGTGCCTATCTGTGGCACAGGATTACAAGACGGGTCTCTAAAGACAGATCTGCTGGGGCTGTTGCCAGTCAGACTCAAGATGGACGTATTTCCCCCTTGATTCCCTGATGTGCACTCACCTGACTCAAACTGGATGGCTCAACATCAACTAGTCTCGGAGACAGCAAGCCAGCTACAAGACACCTATTGTAGCTCTCATGAATGGCTTCTCTTATTGAAGGACCCTGTATCTTTAAAAACTTCAAGGTCTGAAACATCAATCGAGCATTACAGATTAAGACAGCATTATTATTCAGTCACCGAGGTTCTGGGTTAACCACTAAGAGAAATAATAGAAATGTTCAGGTAAACTGTCAGAAAGCTTGCATCAGTAATATGCTTTAGGTTTGCAATCTGAGTAAGTGGTACTACGTAGAGTCTTAAAGTTGGAAGACAAACCGTTACAGATTCTTTAAAAAAATCCTGTACGACAAACTAGCAGCCCTTGCGATGCTTAGTTAAGCATTGTTTAGCTTCTCTGTCAATATACAGGCCTTCCTGTTTCCATGAACGCTGACACAAAATACGTCCTATGTAAGCTAAAACTAACACACAACTTCAAATCACACTGTGGAAGATCCTTTCTATGCTTGTTTGTGCAGAAGCTGATGCATTGTGGAAATATTTAGTGAGCTCAAACTTAATGCAAAGTTCTTTGTCACAATCTGTGCAGTGGCTCCGAACTTATACTTCGGCCAAGTTTGGGAGAAAAAAACATTTCATTTCTTCTCCAACAGTTAAATAATTTTCCACTTTCTCCATTCTGTCCACCTTTTTCAAGTTAACTGGGGATCAAAACCCTAACTCAGGACTATGCAGGCAGTTCCACTGAGGGGTAGTAAAGAAGTAAGAGCTTTCCCTGACTTCCACAACATCTTTGTTCTTGCTCCGGGAGCAGCATTCTGTAGATAGCTAGGGTCTGGCGGCCGGAAGATATCGCGCTGTACGGAAAGTTAGGGCCCCTCTCCTGAAAGCCAATAGCGTTTAGTTTATGATGCAAGCAGACGGAAGTGAGGTTATAAACCTAAGCTGTATAACGCCGTGTCACATACCAATAAACGCCATTTGCCGTCCACCACATTGGTGTCAGCGAGCTGATGGCCCGAGCGGCCTGGGGTTGGTCGCCGTGCCGTTCCTGAACCAGGTCGCCACGCCTGCGAAGGCAACAAGTGGTGCCGAAACCCGGGAATTGTCGCCTGGACGGGTGAACGGCGGCTGGAGCGGCAGGACCAGCCCGGCGCGGAGGACGCTCCCGGACCAACAAGGAGGATGGAAGCCCTTGTGAAGGTCGTATCACAATTACATAAGCAGTGGGGTATTGATTGTAAACCCAAAGATTTTACTCTCGCAGTTGCGAGACTTTTGCAAATTGGGGTCATTGCCCAGCCGGTGGATATTCTCCACCCCGAAGTGTGGGATAAATGCACTAAAGCGTTAGCCGAAGAGACGATGTCCTCGGGTCGTGGGAAAAACCTTAAGCCGTGGGGGAAAGTCGTACAAGCCCTGCAGAAGGCCATACAAGAACAGGACACCTGGAGGGCGGCAAAGAACTGTTTGTTGGTCACCCCAAAATTGGGAGTCGGGGCAGCCACGTAGACTTTGCACCCCCCAGACGATGACGATTCTACTGAGCCTAAAGATCTGCAAAAGGGCGACACGTCCCCTCAATTCCCGAACCCCGATCCGCTTACGGACGGACAGAAACGAGCTAAATTCTTCTGGGGTAAGCTAGCCGAGGAGGCCAGGTGCGCCGCCGAGAAATCAGAGTCTGAGGAAGTCTGGGCTACACCACCGCCCGATACGCCCCAAGATGGCGCCGAGCAAGAAGGCAAAGGGCGAGGCGAGGATGCCCTTAGCGGGAACAGGGAGGAAGCGTTAGCGTTAACAAGCGCACACAAACGTGAAGGGGAGGAGAACGTGAAAAAGAAAGGTGATGAGAGTTACCGGGAAGGGGAGGTGAACGAGAAAAAGAGAGGTGATGAGGGTGACCGGGAAGGTGAGGAGAGCGCGAGCGAAGGGCGGAAAGCCAATCAGAGCGGCCATCCGAAAAAATGCGCTGAGCAGAGGGCGGGACGAGCCGAGAGGGCGGGAACGGCCCGCCCGCAAGGGAAGCGGGCGGGACGAGCCGAGAGGGCGGGAACGGCCCGCCCGCAAGGGAAGCGGGCGGGGCCGGAGCCCAACAAAAAGGTCCTGCAAACCGGAAGTAACCAGTCAGTCGAGTTCCGACTCTGGATCAGACGCTAGCTGGGACGAGTGGCTCACAACCGATTCAAACTCAGAGAAGGAGGAAACAGAGATAAATAAAGTCAAGAGCCCAAATATTCCCATCCAAATTAAAGAGGAACCGCGAAGGGGAGAAATCCCTCTCACGGACTGGAGGAAAATAAAGATTGCGTGTGCCGACTGGGCCCCATCGGCTGCGCTAGCGTTCCCGGTCCGGGTGACAGATGGGGGACAGAGGGTCCACTCACCAATAAACCCCAAAGATATACAAGCGATTGTTAAGGCAATTGCGGATAAAGGGCTTAACTCTGCCATGGTCTCCACCCTCATAGGTGGTGTCTTTGGGGGAGACGATATGCTCCCGTTCGATATAAAACAAACTTGTAGAATGATCTTCGACGGGGCAGGGGTGATTGTTTTTAAACAAGAATGGGAGGACAACTGTGCGAAACAACTAGCCCGAATAACCGGGGCGGATCACCCGCTACATGGCTCCAGCCTGCAGCGGCTGATGGGCACAGATCCAACAATGATTACCGCCCAGGCGCAGGCCGAGGGCCTGCGGGCTCATGAAGTAATGACAACTACTCGTGCAGCCAGAGAAGCTATTCGCACAGCCTCTAGAGTTACTGTCAAGCCATCGCCATGGTCCACAATAAAACAAAATGAAAATGAGAGCTTTACGCAATTCGTGGATCGCCTCCAGGCAGCGGTCGACTCCTCGACCCTGCCCGCGGATGCGAAGGGCCCGGTTGTTGCAGATTGCTTACGTCAGCAGTGCAATTCGACAACCAAGGAAATCCTACGGTCACTGCCAGTGGGGTCAAGCATTGCGGACATGATTAAGCATGTCACGAAGGAAGAGCATCGAGCCCTGATCCAGGTGGCTGTTCGTACCGCAATAGCTAATGTGATGACATGTTTTAAATGTGGCCAGGCGGGTCGGGGGTTGCACCAACAGCGCTTCCCCCGTGCCAGAACCGACCCAGAGGACCGTGTTGGGCCTGCGGAAAGAAAGGACATTTTGCTAAAGAATGTAGATCTAAAACTCAGGGAAACGGGAAGGGGAGAGGACGCCTGGGCTGCGCACAGCCCTCTCCCACTTGGGACACCAGGCGGCCCAACTACGCCAACCCCAAGCGGGGCGAAGCGCTCCCGAACCCGCTGCCCCCTTGAGAAGCGACCAACTTTACGGTTCAACCGACGATCCAGCCGAACCTGTCCCTACCTCAGGGACAGCAAGGACCACCCTCTGGGGGCGAGACCCCAGGGTGGCCCTGGCAGTAAAGTGTGATAACCCGCCAGTGGTGTGGGGGACCTGTTCCCTCTATAATACCTTAAATGACACCACCATTAGTGTCCCCTTTTTAATCGATACTGGAGCAGATGTTACAGTTATCCCTGAGACGAACTGGCCCCCACATTGGAAATTGGAAGACACCCCCATGGTGGGCAGAGTCGGGGGATTAACCCGAGCTCGAAAGAGTGTTCAATTAGTAGCAATTATGCTCCACACTGAAAAAGGGCCGGAGAAAACCATTGCCCTCTTCCCATATGTCATGTCAGGAGTCCCACCCCTGTTGGGAAGGGACGCCCTAACCCTATTAAAAGCCAGGGTGACAAATTTACCATAAGGGCCACTGCCGCATACCCACTCCCACCAATTAGACTGACGTGGAAATCGTCCGATCCAGTGTGGGTCGAGCAGTGGCCCCTGTCAAAGCCTCGAATGGACGCTCTTCTTGAGCTAGTCGACCGCGAACTACAACGAGGTCATATAGAGCCTTCTACTAGCCCATGGAACACCCCAGTTTTTGTAATACCCAAACGAACGGGCGAGGGGTTTCGCCTCCTCCATGACCTGCGTGAAGTAAATAAAAGAATCCAACCAATAGGCCCCGTCCAAACGCTGTTACCCATGAACTCTATGATACCAAAAGGACAACCTTGTGCCGTCCTTGATATTAAAGACTGTTTCTTTTCGATACCCCTACATGAAGAAGACAAAGAGCGGTTTGCTTTTTCTGTCGTGTTCCCAAACAGCCACCGCCCCAACCTACGCTTCCAGTGGAAAGTGCTGCCTCAGGGAATGATCAACTCGCCTACCATCTGCCAAATTACAGTGGATCGGGCGCTGGCACCGATTCGGCGTAGTGACCCGACCGCAGCTATCATCCAATATATGGATGATATCTTGATCGCCGCACCGTCAGGAAGTCAGGTGGACCAGCTAGTATCAACAGTTTCGGAAACTTTAAAAACAAATGGGTTCGAGATCGCGAGCGCAAAAGTTAAAAGAGGACCATGTGTGAGCTTTTTGGGAGCGGAGATCACAAGTTCCTACATAACCCCACCCCAAATAAAGATCCGTTGGAACATCAAAACGCTCCATGATATGCAGCAGTTAGTGGGGTCCTTACAATGGCTCCGCAACATTGTCCTGATCCCTCCCAAGATCATGGCCCCCCTGTATGACCTTCTGAAGGGGAAGAACCCATGGGAACAAAAAACTCTGACGATGGAAGCAATAGACTCTCTTGACTTTATCGAGCAACAGGTATCGTCAAGCACGCTCACCAGGTGGGACCCAGATATACCACTCGATCTGTATGTACATTTCACGGAGGGAGGGGGAGTAGGGGCACTAGCCCAGGGACCTCCTGAAAAAGCTCAACCAATACAATGGATAGTCCTGGGAAAACCGTCACGTGCATTCTCTCCGGGAGTCGAGTGCCTCGGCAGCCTCATTATGAAAGGCAGAAAACTCGCCCTAAGACACCTAGGCATCGAACCCGCCAGGATATACCTACCCTTCCACAAACAGCTCCCAACGCTATCAGTGGCGATGTCAGAGTATCTAGCTATAGCTCTCGTCGGATTTGGCGGAGCAGTCTGGTATGCTACAAAACCCCCCTGGGCTCAAATGCTGGCAATTGTCAACATCGACCTCCCAAGGAAGATCATGGATCGGCCCCAACAGGGACCAACGGTCTTCACAGACGCATCCTCAGCGACCTCAACCGCAGCGGCAGTATAGCAATCGGGAGGAGAATGGCACTGCATTAAAACGACCGATCGTGCGCTTTCAGTCCAGCAGCTAGAAGCGATGGCTGTAGTACTAGCGTGTGGACTGTTCCCAATGGAACACCTCAACATAGTGACCGATTCGATGTTCGTGGCTAAGCTTTGCCTAGCCATGTCGGGACCCGGCATGTCAACATCCACAACAGCTATCATGCTGGAAGAAGCACTTTTTTCCAGAAAGGGCACCATATCGGTCATCCACGTCAACAGCCATGACCCAATCAAAGGGTTTTTCCAAACCGGCAACGACAAAGCAGATGCTGCTGCAAAAGGGGTGTGGACGCTAAGAGAAGCCCGCCAGCTACACGAGTCTCTCCACATCGGAGCTAAAGCGCTAGCAAAGAAATGCGGGATCTCGGTCACTGATGCGAAACACATAGTAGCCACGTGTCCCCATTGCCAGAAAGCACCACTGTGGTCCAGTGGAGTCAACCCCAGAGGCCTTAAGGCCTCCGAAGTGTGGCAGACGGATTTTACGCTCGGTCAGTTGCTGAAACCTCGAGCGTGGCTAGCAGTAACCGTAGATACATATAGCGGAATGATCGTAGCCACACAACACCTCAAAACCGACTCCAAAGCGACCATCCAACATTGGTTGACAGTCATGGCGTGGCTTGGCATCCCTAATCAGATCAAAACAGACAACGGCCCGAACTTCGCCTCCAAATCAGTCCAGGCATGATACCAAATGGGGTGTCACCTTAACACACGGTATTCCATATAACAGCACAGGTCAAGCTATAGTCGAACGAGTAAATCAAACTCTGAAATCTAAATTAGAGGTGTTGGCAAAAACAGAAGGTTTTGCCAATGCCGTTCCCCCGGGAGACCAAGCACGCCTGCTAGCGACCGCCCTTTTAGCGCTAAATCAATTCCCCAGGGGAGGAGAGGTGAATAGCCCCACCCAAAAACATTGGGCCGCTCAAGCGCTAGAAGAAGGCCCATTAGTTATAATCAAAAATGAGCTGGGAGAATGGGAACAAGGGTGGAGGCTAGTCCTTACAGGGCGAGGGTATGCCGCAGTTAAAAAAGATGGAAAAGTTAAGTGGTGTCCGCTTAAGTCTATTAAACCGGACCTTCAGAATAAAGCTAATGAAAACTGTGAGTTTTTGTCCACAGGATCGGATTATCGGACGTCCTTGTAACCCGTACACCCCGGTGGCGAGAGAGGACGACAAGCCGACAAGCATCCTGTCCGCACCTGGGAGCTCCACACTGGTGGAATCCAAACAGCAGCGACCTAACCTCCAAAGGGGGAGGCTACGATGTCTTTGTGTGATCTTGATTTTAGGGCTCGTCACTATAGGGCAAGCAGTATCAGAACACCATCCCCATCGGCCATTTAAATGGTCCCTCCTTCGATTCTATGATCAGCAAGTTATCGCAACCCGCTGCTTTAAGAATGTTCTTGTTCAAAATTTCCTTTAACTATCCCCAGTTATACCCCATTGCTCCCAGCTACCCCCCAGTCACCTCTTGATGTGCCTTGTGTTTTCTATTCAAGTTCGTAATATATATATATTTTTTAACATTATTATAACGCACTGACTAAGAGTAGGATGCATTTAGTATGTTTCCTATCCAAGGTTACGAGATATATATTCTTTCAGATTGCTATATTTTAACCAATTTAATTTATTAATTAAATAGCAATTTAATTACTGTTAATATTAATTAATATAATTAATAATAATTTATTTATTATTATAAATTAATAAATTAATTTAAATAATTTAATTACGCATAGGGAGGGGGGAAATGTAGATAGCTAGGGTCTGGTGGTCGGAAGATATCGCGCTGTACGGAAAGTTAGGGCCCCTCTCCTGAAAGCCAATAGCGTTTAATTTATGATGCAAGCAGATGGAAGTGAGGTTATAAACCTAAGCTATATAACGCCGTGTCACAAACTAATAAAGGCCATTTGCCGTCTACCACATTGGTGTCAGTGAGCTGATGGCCCGAGCGGCCTGGGGTTGGTCGCCGTGCCGTTCCTGAACCAGGTCGCCACGCCTGCGAAGGCAACAGCGTTCTATTCCTTTCTAGACATTCAATCCCTGACCGTGCTTCAACAAGAGACAATGGAAGTTTTACAGCCCCAAGAGTGCACCTAAACCGTTACCCTTTGCATAAAACTGGCAGGACACAACTGCAATTATGCGCGTGGGTGGGCAGGACGAGCATAAAATGGTCTCTGACACTCAAAGCCGCGCAATAGAAAACTTAGACAAGGTACGTCTCTTGACATTCTCAGTAAAGACACAGTAAAAGATCACCTCCTTCTGGAAGCCAGTGCAAGTCACATGAACAACTCCGCAGGTCAGCAAGCACGTACCATCTGCAAAAACAAGGAACGTTTGACAACCTCCCATACTCTCACAGCCAGGTTATGACCAGATTACAAGTTTTAAACAGCAGTGTCTGGAAAGACATAACTGAGGACCCATTTTCTTCATCAGATCACTTACAAACCTGTTTTAAAAAACAATTACTGCGTGCAGAAATTTTATCTCTAGTGCTATTGAGGCGCTGTGCTTTGAGCTTCAGTTCAAAGTCATTTCGTTTTATGACCGCCACCACTTCACAGGCTACATGACAAGAGCACCAAAACCCAAAACTCAGCAGACTGTCAGAGACGTTTCACAATATTAAATAACTTGTTAGTACAACGTAATCAGAGTTGGGTTTGGGGGAGGTTGTGTTGTTTTGGTTTGGTTTTTGACTGACAAACAATGAACAGGAGAACCAATTTCACAACCAAAAGCAGTGAAATACCTACCAAAATTATAGTTCCTTGGATGAAAAAACTGCTCAGGTGGTGGATAAGAAGGACGAGCTCCCCGACTTAGACTCCGCTCATGTACCAGAATATCCAAAAGGAGGTTTGGAGAAGTCATGCTTATCACAGTGTCCAGTGACCACAATCCAAAGTAGGGGCAGTCATGAAGGAATTCTTCTGGCCTTAAAGAAAACAAGTGCATAAGCTAAAGGCCAGCATTCAAATGAATTTTTTGGAGGGGTATTGAAAAAAATGTAAGAAAAACCTACCTTAGTGAATCTGGCATTTGAGCATGATACCAGCGATTAATGTCAAATACAGCCAAATAAGCAGATGGTTTTCCCTGACCACATGTATTCACTTGCCAAGTGAAGACTGACACACTGGTCTCGGGAGATATTACTGTAAAAGGCAAGACATTGTTTCTTATGTGTAGAAAAGATGATCTCTCTGATATTTTTAAAACACCACTTTCTGTTTTGGCTTCATTCTGTTCTATCCCTCATGAAACACAACACTTACTAAGACTAATCAAAAAAATGTCTGGAATAGCAAACATCTCTGTGGCAGGTTTCAGTCATACTGCCCCTTTTTCTTGTTCAAATGGTATCAGTTCTAAGCCAAAGCAAACACACAATTATTAGCTAATTAAGTTTTCCAGACATTAACAGTTGATCAAGACGATTAGCTAGACAAATAGTTTAGGGAAAAAAATATGCTAGGAACACGTACTTTGCTACTTTCAGAAAGCATACAGCTATTTATCGTGTACACTCGTATCAATCAGCTGGCATTCATAATTTCCAGATTTGAGTCAACTGCAAGTTTTAAGAATAGCCCCTTTCCAGCATATATTGAATTAAAGAAAACTGAACACAGTATTCGAGGTGCAGCCTCACCACTGCTGAGTACAAGAGAGTGATCTCTTCCCTGCTCCTGCTGGCCACACTATTTCTGAGACGGGCCAGGATGCTGCTGGCCACCTTGGCCACCTGGGCACACTGCCGGCTCATGTTCAGCTGGCTGTCGAACAACACCCCCAGGTCCTTTTCCACCAGGCAGCTTTGCAGCCGCTCTTCCCCAAGCCTGTAGCGTTGCATGGGGGTGTTGTGACCAAAGTGCCCTGGCACTTGGCCTTGTTGAACAATTGACCTCGGCCTATTGGTCCAGCCTGTCCAGATCCCTCTGTACAGCCTTCCTACCCTCAAGCAGATCAACACTCCTGCCCAGCTTGGTGTCTTCTGCAAACTTACTGAGGGTGTGTTCGATCCCCTTCTCCAGGTCAACAATAAAGATATGAAACAAAACGGGCCCCAAAACCGAGCCCTGGGGAGAAAAACGAGGGGAAAAACTAATCACACTTTTGACTGCTTACTGAGTTTCCAGGTCCTTGGAGAATTAAGGTGAAGTGGGTCTTGTAAGTGCTTGCTTACAAGCTGTTGTGAGGCTTGTTCTCAGCACTGTTCACTGGTTTCACTACTGCGCCTTCAAGAGGAGGGAGCTTTGCATAACTGAAAGCATAACCCAAGAGCTCTCTTTTGTTACACTCGTTTTTTCGAGTTGGATGCACTACTAAAATATCCTAGCGTTCACTGTGCCTGTAGCATGGAGCAAGTAAATTAATCTGGCCATGCTGCATTATTAGTAAGAACTTCGTATCGGAGGGAGAGCCTCTTGTTACAGTTGAGCAGCTCTTTCTAGCAGCCAATAAAAACAAAAACCAGGTATAAAAAAGGTATCGTAAAAATGCCCCTGTTTGGCCCTGATTTTGATCGGTAGTTGCATGAGGAGCCGAACCAGGGAATCCAACTGACAGAACAAAAGGAGGAGTAGAAGGGGGCAACGTTCAGAGGGACCAACTTCGTTTGACAGCTGTACAAATGCTACCCCTGATGCAAGGCAAGAAACAAAACTGCGCACTTCAGGGCTGGAGAACAGACAACAGTACAGCTCTCTTCTACTGTTACCATAGCTGAAGGAAACGCAGCCTTGCGAAAAGAGAGATTGAAAGTAAATGCAGCTCATGACTCATGTTGCTTTTGAAGAGGGTTAACTCACAAAGTTTAACAAACCCAAACAACTGGCTCAATCTATAGTCCTTACCTTCCTGCCAGACCAGCCTTTCAAAAGGCCTAGCGGGGAGCTGAACTCGCAGGTTGGAACAATCACAGCTCCTAACACCTCTCGGGTAAAAACCACCAAGCTCGTTGGCATTTCTTATGAACACGTTCCTGCAGGCACGTGACATTACAGAAGGTCTAACATAACGCTTTTTGAGCAAATTCAGGTCTGCCATCCCGATGTGCAGTTCCAATTCTCAATATAGGGAGTTTTGGCAAACTTGAAAAAAAATCTAAATCAAATCAGAGTCTGTAAAGCCTTTAAGCGTAAAAGTCACTAACTACAGCCCAGCTTACCCCAACAGTCCATCTTGCCTTCGAGTTCTCTTCCCTGAAAGACACTCTATGTTTCTTGGCTCGCGGAGATGCAGAGGGAGTTGCCAGGGGTGTGGTACGAAGGCTGGATCTGAGAATAGACCGAGGAGTAAACCCAGGAAAACCAGAAGCAGATGTGGCCAAGACTTTCGCTCTCTATGAAAAGAAATAAAAACATCTACTTGAAAACCAGGCAAACCTTCAAAAGAATAGACTCCACTCGACAGAAGCATTAGGGTAAAAAATTGCAAACTGCGATTGTACCAGCAGAGAGGACAAAGTTTAGCCTCTGCGCTGGTCTTTTTCCAAAGGTAGGAAAACATTAATGATTAAAGAAACGTGCTGTTCATGTTTCTTTTGGCTTTTTTTTTAATGTCAACATAAAATGTTATCTTTCAAACTAATTATATGGAAAAAAAAAAGATGTGGCACCTTGTTGTCTGCAGCGCACTAGACTTAATTAAGTGACACTGCTGTAAAAATACCTAGACCTCTTCATCAAGAAGCGTTGAGGTCTTCTTAGCTCACCTTAAAAAAGACTTGACAGTACTGAAAGGGTTTCCCTCTTCAAGACTGCTCCCAACGTACTGCTTCCAAAAGGACTGTATCTATGATAACCAGAAGCGTACTGAAAATACTCCACAAGTTGAATCCAACAGTGTTGGTGTCAAATCCCTTTGCTGGTTTCATTTTACAGAGTTTACAAGCTTTTGGTTTGGCTGTTTTTCACAGGTTCTTTAAAATACTGACCTTAACCACAGGAGGAGTCTCCAGTAACTTCTGCTCTGATGCTCCTGAAAAATCCTTCTGTGAGATGGAACTGTGGATATTTGATTTCAGTGGGCTGGAGGCCATGAATGAAGCAGGGGCTCTGCATGGTGACTGAGCGCTACCACCCTGTGCTGCAGAGCATGAAGGAACAGGACGAACCACCAAATCCAGCGGTCTGTTAAGATCCACAATTTAAAAGAGGAAAATAATTAAAAAAATGCAAAAAATCATGCTGCGTTCAAGAAATTGGAGATGAAACATAGCAAAAACATACAACAAACAAGAAGTACGGGTGAGCCCTCACACTTCGGGTGATGCATGAGGCCCATGAACAAGTTACAGCCATTTTCTCTTTCTTTGATGATTCCTTTGCATTTCAGACTTCATTTCCCAAGTCACTGCCTCTGAGGCAAGAGTAGTCCAATTTTAAGCTGCACAAGTGATGTGCTTCTCATGCCAGAAGAAAAATTGTCTACATTTCAATGCTGGGACCACTTCAGATTCTCCACTTAGTTGTGTCCCTGAGTTGGCCTTTTCTTTAACAGATATAAAACTAAATGCAAACAGAATGCTTTGCAAACACTGAGAGTAAAGACACACTCTCTCACACACGCACACACACATACATATATATGAGAAACCACACCTTTTTGAAATAGTCGTTCTATTTCAAAATGTAGATCTACTATACCTGGAACAGTTTTGTGAACGTTTTGTAAATAGTGTCCCAAGAAATGCATCGCGCAACTCTGCGTCAGCGAGAGGATGTGTTACGGCTGGTGGTTCTGTAGCAGTAGGACTAGATTTAAAAGGAAAATGTAGCTGACTTTCAATCCCCTGAAGTTCGTACGTATCAGAACTGAAATTTAGTTGACCGTACCACCTGGAGGAAAATCATCAGACAGCTGCTAGCCTCTTTTCCGCTCTTTACAGTTCTGCCTGGTTTTTGGGTAAAAAAGGCAGAAACGAGCAGAAACTGGGCAGGAGGAGGTAAAAGAGTACTATTTGGTCACGCAATCAAGTCTGTCAAAATCCGTACACCAATAGCTTGGACGGTAATCATAGCTTTACTTTCAGGTATCTTAAATTCTGTAAACACATTTGCCATCATAAATATGCAAATATATGTGTTTACAAGATCATTGTAGCAGAAAAACTCTCTCCAACTATTACTTATGCTGTATTGTTTCTTCGCTGTTATATATCGTATGAGCAAAAAAAAGCCAATCAAAGCTTTGTGCAGGCACACCTTCCCTCCGAAACACTAGCGTCATTCAAATGGATTTTTCTCTCTCTCTCCCAACACGTACCTCAAGACTAAACAATGAGAAAAGGCTGCTCACCTAGCATAGTGCGAGAAACTGGTTTGCTGCTCATTTCCCATTCCAACTTCTCCAATTTTGGATAATACATTACTGATAAAAGTTGCTCTTGTATGCACATTTCCTGCGTTAGCTTGTTTGGTACTGTTGACAATGGTGTTGGTCTTGCGACTGTAAAGCAAGAGGGAAAAAACATCAGCATTGTGTAATCAAAGCCATGGTTAGTTGTCCGCTATATTTCACTCCCTAAAAAGTACCTTGACTTAAGACCGATGAAGGCAAACGGTAAGGCTTGGCTCTCTCCACAGCCAGCTTCCTCTGAACTCTAGGCAGGATCTTGCCGTGTTGGTCTAGCACGGAATTTCTGGCAACTGCTCCCTCTCTCAAGTGAGGATCACGATCGTTCTGATCCATGAAAAGCAAAAAGCAAAATGTTAACTGATTGCAAGAAGTTCATCGCACAGAACTATCTGTGCTCTTTCTAATTAGTGAATAAATTTCCTCTACAGGTCGAGGAAAATACACCCACTGTACACACCAGCAGCAAGTTCTGCCCATCAGCACACGCCGGCTTCACCTGGTAGTTTTGGCAAAGTGGAAGGAAGACTAGAGGAATAACAGAAGCCACAACTTCAAGGTAAAACAGCTCTGGCACTCTGCAGAACCTTGTTCTGATACACTTGCTGTCACCTGCAATCCTCAAACGGCTGACAAAATAGCAGGCTCTCCCTTGTTTTCCCTCACTATATATGAACCACCAACAGTAAACGTCCATGTCTAACTGTATCCTCTTTCAGACACCACAAACCCAGTTAGGACACATGCAACTAATTCCACATTCTTTGCTTAATTTGAGCCGCAGGCTGGGCTGCCTGTTGGTCTGAGGAACACTCTCACTTTTCCTCTGACATTTCAACTTACAGAAGGCTAATTCTAATCTTTGCTTGCATGCCTCTGCATTACAGACTCAGTTTATTGATTTCCAATTAACTGGCTTCGGGAACATCCTCTGCTAATACCCATTGCGCATTTTGTGCAGTTGAGTTTGCCGTCAGGAATGCACGAAGGGGACAGAACAAGTACAACTACGCAATGACGTTTGCAGGGAAACAGCGGAACTAAGGTCAAGCAGCTTTCTGGACTATGACGACAGGAAGCCGTTCTGACACCCAAAACGCTAAGTTACAATTTCCTAAAATGACAGAAAAGACGTGAAGCATTTAAATTCTAATAGGTTTAAATTTTAGGCTGTTCAAATACCATATTATCATGTAGTGGTAATCCTTTACAAGGATAATGCACAGACGCTACACGAAGTAGCAGCTTAATTCAGCTGGCGTTCTGATACTTCTCTCCGGTGAAATGATCCTTCATAAATTTTTACTTTTTTCTTTTAGGTTCTTTGTTTGTTTGCTTGCTTTTAAACACATTCAAAAGTATCCTTCCCTTCTAGGCATATTCATTACACCCAAAGCAATTTCTACACATTAGAATACATATGGGGTATTCCCACCTTTTTCTGAAAACGGGTTTCAGACAAGGGAAACACACCAAATACTGCTTACGGTGGCCAACAAAACTCCTAACCAAGCTTCCTGACCACAATTCTGAAATTTGTCTTACTAACGTGCAAAAGAAATCCCTGCTCAAATGCATCACAGGTCTCTGAACAATAGAAAGGTAGCAAAGGGTATTAAAAACGTTCTTGATTTACCAAGTTATTTCCAAACTGGAGCCATGATCAGAATATCTCATTTGAATGTAAGAGTCTACATCAGGCTTGCAAAGGAAACAGTCTACACGCTAGGCCAGCTTGCCAAGAAATTTATTTTAGCTACCACCCTGTGCAGAAGTGTTCTCTGCCCTACCACGCTTCCACAAATCTGGTGAAGAATCCAGGAGACAGGAAGATGAGGCCAGCAGGAAGACTGCTCTCCCTGTCCTACTACTTGCTCCACTGGGCAATGACTAGCTAGCTGATCCTTCAGCTTAGTTCCTGCCTGGGGGAAGATGGGCTGTGCACCACATAGGCTCCATCTCTCATGAAACTCTTCAGATGAGAGAGAAAGGGAGGTGCACTGCAGATGGGAAGCCTATGACAGAGGGGGGTGAAGTCACTACGGGGGGAGAAAGCAGACAGAAGGTCGTGGGTGTCATAAGACAAAGGTGATTAAGGTGTTGCAGCAACAAGAGGGCCGTCTAAGAGGAGAAAACTGGGCTACTGTAGCTTCCTTGGAAGCAAATGATCCTGTTTAGTGCAGCAAGCTGATGTTTGCAATAGCTCGCATCCGAGTGAGACACCCCCCTCGTCAGCTACTGCACTGGACCTAACGCTTGAGAAAGTGATGGGGATCAAGGTCGTTCTGAGGGAAAGACGCTTTCTGCTGCGCATGACCAGCATGGACTGCACACTTCCTTGTGCCTGTATGTGGCGCAGGATTAATAGACAGGTCTCTAAAGACAGATCTGCTGGGGCTGTTGCCAGTCAGACTCAAGATGGACGTATTTCCCCCTTGATTCCCTGATGTGCACTCACCTGACTCAAACTGGATGGCTCAACATCAACTAGTCTCGGAGACAGCAAGCTATTGTAGCTCTCATGAATGGCTTCTCTTATTGAAGGACCCTGTATCTTTAAAAACTTCAAGGTCTGAAACATCAATCGAGCATTACAGATTAAGACAGCATTATTATTCAGTCACCGAGGTTTTGGGTTAACCACTAAGAGAAATAATAGAAATGTTCAGGTAAACTGTCAGAAAGCTTGCATCAGTAATATGCTTTAGGTTTGCAATCTGAGTAAGTGGTACTACGTAGAGTCTTAAAGCTGGCAGACAAACCGTTACAGATTCTTTAAAAAAATCCTGTACGACAAACTATCAGCCCTTGCGATGCTTAGTTTGGGAGAAAAAAACATTTCATTTCTTCTCCAACAGTTAAATAATTTTCCACTTTCTCCATTCTGTTCTCCTTTTTCAAGTTAACCAGGGATCAAAATCCTAACTCAGGACTATGCAGGCAGTTCCAGTGAGGGGTAGTAAAGAAGTAAGAGCTTTCCCCGACTTCCACAACATCTTTGTTCTTGCTCCTGGAGCAGCGTTCTACTCCTTTCTAGACATTCAATGCCTGACCGTGCTTCAACAGGAGACAACGGTAGTTTTACAGCCCCAAGAGTGCACCTAAAACGTTACCCTTTGCATAAAACTGGCAGGACAGAACTGCAATTATGCGCGTGGGTGGGCAGGACGAGCATAAAATGGTCTCTGACACTCAAAGCAGCGCAATAGAAAACTTAGACAAGGTACGTCTCTTGACATTCTCAGTAAAGACACAGTAAAAGATCACCTCCTTCTGGAAGCCGGTGCAAGTCACATGAACAACTCCGCAGGTCAGCAAGCACGTACCATCTGCAAAAACAATGAACGTTTAACAACCTCCCATACTCTCACAGCCAGGTTATGACCAGATTACAAGTTTTAAACAGCAGTGTCTGGAAAGACATAACTGAGGACCCATTTTCTTCATCAGATCACTTACAAACTTGTTTTAAAAAACAATTACTGCGTGCAGAAATTTTATCTCTAGTGCTATTGAGGCGCTGTGCTTTGAGCTTCAGTTCAAAGTCATTTCGTTTTATGACCGCCACCACTTCACAGGCTACATGACAAGAGCACCAAAACCCAAAACTCAGCAGACTGTCAGAGACGTTTCACAATATTAAATAACTTGTTAGTACAACGTAATCAGAGTTGGGTTTGGGGGAGGTTGTGTTGTTTTGGTTTGGTTTTTGACTGACAAACAATGAACAGGAGAACCAATTTCACAACCAAAAGCAGTGAAATACCTACCAAAATTATAGTTCCTTGGATGAAAAAACTGCTCAGGTGGTGGATAAGAAGGACGAGCTCCCCGACTTAGACTCCGCTCATGTACCAGAATATCCAAAAGGAGGTTTGGAGAAGTCATGCTTATCACAGTGTCCAGTGACCACAATCCAAAGTAGGGGCAGTCATGAAGGAATTCTTCTGGCCTTAAAGAAAACAAGTGCATAAGCTAAAGGCCGGCATTCAAATGAATTTTTTGGAGGGGTATTGAAAACAATGTAAGAAAAACCTACCTTAGTGAATCTGGCATTTGAGCATGATACCAGCGATTAATATCAAATACAGCCAAATAAGCAGATGGTTTTCCCTGGCCACATGTATTCACTTGCCAAGTGAAGACTGACACACTGGTCTCGGGAGATATTACTGTAAAAGACAAGACATTGTTTCTTATGTGTAGAAAAGATGATCTCTCTGATATTTTCAAAACACCACTTTCTGTTTTGGCTTCATTCTGTTCTATCCCTCATGAAACACAACACTTACTAAGAATAATCAAAAAAATGTCTGGAATAGCAAACATCTCTGTGGCAGGTTTCAGTCATACTGCCCCTTTTTCTTGTTCAAATGGTATCAGTTCTAAGCCAAAGCAAACACACAATTATTAGCTAATTAAGTTTTCCAGACATTAACAGTTGATCAAGACGATTAGCTAGACAAATAGTTTAGGGAAAAAAATATGCTAGGAACACGTACTTTGCTACTTTCAGAAAGCATACAGCTATTTATCGTGTACACTCGTATCAATCAGCTGGCATTCATAATTTCCAGATTTGAGTCAACTGCAAGTTTTAAGAATAGCCCCTTTCCAGCATACATTGAATTAAAGAAAACTGAACACAGTATTCGAGGTGCAGCCTCATCACTGCTGAGTACAAGAGAGCGATCTCTTCCCTGCTCCTGCTGGCCACACTATTTCTGAGACGGGCCAGGATGCTGCTGGCCACCTTGGCCACCTGGGCACACTGCCGGCTCATGTTCAGCTGGCTGTCGAACAACACCCCCAGGTCCTTTTCCACCAGGCAGCTTTGCAGCCGCTCTTCCCCAAGCCTGTAGCGTTGCATGGGGGTGTTGTGACCAAAGTGCCCTGGCACTTGGCCTTGTTGAACAATTGACCTCGGCCTATTGGTCCAGCCTGTCCAGATCCCTCTGTACAGCCTTCCTACCCTCAAGCAGATCAACACTCCTGCCCAGCTTGGTGTCTTCTGCAAACTTACTGAGGGTGTGCTCGATCCCCTTCTCCAGGTCAACAATAAAGATATGAAACAAGACGGGCCCCAAAACCGAGCCCTGGGGAGCAGCATTTGTGACTGGCTGACAACTGGATGCAGATGCAGATACAGGTGTGAACAGAATAAAAAAGATCAGGTAACATTCCTAAGCAATGGAGGGAATGATCTTGTTGTTCAAAGACGACAGCTGGAGGAATAAAGGGACTGACCAGCATTATACACATGACCCCACCATATATCACTATAGCATTTCAGCAAGCACAAAATAAAACCTATTTTTCCCCTGAAAGAAGTCCCACATCACTTAAGCACACAGTTTTTCTTTTTAAATAAGCCCAACAAGCTAGTCTATGCAGACATTTAAGACCTTCAGCCTGTGGGTACAGAACAGCATTCATTGCTTAGATTCCAAAACCATTTATTGTAGAATAACCAAACACGGACATCAGAACAAACCTTCATTAACGCTATCCTCGCTGTCAACGCATTTGTGAAATTTTTCTACAGTCTGGCAGCTGAGTAATTTAATATTGCTCGTTTGCCCTCTCGAGGGAAAGACTCCACCCATGAGATCTAAGCTGTACCTTTCATCACAGAATTCCAAACCCTGGGGAAAGAATAAAAGAGGAGGAAAAAGGTCATTTTGAGATTAAAACATACAGTATACCTAAATATGAGCGAATGTCTCTCTCTGACATAATATGCATATTATACTGTGTATTTCCCTTGAGTTCTTTATTACGGTAAATAGGAGGTACAACTGACATGCAAGAGAATTAAATGTCAAATTGTAATGGGTAAGTTTGGCTCTGAAGGCTTTGCACAGCTCCAAAATGTAGCATTTCCCTGACGTTATTCAGATCGAAAGATGTTTTGCAGAATTCTGTGCGGCATCAAGGCTTCTTTACAAACCTAAACGTATATTTACAAAGCGATACCTGAAATAATATAACAGATATGCACGCAAAGCTCTTTGCTCCATGTCTTGATTACAGAACCGATGGAGTTAGAAAAGTCGTGGCACTACAGCAGCTAAAGCTCTGTTGAGAGCTCTTCTCTATAGGCACAGCACTGGAGTGAACATGCACCCCTCTGTCGCAACTATGAGGCCTTCTTACTGGTTCACAATCTTCTTTCAAACCACGTCAGCTCTTACCAGCTCCTCCTCGAAGCTTGTCAGAGACTAACGGGTGAAATATCCCTCAGTTCCTGCACCAAGCACAGCCAACAGCAAAAGGGGAAAACAGAGAGGACATGGGGTGCAGAGTAAGCAAACTACTTTGAGATACACAGAGACCCCGGCAGGATTGTGTTGAAACTCTGCTACCACCATCTCCCAAGTAAGCACTAACTGAAATGCTCTCTTTGCAAATGCAGCATTTGTTCAACCGGTCTACGGCACAACACATGAATGTGTGTATTGTGGACAAATGGCAGCTCTACAACTAAAAAAACACCCAAAACAAACCACAACAGCAAAACACCAAACAAAAAAAAACCCCCAAAAATCCCACGCACCACCGAACATAAAACAACCCCCAAACTGATCAGACCACATTCTACCCAAGTTCCCTAAGCTTTCAGAGCTCTCAAATGAACTGGCATGAAACAACACATTCCCAGATGATCTCATGCGCTACATCTAATTCGCCTAATCTGAGAAAAGGCAAGCTTTCTCTTCATAGTTCCAGGAAATCAGTATCAAAGCAGTCTAAACCAAAAATAATTTAAAAACCAAAATTAATTCTTTCATTACTGAGAAGAAAAATAATTCTGAAGCACAGCAGCGTATTTTACATTCTCCACCCTGGGGCAAGCAAATCTAAGGGAAGGAACTCCATTGTATGGAAGATATTAAGCACTGTCTTTATCGACCAGTAAAATATGAAGACACTTTTCAGATGAGATGCACTCAAACTTGGCCTGGCAAGTGGGAACAACTCTTACCTTTGCTGCCACTGAGGTCGGACAAGAAACTTGACTCGGCCAGCCATGTAGGCAGACAGTCATGTAGTACTGACCACTCTGTGACTACAAGGAAGTATTCTGAGACTAAAAGTGCCCGCTGTAGAGCACAGATTCTGCCCTAGTGCGTCTTCGGGAGGTTTTGGCGGGTTGGGAGTTGGTTTTGCTGGGCTTTGGTGCTTTTTTTGGCTGTAGGTGTTGTCCCATCTTGGTATGTGTAAGTGGCTCATCTGGAAGCTAGCTGAAGAACCTGTCTCTTCTCCCCAGAGGGTCCAGCTGTTTCGTTCTCTCTTCCACTTACCTTGTACGACTGGTTCCCATTTCAGTCTTCCATGACACTCATCACAGGGAAGCGGAAACAGCAGGGTAGTAAACTGCCTCAAACCCAGAGACTGGTGCCTGACACCACTCACAAGCCAGTGAACGTGTGGCTGGCTGCATGGTCTGCACTGGCTTAAAAGTCTGACATTAAGTACACCACAGCTTTCTCAGGCCACAAACACAGTAACCCTATTTAATCCCTTTGCGTGCTTTTTTTCAACAGTGTCAACTGGAGTTTCTACTAGATGCATTTTTAAAGGCTGATGAAACGTTTCAACCCTCTGAGGTAAAGACTGACACGCGTCACACCTTTTGTTTGGGAAAATAAGACAGCCAAGACAAAGAACAGCCAAAGAGTTGAAGGTCAAACATTTTAAGATTGAAGTGTTGAGACAGAGCAAAGTAGCCACGAGAGAAACGGATATAGACATCTCCTTTTTTTCCCAAAGAAGCACACAGTACCAGGATTTGTCTGGGCCGCTGCTAAGATTGTAGCCAAAAATAACTTTTAAAAGAGGATAAAACAAGGCGGAGTTCAAAAGTGAAACTGCAGAAAGATCAAAGAAACCTTCTCCTATCAACCTGCCAAAGTGCTTAGAGCACTACAAGAGATGCAGCAGAGAACCACAGAGAAAGCCCACGTACAATTAAAAAAACCCAATCAGGGTGCTCTCCTCCTCTAGAGCACGGTATAGTTATGTCATATAAAAGAAACACTGCGCATAAACAAAGACAAAGGGATGACATCCATATCTAGATCATGCTGAATCACTTGAAGATATTTCTACTTTGTCACCATGAGAGAGAATGCATCTTAAAGAAACGCCACCTTTTCCAAGCACCCAACCTTTATCTAGTCAAAAGCAACGCTTACAAGTGAGGAAGCACCTTTCCGCTATAGAAGGAAAACCAAAAAGATCCAAATGTAAACTCATGCAGAAAATCAAAACGCAGAGTCCCGATAAGAACATGTACCACGCGAGTGTTTAGAAACGAGTACCACGATGCAAGAACCACCCCTATTTCGTTCCGCACCTATTGAGGACATGCACGAGAAAGTATCAAAATAGGAGGAAAGACTTGCTCTGAAGTGAGATTGCTTTCCCCTCAAAAAGGTTTTGGAAAGGGAGACAGAAGCTTATTCAAGCCTGCGGTTTGGTTAAGCAAAGCTACTCAAAGTCCTGTCTTCTCTTCCTACGTGCCATTAATTTGGTGTTTCAGTCAAGAATAATTTTACGGGTAAAAGCTGCTGCTTCTTCAGGAATTGAATTTATACGGGCCCTTTGCAGACGAATCTAGCTGGAACACATGACACTGCAGTATACAATTGTATGGCTTGTTTTCAAAAAGTATGGCCATAGGCCATGCCCGAGAAGCTCAGCAAACCATTTCTTTTTTTAGAGGTCTCGGAATTGTGATGGTAACTATTAGCCCTGACAACTTAACTGATACGCATTTAGAGAAAATGACTGTTTTCTTCCTCTCACATACATGCATGTCTTACCTCATACATGACTTGTCCTGATTTGGTGACAGAAAACGGTCACCAAATTCTAACTGCAACAGATGTAAACTCACAACATCACCTTCACTGAAAAAGGTAAAAATGAGGAAATTTGATGACAAAGCTGCTTTGTAGTCCTCATTATCATTTTATTAGATCTAGACTGAAGTATTCTTAAGAGTGTGCTCTTGCTGAAAAGAAAAACACCACTTCCCAAAACATCACGATTGGTCACATTTAGCTGCTAAAACATAAAGGAGAACATTTTGACACTAGCACACCTTGAGGGGCAAATGCTAACTATACGATTTGGAAGCTTTAGCATGTTGTATGGACTAAATAATGTTGGAAATCGTGTGGAAATAGTGGAAATAGAATATCTCTTCACTTCTTCATGGTGAAAAGCTCTCGATCAAAACTGCTTTAAAGCCAAACTGAAGCAGACTGCCGCTTCATGAACACCTGAGCTGGTTAAATAGCTTCCCGGTGCTGGAAGAGAGAGCTCTTTCTCCCCGTCCCTTCCCACCAAAGTTCCAGTCCCTCTCTTGCATACACTGCACCCTTCCACATACTGATTTGATTCATTAGCCCAGCAGGCAACCAGTGACTTTTCTGCTGACCAGTGATCGTTCTCTGCCAGCTGAGCCGAACCGGCTCATGAAGGCTCGAAAGACTGCTAGAGTTGCCGCAAGGGAATCGGCAATACTGTCACCTCCCTCCTTTAGGGGCAGCAGGCTGTTACATCGGCACGTTTACTGGGCTAGATCTGCAGCCTCAACTACTTTTAATGCTAATTTAATACCGTGGTGCGAATATCAAACAAGCCATGAAGCAGTCGCCAAGAAACAAAGGAAATCATTTAAGAACGCAAGCACAAAAAGACAGCTGCTGTTGCTTTGCGTTCTTTTCAGGAGGTAGGAACTACTAGGTCCCTCTTCACGTCCGTTAAAGCCTGTCAAAATTGCCTTGTAAGCGTAACACCTTCCCTACCTCAGACAACCTCCCACACAGCTACATAAACAAAAGCAATACACATGTACCAACTGTATGTCAACAAATATATTTTTAAAAAAAAGTCAGTGGCTTCCAGTAAGTTCCAATTCACCTTTCTTGTGTAGACTGAACAGCCCACAAGTAGCAACACTTGCGAGGATCGTTCTCAGGCTCTTGAAAAGTGACAGCATAGACAGGAATCCTTCCTCCTTCAAGCTGAGAGTGGTGCCTACAGGGTTCAAGAAAAAAGAAGAAAGGTCAGCCCGCTGGCACAAACTGTTTGCAGAAGGGCAGAAGCATCTTCTGAGAAAAGAGCACCTTACATGCTTATCCTCAAAGCACAAAAGGTCATACTTCCGGCTCAGGCAAGTGAGTCAAGGAAGCCACTACGTTTTATGCAACAGTCAGGAGGTGAGGAAACTACTGTCCATCAAATGCAATAACCTGGGCTAACGTCCTCCTCTGCCTGAGGACAAGGAACACAAATGACTACTTCAGCTGCCACGCAGAAGATTGGTCCTGCTCTTGTAGCCTACTTCAATATTGAACTTAAAAAGCAGCATAGCTCCTGAACAAATCTAAAATGGCACCAAACAGATGTAGTTCCTCATTTCTTCACTTGGACGACGTAAACCATTTTTTCTTCCAGGCTTCTGAACCGTATCTGCACCTTCACAATCCATTCTTGCCCCCTAACTATTCCTCCACTGTCTTTTTACGCATCCAATAGTTCCTGGTCAGTCACTGCAGATGTGCTTAAGGGAATCCCTATCTGAATTTGGTCAAGTATTTCAAGTGCGATTGCTCTGTGGCAGAGTTAAAATCTTCTCTTCATTTTTCTATTGCTTATAGATTTATGGGTCCCTTATCCTCATCTGCAAGTCTTCCAAGTAAACTTTCCTTCACATGCATCGTTGCCTTGGAAGGGGTCAATCCCCTACGTCGGTCAAGGCTGAAATGCAGGAAAGAATCTGCCTTCTGGCACAGATCAGCTACTGGTTTTTCATGTCTCACTAGTTTCACCCTGGACACTTTAGAGAATACTATCACCAAAAGCGCATTCTTAACATACTTAAGCCTTTCCATGTATGCCCCAATGGCAGCAACTGGTGCTGCAACATAATTTCTAAAATCTCTTTCATCGAAATACACACGTTTCCTGGTTTCACTGAATCCTACCGAGAGGACACACTGTCTTACAGAACTCAGCTCTATCGCACCCTAACAGCTTGACGTCACCCCAAAGGAGCATGCTTTCCACGATTCCTCAATCCACAGGCACAAGAAGGAAAACAATGCTAGTCCATGGGGGAGAAGGCGGTCCACTTAATCCATGTAGGACTTAGCAGTTGTCTCAGAAGAGGATTTCCAAACATTCCAAGGTTATAATCAAAATTCCAGTCCCTGAAAAAGGTCTCTCTCCTCAATTAACATACTTCCTTCAGCAAGAAAATGGAGACCCCTCCCCATCCTGGCATGGCCAAGGGTACAGGCCTACTTACTCCCGCTGCAACGTTTTCATACTCCATAGTGACAGGTAGCCATCTGAAAAACCCACAACGAGCTGATTGCTTCTGCTTATGTAGCACAGGGTTGATATTGCTGCTCCTGAAGGATTTAGTAATTGGAAACAGAGATGCCTTCCTTCTCTGGTCACAGTTTCTCTTCTTTGTGGAACTCCAGCAGGGATTCTAGTGACGACTTCTAGATCTACACACACAAAACCACACAATAAATGAATGCGGTATGCCATTTTAAACACTGACGTGACAACAGGTATAATCTACTTCTACCGTGCCAGGCAAAACACCCGTTTATGCAACACTTCTCTTGCTATTTCCATGCTGGATGTGTTCAAAGAGCATTAAGAACTCTCTGACACGATGGGTATTCTCACTCGTATTTCAAAACCTGGTAAAAGTGTAACCTTCATAGACAAATTCTTCTTGCGCTCTGTAAATCAGAGGAGTCTGGGCCTCATGATGAAGCTATCTATCTGAAGTGACATCTACTCCTGAAGCCGCTGCTGTAGTAGCCGAAGCAGCTTATGCAATCTGAGTACACAATCAGAGATTTCATTCATCCAAGTGCGTGATTTTTCATACGTCAGATGTATTTTAAAAAACGAGCCCAAATTTTGCCCCAAGTCAATTTGCAGAAGCACAAGAACATTCCGGAGAAATAGGGCACCTCTGACACAACTCCCTATCAGGCAGCTGCACCGACTCAGATGCTACAATTCCTACACCTCACTGGCAAGAATCATAGCGACATAGGGGTCGGGGTGGGAGGGAGGCATTTAGAGCACTGGGAGGAATATTAAGCCACTCCCGTTCTTAATCAGTTGAGGACTATACGGTGTCAAACCACCATCTGCAATCAGCAGTCGTAAATGTCTGCATACTAGTATCTTCAAAGTGGGACGCGTATTGTTTATTTAAAAGACACACCTTTCCTTCCTTTCAAATTCAAGTTTAAAACCTGCAAGCTTACCCAATGCTTCTGCTTCATTCTGACGGCAAGACAAAACATCCAAGCAAAGGTCAACCAGAAGTAGATGACCAGCATCTGTAGCCACTGCTGCCACTCCAAAGAGCCATCGCAGACTCCGATGTAGGTGCCCAGTGCTCACGCTGGGTCCTCCGTCATTAGTTATGGGTTCTACAGCAGTTACCTACAGGAAAACTACAAGTTGCTATTCAAGCTGTTTGACAAGCTGAAGAGAAATCATTCAGAAGTGAAGCCAGAATTAGCACATCAGAAACAAGACAATAAATACAGGATCGTAGGACTCGGAAGCAAAGCCTTGTTTCCAATTACATCAAGGTGGGAAGGGGGAACAGAAGGCCCTCTACAAAAACCTGTTCCTGCCTTCCACTTACTAGAGTTCCTACAGTTACCTAACTGAATTAACTTCACCTTAAAGTTGGGAATTCTATTCCTACAGCTTACCAATTTCCATCTCCTCCGTAGAAATAATTAAGAAAGGACAGAAAATCAGTTCTATGCAAGAAACTTTATCATATTTAAGGGACTTAAGTAAGAAAGACAAAACTAAATCTAGTTCTCCCACTGCCCACAGCCCATCAGCACTGCCATACAGCCGGTGTCACCTTTGCCAAACAGGCATTAGGATAAGCCATGGCTGTCAGTCAGACGAGGCAGCGGGCACCCGCACTACAGCTATACAACAAAAGAACTAGCGTTTAGCCTTCTTACAAGATGCAACACAACGGAAAAAGCTTTACGTCAACAACAAAGTTTCACATGAAAAGAACACAAAGAAGTGAGCATCACAAGCTAGGCCATGTTTTTATATCTTTCTTTTTACCCCCAGAGGTGGGGAAAAATATCCAAAGCCCTAAGCCCCAAAGCTTTCTCCTCTCCCATATCAAGCACTTACTATGACTACATGGCCTGGTAATCTGCTACAGAATTTACCTTTCATCTTGGTCACAAGAATTCTAATCTTAGCAGTACCTATTAGTAGTTCAGGCACCTTTAATTTGTTGCAGGTTTCCAATCTGTCAGGTGACTCACTAAAGGCTCTTTTTGCCTATCCCAGGTCAACATAAAAACCTGCTGTGCTCTGAAGCCACCTGCTTGCTAGTCTGAGATTTGCAGCAATGTGCCCAAGCCATCTACTGCACAACTGTGGAACTTGGACATATTTTAAAGGCAGTGTTTCTGACAGAAATCAAGCATGTAGGAAACATATGTTACAGACAGTTTGAAGAGTGGGGTGGGGTTTTTTGTTCTTCTCTCTGGCCAAAAAAAGGTATTTTTCAATGCCTTTTTGTGCAAGTGGAGAGTTAGGTAACTATGTGCTCTACAATAAAACCAGAAAACTTGCTTCACTATCAGTAAACTCAAATGATAATGGTACCGTTAAGTCCAGGATTTTACATCAAGGCTGTCTTGACGGGGTACTCGGAAGTGACAGCGTCTTAAGGCAATATAGAAAAAATTCCTCCTACAAAGAGACGCTCCACAGCTTTCCCTGCAACAGGACTATGCAGCACCTAACCACCTAAAAGCTTCGTTTCTCCGACTAAAAAGTACGCACCCTTCCTGGAAGAGCAACTGCTTTAACCACTTTTGATATTCCAAGGTCGTACAGGCAGAGAACGCTTCCCTCGGCTTCTTCCAACCCAACCAGTAGTCCAGTTCTCTTCTGCCAGGAAAACTCCTTTACCGCACGAACAATGGGAGGCTGTTCATTCACGCCGCCAAAACGATGTGCCGAGAGCCGCTCTCCTGTCACAGAGTTCACGACCTCAAGTTGAGGACCACACGCCAGCCATGCTAGGTGCTTTCTCCCTGTAAGAGAAAAGCAAGCTGACTATGGCCCATCTCCAAGAGAAGGTTGAAAACAACTGAAAAATCACAGTCACTGCCCCTTTCCTTCAAGAAAAGTACCTAACAGAGGAAGACTGACTTACCTCATTCGGGTCAATTATTTAAAGTCGCCTACTGAAATCCTCAGGCAACGCATCTTAGAATTAACAACCTTCTTATTTTGCATTTGTACTTGCCATTCCTGCACTGAAGAATTCTGATCATTTGCGATAAAGATTACAATATATTGATCTACAGTCTTTATACCATGTTTGGCTTGGTTTTGCTAGAAATCACCTGAATACATACGGGAATACAACTCTTAGAGCATACTTCTGACGCAACAAATCTAAACCAATCCATTTCTAGTTTCTGAGTTTTACTTGACACATGCCTACTTTGGGCAGGGGTTGGGCACTGTTTGAGCAAACTTAGGCTTTTACACGTGCTGATCACAGAAAGAATGTAGCACACTTTGTTTCACTGAGCTACTTCAAGCTCCAAGGAAGTCTTAAGTCAATTACTGCATTTACAGTCTGGTAGATAGACTGTACCTGGGCTTAACAGAAGCCTAGACATCCAGATGGGCACCCAGCTCTATCCAGTTTCAGATCACCCAGAAACTCAACTACCTAATCTGCTCAGCCACTTCCAGCAGCTCTCACTGGCTCCTCATCTGCACGCCATTAAGTACTTGGGAGATATGGGGCTGCGGCGCTGAACAGGGTTATCCTCTTCCTTCTGTTTTCATTCAGACTAGAAAAGAAAAATGGGGGGGGTTGCCTCTGCAACACTGCAGAAGAACTATTTCTGCATGTGACGTTAGGATGGTCCTAGAGCTTGAGCTGGTACAAATAAATACGGCCCAAAGCAACACTATTACTTTTTTGAAAACTGCCTTTTCTTTAATGAAAAATGGAGGAGGGCCCAGTGACTGAGCATAGTAACTAAGTGAATTATTTTAATGGCACAAGACCGGTGCAAGCTGTTTTAATGTCAAAGTTTAACTATTTGCTTTTCTTAATTGAACCCTTAATGCTAGTGTTTTACTATTAGCATTTTTAATCTTTAAAACATCCTTTTTGTTCTCTCAAAACCTGATGTGTCTTAACAGCACCAACCTGACACAGCTGATACCGTGACCCTACGCGTCAGGTAACCTCCAGGCAGTGACAACTTTTAGGTATAAAGCTAAAGGAAAATGCTCACCTCCAGAAAACTTCCCGCACAGCACAGAACCTGGGGTTATTCCATCTTCCGCAAGGGCCTGGATAGTCACCTCGGGAAACTGCAGCAGACTGCTCGTTACCTGAGCCGTTAGGTCTCCCATTCTTCACTGGAAATAAAGGCAGAGATGCAAAACCAGACTCATGTCAGCCATAAATATTTCCGAGATTGACAGAAGTTTCATCAGTATGCTCTGAAAAATCTCCTCCACATCGCCTGTAGCTCTTTTCCTTAAAAAAATGGCACTCAGGACAGCTTTTGATCCCACAGCAGAGCAAAAGGAGAACCCGTTGCTTTCCCGATGCCTGTGAGACCACCAGCAAAAGGCGTCACAGAGGTACTGACAAGGTAAGTAACAGGAAATAACACAGTACACCGAGTTCAAGTCTACTCACATAGGCTAGTAAGACGGGGACTGAGAAAAATGGTATCTTAAAAAGCTTTTCAGTAACAGGTATAAGTTTCCATTTGTCCTTTCCCTTGGTTTTATACCATATCATTTATTGTCAGTTGTCTTCTAGTAGATTTCATGCATCATTTATGTCTTCTTCACTTCTGCATGTTTATTCTGAACATTAAGGAATACTAAGTTCTTAACTACCTTCACTCTCAAATTCTTCCAGAAAATGTACTGTTGATATTTTCACATTATGAGCAACACAGACTTTCAGAGCTCATCAGTTAGAAAGTAGTTTTCCATACTCTGACAACGTAAACATAACGCAGCACTTCGAGGCACTGATTTTTTCCCTGGGCTTGAATCCTTGTATTGCTTATTCCAGTCCCTTTCTTCCTATCGCCTGTCCCTCCCGGCAGGAATTAACAAAAATTTCCTTTATTTTTTTGGTGGGAAAACTTAAAAGCTGAAGCGATTGACACGATTACATAGGAGGCCAAATAAGAGATACTCCATAGACGTGCGAATACAAACGACTTGAAGTATCCGTGTTTTGCAAGTTCTGTGCGTTACTGAAAAAGCCTCCAGAAGACAAGACAGTTTAATTATCTTGCTCAAACAGCACTGCTTTCTTCATGAAGTCTCAAAAGGCAGGCAGTACGCGTCGTTCACTGTTCCCGGCTGTTACACACGCTGAGCAACTCAGGCGTCAAACAGAACCCTTACTCTGTGCTACGAAGCACTACAGCCAGCCACCTAAATGTGCACACAAAGCCTTGCTGCATTAACTGCAGCACACGTGTTCTCCTGCACCTACAGTTTTAGGATTGTTTCTTTTTTCTCCAAACCATCTCAGGTCTGCTCTCTGAAGAATCTTCCGCTTCAGCACCAGCACCCTCAGGATTGCTCAGAGTAAACAGTGTTGGTTTCTTTCTACTTTCAGACCAAGCACCCTCCACCACTCCATGATGATGCTCAGATGAGTCTCCAGATAGCGCTTTAGCATCTTCTGGTAACTTTTTTAAAAAAAAAAAAAAAAAGTTCACAACCAATAACATGCATATGCTTTTTGTCAAAGCAAGACACACACAAAAGAAAAATATGTACCAGTGTTTGTAAGTTTTACAAGCATCACCTTAAGCAAGGCACTACAAGATTAATTCTCATTCTAGCACTATCTTTTAAAGCTGAGGGGAAAAACTAATCACACTTTTGACTGCTTACTGAGTTTCCAGGTCCTCGGAGAATTAAGGTGAAGTGGGTCTTGTAAGTGCTTGCTTACAAGCTGTTGTGAGGCTTGTTCTCAGCACTGTTCACTGGCTTCACTACTGCGCCTTCAAGAGGAGGGAGCTTTGCATAACTGAAAGCATAACCCAAGAGCTCTCTTTTGTTACACTCGTTTTTTCGAGTTGGATGCACTACTAAAATATCCTAGCGTTCACTGTGCCTGTAGCATGGAGCAAGTAAATTAATCTGGCCATGCTGCATTATTAGTAAGAACTTCGTATCAGAGGAAGAGCCTCTTGTTACAGTTGAGCAGCTCTTTATAGCAGCCAATAAAAACAAAAACCAGGTATAAGAAAAGGTATTGTAAAAATGCCCCTGTTTGGCCCTGATTTTGATCGGCAGTTGCATGAGGAGCCAAACCAGGGAATCCAACTGACAGAACAAAAGGAGGAGTAGAAGGGGGCAACGTTCAGATGGACCAACTTCGTTTGACAGCTGTACAAATGCTACCCCTGATGCAAGGCAAGAAACAAAACCACGAACTTCAGGGCTGGAGAAGAGACAACAGTACAGCTCTCTCTTCACCAGGCGTCTACTGTTACTGTAGCTGAAGGAAACGCAGTCCAAAACCAGAGCCATGATGTCCTTTAGGTACTGTTAAGAAGCATCTGAGGTATTTGATGGTCACAATTGTTGCAGTTCCACTTGCTGCTACATTTTTATCAACAGATATGTTTTTCATGCCCTATAGCTAAAATCTATGCTTATTATGTTGAAAGGTGATTAATGGACAAGAAATACTGTGTGTGTGTAGAAGGAGAGATGAGAATTTCATAAATTCATGTCTGTTTTAACTTGTGCAGAGTAAGTTTGAATAGGGAATTGAAATTTCACATATTCATTGATCCCGCATTTTCAGTTCTTCCTGTTAGATGTATTAACACCGTAAGCTACGGGGAAAGCTTCATCTCGGTTGTTTTAAGGCATGTAAAAATAATGTGTTTGTGTATATGGATTTTAAAGCCTCCCTACATTTTTAAATGACCAGTTAAGTTTATGGCTATTTAGGGTGGATATTAGAATTACAGAATCACAGAATCACAGAATCACTAGGTTGGAAAGGACCTTTAAGATCATCAAGTCCAACCATTAATCCAGAACCACCATGTCCCCTAAACCATGTCCCTTTGAGGGGATTCCGTGCTGGCTGTTTCTTGCATGGTGGGGGTGAGCAGGTAAGGGAAGGAAAAGCAGGACAGTCATTGTGATGCTTCACCTTTTCATTTTAAAAAACAACAACAAACCCCTCCCCAACCCTGTACTACTGAATGAAATAATTTTCAATCTTAATGCAAAACTTGCATGTGCTAGGAAAAAGCATCGCTTGTTCAGTAGCTCGGAAGAGCCAAAACCCCTGCACTCACGTGAAAATAATATGGCTGGTCAGTTAAGTGTTTGATTGTACTTAACTGCCGGATGCATTGACTGACAGATGTGCCTAACACGTTCACACTGCGGAAGGGCTGCTTCGTTCAGTTTGCTTTTAAATGCCATCAAATGGGCAGGAAAAAGAAATCAAATCATGTGACTTGATTGCTTAGCGACTGTGTAAGCCTTCAGTATCAGTTTATGATGGGAAAATAAGTGACTTGCAGGACTAAAAGCAAAAACTACTCGTGCAGTTGATGTGGACTTGGTAGAGGAGAGGCAGGATTTTGTGTAAGTTGTGCCAGGATTTGGGTTCTCTCTTTTTTTTTTTTCTTTTGCTTTGGCTGAAAAAAAAATCTTTGTAATGGTTCACCCTGACTTCATTTTACACCTCTTGATACTATTCCGAGTGGTTCCTTAATGGCTCTTAAGTGGAGTCTGAAGGTACAATTTCACATTACACCTAGCCACGTTACACGTACGATGTGGTTACATCTGGTGTAACTTCATGCGTCCATCGAGGTTGCTGTTTCCAGTGATGGCGCTGGGTTCCTTCTTCCCTCCCTCGTGGCGGAGCAGCGCCGTGCAGCTGCTGCGGGATGCCATTCGGCTGATGCAAAAGAAAATGTGGGGTGTGTTGGGGTTTTTTTTGGAGTGTGGTGTTTTCCTGTTGGGCGAGTTCACGAATTGGAACCACTTCGTGGCTGCGCAAGCGCCGCTCGCTCGCCGGGAGCTGGCAGCCGGGCGCGGGCGTAGGTGTGGTGTGTGATTGCTCTCCGTGGGTGGGTCTCACTGGCAGCGTGAGCAAACCCTTGCCCGGGACAGGGCAGCCGCCCCGTGTACCCCGTGTACCGTGCTCCCGCCATGTGCTTTGTGCGTGGGGGACTCTCGTTCGGAGAATCCCACCAGGAGAGAAAAAGAAAAACTTCATACGCGGTGTCAGTTTTTAGTGGAGTCAGCTCTTCCTTCTGGCTTTCTGCCTTTTTGCATGAAGTGTTACACTGGCGTAAAGGGAGGTGACGGGATCAAACCCAGGATGAGAGGGCAGGACCTCGGCAAATCCAAAGTGTTCTAGTTGTCATTCCCTAACGCTGCAGGTTGAATTAGGTCATCCTGGATCATTTAAATGTGACCAAGCATTAAAACGGGGCACTTCTAGTGATCTTCTGTAGATGTTGGGCTAAACAATACTCCTGTGCTTAAAACTAAGATTAACCCCCATTTTTTTTTTACAGTATCCCCTGCCCCTTTATGTTGCCCTCCTCCAAAAGCGTATCCTGTCCTTCAGTAATGAGATACAAATGTTCCCTCTCTCAACTTGATAAGCTGGTCCCTCTTGAGGAAGGTTGTCAACTTGCTGCAGTTGTTAGGATACTTGGCTGGTGACTTCGGGTTTAGCAGCAAAAAAAGCTTGCAGAATGTGCTGAACAAGTAAGGAGCACAAGGACAGTTGTAAGAGGAAAGGGATGTTGCATAGCATCTGAAGGCAACGGGGGTGTCAGGGAAGAAACGAAAGTTGGGGCGGGTGGAGGGGCATAAAAGATGAGCAAAGCTTTAGCCTGTGACTTTTAGGTTTTCTTAGTCGCATAACTATTCCAGCTGATCTCAGTGGCTGGGAATGAAATTAAGCTCATGCTATGTATTTGCAGGGTTGGGGTTATTTGTAGTTCTATGAGTCTTAAAGTGAAGAATTTTTTTATTAGATTGTGAGGATGAGTAACTTATAACTTAATTGTGCAGTGCATTTTAAACTGCAATACTACATGAATTAGAGCTAGTTATTAATGTAATGCTGTCTGAGGACATCCAGATTGAAAGAGCTTTTTTTTTTACTGTCTTTGAAGAAGTATGCTTAGCGGGTTTCCTGTTGGTTTAGGGTTTTTTTCCTTGTATGATTTGACAGAGGATTTGTAGATTCAGGTGCACTCAGGTAGATACTCAGTGACTTAATGGTTACTGTTGAATTGATGTATTTTGTCAGATTTCTCAGGCTAGACCCATGCAGGATTGTTTCAGCTTTGGCTTCTGTTCAAAGCAGATGACCTTAATGTGGTGTTTGTGGTATTCTGAAGGGGAATAGGTCTTTCTGAGCTGTTCTGCAGAAATTGTGAGCTTAGAGTGGCAAAATTTCAATTTTTGGAACTGGTCAGATTTCAGCAGTGGCTGAAAACTATGTTTGTTCTGTGAGTCTGGGGATCAGACAGTAGAAAGGAATGTAAAACTTAGTAGTGGAGTCCTCTTTCATTGCGGAAGCAGATGAAATGAGCAAAGTCAGAAATAGGCAGGGAGAAAGTAAATTCATGATTTGAAGAAATAATGTCACACTGGTTACTTTACAGCTGGGAGACTTTGCCCAGTAAATGTGTCTCAGCAAAGTGGTGCTTCTCCCATAGTTGCAGCAGAGTTGACTATCCAGGTGGTAGAACTTTGCCAAGCTTATTCTGACATGCAGGTGTTTGGGGGTTTTTTCAGTATTTTGCTTTAAATGCTCCTGCTGTTTCATCAGCCTTTTCTTTGTAGCTTATGACAGAACCTTCCTGCATACATTTAAGTCTTCCACACCTGTGGAAAAAGTGTCCTGAAAACTTAACCAGACCAGAGCTCTGGGAGTTTGGTCACTCAACTTCATTCTGCTGTTGGTAAGGCAGCTGAGGTGAAATGTGAAAGAGGGGGATCTAAAATCTTGCTTCTGCTAACACTGATAGTCCGTATAAAATTCAAGCTCTTTTCTCCAGAAATTGCTTTGTGGATTTAGTTTCTTGAACTATTTTTATATTTAGTCTGGGACTAAGTGGACTAGGAAGGAGGCAGTGTTTGGAGCAAGGACTGGGAGTAAAAATCTCTTCTGGGTGAGTGCTTTTATTCCTGGGTTGCCTTTACTTTCTCTGGCTCCATAAACTGTATCTTTTCTGCATAATAGAAGGGCTTCACTAAGATGTGTGACTGAGTAGTTTAAAGACAGCTATCCTGGCGGGTATGAAATGCAGGTGTGAACATCTTTTGTCTGAATGTTAAACCTCTCTCTTCCAGGATTTATCAGTGTTCGGTCTAGTGGACTTAGGTTAGTATAGAAAGGCAGGTTTTTATCTTCTCTCAAACCTTTTGGGATTTGGCCTTTCTGAGGTTTAAATAGAGGGATATCACAGAATCACAGAATCACTAGGTTGGAAAGGACCTTTAAGATCATCAAGTCCAACCATTAATCCAGAACCACCATGTCCCCTAAACCATGTCCTGAAGCGCCACATCCACACGTATGTTAATGTCAATAGCTTTGGAAATGTTAGATTTAGGAGTGCTTGATGCTTTTGCTAAGATGGTGTGGGGTGGTGTTTTTTTACTACTTACTGTGCACTGCACTGTGCTTTTCTATGAAACTTGTAGCACTGTATGATAAGCACAGTTAGTGTCAAGCATTGGAAAAATGTGGTCTGTGGAGCATATTAAACATTAACTTTTTAAGACTTTTGATACTAGCAGGACAGTATGTTCTTTGTTAGAAAAAGCTTTGTGATTCGCTTGTATCAGCAGTGGATTACCTTAAAAATCTGAATTCTCTGCAGAGTTCTACAATTATTACATACTAAAACCAAACCTACTCTTTGGATACATATCTGCTATAGATTCAGGTGTAGTAATGCTGTGCCATTTTTTTCTTATTTTATTCGCTGCTGCATGAATGCATTGCTTTCGGTAGTTCATTGCCTGTTGCTTGCTTGTTCCTTTCCCTCATCTCTTGCTTGTTCTTACCTCAGGTGAGGTTGCTGTGAAAGTTAAGCGTTCTTTGGTGCCTAGGTGCCTGACTAAATTAATAGGATGTGTATGGAGGTAATACGTATTTCGGATTCTGTCCTGAAACATTTGATGATAATATCTGGGTACTTTGGCTGTAAAAGAGAATTTTAGAGTTTCTTTCTGACTTCAGAAGTCCCCAAATCTGAATTTGCTTTCTAAAGGGAAGACAATTAATATTTTTGTCCTTCTATTAAACTTCTGGTTTTCTTCTTTCTTGCCATTGTTTCTTTAATGTTCACTAAGTTAAAGATGACTCATTAGCGACCTAATTGCTTGACCAACCTGATCTCCTCCTATGACCAGGTGACCCGCCTAGTGGATGAGGTTGTCTACCTGGACTTCACTAAAGCCTTTGACAGCGTCTCCCACAGCATTCTCCTGGAGAAACTGGCGGCTCGTGGCTTGGACAGGTTTACTCTTCGCTGGGTGAGGAACTGGCTGGACGGCCAAGCCCAGAGAGTTGTGGTGAATGGCGTTAAATCCGGCTGGCGGCCGGTCACAAGCGGTGTTCCCCAGGGCTCGGTTCTGGGGCCAGTCTTGTTCAATATCTTTATTGATGATCTGAATGAGGGGATCGAGTGCTCCCTCAGTAAGTTTGCAGATGACATCAAGTTGGGTGGGAGTGTTGATCTGCTGGAGGGTAGGAAGGCTCTGCAGAGGGATCTGGACAGGCTGGATCGATGGGCAGAGGTCAACTGTATGAGGTTTAATAAGGCCAAGTGCAGGGTCCTGCACTTGGGTCACAACAACCCCATGCAACGCTCCAGGCTTGGGGAGGAGTGGCTGGAGAGCACTCCAGTGGAAAGGGACCTGGGGGCACTGGTCGACAGCCGGCTGAACATGAGCCGGCAGTGTGCCCAGGTGGCCAAGAAGGCCAACAGCGTCCTGGCCTGTATCAGTATTAGTGTGGCCAGCAGGAGCAGGGCAATGATTGTGCCCCTGTGCTTGGCACTGGTGAGGCTGCACCTCAAATCCTGTGTTCAGTTTTGGGCCCTTCACGCCAAGAAGGACGTTGAGGTGCTGGGGCGAGAGAAGGGCAACGGAGCTGGTGAGGGGTCTGGAGCACAAGTCTTATGAGGAGCGGCTGAGGGAACTGGGGTTGTTTAGTCTGGAGAAGAGGAGGTTGAGGGGAGCCCTCATTGCCCTCTATGACTACCTGAAAGGGGGTTGTGGTGAGGTGGGTGTTGGTCTCTTCTCCCAAGTAACCACGGATAGGACGAGAGGAAATGGCCTCAAGTTGCGCCAGGGGAGGTTTCGATTGGGTATTAGGAAAAATTTCTTCACTGAGAGGGTGGTCAGGCATTGGAACAGGCTGCCCAGGGAGGTGGTGGAGTCGCCATCTCTGGAAGTGTTCAAAAAACATGTGGATGTGGCACTTCAGGACATGGCTTAGGGGACATGGTGGCGCTGGATTAAAGTTGGACTTGATGATCTTGAAGGTCCTTTCCAACCTAGTGATTCTGTGATTCTGTGCTACCCGATGCCAGCGACATTCATGCCAAGTTTAAATTTACACTTAAATTCGTGTAAGCCAGCAATCCAGAATTTCAGTGCACCCTGACCTTGTAACTTTTTTTATTTAAAAAAGTATGAAATGCATAAGTGATTCATCTAATTAACATTTTCTTTCTGTTACTTGTTAGTATATGCTAATATGTTAGTATATGATATAATATGCTCCATTTTAATTTTTTGTCTGCTTTCTGTGTTGAAGATTCTTTTATACTAGAAAACAGTTTCCATCAAACTCTCTCAAACATCTCATTTTCCCTAGATTATTCTTAAAAATGTTAATAATGTAGTTTGCTAAGCTGTGTTCCCCTTGAGTGATATTTGAAGGTATGTCCAGATATTCAGAGGGAGATACAAAGTATACCCTTTTTCTCTAAAGAGGGTATACTGGTTTGCACTCCTTTGGAAATCATGCAAAAAACTTGTTCAGTCATGCAGATACAGTTTTCAATGCTCCTTAAGGTCAATTTCCCAGAGAAAGTGTATTTTATTCCACATTAAGAAACTTAAATCTGAATGCTCGGAATCCAAAATGAGTATTGACCTCTTAACTTCTTCTGATGTAAATTTTTATAAGGGATAATCCATATTATTCCGCATTGAGGAAAGGTATTTTTTTCACCCAGTCACAAAGGTTCATTTTTCTGTTTGTCCCAACTGAATATGTCACGTGTTCTTGCAAAATATTTGGAGAACAATATACATGCATTTGGACCAACTGCACTTAAATGTCATAGTTTTCAGTTGCTTTTTGAGAATCTGTTGCATGCTTCTGAGTCTAAGCTTTGCAGTGATTTGTTTGCTGCAATTAAAAATTAGGTATTTTATTGCTAAGTATCTTTGAATAAGCAGGTTAACTGACTTGAGAAGCCCTCATCTTTCTGGCATGTTAAAACAAGTCTGAAAAGGTCTGAAACGTCATCCATGAAACTCTGCTAACCAAAACAAACACAGGTTTTCACTCAGCTTGATAAAATGTCTGCCAGTCATGTACTAGCAGTTAGGTGCCACAATTGATCCATGCACGTTTTGAGCAGCATGCTAGGGGAGTGAAAAGAAGTTGGATCTTCCTGATTTGAGTGGAAACTGAAAGAGGTGAGGCTTGGGAAAGCTGGAGAAAATGTCATTTTGTCGCTATGTGCATCGACTTCATATAGATCTTTAATGCAATTACAGAATTGTTTATGTTGGATGTGACCTCAGTCACCCAAGCAGAGTCAACACTGAGTACTTTGGTCTTCTCTGTGTCAGCTGAGTCACCTGTCCTGTTTTCCTTTTTGAGTCTTTACTGCTCATGTACTAGTAGAAGCTTTTCATGTTGCACTGAAGTCCCTTGCTTCCTTCAGCTTTGGTTGGGTTTTCACTTCCCTAGCAGGAACGCCTGGGCAATATTTCTGTATTCCTCTCTTGGTAGATTGTTCTCACTTCCTCCTCCTTAGGCCAAGCTGCTGATTGATCTGCCTGTTTTCCCAAGTGCTGGGGTGTACTTTTCGTGTGGCTGGAAGCAGTTGTCCTTAAAACCCCCCCAGTTTTCTTGAGCTCTTTTGCCTTTCAGAACTGGGTCCCGCAGAATTCTACCTACTGAATAAGGCAGCCTGCCCTTCTGAAGTGCAGGATCTGTATCAGATGTGCCTTCCTCATTCCTCTAAGGACTTTAAACTCCACTGTTTCATGGTCACTGTAGTCGAGGCTGCAGCTGATCCCATCCCCAGCAAGTTCTTCCTTTTTTTTGTTGAAAGCAATTCCAAGAAAGTATTAAATGGGTTGGCCCATTTGACATTTGTTTTTCCCTGAAATCTTACAGAAGCCTCCTGGATTGTTTGTTTCCTGCTGTGTTGCACTTCCAGTAGATGTCAGGGACGTTAGTGTCCCACAATAACCAGTATCTGTGATTTTAGAGACTTTCTGGAATTGCTGAAATAGACTTTGTCTGCTTTCTTTCCCCGAGTAGGTGTTTTGTAGCAAACTTTGACTGTGATGTGGCCCATACGGACCTCTCCTTTAATCCTGACCCACAAGCTCTTAACCATCCTGTTGTCTGTCCTGTAGAACAGCTTTTTGTGTTCCAGCTGCTCCTTCAGGTAGAGGCCAGTTCACCTGGTGTCCTTTTCTTCCTGGCTTTCTTAAAGCTTGTATGCATCCATGACAAAGCTCCAGTCGTGTGAGCTATTCCACATGTTTCAGTTACTTCAGTCGTAGTTCTGTGTACAGGTACTTGAGGTGCTTCCCCTTTCAACATGTTTTATCCTAGACAGGGTCTGTCTTCCTCCCACCAACCTGACCCTTGTAATTAACATGTCTGAATCTCTGTTCCCTCCCTTAACTGCAAACTTCTGTCACCATTCCCTGATAGACCTCTCATTTAAAATGTTTGTCACCAGATTTGATGAGGATGCTCCTAACTATCTTTAACCTAGCAGCCCTCATTTCTTGGGGGTACTTGTGGCCATAAAAATTAAAACACTGCTTGCAATGCCAGTCCTGCAGCGAGTTGTTAACTTGCAGGATGTGTCTCCACAAGCCTTTCCTCCTTCACATGAAAGAGCAAGGAGAACAAATATCACCTGGGGTCCCACGTCCTTCTTTGCCCCTGGAGTCTTCTGATCACTCTTGATTTGCTCCAGGTCTCCTTTGCTAATAGCACAGGTGCCTATGTGAGTAGGTAATAGTAACAGTTAGGAAAAAAAGAAAAAGGGGGGGAAGAAAAGGCAATAATGGTAATAATAGTAAGGGGTAGTAGTTCAATAGTCCAAGGCTTGGAGGACCCTTGGCAATCTAACATGCTGAATCTGGCCAAACCTCCTTGACCAGCATATCTGGCAGCAGATGTTTGTGTCTCCTCTGCAGAAGGGAATCTCCAACTGGTATTACCTGCCACTCCTTCGTATTGCTAATACTTAGTTCAAACCCAGCTAGCTCCGATGCCTACCTTAATTGAGATGCTTGCTGCTTCTGCCTGTCATTCTATGTTGGCAAAAAAAAAAGTGGAAAATAGCTTAATATGCTTGTGTTAGCATAAGAAGGAGACTGTGGAACACTAGAATAATAAAAATGAGGTGTTGGGAGACAGGCAGTAAGAAAGGAACTGAGATTTATGAAAAAACTCTGAGACTTGGAAGGTTCAGACCAATGTTTGGATGCCTCTCATATCAGCTAATGTGTGCTGCGAGCTTCACATGCAGAAATGGTTGTTGAGAGCTATCCTGAGGTTCATGTGCTTCATCTTCCACTGACACGTTTACGGGCAGACAATGTGCATGAACATAATACTCGTACTTCAAAAGTTTCAGTTTTTCTAACAGTCTTCTATGTGGGATAAATTTCCAGCAAGTCGCTTTTGGCTGTTGGGTTCTGCTTTTGTTTGTCTTAGGCTTGCTCTTGTATCAGATAAATGAGTGCTGTAGTAGAAGCTGAGACTGAACTGTTTGCTATTTGTGGCTTTTGAAGCACTTTCAGCAAGCTGCCCTGTGATAGGGAGCACTACTGGAGCCTCGTTTCCTAGGAGTGTGTCTCTGAAACGTAGTACGTCCAGCTTTTAGCATAATTTTTGTTCCGTATTCCCAGTGTTCCTTTCTCAGAGTTCTGCTGTCTGAATGAGAAGCGGTTTGTGTAAGGTCCACTTTGAAATTATATTCACATGGAGCTGTCTGGCAATGAAGAGGCAAGAGATAGTAGAAGAATGTAGCGCTTCTTAGCAATGTCAGAACAAATTAATAACTTCAGGGACTTGTGGTTGCACTGGACTGTTATTTCTGCTTTTGTACTTGTTTGAAATTGTCAGCGGTAAGTAATGGCAGAAGAGCGAGAGAAACAAAACATTAATTGTACAAGTCCCATTTGTTTAGAAAATTAGTAAAAATAATCAACATCTGAATACTCATCTGTCTAGTTTTTCAGCCATGTTGTGTGTTTCAGCAGGTGTCAACTAAAAATCAGAGATTTTCTACTTTTTAGTGGTACAGATGTGTCGTCGCATCTCCAAAGTATGAATTCTGTTACCCACTACCCCCTGTGAAGAGGCAGATGTCATTGTGTTCCTCTTACCTGAATTGCTGAACACTTTGTGAAATCCTCAGCAGGTCCCCTTGCAAATGTGTGTTCTGTGGCTATCTGTTGTGGAACTTCAGATGGCAAAGTAACTGTTACTGGAGGTGCTGTCACAGAGCAGAAGTACTGCGTCAGTGATTAACCCTTAGTTCAGAATGAAAGCTTTTAATTTCCCAGGTTAAAGATTGGAGGCTTTTAAGGAAGTAACACTGTAGTGTATTTCTTAATCATTCACTATACTGTACTTAACGTCCCATCTTACTTCTTTAATATAGTAAAATGAAAATGCAGAAATGCAATTTGAAGATGAACTGGAGAATATTGTATTACAGTTCCCTAAGGAGGCGGTAGGGGAGAGAGGAACAAAAGAGTATGAAGGTCACTGAAAAACAGGTTGGGAATTTGCGTTCTTTGCTACTGTGCTTTCTAGGAACAGGTATCTACTCTGAATCTACCCACTTCTAGAGATGACGACTAGTAGTAATATTGTCTTTGTTTATGCAAAGCTTACCAAACTTAAAGATTACACTGTAATATATTTCACTAGTCAAATGATCTTGTTAAGAAGTTTAGAATGGCTAGTTTTACACGTGGAAATCTGAAAGGACCCTTTGGAAGGGAATAGCATCTATGGGAAGCCAACACAGAGATCAGTATAATTTAGGAAATAGTATTAATTCAACCTAGTAGCAGAAGATAAGTTGCTCAGATATGTTTACTGTGGTGAAAAAAGAGGCGATACAAACCTTTTAGAATTATCTTTGAAAAGATGTACACGCATTGATAAGAAATATTGCACCTAAATCTCTTTTGTACTTCAGATTGATGTTTCTTTGGTTTTTTTCTGGAATGAAGGTAATGCCATGCAAAGTAATACTGTGAATGACAGGAAGCGAAATAATCCTACCTAATTTGTAACTGTATGTTTGTAATTACAATTGTAAAGGTCTTATCTTATAAGCTTTTGTCTGGAATTTAGTATGTGCTGCTTTCTCTTTCTATTTTTTTTTTTTTTAATAGCTGTTAAATATCCCTTTGTTTTGACATCAGGAAGAGAATCCAAAGACTTGACGCAGACCAAAATCTTAGTAAGGTAGAAGGATAGCTGTTGCAGTCAGATCTACTGCAGAAATGCACATCTCTAATATATGGAGAAGTACAAGTTATTATCTAACTTGAGTTAGTGCAGAAGTGCAAGTTAAAGCATAAATGCACTTTTTATAATAATTTTTAATTGTATTTTGTCTGAGGCTGTGATTCTATGGATGCACCAAAACAATCTATCTTCTTTACACTGGCCACTCTTCTTGTGGCCTGGCATCTGTTGCGGCTATGGAAACATCTGTGTGACTGTGATGTGAAACATCTGTGGCTATGATGGGGATAAGAGCGTGAATTTTGCTAGATTGAACTGAAGTTTTTGCTTTCTGATCAAATGACAGAACTCCTTGCTTAAGGGGTACATGTCTTTAGAAGAAAAGTTGTCAAGGGTAACAGAGAAGGCTTACCCTCTTCTTACAAGTTGACATACTGGAAAGAGTGATATATTCTGAATTTTGACTGATGGATTCCAAATTATTACAGTGGTGGTACTGGATTTGTATTGTGCAAACTTTATTGTAGAAGGTTAGTTATGAGTTTTGGCTATGTGAAAGTTATTTTGGAATATTTTTTTTGAAGAGTACTGCTCCATACCAGTTATTTCTGATCCTCTTTGTACTTAGGAAAACCTTAAACCTTGAGATGGTGAGGTTTCCTTGCAGATGAAGCAGTTTTAAGAATCTGCTTACAAATAGACATATTAACTCCGGTTGTGTAGGACATACAGGATAAAGTGGTATCATGTGTCTACGGGTAGCCAAAGTGGATGTCTAGGTGAGAGAGAATAAGAAGTTGTGTGGCTCTTCCTCAGAGAGGTCTCCTATCCTCTTGTAGTTTATGTCTCAGGAAATTCAGAAGTGGCTTCAGTTCAATTGATCAAAGAAGTTCACACAGTCAGTTTTTGTTTTCAATTTCCTTTAAACTTTTGTAGTCTATTAGAATCTGTAGTATCTTAAAACACAGATCTTCATAAAGAACCTCATACTGTTCTTCATTTTGAACTTGCCTCCTGATAGTGGTGCTTGATCTCTCTTATTTCTTGTTTTGACAGTGAACAGTTGATCACTAATGCCCTTCTCTGTACCAGTCAAGAAGTTAAGCTTCTGTTGTTTTTCCCCTTTTTTCTCCACGTCCCAAATTTGTCTCATGGTAACAAAAAAATCAGTTAACAGTATCAGTGCTGGACAAGAATGAGTGGGGAAGTATGCAAAAGTGGCATGTAACTCGATAAAACAATGTTTGTTTTGGGCTTATGAATATAGGTTTGAGGCACTGAACATGTTGGCAAGAATCTAGACACTCCTAAAGTTTGTCAGCAGGAAGAGCTAAGTATGTGTGCGGTGCTTTGTTCCTGTGATGTAGTCTCTTGCAGGGCTGATAGCAAATCAGCAATAATCAGCTGATAGCAATTAAAGCATGCAAACCATTTGTAATTCATATAGTAGAATCTCACAAAGGTAGCTGTCAATGGATTTTGAAAGCCCTGGGTAAATACTCTTTTTGTTGTCACTGATCCATGTCTCCTACTCTGTCAGCATAGCTAGACTTAATTGATCACCCATTGGAGTGCAGTCTTTAGGTTAGATCCACCCCACGTTGAACATGGGTTCTGCAGGCTGTATAGAATTGGTTTAGACAGAAGAGGAGGAGGTACTTCTGGGATGCAGTTCATCTTTTGTATTTTAGAATTCTAGGTGAAGATGAGAGAATTTGCCATTTTAAGCATCTGTCCTTTTGGCTGATAGAGCAGTTAGACTGTAGGCTTAATATTAAAGTCAAATGCTGAGGAATAAATTTCTAACAATGTAAAAAGGCATTTATAAATAGTAGTATTTTGCAGCACGACAGGCTTTTGTTTTTATTTGGGTATTTTTAATATAGCATTTTTTAAGACCTCATCTGTGTGCTGGATTAGTAATTCTGTAGTATTGAATATGGAATTAAACTTCAGATAATGGTAAACCTTTACCTCTTGTTATTTGTAGATAAACATACAGGGGAACTTCTCTTGAAAAATGCCCCTCAAGACTATTCTGGTACATACAATTGTGTTGCCTCAGAGCTGCAACGGATGAATGTTCCACAGAGCTGAATGTCACCCCCAGTAAGTGTTTGCTATGTAAAGGTCACATAGTGTTTTGTGTATTAAAACTAAATAATCTTGTTTCTCTGAAGTCCTAAAAGGTTAAAAATAAAAAAAAAAGATTCTGTTGTGTAACTGATAGTTACCATTTCAAGTCTTTATTTCCCAAAATGTTGCTTTTTTATGCAGAAAACTGTAACTTACTGTTTTAAATGCATGTGGTGAAACATACTCTCTGTGATTCAGTGATACACTATTAACCCGCATCATGTGGCAACTTACTGTTTTTAATGTCGGGTTGAGCGAAAAGAAGCTGGTCATATAAATTTGACATCTAACAAACAGTATTGTTATTTATCTATTCTAGCTATAAATTCAGCTGGTATAATTGCTGGAGCTATTCTAGGAACTCTGCTGGGTCTTTCTGTACTGGCTTTTCTTGTCTTCTGTTGCTGTAAGAAACATAGAGAGAAGAAATATAAGAAAGAAGTACATCATGATACCAGGTAATGACATGTCTCTAATTTCTGAGCAGTATTATTTGAAGATTAACTTCTAAATGTGTTTCTGCAACTGAGATATTTAACAGTTGAGACTTCTGTCTTAATCTGGAAAGCTTATTAACATACTAACAGCTTGTCAGAGAACTTGTTGTTCCGAATGTGGTGTAGGTAGTCATGTCTAATTTCAGTAAAGACTTAAAAAGCAGCGAATACTTTTTTTTTTAACTTTAATATGTGAGCCTCTTTTGGCTACTGTGTCAGAATAGAAAGAAATAAACTGAAAATCTGTTTTATAAGCTCACACATAGTAATAGTGACTGAAGTCTTTTTCTGCAGTTGTGTTTTTGTGTATTTCAGAGATGATGTTCCACCTCTAAAACGTCGCAGTTCAACAGCCCGCAGCTACATAGGCAGCAATCGTTCTTCTCTGGATTCGATGTCTCTCTCAAATATGAAAGGATATACCAAAACTCTGTATGGCCAAGTCCCAAGTGAAGACTTTGAACGTACTCCTGGTCAAAACCCAACCTTTTACACCTTCAAAGGTAGCTGCACCTAATTTAAGTAGAATGGGAGCTGTTCCTGTGATGATTCCAGCACAAAGTAAAGATGGATCCATAGTATAAAATATTATTAATTTAAATGCTGTTTTTTAAGTGTTCATTGTAAGTATTAGAGAAAACTACTGTGTTCCATCCCTCATTTAAACAATGGCATGCAATTTTCCTTGAAGAAAAGAACAAGCTAGTTTGGAAAGCCACCAATTCTCATTTTTTAATTTTAAACTTACTAGTATATGACAGTTGAACTATTTGCTAAAAGCATTGAAGTTCCTAAATAAATACCGGACACTGAAGGTATTTGGACCTCTGGTAGGTTGCTGAAGAGACACTGTCAGCTAATGTGCAGTTCTGAATTTGTAACAGTGAGACGCAAGTGAGAAGTAACAAAAGCATTTCATATCTAGACCATGAAGTTTCTCAGTAATGTTTGTTTGGAGCACTTCTTGAGCTCTTATTTCAGGGGCTACCAGTTATTTGATTGGTTTCATTAATGTAATGAATCTATTCTGAACTTAAAATTGCAGTGAGTGGAAATGTGACAGGAGACCTTGCAAGCTCTTTGAAACATTAATTTTTCTGTAATAACTAGTTCAGTCATGTCAGATAACTTAAGTATTAAGTTATCTGATGCAAGAGGTCCTATTGGGTTGTTGGTAGTGGAATCTAAGCTTTAAAATCTGTAGATCAACTGGTACTGTCACAGTGAGAATAAATATGTATCTCTATACAGGTCTTAAGTTAACTGTACCTTGCATTTTCCAAAGCCTGTTTAGATTTAGGCGGTGTTCGTTCTTTTTTCCAAACCGATTACCTAGAAGCTCCATGGGATTTTAATGAAAGCTGCTACGTAACTGGTATTTGATATCTGTCCTCTTGCTCTAACTTTGGAAACATCTTTTCCCATATACATGTAAGCAGTAGTTAGCCTTACTTAAGATGCTAATATTTTCTGTAAGAATTTGCAAGGAGTTTAAAGCTCGCTTCTCCTTGCCTTTTCAACTGCCCCAAATATTTTTATTAACAGTCTTTTAGACTTTTAAGAGCAAGAGCTGCATGCAACCAGAATCTGAGAGAAAACAGTTATCCAGAATTGTTGATACAAATCTCAAACTGTCTTGCTGTTTTTTCTCCTCTGAACATCTTAGACTGGCTATATACTTGAACCTTACTATTTGGAATTTACTTCTCAGATGGAGAAGCTTGGGTTCTTTTAAGTTCTATGATAACGATGTTAGGCAATTAATTGTTAGACTGTTTTAGAAAACAGTTAATACCAGTGACTTAGCCTTGCTTTCTTGTGTGTAAAATCTGTAAAACAAAACCAAAAGAGTGTGAAATATGTTCATCTGTTTCGTGTGATGAAGTGTAATCTTCTGTACTTTTATGGATTTCTCCTGCACCATAAAAAGGGGTATTTTACAGAAGAAAGTTAAACTACTTTGCTGGTATATCAGCTCAAACCAGTTTGACCACTGACCACATAGTATTGTGTAAAGAAAGTGCATGCATAAGGTTTGGGGTCACACCGAGGAAGATTCGAGAAGACTCTAGAAGGAGAAGAGGGCATGCGCTGAAGAAGACACGCCTGTTCATTAATAGGTATTAGAAGACACGCCTATTCATGAATATGTATTAGCAAACAGGATCACGCTGAGGAAGATTCGAGAAGATTCTAGAAGGAGAAGAGGGCATTGCCGAAGAAGACACGCCTATTCATGAATATGTATTAACAGACAGGATATAAACCAGGAACAGGAACTGTACCGCGTGCGTCTTGGTGGAGCAGAGACTCCCGGCGCACCCAGCGCTGTTTGCTTGCCTCTATTCGCTTAATAAATTGTAAGTTTGAATTGGAATCCTGTTTGGGACTAAATCATTTATAACAGTGTCAAATCCCTTTGCAGGTTTCATTTTAAACAAAGTTTACAAGCTTTTGGTTTGGCTGGTTTTTACAGGTTCTTTAAAATACCAACCTTAACCACAGGAGGAATCTCAAGTTACTTCCGCTCTGATACTCTTGAAAAATCCTTTTGTGAGATGGAACCGTGGCTATTTGATTTCAGTGGGCTGGAGGCCATGAATGAAGCAGGGGCTCTGCATGGTGACTGAGCGCTACCACCCTGTGCTGCAGAGCACGAAGGAACAGGATGAACCACCAAATCCAGCAGTCTGTTAAGATCCACAATTTAAAAGAGGAAAATAAATTAAAAAATGGGAAAAAATCATGCTGCGTTCAAGAAATCGGAGGTGATACATAGCAAAAACATTCAACAAACAAGAAATACGGGTGAGCCCTCACTCACCAGGCCCATGAACCAGTTACAGGCATTTTCTCTTTTTCTAATGATTTCTTTATATTCCATACTTCATTTCGCAAATCACTGCCTCTGAGGCAAGAGTAGTCCAATTTTAAGCTGCACAAGTGATGTGCTTCTCATGCCAGAAGAAAAATCATCCACATTTCAATGCTGGGACCACTTCAGATTCTCCACTTAGTTGTGTCCCTGAGTTGACCTTTTCTTTAACAGACACAAAACTATAGGAAAACAGAAGACTGCAAACACTGAGACTATAGACACACTCACACACACACACACACATATATGCATGAGAAGCAACACCTTTTTGAAATAATCGTTCTGTACAGGTCTACTATACCTGGAACAGTTTGGTGAACATTTTGTAACTGGTGTCACAACAAATGCATCGCGCAACTCTGCGTCAGGGAGAGGATGTGTTACGGCTGGTGGTTCCGTAGCTCTAGGACTAGATTTAAAAGGAAAATGTAAGTGACTTTCAATCCCCTGAAGTCCGTACGTATCAGAACTCAAATTTAGTTGACCGTACCACCTGGAGGAAAATCATCAGACAGCTGCTAGCCTCTTTTCCACTCTTTACAATTCTGCCTGGGTTTCGGGTAAAAAAGGCAGAAACAAGGCAGAAACTGGGCAGGAGGAGGTAAAAGAGTACTATTTGGTCACATGATCAAGTCTATCAAAATCCGTACACCGATAGCTTGGACGGTAATCACAGCTTTACTTTCCGCTATCTTAAATTCTGTAAACACATTTGCCATCATGTAAACATGTATATTTGCATAAATAAGATCATTGTAGCAGAAAAACTCTCTCCAACTATTACTTATGCTGTGTTGCTTCTTCAATGTTACATATCATATGAGCAAAACAAAGTCAAACAAAGCTTCGTTCAGGTGCACCTTCCCTCCGAAACACTAGCATCATTCAAACGGATTTTTCTCTCTCTCTCCCAACACGTACCTCAAGACTAAACTCTGTGAAAAGGCTGCTCACCTAGCATAGCGTGAGAAACTGGTTTGCTGCTCAATTCCCACTTGAACTTCTCCAATTTTGGACAATACATTATGGACAAAAGAATGCGCATTTCCTGCATGAGCTTGTTTTGTTACTGTTGACAATGGTGTTGGTCTTGCAACTGTAAAGCAAGAGGGAAAAAACATCAGCCTTGTGGAATCAAAGCCATGGTTAGTTGTCCCTTATATTTCACCCCCTAAAAAGTACCTTGACTTAAGACCGATGAAGGCAAACGGTAAGGCTTGGCTTTCTCCACAGCCACCTTCCTTTGAACTCTAGGCAGGATCTTGCCATATTGGTCTACCGTGGAATTTCTGGCAACCGCTCGCTCTCTCAAGCGAGGATCACAATCGTTCTGGTGCATGAAAAGCGTAAAGCAAAAAGGTAACTGATTACATTGCACAGAACTATCTGTGCTGTTTCTAATTAGTGAATAAATTTCCTCTACAGGTCGAGGAAAATACACCCACTGCACACACCAGCAGCAAGTTCTGCCCATCAGCACACGCCAGCTTCACCTGGTAGTTTTGGCAAAGTGGAAGGAAGACTAGAGGAATAACAGAACCCACAACTTCAAGGTAAAACAGCTATGGCACTCTGCAGAACCTTGTTCTGATACACTTGCTGTCACCTGCAATCCTCAAACGGCTGACAAAACAGCAGGCTCTCCCTTGTTTTTCCTGAGTCACCAATGTCCGAGATGACTGACTGTACGGGACAACTGCAAATGGTGTCGGACAAAATGATGTGTATGCTAAAATGAGTAAGAAAAAGCTACCTACACACACCTTCTGGTTGGATGAAAGTTTTCAAATGCAGGATCTAAAATTTCCAAAAGCACCTTTTAAATTTGGTGCACTGGAAAACTAGGGTTCCGGAAAACAGCAAAGGCGTCACAGATCCATAACAGAAGTTCACGCAATACGAAGTTAATCTGGTTAATTTGAGAAACAGAAGTTAGATAAGAATTTCCGCCATAAAAGTGGTACAGTTAAAGTTTTGGAATTGCGGAGCACGCTATAACTTGAGGAAACAAAGATAACCAAACCACCACGCAAATTTTACCCGTGGATGGGCATGCACACTGCTCTCAGCTAGAAAAACAAAGTTGCATGCCAGATACAAGAGATGACACCCACCATACTCTTCATTCCACAGAAAGAAGTGACACAAAAAACCACTTTTGATCATCTATACCATACATATGTGAACAACTGCGCGATAAGACTGGCTGATAGAAAAGATGTGTATTTAGTCCTCAGATGCAAACAAACTATTGTAGGTTGCATCAGCAATGGTCTGTAACATTTCGTTCTTAACTTCACAGAGCAGCTTTGCAGTAGTGAAGTATTCTGTTCAACGTTTAGGTTCAGCTATAACTTAAGGTGTAGAATCTTATTCCTAGTATTTCAACGAATGGTGTAAAAAACAACGCAGGATTATTACTGAGTACAATCAAAAACAGTTAGTTACACCTACACAGAAGCTTGCACACTTGACAGAACTTTTACACTTACCATAAGGTTAACCTTCATTGACTGATTCAACTGTAGTGCTGGGATATAGTTGGCACGCTGCAGATGGTGGACTAAAAGAAATTCATGATTCTGAACACCAGCATTGGTCTGTAAAAACTTCTCCAAACTCTCCTATGAGAAAGAACACATTTCAAAAATCTATTATGATTCTGCTTTTTCTCTTTTCAAAGAGACAATTAAGATTTTTTTTCTTGTCCACACATACTTGTTCAGTGTCTGTGAAAGGTAGCTTCAGTAAGTCTTCCATCAGTCCCATCTCCTGACAGATTTCATACATGTGTTTTAACAGCTCTTCTATGTTTAACTTAGTGGAATGTTGCTGCAACAGACTCCACGCCTCCACCATGCACCTGTAATTAATTTTTTTGAGATGTAAAGGAATAGTCTTAGTATAAGCAAAAAGATGCCCCAAAGTTATTGTATTCCATGTTTCAAGGAAATTTAGGGGATCGTGATTTACATTAGTCGTGCTCCACTTCTCACAATATTTGAATGCCAAAACGGCAGGATATATTTCTTTACCTATTGGACAACAACACAGTGAGGAAAAGGCGCACTTCACTGCTGCTTGACATCGATGGCTTCATCATCTGCAGGTATCTGAGGGCTCGCCTATGCTCTCCTTGGCACATGAGGGATTGAATAATTCTCGTATGTTGCCATGACACAGTTTTGATTGTAGCTGGGTGAAAGAGCAGGGCCAGGGAGTTCTGCAGAAGTTGGAGATCAGGTCTATTACAATATATACATACACCCATGCAACAAAAACATTCACAACTTTCTTAAGTGAGGGTGAATGGGTGTTAAGTAAACTTACATGACTCATGAAATATTTGATACAGGGTACGTAAATAACAATTCTTAAGTATTTGGCAGAAAAAAAAATTCACTTGGCCATACAGAAGAAAGCGGGTGTTTCAAAAGGAGTGATTCACACTCTTCTAGGTTAATCAAATCTCTGTACACAAACATCATTTTTTATAAATACACTCCTAAACAACCAGTTATTCTCCCAGACAAACAGACTATATTAACATCATGACAGGCAAAGCACAACCTTCAGCATCAGAAAGAACATGAATTCGGGTGAAAAGTCTCTTTTGCAGACTTCTGTCTCAAATCTTGCTGCCACGACTGCAGTTTCACTGTTTAGAGTACTTAAAACACTGGTTTTGAGAAAGTGCTCAACTGGTGTGCTGAAAACAACCTAAATGGATGGCTTTGAAAATTCAAATACCAAGCATTATGAAAGATGCTTTCTTCTTTGTTTTAATCAATTTCCTGTCAAAATAATGAAAACAAAGTTTCAAATCATAATTTACTGCTGAAGATGTCGTAGCAGTACTACAAAAAGGTGTCTATGGTTTTAGCACCTGGTATTAGCTAAGCACCGATTTTTTAAAATCATGTTTTAGATGACAGCTTTGTACTGCAATGTATGTCTAATTAAACTGCAACATACTTACTTCATAATCGTTGTGATCTAGAAGCCAAAAACCTTGAATAAGCTTAACAAGACCCCAGGGGATAGCAAAGGCAGTTGGGAAGGAGTCGACTGAAGTTTCCGTTTTATTCGGAAAGGAATGCATGATATCGAGCAGCAAGTAAATTGTCTGATATCAAGTATCTAATTAAGGCTAATAAATTTTAAGACCAAAAATTTATCACATTACATTTAGAAAAACATAATGAAGGAAGAATATAAGTAGGAAGCAGAAAATACTAATGTATAAATCTTGCCATTTTAAGCTATTGTAACCTGAAGATAGTCAGGTTCTAACCACAAAGCTGCATTCTGAATAAATAACCAGAAAGAAATACAGTTTGATTTCTGTAAGGCATTCAAAAAGGTTAACTTCAGGTCTTTAAATACTTCCGTTATAAACTCAGGTTCCCTCTTTAGGCAGCGGAGATACCAACTGGACATTCAGACCATTTGAACATCCAATGCTTAGTGATTAAAGCAAACAAATTCTACAGCTGGTTTTTTCCCCTCAATTGCAGAGTATATTAAACAACGTAAATGACAGTGTCCTTACTATACAACTTGGCTCTGAATGATTAAAACTGGGTTTAAAACAGTATGTGGATCACTCATTGGTAGTGTCATTTTCTGACATCGTTTTCAGGGACATGTTCTAATAAGACAGCTCTGGGCTACAACAGTTTTTAAACCCCTTGCTCTCTTGGCTCCCCTCTGGAGTTAGGCAACAATCAACCAAAAGCAATTCTCTGTATTTCAGCAGCTTAAAAAATTAAGTTGCTGCGCAATGCCTTTTCTCTTCTCCCTGGTTATTATTCTGTGTGCCAGCACTTTTAACAGAACAAAAGCAAGCACTGTCAGCTGGGCTGGAAAATTGATGATTTCAGTAAAAAACAGGTACTGGTTCTAACCACTGTTAGAAATACGTTTGTTCTGAAGCTGCACGTTTCAGTGCATCATTCTAGCAAGTAGCCATTTGCTACAGATACGGGTGCTTCCAAAAATTAAAAACTGTGTTTAAATTTTGAGAAACCCTAAAGAGGCTTATCATCTTCAACATTTCTTAGTAAATCTGTTTTGTCATATCAGAAGGCTTTGCAACAAAACATTAAAAAAATAAATCATAAAAAACCCACAGTGCTAAGAAATAAAACAATCCTTCTGTCTACGACTTAATTCTACACTAAAGGTTTTCACTTGCATTGTGTTTGAGGCATAAATAGAAAAACGACATTAAACTTGTAGGTGGCAAACACTTAGGAACATTTATGTGCATGTACTGAAAGTGTAATAAAAATAATGAGAAAGGATACAATTGCATGTTTGTAGCTTTCTTCAATGTTTTCAAGCAAATAGAGATGCAGCAGCGCCTGAAATGAAAAAGTGGAAGTTTTTAAAAAACTCCTGTCTTTCATAAAATCATTGGTTTGGGGGCCGGGGGGCTGCTGCTGTTGTTTTCAGTGATGATAACACTCACATGCAAACTAGCAGGTGGGTATCTCCCAGTTCCTCCTTCATCTCTCTGCCACACCTTCTCAACTTGGTCTCCTAACTGCGAAACCATTCCATCAATCATCAAGCAGTCAGAATCCCATTTTTCTCCGGAACAAAATGTAGCAAGGATTTGTGCAGAGTAAAACACTAATTCCAGCCTCTCAGATTTCCGCCAGTCAAAACAAAATAAAAGCTCCCATGAGGCAAAGAAAGCAGCAAACACACAAAGGCATGATTGTGACTTGAATTTCAAGTCATGAAAAAAATTTCCGAGTCAGATGAAAGACGTTCGTTAGTTCATATTCAATTATTAAAGGAGCTTGCAATAGAAATCCTAAAAGATCTCTCACTAAGGGAAAAGTTGCAATGACCTTTTAGTGTGTAGGTTTTCTTTTTTGTTGTGTTACTTGTAGTACAAAGGAAGAATAAACAAAGTTCTTTCAGTGCCAGAAATAACCACTCACACATTCTAGCAGAGGAAACATAACAGTATGAAAACATCAGGACTATTCTGCAACACAACTCCAGTGCCTCAAACTCAAGTGTTCCAAATCACAGCTGTGAGACAACATAATGGAAATTTCAGATTTTGTTCTCAGCATCTCTCTTCTGCTACTGAAAACAAGTTACTTTCAGAAAGCTGAGCATACAGGTAAAATCTTAGCATCATCTTAAGCAGCATTTATGTTTCTGGACACATACCAGTACAATTATGGATGGCTGAACTTTTAAAAATCACATTCTTCAAAAGTCCATCGCAGTCTTCTGCTGACTGCGACACTACCCTTTAATTTCCCGATGATAAAAAGCAGGAAAAGCATGCTAGAGGCTGTATGCTTCTAAGGAACACACGGGTCTGTACAGAAGTCACCTGAGCAGTAAGCTAAGTAAGCCAAACCTCCCAGTCAATACCTAACAGACTGCAGCTTCCCCCTTAACTCATCTTGTTCACAGTGCCACAGCCTAAGCTTCTTTAGGTCCTTCTTTAGTGTTCAGCACAATTTCCAAAGAAAAACCTATTATCATCTAATCCGAGGCATTAGCAAGCTAGGCCAGGAAAGAGAGTTCACATTAGGAAGTGACTTCTATCCAGCAGCCAGGAGAGTGCCGGGTGTGCCTAGTAACTACATGTAACTGACTATCTTGTTAAATTACACAAATGCACTTCCGAGTAGGAGATTGAGGCCAACACAATTATTCCCATCTGTTACTCGTCAATAAAACAGATGGCTTTTTTTTTTTTCATAACATGCTTTCTTCTCTGTCCAAAACCATTGCTCTGTGAACGCTATGCTTTGCTGAACCGGAGACGACCAACTCTATCCTAATCACAACATCTTTTTCAGTAGTAACGAATTGTACAGGTTAGACAATGAATTAAGTCCGCTACCAATAAATGAGGACACCAACAAATGCTACTGAGCAGAGGTATATATAAACATTTTAACACAGGAAAGTAGCCTCTGTGTTCCACAGGACACATGCACCGAGAGTACTGCCAGCCAACGCATTAAGCATAGCAAATACAACTGTTGATATGAAAGCCATCCATTTCCACTTGTGAATTTGCAGTGGAACTGTTCTAGAGTTTTTCTGCAAGGCTTACCTTGATAAACGCTCAAGTTTCTGTTGGTGACCGGTATAGTAGCTCTGAATCAGAGGATAGTTGTAGAAAGGTCGAGACAAATGCATATCATCATCTACAGGCAATAAAGGCAGAGCAAGTCAAAGAAGTAATATCACATTTTTAAACTAGAACTTTTGACTAAAAAGACAGAAGATCACACAAGCTAAGCATCAGGAGCCTCCAACTCCCAAAGAAGCCAGTCCTATTTCTGCCTCTGCTAAAAGAGATGTAGGACACAAGACTCAGTGCCTTCTCGTCTCAAGTGCCATTTCAAGTTTACAGTTGATGTAGTGTTCAGAACATGCAGTGTAAGCTGAAATTCACTATATAACAAAAAACAATTCTCAAAGGGAATGTGTTTTTGAAAATACCACGTGAGCATCTGTAAGACAGTCAAGGCTGGCAATAGAATTTATAATCCATCCAAATAAAGAAGTATTTCCAAGGCGTAGTTTTTCCTCAAGCAACACATAAAAAGTTCAAAACATGCAGGTAACGCTTTTACTGTAAAAACAAGCATTCCAGTACTAGTTGGTTAATGGTTATTTGGTTAAAAAGGCGTGTAGTTCAAGCTGTGGACACAAGCAACCCCTTGAAGTCAGAGGCTTATTGCTATTCCTAAAAACATCCAGGAAAGACACCGGTTGCATTATTCCACACTATGTAAACCAGCAAAATCTCAATTTCACCAGAAACTTCAGCATACGCTCTCACTGAACTAACATGACTCGTTACTGTTAAAACATTTACAGAAGCATGGCTAAGAACATGTTCATAGGAATCCCTTACTGGATAGTCTCCTTGTTACAAATGTGTTACGGTTTATGCTCACCTAAAGCCTCTGGAAGGAGACTGGATCAACAAAACCAGATGACCACTTGTGCATACAAAGAAATGAGGCTAGTTACCACTTGCTTGTTTGTCAAGTCTGCAAAACCTGAAAGAAGGCACAAGATGATTTTTGTGATGCAATTCCTTTCATTTTTACAAAACCCTCTTCATCAGACTAAATAGAAAGTACAAAAATAACACAGTAGAAATCTTTGTATTTGCATTTTTCACTCTGTACCTCTTTCTTATTAGAAGAAAAAACCCACAATCATCAACAAAACAAAAAGCAACCCCTACAAAGAACGAGTGGCTAAAACAAAAAAATAAATAAAGCCTGAGCTATTAAATACACTCATGAATAAGACATTTGTTTTCATGTAGCAGACTTTTTTACTAGAGCAAAGGGATATTCTTTCTTTTTTTTTTCTTTTTTTTTTCCCCTCAATGTGCCAAGAATAATTTAAAATATAAAAAGCGATAGAAACTCAAGTAACTTACTTTACAAAGTTACTCACTTATGCTTCCTTCATAGTTTTAGCAATTTGCAATACAAGATTTGCATGCAATTATAAATTGCTAGCTAAGAATGAAAAGGATTAATTTTCAGCATTACCACGTTCAAGTTGCTGTGACTTCAACCCAGTTGCCTACATAGGCTCTCGCTGAACATAGCCTCCCCTACCCACTTGCATGAACTCCACAACAAACCGTTTCCCTGAACTCAAAGCATATTAAACGGTGGTGCCAAGGTCTCAGACTTAAGCCCTTTCTCCCAGCTAAATGTGACTGTCTTCCAACCACCAAACCCAAAAAAAGCTCCTGTTTCCACAATTACAACCCAAGCATAATTCCAACTCTTAATAAAACATAGCAAAGATTTAGTAACATTATTACAAACCTTTTTGAGTAAGCTCTTGTGCTTCTGTTAGAAAACAGTTTAAGACTGTGCTAAGGTTGCTCAAAAGCAACTGGCAGTGCTGAAGAGACTGTAATGTCTGTGGGTCAACGAAGTTGCAAGAGCCGTCAAAGAGCGGAACACCTTTTCAAGAATAAACATCAAATCATTAGCCTACAGCGCAACTGCAGAGTTTCAATGTACACCTAAAGTAACCACGTGCAGTATCATATACCGGCAGATTACTGCATAAGCTCAGTTAGAAAGAATGAGTTTATGTTTGCAAAATGACTATGCTAGTACACACATATTTGGTCAAATTCATCTTTTGTATAGGCCACTTTGTTCCATGTCCACTCAAGAACAAACCGTAAATTAGCAGCGGAACTTGGCTGCTCTTTAAAAAAGTAAAACAAAAAAGAAATGAATCAACAACTTCAAACTAAAAACGACATGACATAAAAACAGCATAAGAACCATTACCTTCAGATGTCCAATATTTAATGCATCCAGTCAGAAGTTCTAAAGAACCTGTCTGGATGGCTGCTGACAATAGTGCTTCTAATTGCTCCTCCTAAACATAACAGACAAAATAAAATGAGAACCTTGCATACTTTCAGTATCTGAACCACCAACAGTAAATGTTTGTGTCTACCTGTGTCCTCATTCAGACATCACAAACCCAATTAGGACACATGCAACTAATTCCACATTCTTTTGCTTAATTCGAGCCGCAGGCTGGGCTGCCTGTTGTTCTGAGGAACACTCTCAGTTTTCCTCCGAAATTTCAACTTACGGAGGGCTAATTCTAATCTTTGCTTCCATGCCTCTGCATTACACTCTCAATTTACTGAGTTCAAATTAACTGGCTTTAGGAGCATCCTCTGCTAATACCCATTGTGCATTTTGTGCAGTTGAGTTTGCCGTCAGGAATGCACGAAGGGGACAGACCAAGTACAACTATGCAATGACGTTTGCAGGGAAACAGCGGAACTAAGGTCAAGCAGCTTTCTTGACTGTGACAACAGGAAGCAATTCTGACACCCAAAACGTTAAGTTATAATTTCTTAAATTGACAGAAAAGATGTGAAGCATTTCAATTCTAATAGGTTTAAATTTTAGGCTGTTCAGATACCATACTATCATGTAGTGGTAATCCTTTACAAGGATAATGCACAGACACGTGACATGAAGTAGCAGCTTAATTCAGCCGGTGTTCCGATACTTCTTTCAGGTGAAACGATTCTTCATAAAGTTTTACTTTTTTCTTTTAGGTTTTTTGATTGTTTGTTTGTTTTTAAACACATTCAAAAGTATCTTTCCCTTCTAGGCAAAATCGTTACACCCAAAGCAATTTCTACACATTAGAATACATATGGGGTATTCCCACCTTTTTCTGAAAACAGGTTTCAGACAAGGGAAACACACCAAATACTGCTTACGGTGGCCAACAAAACTCCTAACCAAGCTTCTTGACCACAATTCTGAAACTTGTCTTACTAACGTGCAAAAGAAATCCCTGCTCAAATACATCACAGGTCTCTGAATGATACAGTCACAATTCAGCAAAGGTTATTAAAAAGTTCTTGATTTCCCAAGTTATATCCAAACTGAAGGCAACATCAGAACATCTCAATTTGAATGTAAGAGTCTACATCAGGCTTGCAAAGGAAACAGTCTACACGCTAGGCCAGCTTGCCAAGAAATTTATTTTAGCTACCACCCTGTGCAGAAGTGTTCTTTGCCCTACCACACTTCCACAAATCTGGTGACGAATCCAGGAGACAGGAAGATGAGGCCAGCAGGAAGACTGCTTTCCCCTTCCTACTAGTTGCTCCACTGGGCAATGACTAGCTAGCTGATCCTTCAGCTTAAGTTCCTGCCTGGGGGAAGATGGGCTGTGTACCACATAGGCTCCATCTCTCATGAAACTCTTCAGATGAGAGAGAAAGGTAGGTGCACTGCAGATGGGAAGCCTATGACAGAGCGGGGTGAAGTCACTATGGGGGGAGAAAGCAGACAGAAGGTCGTGGGTGTCATAAGACAAAGGTGATTAAGGTGTTGCAGCAACAAGAGGGCCGTCTAAGAGGAGAAAACTGGGCTACTGTAGCACAAGGCAAAGGCTACCGAGGTGAAGATCTGCTTCGAGAAGCTGCAGAAAAGCCTGCTGACGAAGGGGAAATGAGGGCAAGCAGTGATGAAACTGTCACGTAGAGCTGACAACAGGAGTTGTTTACCACAGCCCACTTCCTTGGAAGCAAATGATCCTGTTTAGTGCAGCAAGCTGATGTTTGCAATAGCTCGCATCCGAGTGAGACACCCCCCTCGTCAGCTACTGCACTGGACCTAACACTTGAGAAAGTGATGGGGATCAAGGTCGTTCTGAGGGAAAGATGCTTCATGTTGCGCATGACCAGCACAGATTACACACTCCTTTGTGCATATTTGTGGCACAGAAGTAATAAACAGGTCTCTAAAGATGGATGTATTTCCCCCTTGATTCCCTGATGTGCACTCACCTGACTCAAACTGGATGGCTCAACATCAACTAGTCTCGGAGACAGCAAGCCAGCCTCAAGACACCTATTGTAGCTCTCATGAGTGGCTTCTCTTATTATTAAAGGACCCTGTTTCTTTAAAAATTTCAAGGTCTGAAACATCAATCGAGAACTACAGATTAAGACAGCATTATTATTCAGTCACCAAGGTTCTGGGTAACCACTAAGAGAAATAATAGAAACGTTCAGGTAAACTGTCAGAAAGCTTGCATCGGTGTTATGCTTTAGGTTCGCAATCTGAGTAAGCATTACTACGTAGAGTCTTAAAGACGGCAGACAAACCAACAGTTACAGTTTCTTTAAAGGAATCCTGTACAACAAACTAGCAGCCCTTGCAATGCTTAATTAAGTATTTTCAAGCTTCTATGTCAATAGACAGGCCTTTCTGTGTCCATGAACACTGACACAAAATACGTTCTATACAAGCTAAAACTAACGCACAACTTGAAATCACACTGTGGAAGATCCTTTCTACGGCTGTTTGTGCAGAAGCTGATGCATGTTGGAAATATTTGGTGAGCTCAAACTTAATGCAAAGTTCTTTGTCACAATCTGTGCAGTGGCTCAGAAGTTATACCTTGGCCAAGTAAGTTTGGGAGAAAAAAACATTTCATTTCTTCTCCAGCAGTTAAATAATTTTCCACTTTCTCCATTCTGTCCTCCTTTTTCAAGTTAACCAGGGATCAAAACCCTAACTCCGGACTATGCAGGCAGTTCCACTGAGGGGTAGTAAAGAAGTAACAGCTTTCCCCGACTTCCACAACATCTTTGTTCTTGCTCCGGGAGCAGCGTTCTATTCCTTTCTAGACATTCAATCCCTGACCGTGCTTCAACAAGAGACAACGGTAGTTTTACAGCCCCAAGAGTGCACCTAAAACGTTACCCTTTGCATAAAACTGGCAGGACACAACTGCAATTATGCCTGTGGATGGGCAGCACAAGCATAAAATGGTCTCTGACATTCAAAGCCGTGCAATAGAAAACTTAGACAAGGTACGTGACATTCTCAGTAAAGACATAGTAAAAGATCACCTCCTTCTGGAAGCCGGTGCAAGTCACATGAACAACTCCGCAGGTCAGCAAGCACGTAACATCTGCAAAAACAAGGAACGTTTGACAACCTCCCATACTCTCACAGCCAGGTTATGACCAGATTACAAGTTTTAAACAGCAGTGTCTGGAAAGACATAACTGAGGACCCATTTTCTTCATCAGATCACTTACAGACTTGTTTTAAAAAACAATTACTGCATGCAGAAATTTTATCTCTAGTGCTATTGAGGCGCTGTGCTTTGAGCTTCAGTTCAAAGTCATTTCATTTTATGACCGTCACCACTTCACAGGCTACATGATGAGAGCACCAAAACCCAAAACTCAGCAGACTGTCAGAGACGTTTCACAATATTAAATACCTTGTTAGTGCAACGTACTCAGAGTTGGAGGCGGGGTGGGGTGCGGTTTTTGGTTTGGTTTTTGACTGACAAACAATGAACAGGAGAACCAATAATTGGCATTTGACCTCAATTTAAGCTTATCACTATTAAAGCAGTGAAACACCTACCAAAACTATAGTCCCTTGGATGAAAAAGCTGCTCAGGTGGTGGATAAGAAGGAGGAGCTCCCCGACTTAGACTTCGCTCATGTACCAGAATATCCAAAAGGAGGTTTGGAGAAGTCATGCTTATCACAGTGTCCAGTGACCACAATCCAAAGTAGGGGCAGTCATGAAGGAATTCTTCTGGCCTTAAAGAAAACAAGTGCATAAGCTAAAGGCCGGCATTCAAATGAATTTTTTTGGAGGGGTATTGAAAACAACGTAAGAAAAACCTACCTTAGTGAATCTGGCATTTGAGCATGATACCAGCGATTAATGTCAAATACAGCCAAATAAACAGATGGTTTTCCCTGACCACATGTATTCACTTGCCAAGTGAAGACTGACACACTGGTCTCAGGAGATGTTACTGTAAAAGACAAGACATTGTTTCTTATGTGTGGAAAAGATGATCTCTCTGATATTTTCAAAACACCACTTTCTGTTTTGGCTTCATTCTGTTCTATCCCTCATGAAACAGAACACTTACTAAGACTAATCAAAAAAATGTCTGGAATAGCAAACATCTCTGTGATAGGTTTCAGTCATACTGCCCCTTTTTCTTGTTCAAATGGTACCAGCTCTAAGCCAAAGCAAACACACAATTATTAGCTAATTAAGTTTTCCAGACATTAAGAGTTGATCAAGACATTTAGCTAGACAAATAGTTTAGGGAAAAAAATATGCTACGAACATGTACATTGCTACTTTCAGAAAGCATAAAATTATCAGGTACACTCGTATCAATCAGCTGGCATTATTAATTTCCAGATCTGAGTCAACTGCAAGTTTTAAGAATAGCTCCTTTCCAGCATATTCAGAATGAAAGAAATCAATTAGCACAAAAAATTAATTTAAAAAAAAGCCAAACCCAGCAAACAGGCAATTGGAATAAAGATTTTAACATAAAACATTCCCAATGTTACACTTCAGCTCTCTCAACCCAAACGTGTTTTTATTAGACTTTGACAAGCTCTTGGTAGAGGATGGCATCACAAAAGAGATGGAAGTTGCTGCTTCGGGACTAAGTCAAAGATAATAAACAGAAATAACCTAGAAAGATCATGCAAGTGTCGTCTTTCTGACATCAGACGTAAGTTAAGGCCATAAGAAGGAAGAGAGGGAAGGTGAATACCACAGTCAAAGCAAAAGGCTATGAAAGTTATTACTGCAGCAGGCTCAAAGATATGGTCAGAGCATAACTGAATTTGTAAACCCAGAGACATATATTTAATTATTGCAAGATAATGAAAGATGTCCTAAGAGTTTTAACTGCATATATGGACAAGGCAAGTTAACTGCTTTAAGAACTTGTAGGAGTAGGAGCGTATTAGATTTAGAGAGGAAAAAATGTGCAGGCAGATCATGGAATCATGGAATCATTTACGTTGGAAAAGACCCTGATGATCATCAAGTGCAACCATAAACCTGACACTGCCAAGTCCACCACTACACCATGACTCTAAGTGCCACATCTACACATCTTTAAAATACTTCCAGGGATGGTGACTCAGGCACTTCCCTGGACAGCCTGTTCCAATGCTTGATAACCCTTTTGGTCAAGAAATTTTGCCTAATATCCAGTCCAAACCTCCCATGGCACAACCTGAGGCCCTTTCTTCTCGTCCTATCACTAGTTACTTGGGAGAAGAGACCAACAACCACCTCGTTACAACCTCCTTTCAGGTACTTGTAGAGAGTGATAAGGGCTCTCCTCAGCCTCCTTTCCTCCAGACTAAACAACCCCAGGTCCCTCAGCGCTCCTCACAAGACGTGTGCTCCAGACCCTTCACCAGCTTCCTTGCCCTTCTCTGGACACACTCCAGCAACTCAACGTCCTTCTTGTAGTGAGGGGCCCAAAACTGAACACAGGATTCCAGGTGCGGCCTCACCAGGGCTGAGTACAGGGGGGTGATCATATCCCTACTCCTGCTGGCCACACTGTTTCCGATACAGGCCCGGATGCTGTTTTCTTCTTGGCCCCTGGGCACACTGCCTGCTCATGTTCAGCTGGCTGTCGACCAGCAGCCCCAGGTGCTTTTCCACCAGGTAGCTTTGCAGCCCCTCTTCCCCAAGCCTGTAGCGTTGCATGGGGTTGGTGTGACCCAAGTGCCCTGGCACTTGGCCTTGTTGAATCGCATACAGTTGGCCTCGGACCATTGATCCAGCCTGTCCAGATCCCTCTGCACAGCCTTCCTACCCTCGAGTGCATCAACACTGCCGGCCAGCTTGGTGTTGTCCACAAACTTACTGAGGGTGCGCTCAATCCCCTCGTCCTGGTCGTTGATAAAGATATGAAACAAGACTGGCCCCAAAACTGAGCCTTGGGGAACACCACTTGTGACCAGCTGCCAACTGGATGCAGATGCAGATACAGGTTTGAACAGGGGAAAAAAAAAAAAAAAAAAATCAGGTAACATTCCTAAGCAGTGGACGGAATGACCTTGTTGTTCAAAGACGACAGCTAGAGGAATAAAAGGACTGACCGGCATCATATAGATAGCCCCACCACACATCGCTATAACATGTCAGCACGCATAAAATAAAACCTATTTTTTCCCTGAAAGAAGTCCCACATCACTTAAGCACACAGTTTCTTCTTTTTAAATAATCCAAACAAGCTAGTCTATGCAGACATTTAAGACTTTCAGCCTGTGGGTACAGAACAGTATTCATTGCTCAGAATCCATTTATTTTAGAATAACCAAACACAGACAAACCTTCATTAACGCTATCCTCTCTGTCAACGTGGTTGCAAAATTTTTCTACAGTCTGGCAGCTAAGTAATTTAATATTGCTGATCTGCCCTCTCGAGGGAAAGACTCCACCCATGAGATCTAAGCTATACCTTTCGTCACAGTATTCCAAACCCTGGGGAAAGAATAAAAGAGGAGGAAAAAGGTCATTTTGAGATTAAAACATACAGTATACCTAAATATGAACGAATGTCTCTCTCTGACATAATATGCATATTATACCGTGTGTTACCCTTGAGTTCTTTATTACGGTAAATAGAAAGTACAACTGACATGCAAGAGAATTAAGTGTCAAATTGTAATGGGTAAGTTTGGCTCTAAAGGCTTTGCACACCTCCAAAATGTAGCATTTCCCTAATGTTATTCAGATCAAAAGAATTTGCAGAATTCCATGCAGCATCAAGGTTTCTTTACAAACCTAAACGTATATTTACAAAGCAATACCTGAAATAATACAACAGATATGCACGCAAAGCTCTTTGCTCCATGTCTTGATTACAGAACCGATGGAGTTAGAAAAGTCGTGGCACTACAGCAGCTAAAGCTCTGTTGAGAGCTCTTCTCTACAGGCACACCACTGGAGTGAACATGCACCCCTCTGTCGCAACTATGAGGCCTTCTTAGTGGTTCACAATCTTCTTTCAAACCACGTCAGCTCTTACCAGCTCCTCCTCGAAGCTTGTCAGAGAGTAATGGGTGAAATATCCCTCAGTTCCTTCACCAAGCACAGCCAATAGCAAAAGGGGAAAACAGAAAGGACATGGGGTGCACATGGACAAGGTGTTTAGGATCACGAATTACTACAGAGTAAGCAAACTACTTTGAGATACACAGAGACCCCGGCAGGATTGTGTTGAGCCTCTGCTACCACCATCTCCTAAGTAAGCATTAAATGAAATACTCTCTTTCCAAATACAGCATTTGTTCATCCGGTCTACCGCACAACACATGAATTTGTGTATTGTGGACAAATGGCAGCTTTACAACTAAAAAAACACCCAAAACAAACCACAACAACAAAACACCAAACAAAAAAAAAGAAAACTCAAAAACCCCACGCACCACCTAACATAAAACAACCCCCAAACTGATCAGACCACATTCTCCCCAAGTTCCCTAAGCTTTCAGAGCTCTCAAAGCTGAGAAGCTGAGTTGTTGGCGTGAAACAACACATTCCAATATCATCTCATGCGATACATCTAATTCGCCTAATCTGAGAAAAGGCAAGCTTTCTCTTCACAGTTCCAGGAAATAAATATCAAGGCAGTCTAAACCAAAAATAATTTAAAAACCAAAATTAACTCTTTCATTACTGAGAAGAAAAATAATTCTGAAGCCCAGCAGTGTATTTTACATTTTCTACCCTGGGGCAAGCAAATCTAAGTGAAGGAACTCCATTGTATGGAAGATATTAAGCAAAGTCTTTATTGCCCAGTAAAAAATGAAGACACTTTTCAAATGAGATGCACTCATCAGACTCTGATATGAACGTAGAAACTCTATACTTTTCCATCCACAAGCACTGTGTAGGACAAACGTAAAGATCTGCTCCATCACCATGATTTCATGCACTACATTTAGCAACTGCTGAGATGGTACAAAAAGATCTTGGAAAGCCTAACTTAAAGCTAGCATTATGTTTAATTCCTTGAGCAGACTTACACCAGCCTTGAAGGCAATGGAGACACAAGCCTGACACGCATTTATAACAAGACAGTGCCACATGTGACAAAAGTCGTATTTGTGACTTTTTACTATGACACTGCTTTGCAGCCTCAAGTCTGATTCCTGGGAAGTAAAGCACTGCTGTAGTAGGCAAGTCTTTCAAGTTCCTTTGAACTCTATTCAGTGAACAAGGATCAACAATAGATTCCTCCTTGTTACTCAAACTTGGCCTGGCAAGTGGGAACAACTCTTACCTTTGCTGCCACTGAGGTCGGACAAGAAACTTGACTCAGCCAGCCATGTAGGCAGACAGTCATGTAGTACTGACCACTCTGTGACTACAAGGAAGTATTTTGAGACTAAAAGTGCCCGCTGTAGAGCACAGATTCTGCCCTAATGCATCTTCTGGGTTTTTCGGGGGTTGAAAATTGGTTTTGGTGGGGTTTGATGTTTTTGTGGCAGTAGGTGTTATCCCATCTTGGTATGTGTAAGTGGCTCATCTGGAAGCCAGCTGAAGAACCTGCCTTTTCCCCCCAGAGGGACTAGCTGTTTTGTTCTCTCTTCCACTTACCTTGTACGACTGGTTCCTGTTTCAGTCTTCCACGACACTCATCACAGGGATGCAAGAAGTAGCAGGGGAGTAAACTGCCTCAAACCCAGAGACTGGTGCCTGACACCTCTCACAAGCCTGTGAACGTGTGGCTGGTTGCATGGTCTGCACTGGCTTAAAGGTCTTACATTAAGTACACCACAGCTTTCTCAGGCCACAAACACAGTAACCCTATTTAATCCCTTTGTGTGCTTTCTTTAAAGAGTGTCAACTGGAGTTTCTAGTAGATGCATTTTTAAAGGCTGATGAAACGTTTCAACCCTCTGAGGTAAAGACTGACACGTGTCACACCTTTTGTTTGGGAAAATAAGATGGCCAAGACAAAGAACAGCCAAAGAGTTGAAGGTCAAACATTTTAAGATTGAAGGGTTGAGACAGAACAAAGTAGCCACGAGAGGAATGGATATAGACACCTCCTTTTTTACTCAAAGAAGCACACAGTACAAGGATTTGTCTGGGCCGCTGCTAAGATTGTAGCCAAAAATAACTTTTAAAAGAGGATAAAACTAAGACGGAGTTCAAAAGTGAAACTGCAGAAAGATCAAAGAAACCTTCTCCTATCAACCTGCCAAAGTGCTTAGAGCACTACAAGAGATGCAGCAGAGAACTGCAGAGAAAGCCCACTTACAGCTAAAAAACCCAATCAGGGTGCTCTCCTCCTCTACAGCACGGTATTGTTATGTCATAAAAAAAAACAGCGCATAAGCAGAGATAAAGAGAAGACATCCATATCTAGATCATGCTGAATCACTTGAAGATATTTCTACTTTGTCACCATGAGAGAGAATGCATTTTAAAGAAACACCACCTTTTCCAAACACCCAACCTTTACCTAGTCAAAAGCAACGCTTACAATTTGGACGTTGCTTCCTTACAAGAGGAAGCAGCTTTCCTGTATAGAAGGAAAACCAAAAAGGTCCAAACCCAAGCTCATGCAGAAAATCAAAACGCACAGTCACAATAAGAACACGTACCACGAGTGTTTAGAAACGAACCACCCCTATTTCATTCCACACCTATTGAGGACATGCATGAGAAAGTATCAAAACAGGAGGAAAAACTTGCTCTGAAGTGAGATTACTTTCCCCTCAAAAAGGTTTTGGAAGACTTCCAAGCATGCTACTGAAGACAACTATCCGTTATACAGATGCGGCTTACATCTGTTAGATGTCAGAAATATCATGATACCTCATCTATATTTTAAACACACCACCTTTGAAGCCAGTTCTAAAAATTTATGTATGCTCTTCTGACCAAGTCATACCACTCTTTACTGCATGTACATATTTTGCTGGCTTTAAGAGTAGACTGCATAGGTGACCCAGCCAAAAAGTAGAAAGGGTTACCTTTACAGCTACTAAGCTTCAGGATCAACACTTAAGAGACGCTGTAACTACGTTTCATTCCAAGTCCAGCTTGCAGAGCTCAAAAGAAAAACAAGAATATAAAAACAAAGATCAGAAAAGGACATGAGGGGGGGAGAGAGAGAGGGGGGCCATATTTTAAGAAAGGGAGACAGACAGAAGCTTATTCAAGCCTGCGGTTTGGTTAAGCAAAGCTACTCAAAGCTCTGTCTTCACTTCCTACGTGCCATTAATTTGGTGTTTCAGTCAAGAATAATTTTACGGGTAAAAGCTGTTGCTTCTTCAGGAATTGAATTTATACGGGCTCTTTGCAGACGAATCTAGCTGGAACACACGACACTGCAGTATACAATTGTATGGCTTGTTTTCAAAAAGTATGGCCACAGGCCATGCCCAAGAAGACTCAGCAAAGCACTTCTTTTTTTAGAGGTCTCGGAATTGTGATGGTAACTATTAGCCCTGACAACTTAACTGATACGCACTTAGAGAAAATGACTGTTTTCTTCCTCTCACATACATGCACGTCTTACCTCATACATGACTTGTCCTGATGCCAGGCGTTTTCTGTCACCAAATTCTAACTGCAACAGATGTAAACTCACAACATCACCTTCACTGAAAAAGGTAAAAATGAGGAAATTTGATGACAAAGCTGCTTTGTAGTCCTCATTATCATTTTATTAGATCTAGACTGAAGTATTCTTAAGAGTGTGCTCTTGCTGAAAAGAAAAACACCACTTCCCAAAACATCACGACTGGTCACATTTAGCCGCTAAAACATAAAGGAGGACGATCTGACACTAGCACACCTTGAGGGGCAAATGCTAACCATACAATATGGAGGCTTTAGCATGTTGTATGGACTAAATAATGTTGGAAATAGTGTGGAAATAGTGGAAATAGAATATCTCTTCACTTCTTCATGGTGAAAAGCTCTCGATCAAAACTGCTTTAAAGTCAAACTGAAGCAGACTGCCGCTCCATGAACACCTGAGCTGGTTAAATAGCTTCCCGGTGCTGGAAGAGAGAGCTCTTTCTCCCCGTCCCTTCCCACCAAAGTTCCAGTCCCTCTCTTGCATACACTGCACCCTTCCACATACTGATTTGATTCATTAGCCCAGCAGGCAACCGGTGACCTTTCTGCTGACCAGTGATCGTTCTCTGCCAGCTGAGCTGAACCGGCTCATGAAGGCTCGAAAGACTGCTAGAGTTGCCGCAAGGGAATCGGCAATACTGTCACCTCCCTCCTTTAGGGGCAGCAGACTGTTACATCGGCACATTTACTGGGCTAGATCTGCAGCCTCAACTACTTTTAACGGTAATTTAATACTGTGGTGCGAGTGTCAAACAAGCCATGAAGCAGTCGCCAAGAAACAAAGGAAATCATTTAAGAACGCAAGCACAAAAATACAGCTGCTGTTGCTTTGCGTTCTTTTCAGGAGGTAGGAACTACTAGGTCCCTCTTCACGTCCGTTAAAGCCTGTCAAATTTGCCTTGTAAGCGTAACAACTTCTGTACCTCAGAGAACCTCCCACACAGCTAAATAAACAAAACAACTATACATGTAGCAACTGTATGTGAACAAATATATTTTTTAAAAAAAGTCAGTCTCTTCCAGTAAGTTTCCAATTACCTTTCTTGTGTAGACTGAACAGCCCACAAGTAGCAACACTTGCGAGGATCGTTCTCAGGCTCTTGAAAAGTGACAGCATAGACAGGAATCCTTCCTCCTTCAAGCTGAGAGTGGTGCCTACAGGGTTCAAGAAAAAAAAAAGGTCAGCCCACCGGCACAAACTGTTTGCAGAAGGGCAGAAGCATCTTCTGAGAAAAGAGCACCTTACATGCTTATCCTCAAAGCACGGAAGGTCATACTTCTGGCTCAAACAAGTGAGTCAAGGAAGCCACTACGTTTTATGGAACAGTCAGGAGGTGAGGAAACTACTGTCCATCAAATGCAATAACCTGGGTTTATGTCCTCCTCTGCCTGAGGACAAGGAACACAAATGACTACTTCAGCTGCCACGCAGAAGATTGGTCCTGCTCTTGTAGCCTACTTCAATATTGAACTTAAAAAGCAGCATAGCTCCTGAACAAATCTAAAATGACACCAAGCATTTTTCTTCCAGGCTTCTGAACCGTATCTGCACCTTCACAATCCATTCTTGCCCCCTAACTATTCCTCCACTGTCTTTTTATGCATCCAATAGTTTCTGGTCAGTCACTGCAGATGTGCTTAAGGGAATCCCTATCTGAATTTGGTCAAGTATTTCAAGTGCGATTGCTCTGTGGCAGAGTTAAAATCTTCTCTACATTTCCCTATTGCTTATAGATTTACGGGTCCCTTATCCTCATCTGCAAGTCTTCCAAGTAAACTTTCCTTCACATGCATCGTTGCCTTGGAAGGGGTCAATCCCCTACGTCGGTCAAGGCTGAAATGCAGGAAAGAATCTGCCTTCTGGCACAGATCAGCTACTGGTTTTTCATGTCTCACTAGTTTCATCCTGGACACTTTAAAGAATATTATCACCAAAAGCGCATTCTTAACATACTTAAGCCTTTCCATGTATGCCCCAATGGCAGCAACTGGTGCTGCAACGTAATTTCTAAAATCTCTTTCATCAAAATACACACATTTCCTGGTTTCACTGAATCCTACCGAGAGGACACACTGTCTTACAGAACTCAGCTCTATCGCACCCTAACTGCTTGACGTCACCCCAAAGGAGCATGCTTTCCACGATTCCTCAATCCACAGGCACAAGAAGGAAAACAATGCTAGTCCATGGGGGAGAAGGCGGTCCACTTAATCCATGTAGGACTTAGCAGTTGTCTCAGAAGAGGATTTCCAAACATTCCAAGGTTATAATCAAAATTCCAGTCCCTGAAAAAGGTCTCTCTCCTAAATTAACATACTTCCTTCAGCAAAAAATTGAGACCCTTCCCCGTCCTGGCATGGCCAAGGGTACAGGCCTACTTACTCCCGCTGCAACGTTTTCATACTCCATAGTGACAGGTAGCCATCTGAAAAACCCACAACGAGCTGATTGCTTCTGCTTATGTAGCACAGGGTTGATATTGCTGCTCCTGAAGGATTTTGTAATTGGAAACAGAGATGCCTTCCTTCTGTGGTCACAGTTTCTCTCCTTTGTGGAACTCCAGCAAGAATTCTAGTAACGACTTCTGGATCTACACACACAAAACCACACCATAAATGAATGCGGTATGCCATTTTAAACACTGACGTGACAACGCGTATAAGCTACTTCTACCGCCCCAGGCAAAACACCCATTTATGCAACACTTCTCTTGCTATTTCCATGCTGGATGTGTTCAAAGAACATTAAGAACTCTCTGACGCGATGGGTATTCTCACTCGTATTTCAAAACCTGGTAAAAGTGTAACCTTCATAGACAAATTCTTCTTGCGCTCTGTAAATCAGAGGAGTCTGGGCCTCATGATGAAGCTATCTATCTGAAGTGACATCTACTCCTGAAGCCGCTGCTGTAGTAGCCGAAACAGCGTATGCAATCTGAGTACACAAATCAGAGATTTCATTCATCCAAATGCGTGATTTTTCATACGTCAGATGTTTTTTAAAAAACGAGCCCAAATTTTGTCCCAAGTCAATTTGCAGAAGCACAAGAACATTCCGGAGAAATAGGGCACCTCTGACACAACTCCCTATCAGGCAGCTGCACCAACTCAGATGCTACAATTCCTACACCTCACTGGCAAGAATCATAGCCACATAGGGGTCGGGGTGGGAGGAAGGCATTTAGAGCACTGGGAGGAGTATTAAGCCATTCTTCATCGGTTCAGGACTATACGGTGTCAAACCACCATCTGCAATCAGCAGTCGTAAATGTCTGCACACTAGTATCTTCAAAGTGGGACGTGTATTGTTTATTTAAAAGACACACCTTTCCTTCCTTTCAAATTCAAGTTTAAAACCTGCAAGCTTACCCAATGCTTCTGCTTCATTCTGATGGCAAGATAAATCATCCAAGCAAAGGTCAACCAGAAGTAGATGACCAGCATCTGTAGCCACTGCTGCCACTCCAAAGAGCCATCGCAGACTCCGATGTAGGTGCCCAGTGCTCACGCTGGGTCCTCTGTCATTAGTTATGGGTTCTACAGCAGTTACCTACAGGAAAACTACAAGTTGCTATTCAAGCTGTTTGACAAGCTGAAGAGAAATCATTCAGAAGTGAAGCCAGAATTAGCACATCAGAAACAAGACAATAAATACAGGATCGTAGGACTCGGAAGCAAAGCCTTGTTTCCAATTACATAAAGGCGGGGTGGGAACAGAAGGCCCTCTACAAAAACCTGTTCCTGCCTTCCACTTACTAGAGTTCCTACAGTTACCTAACTGAATTAACTTCACCTTAAAGTTGGGAATTCTATTCCTACAGCTTACTAATTTCCACCTCCTCCGTAGAAATAATTAACTCTAAGAAAGCACAGAAAATCAGTTCTATGCAAGAAACTTTATCATATTTAAGGGACTTAAGTAAGAAAGAGAAAACTAAATCTAGTTCTCCCACTGCCCACAGCCCATCAGCACTGCCATACAGCCGGTGCCGCCTTTGCCAAACAGGCATTAGGATAAGCCATGGCTGTCAGTCAGACGAGGCGGCGGGCAACTTGCATGGCAAACACACCATTTCCATGGGAATGAAACATTTTCAGAAAGTGCTGAAGGCAGATACTAGCTTCGTCACATTTACACTGGTCCTCACTGAGAAGAAAAATAACGACCAGATAAAGTAAAAAAAACTGTTTTAAATGCACACCAGCACTTTTATGAATGCTAACAAAGATTTAAAAAGCCAGCCTAAAACAACAGCAGGAAGAACAGCAGCTTGTTAGAAAAAAAGCTAACTCCAGCTCAGGAAGAAGTGCACGCTGCTCTTTAACATGCGACGCGGTCTGCACGCAACTTCATTAGGAGGTCAAGACAGACCTTTCAGCACTGCAACACATCACAGGGCAATAGTAGTGACTGCTGTAGCAGAGGTACGAGCTACGAGCACATGAAGACGCCTGCACTACAGCTATACAACAAAAGTATGTTGGTATATTTTGAAGGCAGTGTTTCTGACAGCAATCAAGCATGTAGGAAACATATGTTACAGACAGTTTGAAGAGTGGGGTGGGGTTTTTTGTTCTTCTCTCTGGCCAAAAAAAGGTATTTTTCAAGGCTTTTTTGTGCAAGTGGAGAGTTAGGTAACTATGTGCTCTACAATAAAACCAGAAAACTTGCTTCACTATCAGTAAACTCAAACGATAATGGTACCGTTAAGTCCAGGATTTTACATCAAGGCTGTCTTGACGGGGTACTCGGAAGTGACAGCGTCTTAAGGCAATATAGAAAAAATTCCTCCTACAAAGAGACGCTCCACAGCTTTCCCTGCAACAGGACTATGCAGCACCTAACCACCTAAAAGCTTCGTTTCTCCGACTAAAAAGTACGCACCCTTCCTGGAAGAGCAACTGCTTTAACCACTTTTGATATTCCAAGGTCGTACAGGCAGAGAACGCTTCCCTCGGCTTCTTCCAACCCAACCAGTAGTCCAGTTCTGTTCTGCCAGGAAAACTCCTTTACCACACGAACAATGGGAGGCTGTTCATTCACGCCGCCAAAACGATATGCCGAGAGCCGCTCTCCTGTCACAGAGTTCACGACCTCAAGTTGAGGACCACACGCCAGCCATGCTAGGTGCTTTCTCCCTGTAAGAGAAAAGCAAGCTGACTACGGCCCATCTCCAAGAGAAGGTTGAAAACAACTGAAAAATCACAGTCACTGCCCCTTTCCTTCAAGAAAAGTACCTAACAGAGGAAGACTGACTTACCTCACTCGGGTCAATTATTTAAAGTCGCCTACTGAAATCCTCAGGCAACGCTTCTTATTTTGCATTTGTACTTGCCATTCCTGCACTGAAGAATTCTGATCATTTGCGATAAAGATTACAATATATTGATCTACAGTCTTTATACCATGTTTGGCTTGTTTTTGCCAGAAATCACCTGAATACATATGGGAATACAACTCTTGGAGCATACTTCTGACGCAACAAATCTAAACCAATTCATTTCTAGTTTCTGAGTTTTACTTGACACATGCCTACTTTGGGCAAGGGTTTGGACTTCAACAAGAAACTATCTTAAAATGAGCACTGCTTGAGCAAATTTCAGCTTTTACACGTGCCGATCACAGAAAGAATTTAGCACATTCTGTTCCACTGAGCTACTTCAAGCTCAAAGGAAGTCTTAACTCAATTACTGCATTTACAGTCCGGTAGATAGACTCTACCTGGGCTTAACAGAAGCCTAGACATCCAGATGGGCACCCAGCTCTATCCAGTTTCAGATCACCCAGAAACTCAACTACCTAATCTGCTCAGCCACTTCCAGCAGCTCTCACTGGCTCCTCATCTGCACCCCATTAAGTACTTGGGAGATATGGGGCTGCGGCGCTGAACAGGGTTATCCTCTTCCTTCTGTTTTCATTCAGACTAGAAAAGAAAAATGGGGGGGGTTGCCTCTGCGACACTGCAGAAGAACTATTTCTGCATGTGACGTTAGGATGGTCCTAGAGCTTGAGCTGGTACAAATAAATACGGCCCAAAGCAACACTATTACTTTCTTGAAAACTGCCTTTTCTTTAATGAAAAATGGAGGAGGGCCCACTGACTGAGCACAGTAACTAAGTGAATTATTTTAATGGCACAAGACCGGTGCAAGCTGTTGTAATGTCAATGTGAGTAACACGCTAGTGTTTTACTATTCGCATTTTTAATCGTTAAAACATCCTTTTTGTTCTCTCAAAACCTGATGCGTCTTAACAGCACCAACCTGACACAGCTGATACCGTGACCCTACGCGTCAGGTAACCTCCAGGCAGTGACAACCTTATACCTAAAAGCTAAAGGAAAATGCTCACCTCCAGAAAACTTCCCGCACAGCACAGAACCTGGGGTTATTCCATCTTCCGCAAGGGCCTGGATAGTCCCCTCGGGAAACTGCAGCAGACTGCTCGTTACCTGAGCCGTTAGGTCTCCCATTCTTCACTGGAAAGAAAGGCAGAGATGCAAAACCAGACTTATGTCAGCCATAAATATTTCCGAGATTGACAGAAGTTTCATCAGTATGCTCTGAAAAATCTCCTCCACATCGCCTGTAGCTCTTTTCCTTAAAAAAATGGCACTCAGGACAGCTTTTGATCCCACAGCAGAGCAAAAGGAGAACCCGTTGCTTTCCCGATGCCTGTGAGATCACCAGCAAAAGGCGTCACAGAGGTACTGACAAGGTAAGTAACAGGAAAAAACACAGCACACCGAGTTCAAGTCTACTCACATAGGCTAGTAAGACGGGGCCTGAGAAAAATGGTATCTTAAAAAGCTTCTCAGTAACAGGTATAAGTTTCCATTTGTCCTTTCCCTTGGTTTTATACCATATCATTTATTGTCAGTCTTCTAGTAGATTTCATGCATCATTTATGTCTTGTTCACTTTTGCATGTTTATTCTGAACATTAAGGAATACTAAGTTCTTAACTACCTTCACTCTCAAATTCTTCCAGAAAATGTACTGTTGATATTTTCACATTACGAGCAATACAGACTTTCAGAGCTCATCAGTTAGAAAGTAGTTTTCCATACTCTGACAACGTAAACATAACGCAGCACTTCGAGGCACTGATTTTTTCCCTGGGCTTGAACCCTCATATTCCTTATTCCAGTCCCTTCCTTTCTATTGCCTGTCCTTATCTCACTTCTCGGCAAGAATTAACAAAAATTTCCTTTATTTTTTTGGTGGGAAAACTTAAAAACTGAAGTGATTGACACGATTACATAGCAGGCCAAATAAGAGATACTCCATAGATGTGCGAATACAAACGACTTGAAGTATCCATGTTTTGCAAGTTCTGTGCGTTACTGAAAAAGCCCCCGGAAGACAAGACAGTTTAATTATCTTGCTCAAACAGCACTGCTTTCTTCATGAAGTCTCAAAAGGCAGGCAGTATGCGTCATTCACTGTTCCCGGCTGTTACACACGCTGAGCAACTCAGGCATCAAACAGAACCCTTACTCTGTACTACGAAGCACTACAGCCAGCCACCTAAATGTGCACACAAAGCCTTGCTGCATTAACTGCAGCACACGTGTTCTCCTGCAACTACAGTTTTAGGATTGTTTCTTTCAGCATGCACTAGTAACCTATTTTCCTTACAGCACTGCGGGTTACGGCTAGTTTTGAAGACTACACTCTGGCAGCAACACAAAGCTAGGAAAGGGAAATGTTTATAAACCAATACCGTTTCTATGAATTGTTACTTCTGCGAAGCAAGATCATGCTTTGAAACCTGGACACTGGAATCTACTTGATTGCAAGTCACAAGCACTCTACTTGTGAGCATGTTCCAGCATCTTCTGCCAGCATGAAAACAACGAGTGTGTGAAACACAGCAAGTGTCAAGTCAGGGTAAGTCAGGGTCCCGCAAGAGGCACAAGTCAACAGTTTGAAAAAAATGTTGCTGATGGCAAAGCCAGCATTGTGGGACACTGCTGCAGCCAGCCAGCCTGACTACTTTGCCAGAATTCACACCTCACACAGGTCAAGTTCCAGCCGGGACAACTCATTTGCAGCAGTTTGTTGGGTTTGCTTTTTGGCACCTGTCATCATTTCAAAGGGACAGTGGGGTGAACTTTTGCACTGCATCCAGGGGCTCCAGAGAGGAAAAAGCCCCACAATTTGACCAAGCACTCTGGCGTGGTTTAATCGTAATAATTTAACACCTGTGTTTTGTGAGTAGCCCGCAATACCAGATACTAACACACTAGGCAAAGAGCATCTTTTACATGTCTCAGCGTGTGCCCATTGCCTCTGGCCCTGTCACGGGGCACCACAGGAAAGTGCCTGGCTCCTCCCTTCCGGTATTTGTACACCCTCCCTTCCGGTATTTACATGCGTTGGTGAGATCCGCCCTGGGATGTCTCTTCTCCAGGCTGAACAGTCCCAGCTCTCAGCTCTCCCGGCCTTTCCTCATAGAAGAGGTGCTCCAGTGCCCTCTAACCATCTCTGTGCCCTTTGCTGCACTCTCTCCAGTAGCTCCATCTCTCTCTGGTGAGACTGGGGAGCCCAGACCTGGCTGCAGCACTTCAGCTGTCACCTCACCAGTGCTGATTAGAGGAAGGATCACCTCCCTCCACCTGCTGGCAATGCTCCTCCTCATGCAGCCCGGGATACTGTCAGCCACCTTTGCCGCAAGGGAACGTTGCCGGCTCACGCTCAACTTGGTGCCCACCAGGACACCCAGGGTCTTTTCTGCCAAGCTGCTTTCCAGCTGGGTAGCCCCCAGCATATACTGCTGCATGGGGGTGCTCCTCCCCGGGTGCAGGACTTGGCACTTCCCCTTCTTGCACTGCATGGCGTTCCTGCCAGCCCCCTTCTCCAGCCTGTCAAAGGCCCTCTGGATGGCAGCATGACCCACTGGTGTTATCAGCGCTCTTCACAGTTTTGTATCATCAGCCAGCTTGCTGAGGGTACACTATGCCCCCTCATCCAGATCATTAATGAAAACATTGAACAAACAATTTTTAGGATGTTGTACTTGCATCATTCTGCTAAGCTAAACCAAGGAGTAGTGGGAAATCAAAACAGTGGCAAAATAGAGAGAGTTAGGGTAAAGGCATGAAGCCTCTCCTTTAGCGGATATAGCCAACACTAACTGCATTTCTGCTCTTTTTGAAAACAGCGACTACAATCCCATTCCTCTTTCTGTCTGTTAGAAGGCAGATTAGTGTAAAACGCAACAGGCTCACTCCACATTCAGGAGTAAGCCGGAATCCAACCTCCCAGCTGTATCCTATACCAAAGTGGTCTGCGTACAAGTTGCCAAAATTACCATTCTTCTTCACCCTCGGTACTTACGACTTCCAAGCATCATCAGCTATTTCCAAGGGAAGGAACATGTCACAAGTCGCAGACTGATGATAGAGTTTTGGATTAAAAAGCTCCAGGCGGGAAAAGAAAAAAATTCAAGCAATTACGTGTTCAAGCAGTATGACATACAGCGAAGCCAGAGTTCTGGGATGTCAGTTTTCACTGACTGTAGCACATGAAAATCAAAGGCCAACAACGCTGTAGTCTTACTGAAGAAAAAGCTAAACCAGCTAAACCTATGGTCAGCTGCAGCTGAAGATATGATTTCACACAAGATGTTGACCACAAGAGAGGCCTCGCTGCCGCCTCCCATCTCTCCCTCTGCTCTTTTGTTCTCCTACTCTATTCCTGTGGCTTGCCTTGCACTGACTTGAACGCTTTCTAGTGCACTTTATGAGCCAAGTTTACTCCCTCAGCAGACAGGAAACTAACCCAGAAAAGCAGATCGTTTTCCACCAGGTTAGAGAGTTAAACCGGCTTGCAGAGAGAACTAGCAAGCATAAAAGCTGGCACGATGAAAGAGGCAGGACAATGCAATGGGAAGCAGGAGAGGGAATTCGTCCGTCCCCATCTTGAGGCAGTAAGCCGTTGTGCTACCTCATACACGTGTGAAACTACATGCTCACTTTGCAAGGACTGAGAAAAACCCCTTCACTTGTAGAAAGGACAGCACCCAAAACACAGCCGGTCAACTTTTTACTCCCTCTTGCGCGCAGAGGCTCACGACCTCACTGGGAAAGGCTGCAGCTGACAGGCATTGTTCTTTCCTTCAGCCCGATGTGGAAGCTAAAGGGACTTCAGGGGAGCGTTCCTCAGTGATCAGAGAAGGTACAACATCATGTGACACTATTCAGATCAATTCAGATCATGTTTTCAAAGGAAACGGGACAGAGAGTGGGAAGAAGCCCGAGAAGAAGAACAGGAAGAACAGCTAAGTTCTTTTCAGAAAAACAGCACCCACTTTGTTGAATAACAGGTAAAGATGATAGTCATGGAATTTTTTGAATTACTATTAACAACTGCTTCAGTGACATTTTCCCCAGGAAAACAGGAAGCAACTCACAGGCCTTGGAGGAGCAGCAGATGGAAAAGACACTTTCTGCACCTTAGCAGTCACGTTCAGTGAATTGGCACTTAGCTGTATTTTACTCCTGCAAGAAAGAGGATTTAGTGAGTGAGTTAGCAGGTGATCTAGTGACTAGATTACTGAGTCATTTCTTTCCCACTGAGGCAGACAAACTTCCCCCAACCCCGAGTTTTACTCTAAAAAGCTACTAGCATAACAGAGACGGTCTTTGATAATCAATCAATCAATGAGGCTTATTTCACTCAAGTGCAGCCTACAGGTTGCCTTGCAGAGTTTGTGTGGATGCCCCACAAGCTCTCTTAGAAGCACAAATCGGCGGCAGAAGACGAAAGGCAGAAAGGATTTCAGCTCCCTATTCCAACAACCCCCAACAGCTAAGATCCTACATCTGAAGCCACCGAGGCGAAGTGCTCCGGTGCGGAGGATCCCGCCGGGGGACCCTTCCTGTCCTGAAGCGGCAAAATCGCGAAGGCGAAAACGCAAGGAGGGAGGGGGTGCCCCAGGCCCCCCCACCCCCAACCCCCTGCCGCCGCCCCGCGAGCCGGCAGAGCAGGCTCCTGGCGAGCGGCCGCTCTGGCTCTGCGTGGTCGGTGACAAGAGCGACGGCGGCAGTTCAAAACGCAGCGCACCCGCCATTTCAGTGAGGCCACCGAGGCGAAGGATCGCGCCGGGGAACCCTTCCTAAAGCGGCAAAACCGCGAAGCCGGCAGGTCAGGGGGAGAGAGAGGGAGTCCCCGCCCCCGGAGCCGGCGGAGCGGGCTCCTGACGAACTGCCGCTCTGGCTCCGCGTGGCGGGGACAGGAGCGACGGCGGCCAAAGTCCCTCACGTACCAGAGAAGCCCTCAGGGAGCGCGAGCGATCAGGTAGAGAAACAGGACGTGGCGCCTGACAAGGGCGTGGCGCGGCAGTTGGTCCAGGCAGCGTGTGCAGGGGGCAGTCCCCCTCCTGGCTCGACGCTCTCTCGGCAAACGGTCAGAGGCGACGCAGCTGAAGGGAGAGCTTACCACTCTCTACAACCAGCTGAAAGGGGGTTTTGGCGACGTGGGTGTTGGTCTCTCCTCCCAAGTAACTAGTGATAGGACGAGAGGAAAGGGCCTCAAGTTGCGCCAGTGGAGGTTTAGACTACGTATTCAGAAAAATTTCTTTACAGAGTGAGCAAGCATCGGAACAGGCTGCCCAGGGAGGTGGTGGAGTCACCTTCACTGGAATTGTTCAAAAAACGTGTAGACATGGCACTTCAGGACATGGTTGAGTGGGCATGGTGGTGCTGGGTTGACGGTTGGACTTTATGATCTTACAAGTCTTTTCCAATCCTAATGATTCTACAGTTCTATCTGTCCAGAACAGAAACGTGGCTGGCACAAAATCTATACCCCTCTCTACATTAGGGATACAAACCCCATTTCTTCTGAAAGAGTTTTCTGCATATTTCTAACACTTTATCTAAACATAGAGAAATGTTGCTGTAAGAACCTGTTTTAGGTAAAAGCCAGCTTCTTTACAGAACACTTGGCAGTAGTATGAAGCAAAATTTGTTTTCCTGAATGCTGAGATTGTTTGTGCTGTGCACCAGATGTTGCACTCCTAACTAAGATAAAACTCCCATAGGTTCTTCTTTGTCTCAGGTGAATTAACTGTGTACTCCAGCATCTTTGAACAGGTGTATTTTCCTGAGGGAGATGGAGAGCTTTTTATCTCTCCGAATAATTTCCAGAGCTTTAGAAACATCTCGGCCACCATTCCAGCACCGCCTGCAGCTTCTCCCAGCTCCATCTGGCCCTGGCCCAGCGTAGCGCACCACACAGCTCCCCACCAGCCACCGCCCATGCCACCTCCTCCACCAGAAACTAGATGGTGAGGCATGAGGCCCTGAACACCACCAGCTCAGCTCGTAGGGGCACTTGGGTGCCCTGGCCCCACTGCCTGCCATGTGGAGAGGAACCATCACACTGCGGGTCATGGTCATATTGACAAACCTACTCTTTGTACTTTCTCTTCTCTCCTTTTTTAGTACAGCTCACTACAGGCAAGCCAGTAAGGATGAAAGCGAACATACCTTGAGACAACTGTATGGCATCAGCTGATCTTTATAGTAACACAGGAAAAAAAGAAGAAAAAATAACTATTCCATAAACTGACAAAGAACAACTACTCTTTTATTTCACTATGGGCACTAAAGCTTTGCAAGAATGAAGTAAGACCACCACAGACTAACAGCACCTATCCCAAACAAGCACAAGGAGTAACTAGTGGTTTTACCTGCTAAGGCACTTGTTATCCAGGGCCTGCCTGCTTTTAATAGCTGGGGAATGGAGCAGAACCAGAAAGCTGTGGTTACTTGTGAAGCAGATGCCACACTGGTGCCATTAAATAGTAACTTAAAACTTAGATGAAAGAGATTCAACATTTTACAACTAGTACCCAGTAAGTCACTTATTTAATATGCCCGTGAATTAAAACTCAACAGCCTTCATGGGTTAGCTCACTATAGCAAGTAATATTATACTTTTTAACTCATTTTTTCTTCCGTTTCTGCTGTAAACAATAGCACAGTGAAACTATTTTATGATTAAGCTTTTACAGCCAAATGAGTTTTATTGAAGTTAGACCCAGGAAAGGTGTTAGTTCATACAGTTATGTTTTGACTTCAGACTTCAGGCTTGCTAATAACAGAGAACTCAACACCACATTTGTTGAGGCGATCAATCAGTTTTGTTTTAGCAAAGGCAGCTCCTGGAGAATATACACCACCCCTGTTAATGAAAAGCAAAAAAGAGAAAAACGTTAGTGGTACAGTGACTGCAAGACACCTTTTTCTGAAGTCAAAGATGTGTTTCTGTGCCTAACAAAGAAAAAGCCACTTTGTCCCACAGGAGAGTGTATGAGGAATTTGGCAGGCTGGTCATATTTAGAGGATCATTCCTGCATCCAGCAAACTCAATAGAAATCATTCCATTAACTGAAAATACAGACACTGATGTGATAGATTCTGCAAAAGCATTACTAAAAACCTATGACTACATCCTTTCAAATGGAAAGGCAGATGAAGAGTAAGTGGCTTTTACAGCAGCTTGTGGTGAAGTATGTCGCTTGCACAGCCATTTGGGTGAGGTAATACAGAAATCTACAGGGTTATGAGACCTGTATTTTCAAAGAGAAACATATGCCCACAGTAGCTAAATTTAAGGCAGGTCAAGCTGTTCTGCATGGGAAAGTACTTACTGTTTAGGCAGACAAGTTGCATCTTCCAGAAGAGATACAGCTGCTTGAACCACTGCAATTGGTGTAGCAACATAGCCAGGCTCTGACAAAAAAAAACCCAAACACCATACAGCATACTGAAATGTAGAACATAGTCTTGCTCTTACCTACAGCAGGCTGAAAAATAATCTCTCTGGCAATGAAACGGCCTTCCCCATTTAAGAACATCTTTCTTACCTGCTAATCATCCCAAGCAGCTGGTGAAGTCCTTGAGATCTAATCTGGAAAAATACTGCTTCAAATACAGTCCTATAACTCAACAACCATTAGCGATCACCTCATGGTGCCAAAGGGCTCTCCATTACAGAAAGAGCTTTCCCCATCCTGTGCTTAAATTCAGACTTTTGCTGCGAGACTTGCATTCAGTTACATCTCTGTTTAAAGAAGCTATGCCTCATTAAACTCCTTTCTGAATATACATTCTTGCTGTCTTCAAACTTTACTTCAGGCGTCATCTCGCTTCAAAGGAATGAATTGGCTATTTCAAAAAACAGGTCACAATGAACAGTAGTATCCAAAGTAATACTATGTAAAGGCTGTTGACTCTTCCATGTTGCAAGAGCTCCTTGAGGGTGAAAGGAACAGCAGCGGAACCACAAACCTATTTTGGAGTAGGGAACATGAGGCAAAAGCAGTTAGCTGCTACTAACATGCATACCTGGTCCTTTCACTTCAGTGCAGATCTTTACATTTGGTTTGCCATTCTGGGGATCTTGCCCCTCACTGTAACCCTTGCCAAAAAAAGTCATTGTAAAAGAGGTTCCCTCCATCTGTAGTGGACAAGACAAGTGTGGTCACCAAAACAGTAACTCATATCGGGCAAGCACAAGTAGTAAATACAGGTATCTGTTATGCTAAATACCACGATCCATCTAAACATGGGAGTAATTAGAGTTATTGCTTAAAAGGTTCAACCTCATCTAAGTTTTTAATCACTTTCGCTTCGTTGGAACTGTTACTGTTCTAAAGTCCATTTATTCTCTCAGTGCTTTCAGTCCTGGGTTTTTGCTACTTCAGTCTCCCTCTGTCATCAACTCTGACATGTTGAGTGCTGTGAGCCACGCGTGTTAAGTACATCAGATCCGGCAACATGATCCACTTTTTCTCATATGAGTTCCACATACTTTGATGTCTGGTAGCAGAAGGCATGATTATTTAAATATTCAAAGCTATCTGAACAGGCACACACAACGTGCATTTAGAAATTATTTCTCTGAGACTAAGCAGTTGACTCTAGATTACTATTCCACCATTACCATAACAAGTTTATTCAATACTTGTGATGGAAAACGGTCGGTTACCTGTTTCTGTGTTGGTCCTTTCTTTGTGAAGCGTCCAGCAGAGAAGAATTCCAGGTACTATATAGCAGGGGCGGGGACAGGACAAAAAAATAAAACAAACAAAAAAACCCCAACCAACAGTAAACTAGAGGGAAAAAAAAAGATCTACAAACAATTAATTCTTTTGCATTTTGAACACTTACTTTTGTTAGAAGTTTTCTTCCAAAGCTAAACTTCACAAGAAGAAGAAATACAATGCCAGCAAACATCAGCTTGATAACAGAGCCAAGACCACCTATGTTCACATAAGCAGCATACTGCACCTGTGGCAAAAAAACATTTTCCGTGAACTTACATTAAAATGTTGGCATCAATTAATTTGTAAAAATTAATCCACCCCTAAATCAGGATGCAATTGTTTGATATGATAGATAGCTGTTTAAATAGGGCCTTAAACAATTGTCTTAGTTCTAAGCAACTCTCTGAATAATGCTGCACTTCATAACTCATTATGAGAAGACAATAGAAGTACAGAATGGCTAGGGAGCAAGCAGGGTCAACAACACTGGAAAACTTTAAAGAAAGATGTGTTTTGGTATCTGATTTGAGGCTTCTTTCCAGAGATCTTTCTTTCCTCCTCTTTGTGCTTTGGTTTAAGAGAAACCGAGGCCTTACTTTAGAATTCTGGAATAGCAATGGCAAGCCCTTCTCATTAGTAGTTCCCAAGTATATCTTTAGAGCCCTAGCTCACCTTCATCTCTTAACTGGTATCTGTGATTCTGCACAGCTGTTACACAGATTGTTGGTGCTGGTCTCCTCTCAGGAAACCATGGAAAACAAAAACTAAACATCTTTTCCCCACCACCTCTTCACATTGCCTTTACTCTGCACACCAGAGACCCAAGCATCAAAGAACTCTCCAGATACAAATGAGCAGCATCTGAATTAGTTACCAGAATGTTTACTACACTATGCTCACCTGACCTGAGTCACACAGACTACAATTATAATGCTTTTAGAAGCGCTACTGATACAATTAAAAAAAGCCTCTGCACAGGAACAGAATTCAATGAATTTATCATTCCTGAAAATCATGAAGCCTACCTTTCAAATACTTCTGTGACTCAAGGCTTCCAGTCCCTACAAATCATACCCAGAAATCAGACAACATGAGAACCCTACAAGAGACTCTCATAACTATGATGCTAGCAGCAATAAGCAAGCTCATCAGGCAGAGTATCAAGTAGTATTAAACAGGCCAGTGCACCCAGGAAAACCTGGACCACATCAGGTCAAGCAGCTTCCAAAGGTGATCAACAGAACAAGCTTCCTTCTTTACAGAAGCAAAAGCACATTGCACTTCATTATTATTGACCTAACTACAGAAATCCTACTACACAGATCTGCAACAAGAACGGTTATTACATAAAGGAAAGATTCACTGAAACTTGTAATAAAGACATAGCATACTACTAACAGTAACTTACAGGTGTTTCCTGCAACTCTGTGTGCAAATAACGCTGAGACCATTTCACAACGGAAACGTCAGATCCCATGAATGGAACAGAGTACTCTTTGAATTCCCGGTTGTAAAACACAAGTCCCCTGCAAATGAGGAAAAAAAAAACCCAGAAAATTCAGAAAAAATGTTCAAATGTTCAAGCAAACAAAGAAATTGTTCATAGCAGCCTACCAATACTGGCTTTTTCTCAAGCATTTTTATGACATCTTTTTTCACCGAGAGCAAACCATTCCAACTCAAAATTCCATGTGCTATAGCAAGGATGAATTTGATAATCAAAATTATATTCTTCTCACATTTCTTTTTTCCGTTCTACTGATCACTTCTGAAATCAAACTCAAAAGTTTGCCGTGTCAATAAAAGTCTTTTAGAACAAGCTAACGTTGAGACCCAGTAAATGCTGGGACATGTTCTGTTTTTAGTAAAATACGAACAAGTCAGTAAAACTGAATTTACCTTCAATTCTACTAGATGAGAAATTATGTGTTCCTATTATACCGAAGTCCTAACTGCATCTTTTTAGTATTTAATAATATGTTAACCACCTATATAATAAATACTGGAACTGTTAGAACACAGCATGTTTCGTATCTTATGCTTCTTAGACCTTCTTTCAAGTTTTGCACCAACTACTGGAACAGGGGCATATCCTATCTTTTTGCGAAGCTTCCTCAGGTTGTCTTGATCTGCAAGGCCATAAACAGCTGACTTCCAGGTCCCATCATGTACACAAGAACCCTGGGGACATACCATGAAATTCAGTGTCTAAAGGTTTCATGTATGATTTTAGTAATGACCCTAGAATTATCACATATATGTAGTATGATTACATGCATTGAAGTACATTGAAATGTGGTTGGTTGACTTTGGCTGAACACCGGGTGCCCGACAAGCCGCTCGCTCTCTCCCCTCCTCAACAGGACATGGGGAGGGGAGAAAGTAAGATGGAAAAAAACCCCTTGGGGGTCATGATAAATGCAGTTTAATAAAGTAAAAGCAAAGGCTGCACGCAGAAGCAAAGGAAAACAAAACATTTATTCTCTACTTCCCATCAGCAGGTGATGCCCAGCCCATTCCCAGGAAGCAGGGCTTCAGTACACATAGCAGTTGGGGCGAAAGACAAATGTCGCAATAATGAATGCCCCCCACCCCTCCTCCTTTCTCTCAGCTTTTATTGCTGAGCTGATGTCATATGGTATGGTCTATCCCTTTAGTCAGTTTGGGTCAGCTGTCCTGGCTGTGTTCCCTCCCAGGACCTTGCCTACCTCCAGCCTACTGGGTGAAGCGGGTGAAATGTTGGAGAGGCCGCCTTGATGCTGTGTGAGCACTGTCCAGCAGTAGACAAACCACTGGTGTGTTATCAACACTGTTCTAGCTACCAATAAAAACCACAGCACTAGGAGGGCTCCTATGCGGAAAATTAACTCCATCTCAGCCAGTCCCAATACAATCTCCAACCCATACTCCGTACAATTAGCATCATGCTCAGGTCCCACATAATTTAATACACACATATATGCGCATACATATATGTGTGTATATATATATATATATATGCATCTTCTAACCATCCCATTGTATTTAATTATCGTTACTGAAATCCCTTCTTACCAACACTTAACACTACATATTTAAACCATCTTTATACCCTACATACAGATTTATACATTCTCATTAACTACTATCTCCTGTCCTTCAACAGGTAGATATTATTCTCCCATTCCATGGGCCTCCTCCACTCTTCCAGATGTTCACCAGAACTTGGGCCCCATCTGTCAAGATAGGTGCACAGGACAGGAGAACCAGTGCATTGGGCACCAACACTGGCTTGGTTTGTGTCATCGTTGACCTCAGAATTATTACATATATTACACATTACTACAATTATTACATATATGTATTACGATTGCATGCATTAAAGTATGTTGCAACAACCCCTCCAAACAAAAAAACAAACAGCCAAACACTAGCATTACTGGCAACACACTACATATCTGTTATAGTTCACTTGTGTACGAATCCTTCACACATCTCTGCAAAAACTAAGTATTTCTTGAAACAGCTTAACACAAAACTTTACATAGACAGCCTATGCAAATGAACCTTACAACAGGGTGTTTGCTTGGGACACTTTTATTAGCTCCTAAAGAATAAAATTCTGAGGCTTATCGTCAAAGAACTGCCAGCTTGGCACTTGGTCTGAATTAATGTAATGACAGTTGTTCTAATGGGCTACGGTGATGTTATCACAAATACCTCTTGAGTTTCCAAGAAGGTATAAACCAACTAACCTCAGGCCCAGATTTCACCGTAAGGAAACTTTCGACAGCAGTTAAGGTACCTTTAAGGGAGAAGAAAACATTACTTGTCATATACGGTCATGGGTTCACCAAGCCACTCTGGTAGACTCAAATAGCAGGCCACCAATGTTATTAGTTGAAAATGCGAGTCACATCTTTATCTCAAAGTAAAATAAACTGAGGTTAAGTTCCATTTTAGCTAGCAAGTATCAAATTTCTTATGTAAAGTACATCAATAAGGCTCACTAATATTATCTTTACTCATTACATTTTTTCCTCTGCAAAAAAAAAGAAACACAAGATTTCCTAAAACATTTAAATTTAGCATAGCTTGTGTTTTGCAAAGAATGCTTAGTTGTGATGAACAGCAAAACAAAACAACTCCTCCAAATTCCGCTTTGTTTTGCTTTGCTCAGTTCCTTGTGAGATCGTAAAACTGTACGTGTATGGGCAAATTTCAGTATGACAAACAACTGGAGAGACAGGTGACCAAAACAGGAAGAGATAAGAGACACCTTTATTCAAAACAAGTATCAGCCATCAAATTATAACCCCATGAACCACCAGATACTCATTTCCATGCCTCTCCTCTCCCTCCAATAAGATCCAGACAGACTCCTCTTAAACTGAAAGTTAAGGATATGCTCCAGTATAAAGCAATCCCACTTAATAACAGTTTTAATAGTACATAAAAGCAAAACATTTGGATACTCTTACTGGCCCTTCCACTTTAAAGTGAGACCTGATAAACAAAGTATCTTCATTGGAGTTTAGGATCAAGTACTATTTGCATAGAATTAAATCATCTCACATCTTTTCTAAAACGTATTTATCCTCTTTCAGTTACTGTCTAGCTGCTCGTAAAGAAAAGGCATTACAGGGCATCGTCTATCTACTTACATTAACACAACAGCTTCTTGGTGCTCGTGGTAGAACGTGAAAACTTATGCAACCTGATTACCCACTAATTTGCCATCTCTTTCCCACAGCTTTCCTTGTCCTCAGTGTCTCTTCCCTACAGGATTCCTGCTGCACAAGAAGCACTGTGCTGGGGCTTATGTAGGGACAGCCACACGCTAGCTGAACAGCCCGCTGCTGACAACTGAAGGGTCTGTTCTCTTAGTGAGCAATATTATCTTGAATCCCTCTTCTACCTAGTGACCAATTTCCTCCAGTATAATGGGAATATGATTTAAATTTTTATTTATCAGATTTGGTTGAAACTGGTCAGCTGGTAAAGGCAGGCAAAAAGAGAGACTGAGGGAGCTTCCACATCAGCATTGCTGCTTTAGAAAGCCAGGTGAAAGCATAATCTGCATTTCTTTGTCAGCATAAGGTCACACTTATTTAAGTCACCTTTCAGCTTGTCTCTGGTGTACAGTACTCCCATATCGGCTGGTATAGAGTCAAAGCCACAGCTTCCAATGATATATACTCCCCTTTCCGCAGCTTTTTTGTTGTATTTCAGGTACATTCCTTCCAGAAACTAAAACACAGTCCAAACAAAGATTTTAAGCATAACTCTGTATTTGGCCATACCCAATATTAACCATCAGCACTTTACTCTCATATCATAGCACCATACATATTTCAGACCACTTACGAGCATCTTTAAGACAGACGCATATTATTCATGTTTTATGGTATGAAACCCCCACAGCAGCGCAAAGAAATGCTATCTACACAAAACTCCTATGTAGAATCACAACCCAGACTTGAATCAGAATCCAAAAATTTTGCATTTGCAGAGAGAACCTGAGAGGCTCATCTCAAAGTAAGAAAACTATACAACTAATACACATTAATGCACTTTAAAACAAATAATGCACCTGAAAATCATAGATCAGGAGGCAGAATTTGTCTTCATGTTCAAAAACATTAGCAGAAACATGAAACATACTGAACAAATACTCCTTTAATAGATCCTTGAGGTAAGGTAGCATTTTTCTGCCATCACATACCTGGGGTTCTCCACTGATGTCAATGCAGCTTGCACCATTTTCAACACAAGCTTCCACCACAGGCTCTCCAAAGAATCTATACTATAGCAGGAAAGACCACCACACGTAATGAAACAAAATCCACACACCACAACTCACCCAACGTGCTTTATCTAACGTATCTATAATACAAGTAAACCCTTGGTGACTATTGATTTTGCTAAGTGGGACAAAAATTGAATAGTACTTGCATTTTTTGGGCGGGTGGAGAGAGCACAACAGCCTAACGAACTTCATCACTGCTAATGGAGTTTGGTGCACTGACTACTCCACCCTATTTCCCTCATCAGAGTACAAAGGCCAATTTAGTATTTCTAATCTCCATTTCTGCTTTTTGCTCTCATATTATCAGCATAGCCTCTACTTAAACACTCAATTTCAAAGATGTTATCATAATCCAACTTCCAGCTCTCATACTTTGATCCCCTCTAAATGTGCTGGAAATATTGCCACTGGAATTTTAAAGGGGCCAAGAGCTTAAACGAGCAAGCCTAGGGGCTTTTTTCCCAGCTCTATTTTCAACCCTAGCGCCACTTAAAACATTTTGGCCCAACCCAAACCTCCTCCCCACCTTACAAGCAGTTTTTTATGCTGCCTGTGAAAGGCTTAAAAAACACCCTGCAGTACTTCCGCGAGAATTGTCCGTGAATTACACCACCAGAAATCGCGGTGGGAAATCTTTAGGCGTTTACAGCACACGGCTGTACTTTTGGCTCCACTTCAAAAAGCTGCGTGTCGTCTGGACGGCTCCTGAAATGCCGGAGCCAGCGGCAGGTTGCCCGGTAGCTGTCGCAGCGCTGCCGGCCCTGAGGAGCTGGGAGCCCCCCCGCACGCGCACGCAGGCGAGGAGCGGCGGCCGAGGGGCAGACACCGCCCCGGGCTCTGCCGGGAGCCGCGCCCGGCGGACGCCGTGCGAGCACCGCCCGGATCACCACACTCACCGGGCCCACGCAGTTCAGCACCAGCCGCGTCTGCCTCGTCACGGCGGCCAGCGAGGCCGCGTCGCCCACATCACACAGCAGCACGCCGACCTCCGCCCCGAGCGCCTCCTTCCCTGCGCACCGGAGACCGCCGTCACCGACACCGCCCGCCGCAGGCGTCTCTTCCCTTCCCGGGCCGAGCCGCCACCTCCCCGGCGCAGCCCCGATACCCGAGGGGCTTACCCCGTTCGCCCCTCAGCCCTTGCCCTCGCACCCGCCCGTGGGCGGCTCCCAACGGACAGCGCCGGGACTCCGGGGCCGCGCGGGCCCCGCCGTCCCCGGACGGCGGCGCTGCGCCACACGGCCCCCAGCCGCGGCCCATACCCAGCCTCGCAGCCGCCCGCTCCAGCACCGCCTGCAGCTTCTCCCGGCTTCGCCCGGCCACGGCCCAGCGCAGCGCGCCGCGCAGCTCCTCGCCGGCCGCCGGCCGCCGCCCGCGCCACCTCCTCCACCACGAATTGGCCGGTGAAGCCCGAGGCCCCGAACACCACCAGCTCATAGGGCCGCTCGGGCACCCCGGCCGTATCGTCGCCGCCGCCCGCCATGGGAGAGGAACCGCCGCACTGGCGGTTAGCGACAGGTAACGGCCGGTACGAGGCGGCCCCGGCCAGGCCCGGCCCCTCGCCAGCAGGGGCGGTGCGCGAAGCCCGCCCGCGCGGCGGCAGTGACGGCCGTTGCGGCGGTTGGGGGCGTGCCGTGCCGAGCGGCGCGCGGGTCTGTGGGCCTGCCGGGCCCTGGCGGCACACAGCTGTACCTCGCGCCCAGCGCAGGCCCTCAGCCGCTGCCGCCTGTCGCCATTGGCAGCGGCGGCTCGGCCCCGGCCGGGGGAGGAATAAGCTTTGCTCTCGTTCCGGCAGCTGGGAAGGAGGGAGGGGTGCTGTCTCTCGGCGGCTGAGGGGTTTTTTGACATTCCATGAACAAATAAAAGTATACCAAGATAGATCTCAAGATACCAGAAGTATACCAAGAGGTTATGGAGCTTAGCAGCTTAAGCAACAACGTTTCTAGAGAGAGGCCGTCATTACTGGTTCCACAGGAGACATCTGTCCTGATGAGCACAGCTCATTGCTGAGTTACTGCCATAAGCATTTCAGCACAGATGAGTATAGATCAACTGAGTGCTGTTACTAATCAAGAAGAAAACCTTAATTACCTAGAAGTAAAATGAAATACTCTGTTTTCCCCCCGAGTACAGCAAATATTTATGTTTTGCTCAACAACAAAAGCAGAACAACGCAAAATTTGAAGTCCCTGTTGCGGTGGGGAGAAGCGGTGACCCTGGAAAGCCACAATGGCAAGGAGCATTTGCAACTGCATGGCATGGTGAGGTATGGTCATGTTTTCTGTGCTTTTCACAGACAGGCTGCTCACCTGGATTCCAGAGGCTTGCAGCAAGTCACGTGGGAAGCAACCTCATGAATCCTGCTCACTCGCCCTTTCTCCCAAGGAGCATCTGCCATATCTAAACTGTTCCTGACAGATGCCTGTCTAACCTGTTGGAAAACCTCTAGTGGTAGATGCTTTCACACTGTTCCCAAGGCAATCTCCTCCTGCATTTTATTATACATATGGCTGGAGACAAGAAGCTGGATCTCCACGTGCTGTAGTTTCAACCTCATACTATTTCTCATGTTTCTAGAGGACATTAGTAAAAGATTCAGTCACTGAGGAGTATATTAAAAAGATGCTGCAAAGCTGGAAACATCCATGCATCTTCTCAGTCTTCCCTAGATTAAAAAGCACTAATTCTTTTGATCTTTCCTCACAGGCCACTTCATACATACATTTTTCCTGTTCCCCTCTGAACTCTTTCCAACTGGTTTGCATTTTTCTTGAAATCTAGTGTCCACTGCTAGGCCCTACATTCACATTGTCAGTGCTAAATCGATTGAAAAGGTTATGTGATGTGCCAGAATTTACCCCTGTTCATACATGCCCCAAGCATTTGCCTTTATTTTATGGCAAGTGTCACATTATTGATGCATCTGCAGCTCATGATCTGTTCTACCTCTGGGGCTTTTTCCAGTCACTGCTGCCTAGCCAGTCTTTTACCATCTCAGGTTTGTACTGAAGGTTAATGTCCTTTCTGAATACATTTGAAATATCTACAACTACCTGAAAGGGGGTTGTGGCGACGAGGGTGTTGGTCTCTTCTCCCAAGTAACTAGTGATAGGACGAGAGGAAATGGCCTCAAGTTGTGCCAGGGGAGGTTTAGATTGGATATTAGGAAAAATTTCTTCACCGAGAGAGTGGTCAAGCATTGGAACAGGCTGCCCAGGGAGGTGGTGGAGTCACCATCTCTGGAAGTGTTCAAAAAACGTGTGGATGTGGTGCTTCAGGACATGGTTTAGGGGACATGGTGGCACTAGATTAATGGTTGGACTTGATGATCTTAAAGGTCCTTCCCAACCTTAGTGATTCTGTGATTCTGTAATTGCTTTTGCAGATGGTATGTGCTTGCTGACCTGCGGAGTTGTTCATGTGACTTGCACCGGCTTCCAGAAGGAGGTGGTCTTTTACTGTATCTTTACGGAGAATGTCACGTACCTTGTCTAAGTTTTCTGTTGCACGGCTTTGAATGTCAGAGCCCGTTTTATGCTTGTGCTGCCCATCCACGCGCATAATTGCAATTGTGTCCTGCCAGTTTTATGCAAAGGGTAACGTTTTAGGTGCACTCTTGGGGCTGTAAAACTACCGTTGTCTCCTGTTGAAGCACGGTCAGGCATTGAATGTCTAGAAGGGAGTAGAACGCAGCTCCAGGAGCAAGAACAAAGATGTTGTGGAAGTCGGGGAAAGCTGTTACTTCTTTACTACCCCTCAGTGGAACTGCCTGCATAGTCCTGAGTTAGGGTTTTGATCCCCGGTTAACTTGAAAAAGGAGGACAGAATGGAGAAAGTGGAAAATTATTTAACTGTTGGAGAAGAAATGAAATGTTTTTTTCTCCCAAACTTGGCCGAAGTATAAGTTCCAAGCCACTGCACAGATTGTGACAAAGAACTTTGCATTAAGTTTGAGCTCACCAAATATTTCCAACATGCATCAGCTTCTGCACAAACAAGCATAGAAAGGATCTTCCAAAGTGTGATTTGAAGTTGTGTGTTAGTTTTAGCTTACATAGAACGTATTTTGTGTCAGCGTTCATGGAAACAGAAAGGCCTGTATATTGACAGAGAAGCTAAACAATGCTTAACTAAGCATTGCAAGGGCTGATAGTTTGTCGTACAGGATTTTTTTAAAGAATCTGTAACGGTTTGTCTGCCAACTTTAAGACTCTACATAGTACCACTTACTCAGATTGCAAACCTAAAGCATATTACTGATGCAAGCTTTCTGACAGTTTACCTGAACATTTCTATTATTGCTCTTAGTGGTTACCCAGAACCTCGGTGACTGAATAATAGTGCTGACTTACTCTGTAATGCTCGATTGATGTTTCAGACCTTGAAATTTTTAAAGAAACAGGGTCCTTCAATAAGAGAAGCCATTCATGAGAGCTACAATAGGTGTCTTGTAGCTGGCTTGCTGTCTCCGAGACTAGTTGATGTTGAGCCATCCAGTTTGAGTCAGGTGAGTGCACATCAGGGAATCAAGGGGGAAATACGTCCATCTTGAGTCTGACTGGCAACAGCCCCAGCAGATCTGTCTTTAGAGACCCGTCTTGTAATCCTGTGCCACAGATAGGCACAAGGAAGTGTGCAGTCCGTGCTGGTCATGCGCAGCAGAAAGCGTCTTTCCCTCAGAACGACCTTGATCCCCATCACTTTCTCAAGCGTTAGGTCCAGTGCAGTAGCCGACGAGGGGGGTGTCTCACTCGGATGCGAGCTATTGCAAACATCAGCTTGCTGCACTAAACAGGATCATTTGCTTCCAAGGAAGCTACAGTAGCCCAGTTTTCTCCTCTTAGACGGCCCTCTTGTTGCTGCAACACCTTAATCACCTTTGTCTTATGACACCCACGACCTTCTGTCTGCTTTCTCCCCCCATAGTGACTTCACCCCCCTCTGTCATAGGTTTCCCATCTGCAGTGCACCTCCCTTTCTCTCTCATCTGAAGAGTTTCATGAGAGATGGAGCCTATGTGGTGCACAGCCCACCTACCCCCAGGCAGGAACTAAGCTGAAGGATCAGCTAGCTAGTCATTGCCCAGTGGAGCAAGTAGTAGGACAGGGAGAGCAGTCTTCCTGCTGGCCTCATCTTCCTGTCTCCTGGATTCTTCAGTAGATTTGTGGAAGTGTGGTAGGGCAGAGAACACTTCTGCACAGGGTGGTAGCTAAAATAAATTTCTTGGCAAGCTGGCCTAGCATGTAGACTGTTTCCTTTGCAAGCCTGATGTAGACTCTTACATTCAAATGAGATATTCTGATCATGGCTCCAGTTTGGAAATAACTTGGTAAATCAAGAACGTTTTTAATACCCTTTGCTACCTCTCTATCGTTCAGAGTCCTGTGATGCATTTGAGCAGGGATTTCTTTTGCATGTTTGTAAGACAAATTTCAGAATTGTGGTCAGGAAGCTTGGTTAGGAGTTTTGTTGGCCACCGTAAGCAGTATTTGGTGTGTTTCCCTTGTCTGAAACCCGTTTTCAGAAAAAGGTGGGAATACCCCATATGTATTCTAATGTTTAGAAATTGCTTTGGGTGTAATGAATATGCCTAGAAGGAAAGGATACTTTTGAATGTGTTTAAAAGCAAACAAACAAACAACGAACCTAAAAGAAAAAAGTAAAAATTTATGAAGGATCATTTCACCGGAGAGAAGTATCAGAACACCAGCTGAATTAAGCTGCTACTGCGTGTCGCGTGTCTGTGCATTATCCTTGTAAAGCATTACCACTACATGATAATACGGTATTTGAACAGCCTAAAATTTAAACCCATTAGAATTTAAATGCTTCACGTCTTTTCTGTCATTTTAGGAAATTGTACCTTAGCGTTTTGGGTGTCAGAACGGCTTCCTGTCGTCATAGTCCAGAAAGCTGCTTGACCTTAGTTCCGCTGTTTCCCTGCAAACGTCATTGCATAGTTGTACTTGTTCTGTCCCCTTCGTGCATTCCTGATGGCAAACTCAACTGCACAAAATGCGCAATGGGTATTAGCAGAGGATGTTCCCGAAGCCAGTTAATTGGAACTAAACTGAGACTGTAATGCCGAGGCATGGAAGCAAAGATTAGAATTAGCCCTCCGTAAGTTGAAATTTCGGAGGAAAACTGAGAGTGTTCCTCAGAACAACAGGCAGCCCAGCCTGCGGCTCGAATTAAGCAAAAGAATGTGGAATTAGTTGCATGTGTCCTAACTGGGTTTGTGGTGTCTGAATGAGGATACAGTTAGACATGGACTTTTAGTGTTGGTTGTTCGTATATATTGAGGGAAAACAAGGGAGAGCCTGCTGTTTTGTCAGCCGTTTGAGGATTGCAGGTGACAGCAAGTGTATCAGAACAAGGTTCTGCAGAGTGCCAGAGCTGTTTTACCTTGAAGTTGTGGGTTCTGTTATTCCTCTAGTCTTCGTTCCACTTTGCCAAAACTACCAGGTGAAGCTGGCGTGTGCTGATGGGCAGAACTTGCTGCTGGTGTGTGCAGTGGGTGTATTTTCCTCGACCTGTAGAGGAAGTTTATTCACTAATTAGAAAGAGCGCAGAGAGTTCTGAGCGATGAACTTCTTGCAATCAGTTAACTTTTTGCTTTACGCTTTTCATGCACCAGAACGATTGTGATCCTCGCTTTAGAGAGCAAGCGGTTGCCAGAAATTCCACGGTAGACCAATATGGCAAGATCCTGCCTAGAGTTCAAAGGAAGCTGGCTGTGGAGAGGGCCAAGCCTTACCGTTTGCCTTCATCGGTCTTAAGTCAAGGTACTTTTTAGGGGGTGAAATATAATGGACAGCTAACCATGGCTTTGATTACACAAGGCTGATGTTTTTTCCCTCTTGCTTTACAGTTGCAAGACCAACACCATTGTCAACAGTAACAAAACAAGTTCACGCAGGAAATGTGCATACAAGAGCAACTTTTATCAGTAATGTATTATCCAAAATTGGAGAAGCTGGAGTGGGAAATGAGCAGCAAACCAGTTTCTCACACTATGCTAGGTGAGCAGCCTTTTCACAGTGTTTGGTCTTGAACTACGTGTTGGGAGAGAGAGGGAAAAATCCTTTTGAATGACGCTAGTGTTTCGGAGGGAAGGTGCGCCTGAACAAAGCTTTGTTTGGCGTTGTTTTACTCATACGATATATAACAGCGAAGAAACAATACAGCATAAGTAATAGTTGGAGAGAGTTCTTCTGCTATGATGATCTTGTAAACACATATATTTGCATATGTATGATGACAAATGTGTTTACAGAATTTAAGATAGCTGAAAGTAAAGCTATGATTCCCGCCCAAGCTATTGGTGTACGGATTTTGATAGACTTGATTGCGTGACCAAATAGTACTCTTTTACCTCCTCCTGCCCAGTTTCTGCCTCGTTTCTGCCTTTTTCTTACCCAAAACCCAGGCAGAATTGTAAAGAGCAGAAAAGAGGCTAGCAGCGGTCTGATGATTTTCCTCCAGGTGGTACGGTCAAATAAATTTGAGTTCTGATACGTACGGACTTCAGGGGATTGAAAGTCACTTACATTTTCCTTTTAAATCTAGTCCTACTGATACAGAACCACCAGCCGTAACACATCCTCTCGCTGGCACAGAGTTGCGCGATGCATTTGTTGGGACACTATTTACAAAACGTTCACAAAACTCTTCCAGGTATAGTAGATCTACAGAACGACTATTTCAAAAAGGTGTGGTTTCTCATATATATGTATGTGTGTGTGAGAGAGAGAGTGTGTCTTTACTCTCAGTGTTTGCAAAGTGTTCTGTTTGCATTTAGTTTTGTATCTGCTAAAGAAAAGGCCAACTCAGGGACACAACTAAGTGGAGAATCTGAAGTGGTCGCAGCATTGAAATGTAGACAATTTTTCTTCTGGCATGAGAAGCACATCACTTGTGCAGCTTAAAATTGGACTACTCTTGCCTCAGAGGCAGTGACTTGGGAAATGAAGTATGAAATGTAAAGGAATCATCAAAGAAAGAGAAAATGGCTGTAACTTGTTCATGGCCCTCATGCATCACCCGAAGTGTGAGGGCTCACCCGTACTTCTTGTTTGTTGTATGTTTTTGCTATGTTTCATCTCCAATTTCTTGGACGCAGCATGATTTTTTGCATTTTTTTAATTATTTTCCTCTTTTAAATTGTGGATCTTAACAGACCGCTGGATTTGGTGGTTCGTCCTGTTCCTTCATGCTCTGCAGCACAGGGTGGTAGCGCTCAGTCACCATGCAGAGCCCCTGCTTTGTTCATGGCCTCCAGCCCACAGAAATCAAATAGCCACGGTTCCATCTCACAGAAGGATTTTTCAGGGGCATCAGTGCGGAAGTTACTGGAGATTCCTCCTGCGGTTAAGGTCAGTATTTTAAAGAACCTGTGAAAAACAGCCAAACCAAAAGCCTGTAAACTTTGTTGAAAATGAAACCAGCAAAGGGATTTGACACCAACACTGTTGGATTCAAATTGTGGAGTATTTTCAGAATGCATGTGGTTATTGCAGATAAAGTCCTTTTTGAAGCAGTACGTTGGGAGCAGTCTTGAAGAGGGAAACCCTTTCAGTACTGTCAAGTCTTTTTTAAGCTGCGCTAAGAAGACCTCAACGCTTCTTGATGAAGAGGTCTAGGTATTTTTACAGCAGTGTCACTTAATTAAGTCTAGTGCGCTGCAGACAACAAGGTGCCACATCCTTTTTTTTGCCGTATAATTAGTTTGAAAGATAACATTTTATGTTGACATTAAAAAAAGCGCCAAAAGAAACATGAACAGCACGTTTCCTTAATCATTAATCTTTTCCTACCTTTGGAAAAAGACCAGCGCAGAGGCTAGACTTTGTCCTCTCTGCTGGTACAATCGCAGTTTACAATTTTTTACACTAATGCTTCTGTCTAGTGGAGTCTACTCTTTTGAAGGTTTGCCTGGTTTTCAAGTAGATGTTTTTATTTCTTTTCATAGAGAGCGAAAGTCTTGGCCACATCTGCTTCCGGTTGTCCTGGGTTTACTCCTCGGTCTATTCTCAGATCCAGCCTTCGCACCACACCCCTAGCAACTCCCTCTGCATCTCCGCGAGCAAAGAAACATAGAGTGTCTGTCAGGGAAGAGAACTCGAAGGCAAGATGGACTGTTGGGGTAAGCTGGGCTGTAGTTAGTGACTTTTACGGTTAAAGGCTTTACAGACTCTGATTTGATTTAGATTTTTTTTCAAGTTTGCCAAAACTCCCTATATTGAGAATTGGAACTGCACATCGGGATGGCAGACCTGAATTTGCTCAAAAAAGGTCATGTTAGACCTTCTGTAATGTCACGTGCCTGCAGGAACGTGTTCATAAGAAATGCCAACGAGCTTGGCGGTTTTTACCCGAGAGGTGTTAGGAGCTGTGATTGTTCCAACCTGCGAGTTCAGCTCCCCGCTAGACCTTTTGAAAGGCTGGTCTGGCAGGAAGGTAAGGACTATAGATTGAGCCAGTTGTTTGGGTTTGTTAAGCTTTGTGAATTAACCCTCTTCAAAAGCAACATGAGTCATAAGCTGCATTTACTTTCAATCTCTCTTTTTGCAAGGCTGCGTTTCCTTCAGCTATGGTAACAGTAGACGCCTGGTGAAGAGAGCTGTACTGTTGTCTGTTCTCCAGCCCTGAAGTTCGCGGTTTTGTTTCTTGCCTTGCATCAGGGGTAGCATTTGTACAGCTGTCAAACGAAGTTGGTCCATCTGAACGTTGCCCCCTTCTACTCCTCCTTTTGTTCTGTCAGTTGGATTCCCTGGTTCGGCTCCTCATGCAACTGCCGATCAAAATCAGGGGCATTTTTATGATACCTTTTTTATACCTGGTTTTTGTTTTTATTGGCTGCTATAAAGAGCTGCTCAGCTGTAACAAGAGGCTCTTCCTCCAATACGAAGTTCTTACTAATAATGCAGCATGGCCAGATTAATTTACTTGCTCCATGCTACAGGCACAGTGAACGCTGGGATATTTTAGTAGTGCATCCAACTCGAAAAAGCAAGCATAACAAAAGAGAGCTCTTGGGTTATGCTTTCAGTTATGCAAAGCTCCCTCCTCTTGAAGGCACAGTAGTGAAGCCAGTGAACAGTGCTGAGAACAAGCCTCACAACAGCTTGTAAGCAAGCACTTACAAGACCCACTTCACCTTAATTCTCCAAGGACCTGGAAACTCAGTAAGCAGTCAAAAGTGTGATTAGTTTTTCCCCTCAGCTTTAAAAGATAGTGCTAGAATGAGAATTAATCTTGTAGTGCCTTGCTTAAGGTGATGCTTGTAAAACTTACAAACACTGGTACATATTTTTCTTTTGTGTGTGTCTTGCTTTGACAAAAAGCATATGCATGTTATTGGTTGTGAACTTTTTTTTTTTTTTTTTAAAAAGTTACCAGAAGATGCTAAAGCGCTATCTGGAGACTCATGTGAGCATCATCATGGAGTGGTGGAGGATGCTTGGTCTGAAAGTAGAGAGAAACCAATGCTGTTTACTCCGAGCAATCCTGAGGGTGATGGTGCTGAAGCGGAAGATTCTTCAGAGAGCAGACCTGGAGATGGTTTGGAGAAAATGGATGTCAGCCAAGAAAATAGTAAGTTCTCTGCCAGGTCAGACCAAACTACTTTGGAGTGTCATGATGCAAAGTCACCTGGCGATTTTGAAGATGATGTCATCTTCATAGCTGCTACACCAGCTCATTCTTCCACTGAAGAAACTGCTGATTTACCAGAATCGAAGAAGGAAGAAGACAGTCAAATGGTCGAAGATAAACCTTTCCAGATGGAACAACCCGATTCATCAGAACTAAGAAAAGAAGCTGGTGTGTTTCACCCTAAGATAACCTAAGATCCTGAATTTTTCAAATGGCCTTCAAAGAATAACCTGATAAAGGAACTTGGTCATTGCTGGGCTACGGTACAAACAGTTCTGTACACTTTGAGTACTCTGGAGGCATTAGAGGGCAGTCTGTATAGCCCTTGTTTGGCCTGAGCTGGCAAACTTATGCCATTCCTGCCTACTGTCTGCTAAGGTAATTGCTGGATCTGGAGGAAGCAGGCGGTAGAAACAAGGCAGAAGAGGAGGATGTTTCTAAAAGGGAACCTGTTGACATGAGAACAGGTTAGCAAGCAGCCAGGCTTCAACACCACCGCTCAGTCATTAGAGAGCAGAACCAGAAGAGACCTTAGATGTATTCTTGTGGGAGAGGGGAAATGGAGTCAAGCAAGGAAAGAGCATTGCTGGAATGCGATAAATATCCAAAGAGAAATAAGAAAACTTAGTACTCGCTTTTAAGAAGGAGGCATGTTTTGTGAGGTTTGGATGTGTTAGGTCAGTAACATGTCAAGCTTAGTTTGTAAACAGAGTGTCCCTGGTCATTTTGTCTCCTTGCCTGAAACTACGCATCGGATTTCTTGTTTTACTGGGAAGAAGAATTCAGACCTCCTGTGCTTTTGAAGCCTTGGCAGCATTATTCTGGTAGATCACTGTCCTAGCTGAAATGCATAAAGGCTCACTTTAAAATCACATGAGTGTTTTAACGGACTTGATGTTAAGTGCAACAGGGAAGTCATTCATCTGCTTGTTTTTGTAGGATTTGTGGAAGACTCAAGTGCTGAATGTCTCCCCCTTCCTGAGGATGGTAAATTGGTGTTTAAAGCTGCTGAGGCTGCTACTTTTGGGACTGCAAGCGAAGGGTAGGCTTCTAAAATCGATACATTTTTGGGCTCACACAACATGTAGCTGCTGGCTTTCGTGTGTTTGGAAGCTATGATTTTGACCCGGTATTGGTCCTCTCCTGTGTTCTTAAATGTAACGGCTTTTCTAGTCCTTTCTGTCTGTGAACAGAACTGGCTTGGCATGAATAGAAGTGAGCTTGACTAGCTGCCAGTTTAGGCCTTTTTTCTCCGGTCATTGCAGGCCCCAAAGTGTGCTGATGAAGACTTCCTTCACCAGCCTATGTAAGCCTTTCTACAGTTTGAGGGTTACTAAGCAGATGCTGTGAACATGCGCCTTGCTTGTGTCTGAAAATTGTGTAGCTACAAATTACACCTGAGGTTCCTGTAACTTTAGTGGCTTTGAACACTTCCTGGCAGTATTTCATACACTGAATTTTTATTTTCTGCGTGTGCTCAATTAGCATCTGCCTGTTTCTGGTAGGGAAGCAGTTTTCTTGCCAGACACTTTTAAGAGCTGGAAGTGCTTAGTGATAAAGAGAGAATGTAGGCAATGAAGTAAGCCTCAATTTCAAGTGGTAACATACCCTGGTACAAACTTCTGTTCAGTTTTATGTAAACCTGCAGTAGAGCAGTTGCACTCTTCCTACAGAAGACAAGTAAGACCTTATTGTTTAGCACAGCTCTGTTGTTATGTTACTGTCTAGCGTTAGATAGCTGGGAAGAGCATTAAGTACTTGATTCAGTGAATTCACAGAATGAGTCACAAACTGAATGTAGGTACGTTGGTAAAGGAACTTGTAATTTTTCTTAATTTCTTCTGTTCTGAAACCTGAAGATTTTACAGTGCTAAGGTAATTTGCACAGCTCTTCAAGGTTTGGTTTGAAGCTTCATGATGAATTTCTCTCTCTCTCTCTCTCTCTCTGTGTTCATGAAGTGAAACAAAGCACCAGGGGTCCAAGATGTCCTGCTCATCAGAAGAAAAAGCCAGGAAGCGGGCACAAAATCTCTTGGCAGACACAGAATCTGCCTCTACTCAGGAAGACATACGTCCAGGTGCGAAAGTGGAAATCCTTGATCCTCCTAGGCGAAGAACAAGAAGAGTTCCACATGCGAAACCAGAAAAAAGGGATACGCATGAGCAAACACCTGCCCAGCCAAAGGAGGAATCAACCACACCCAGGAGCACAACCAGGACAGGGCGTCGGGGCAGAAAGAGACGATCGGTATTGGAGGAGAGCACAGGGGAGGAGGCCTTCCCCCGAGGACCTGGGGACACTCCTGTGCTGCTTAAAAAGAGAAACCCATCTGCGCGCGATAAAATACTAAGAACCTTAATGGATCGTATTGCAAGAACCTGCCCGGTGTGCAACTGAGGCCTCAGATACCTGAGTAGTTTAATCCCCTGTCAGAACTTCCTCTCATGGAAGACTACTCTCGGGGTTGTCAGCGCAATAAATTTGTTTGCTGCAATTTCATCCATTCCCATGTAGTTTATCAGAAGTAGCTTAGTTGTTGATTTCTGGTGGGGGCAAAACAAGCTCCAGGCAGAAGCCAATCCATAGTTTCTCATGAGTAGTTAGGCAATGTTTGTAACCTGTTAGTCTAGGCCAATCGCAACATACTATGAAGTAATAGAATTTCAAGTAGTAAGAGAGCATTTGTTTCTTGTTTTGTTTGTACTTTTGTCTTCTGTCCCAATCTTGTAGGTATCTGTTCCAGGACTGCTTTTTCCACCAAAGCGGTCAAGATAGATAACGAGTCTCTTTGATACGCCTGGAGATAAATGTACTGTCGTTCCTTTTGAATTAAAGCTGTTCCTGAAACAAAATGCATTTTCCAAAGCACTGTGCTGTGTGTGTTTAGTCTTGTGAGATGCACCATAAAGTGAACTCTTGGAAGCTTATGGAGACACAAAATCCAGGGCGGCTCTGTTGTACCTAGACCCACCATTGTTTATTGCCACCTAAGTGACAGCGAGCGGATAAGAGCACGTAGGGTTTCCTCACTCTGGGCTGCCGAATGAGATTTGCCAGCCCACGTTTTTGGTGCTCACACACTGTCCACCGCTGCTGCTCTCGGAGTGAGGATTGCCGAAGGCAGAGATATCCTCAGCCACCGCCTGCTTGCAGGTTGACTCCGTGTTTAAGATCGTCTATGTCCCAAATATTACCGGTGATCTTTGGCAGTCTCCCACTGGTGTCCAGAAGTAATCTCGGGTCACCGTTTGTCTCTGGTATTCGCTGCTTGCCCGTTGGCGCTGTGCAGAACTCCTGAGCTCAGTATAACAAGCGTCCCTATAGCGAGCAAGCGCATACAGCACAGCACAAGTGTGGGGCAGTCCGTGGCACCTCCCCAACCGTGCATGAGGGAACGCTGCAGTGGGGCAGCTGCAAAGACGTGGCCCCAGAGGGACAGGTGGGCCCGAACCCTGCTGTCCTCGCTGTGTGTGCCCCCGGCCAGGCGGCGGGGTGCTGGGTGACCGTGGTGCTGCTGCTGACGCGTGGCCGAACCACCTCGGCGCAGCCGTGCTGGGGGAGGCGACTGCTCGCGGCTCTGCTCTGGAAAGCGGGCCTTGCTCCTATCAGCGCCCCCCCAGCTTTTCCCCTGGTCGTCTCTGTACCAGAGCCACAGTTTTTGGTGAACTCTGCTGTCTGAGCAATTGACGTGGTAATTTTTTCCTGCTGTTGATGCCATATTTTAAGAGCTTTTTCTCAATGAAGCAATCACTAAACGGTCCGTCATAAATCTGGAGGACTGGGCAAAAATCCTCAGGGTCTGAAAGAGACGGATGGAAGGAAGGAACGTGAGTAAATCTAAGGCTAACCATGTTAGGAAATGTGATCTGGTTTCATTTTTCTTTTTTTAAAATCCTTTTCTGCAAAGTAAAAAATAAATTTCTATTTATCATATCCAAAAACCTTCCCTCCATTCAGGATTCCTTGCTGTGTGGCTAATGAAGTTACTTAAATTAATAAAGCCTGAGATGTACGTAAGCACAAATACAGAGAAGCATGTACATAAGCATGAACATACAGAAGTTTCTAATCCTGTAACTTCTTTGGGTTTTTTAATCCCCCACCTTCCCCCCTTTGCTTTTGACAGTTATGCTTACACTGTTCACTTATTTTCACTTTGTTCTCCCTTAGTGCTCTGGCTGAGGTTGCTACAGGAAAGAAAGTGCTGCATGGCACATACAGGGACTTGGCCCTGACCCACGTGCTGCTGTCTGCCCTGGGGGTAACAGCAGGACCATCGTGGTAAACTGGTTCTTGAATTTGTAACCCACTTTGTCTGTTGAAATAGAATCGTACGGCTCTAGCATTGGTGAAAGTGGGTGAGCTTTAAAAGTTAAGATTGCTTTCTGTGCAATGTTAAGGTGAGAACCCTTCTGGTGGTCAACACTTCCCTTCCACTATTAAAGGCGTTACTCAAATGGAGGGCACCTCTGTTTTCAGAACAGAAATGTGCCTGGCACAAAATCTATACCTCTCTCCACATTCGAGATATAAACCCCATTTCTTCTGAAAGAGTTTTCTGCATGTCTGTAAGACTTTATCGACAGATAGATAAATGTTGCTGTGAAACTCATAAGCCCCGGATTTAGACAAAAGCCAAGCTCTTTACAGAAAACTAGGCAGTATTATGAAGCAACTATTTTTTCCCCTGGATTCTGAGATTATTGTTTGTGCTGTGCATGAGATGTTGCATTCCTAACTAAGATGAATCACCCATAGCTTCTTCTGTGTCTCATGTGAATTAACTGTGTACTCCAGCATCTTTGGAGAGGCATTTTTTCTCACAGAAAGTGCTATCAAATGAAAGAAGGAAGAATACAAATAGAAGATGTGCATATGTGAAAATGTTGACTGTAAATGCTGATAGATTTTAACCATAGTTTACCTGAGTTTCTTCAAATGCTAACTCCCGTGATTAATCAAAGGTGATTTGAACAAACTTAAGGACAGATTCTTCAGTGGTTACTTGTACAAATACCATCAACATGGTTTTGTGAGGGTTTTCTTGCGTTGACGCTCGCGTAAGCCAGTTACTGGGATTCAAGTTCCTTCACGACTGACTTTTGCAAAAACAACCCATATCTTCTCATCTTTCTTTCTCTCTTTCTCTCTTTCTGCCTGTCTTTTCTTGCAAGAACGTTAAGAAGCGTTAATTTGTAGCCAGATTGCTAAGACACTAGGGTTCTCATGTTGAAGGACTTAGTGGCCTGTTTTGCCATGTGAAACCTTACCTGACTTTTGATACTGTTTAAAACTCCTTGAAAAGCCTCCTTCAAAAGCTAATGCCAGTTAGTACTTTTCCTGTGCTTACAGAGTGCGGCCGTGAGTGCAGCAGACACCTGTTACGAAGAAACTGTCAGCTTTACGGTGTGCTGAATGGTCCACTTTTGTAAGTGTTTCCTCTCTGGTCTTGGTGCAACTTGCAGTCAGGCACTGGTCAAAATGACAAAAGATAGCAGCTCAAAGTGATTGCCAGCTGAGGGTGCAGAAAGAGGGAATCTGTCAATAAGCAAGGGGGGCCCATTAAGAGCTGCTTCTGTATTCCTACTAACGAACGGCATCTATTTTTACAACTAAGTGGAACGACAGAAGTAACTATTTTTCCTGAGCATTCTGGGTCTCGCTCACATGTGTGACTTAACTCAGCTCCTCTCCTTCCCTTTCTCTCCCAGTAGCGCAGCACCTCTAAAATGAAGCTGTAGTTTGGGGTCCCACAGACCAAACATGGTTTGAAGCGTAGGACATAGAGACGATCCCTGCTGCCAGGCATTTGCCGTCTCTGCTTCCCAATCCCAGACCCCAGCGACAGTGCCACACGGAGCTTTTTCCTTCCTGCCCAGGAGCAGCTTGCTTCCCGGCCACTTCCCCAGTCCGTCGGCTCCTTCTGGAGGAGAAGGTTCCCTCTCTCCTCGCCTTTGCTCTCCTCCTGCCCTTCCTGGGGCTCGGGATGGAAAACCGCTCTCTTTGCCATCCTTTCAGTCAGGTTTCCGCTGGCACTCCAGCACTAATTCCTTCCTATTCCAGCTCCCATAAAACGAGGTGCCATAAAACACATCTGTTGTCCCGAAGTGGATCAGGGCTCAGTGACCCTGTAGCCGCAGCAGCCGGGCTGTTAGCAGGTGCCAGGAGCAGAAGGTTTAATGTTTCCAGCACCAGTTCAGTCCTGCAACGAGCTGACTTGCTTTCATGTGCCGATGAACACAGACTAAGAAACGCTCCCTAAAGCTCGCTCCGTGCAGGGCCAGCTGGAGTTGTCTCTGCAGGGGATTTGTCTGCCCACTTGGCGTACCCACACTTGCAGTGGGTCAGGTCTGGTTTGGAAGTATCCCATCCCACATTGCCCCACATCCTAGAGGCACAGCAGCCGTGGCTCCATTGCTGCCAGTTAGGTTTTGAGGGGGGGAAGAGAAGGGTTCTCCTGGGCTGGCAGGGGCAAAGCAAATGAGGCTGTGATTGCTGGTAGAGAACTGACGAAGAAAGAACTGAAGAGAACTGAAGGCTGAAAATAACAAACTACTGTCCAGGCTGGCTGGGCTCGGGAGCACAGGGCAACCAGCAGACAGAGAAACACGTAGGTATTTCAGCATAAATATAGCTACAAAGAGCAAGTAGATTTTGACTTCCCCAAAAAATCATCGGGAGGCATTTTTGGTAGGCAGTTACACTAAAGAAATGTGGTGGGAATGCAGCTGAGGTAAGTCCACGGGAAAATTTCTTATGAAGTGGGCGGCAGAGAACGTTTTGAACAATCTCTGAATTAAACGTTTTAGTTATCCTGTTTGTGTATGGCAATAGGCACCTGAACACAAGATTTCCAATTCTTCATTAGCATCTCTTATGAGAGGTGTTTCACAACGTATTAACCCCGGTGTGCCAATCCCAAGGATTTCAAAATACTTGGGAGGGAGAGAGGAGACCTGCATGAATCCTGCTCAGCCCTGACACACGTGCAGGAGCACAGGCCTTGTTGTGCCACCCCACCCCTGTCCGGATTAGGACTCCCTCTGAGCCTGAGATGAGGCACGGGAGAACCAAGGCCAGCAGGAGCCTTGTCCTGGGTGGGCACTGCCCACAGGTGGGTGCTCTCCCCTAACTGCCTGCTGGCCAGCTCGTGCTCTGCTTCATTAAGGCAGCCTGACAGCGCTGCTGAGTCTCTGCCTGCCGGCACGGGAGTGGCAGTTAATAGTCTGTGACTTGGGATTTTTTCCAAAGGTGGTTGTTTTTTTTTTCTCCCCAGACATACTGCTTTTAAAAACTTAAAAAGAAAAAAAAAACAACCCACGAGACTGCCTTTGAGAATTGCTCCCTATACTCATTTGCAGCACTGGCATGGGCACATCCAGTTGCTCAAAGTCAGTTCCCTTATCAAGTGTTGATGGTTTGCTCAAGGTAAAAGTCCAAAACAAGTGTAAGGAAGGATACTGCCGGCAGGAGTGAAAAATGTTGCAACTGTAAAAGTAAGGAATATTATAAGGCAACGAGAGTGGGCAAACATCAGAGCTGAAGAAAGAGATGGAGGTGTTTGCAGTTGGCAGTGCACCGAGCCATGTCAAAGCAGCTCAGACTTGTGTTGTTTCAAAGTCCTTGGTTCTCCAAAGGGAAAACCAAAGATTTTTCACTTTAAAACCAACCATGAGATAAACACCCTAGAACTTGGGGACAGATGTGTTCTTTGTTCTTAAAAAAAATGAATACATATATATATCTATAGTGCTTTTAATTTGGGGCATGTTTCTGAAAGCAACCAAGGTTGACGAGTTATTTAGCCAGACAGAAGCATTTCAGTAGGAGGCTGTGGTGTGTAAGAGCCAGGGAGTGCAGGACGGGCTCCTCTGGGAAAGAAGGGGCGTGATGGTGACTTGATTAATAATCATTCAAGGCACACCTTCACTGAAAGGCCATACGCTGCTCCCCTCCCCCTTGCTCTTCACAAACCATTTCTTTGCTTCAACATGGGTAACTGCCAAACAGAGGAGGCAGGAAATTCGCTCTCTGCCTAGAGCGGCGATTGCAGGGAGAGGGCTGGGTTTAGTGGGGAAAGCACAGCTTTACAGGAATCCAGCATGTTTTGGGGGGGTAACTTGATTTTTGCATGAAGCATCCATCACACAGCAGAGTTGCTGACTTAAACAAAGGTGCGTGAATTCTTCATTAATACACTGTGACTCCAGGTCTGGAGCTTCTGCCGACAGAAAGAAGCGTGGTGTCAGTCTTTCAGGTCTAACAGTTGCTTCCCAATCACGTTTGGTAAAATTATGGGAAACGTAGGGACTTAATTCTGTGGGGAATGCCGAAGCCCGTTTGGGGCGTATGGCTAAACGTGGTAGTTCAAGCGCCTCCTTGGACCCATCAGTCCGGATGATTGTATCCGTCTTGGCTGGCAGCTGTCCCGTGCCTTTGGGCACACAGTACTGTGTCCTGCTCTGCTGAGGACAGCTCCTCGTTCATGTACTGCATCACCTTGTTTTCCTACATCGATTTGCCTGGGGTTTGCTTTTTCAGGACAGTGAAATGAACGGAATCAGGTCTCTGCTGATTTTGTGTCTTCTACCCAGCAAGCTGTCGGGGAGAGTTTTAGAGAAGGAATGGTGACAAGCCTTCGCTGGTGTGGTATTGTTTACTGGTGTGGTGAAGGGCGTACTTAAATTGGTAGGAGAGAGAGTCGCCAAAAACCTGGGCCTGTTGCATGTGTCGCAGATGCTTTGGCAGTTCATCTTCTCAGCTTGCTGTTTGTAAAAGTATCAGAGTGAGATACTCAGAAGCCGTCTGGACATGGTCCTGGGCTGCCTGCTCTAGGTGACCCTGCTCGAGCAGGGGGGTTGGACCAGATGACCTCCAGTGATTCTGGAAGGCTCTTCCCTTCATTGTGATTCTGTGATTCTGGACTTTGTGCTGCTGGGCACCCTACCGGTGTGGTACGCTGGCAGTGTCTTGTGAACTGTCATCTCTCTCTGTCAGGGAGGCTGCCTGTGTCTTCTATACTGAGACAGTTAGCCTGTCTGTCCAGCTACATTGCGCAACGTAAAAAAGAGCATAATTTCAGAGCTGATGTGGGAACTGTTGCTACCCTAGCCACGTTAGACGGGGACTGCAGCTCTTGAAGGTAAGTCTAGTTGTGTTAGAGGATAGCCATTGGAGGCAGCTGGGTAAACTGGCTCTAGTGTCAACTTCTGATCTGTGCTGGGTTGGTTTGTTTTTTCGTGTAAAGAGAACTCAAAACTATGGTCTGCATCAGATGCAGGACCTTAGCTGTTGGGGGTTGTTGGCATAGGGAGCTGAAATCCTTTCTTCTATTCACCTTCTGCCGCAGATTTGTGCTTCTCTGAGAGCTTGTGGGGCATCCGCACAAACTCTGCAAGGCAACCTGTAGGCTGCACTTGAGTGAAATAGAAATCACTGGGTAAAGAACTGGCTGGTGAGAGTTGTGGTGAATGGCGTTAAATCCATCTGACAGCCAGTCACAAGTGGTGTCCCCTAGGGCTCAGTTCTGCGGCCGGTCTTGTTTCACGTCTTTATTGATGATCTGCATGAAGGGATCGAGTGCTCCCTCAGTAAGTTTGCACATGACACCAAGTTGGGTTGCAGTGTTGATCTGCTGGAGGGTAGGAGGGGTCTGCAGAGGGATCTGGACAGGCTGGATCAATGGTCCAAGGCCAACTGTTTGAGATTCAACAAGGCCAAGTGCCAGGTCCTGCACTTGGGTCACAACAACCCCATGCAACGCTACAGGCTTGGGGAAGAGGGGCTGCAAAGCTGCCTGGTGGAAAAGCACCTGGGGCTGCTGGTTGACAGCCGGCTGAATATGAGCCAGCAGTGTGCCCAGGTGGCCAAGAAGGCCAACAGCGTCCTGGCCTGTCTCAGAAATAGTGTGGCCAGCAGCAGCAGAGAAGTGATCGTACCCCTGTACTTGGCCCTGGTGAGGCTGCACCTGGAATCCTGTGTTCCGTTTTGGGCCACTCAATACAAGAAGGAGGTTGAGATGCTGGAGCATGTCCAGAGAAGGGCAAGGAAGCTGGTGAGGGATCTGGAGTACAAGTCTTACAAGGAGCGGCTGAGGGAACTGGGCTTGTTCAGTCTGGAGAAGAGGAGGCTGAGGGAAGATCTTATCACTCTCTACAGCTACCTGACAGGAGGTTGTGGGTGAGGTGGGTGTTGGTCTCTTCTCCCAAGTAACTAGTGATAGGACGAGAGGAAATGGTCTCAAGTTATGCTAGAGGAGGTTTAGACTAGATATTAGGAAAAATTTTGTTACGGAGAGAGTGCTCAAACATTGGAACAGGCTGCCCAGGGAGGTGGTGGAGTCACCATCACTGGAGGTGTTGAAAAAGCGTGTGGATGGGGCGCTTCGGGACATGGTTGAGGGGGCATGGTGGTGATGGGTTAACGGCTGGACTTGATGATCTTGAAGGTCCTTTCTAACCTTAATGATTCTGTGATTCTGTGAAATAAGCCTGATGATTGATTGTCGAAGACCATCTCTCTTATGCTAGTAGCTTTTTAGAGTAGAACGCAGGGTTTGGATTAAATGTAGGGGTTTTGCCTAAAACGTTGGGGGGAGTTTGTCTGCCTCAGTGGGAAAGAAATGACTCAGTGATCTAGTCATTAAATCACCTGCTAACTCACTCACTAAGTCCTCTTTATTCCTCTTTAGAGGAGAAAAATACAGCAAAGTGCCGATTCACTGAACCTGACTGCTAAGGTGCAGAAAGTGTATTTTCCATCTACTGCTCCTCCAAGGCTTGTGAGTTGCTTCCTGTTTTTCTGGGGAAGATGTCATTGAAGCAGTCATTAATAATAATTCAAAAAATTCTGTGACTGTCATCTTTACCTGTTATTCAACAAAGTGGGTGCTGTTTTTCTGAAAAGAACTTAGCTGTTCTTCCTGTTCTTCTTCTCGCGCTTCTTCCCACTCTCTGTCCCGTTTCCTTTGAAAACGTGATCTGAATTGATCTGAATAGTGTCACATGATGTTGTACCTTCTCTGATCACTGAGGAACGCTCCCCTGAAGTCCCCTTAGCTTCCACATCGGGCTGAAGGAAAGAATGACGCCCGTCAGCTGCGGCCTTTCCCAGCGAGGTCGTGAGCCTCTAGGTGCAAGAGGGAGTTAAAAGTTGACTGGCTGTGTCTTGGGTGCTTTTCTCAAGTAAAGCACTTTTTCCAAAACTAAAGGGGTTTTTCTCAATCCTTGCAAAGTGAGCGTGTAGTTTCACACGTGTATGAGGTAGCACAACGGCTTACTGCCTCAAGATGGGGACGGACGAATTCCCTCTCCTGCTTCCCATTTACATTGTCCTGCCTGTTTCGTCGTCCCAGCTTTTATGCTTGCTAGTTCTCTCTGCAAGCCAGTTTAACTCTCTAACCTGGCGGAAAACGATCTGCTTTCCTGGGTTAGTTTCCTGTCTGCTTAGGGAGTTCACTTGGCTCATAAAGTGCGCTAGAAAGCGTTCAAGTCAGTGCAAGGCAAGCCACAGGAATAGAGTAGGAGAACAAAAGGGTAGAGGGAGGGATGGGAGGCAGCAGCGAGGCCTCTGTTGTGGTGGCAGTGAAGTCAACATGTTTTGTGAAATCGTATGTTCAGCGCAGCTGACCATAGGTTTAGCTTTTTCTTCAGTAAGGCCACAGCGTTGTTGGCCTTTGATTTTCATGTACTACAGTCAGCGACAACTGACATCCCAGAACTCTGGCTTGGCTGTATGTCATTCTGCTTGAACACGTAATTGCTTGACTTTTTTTCTTTTCCCACCTGGAGCTTTTTAATCCAAAACTCTATCATCAGTCTACGACTTGTGACGTGTTCCTTCCCGTGGAAATAGCTGATGATGCTTGGAAGTCGTAAGTACCGAGGATGAAGAAGAATGGTAATTTTGGCAACTTGTACGCAGACCACTTTGGTATAGGATACAGCTGGGAGGTTGGAGTCCGGCTTACTCCTGAACGTGGAGTGAGCCTGTTGCGTTTTACACTAATCTGCCTTCTAACAGACAGAAAGAGGAATGGGATTGTAGTCGCTGTTTTCAAAAAGAGCAGAAATGCAGTTAGTGTTGGATATATCCCCTAAAGGAGAGGCTTCATGCCTTTACCCTAACTCTCTCTATTTTGCCACTGTTTTGATTTCCCACTACTCCTTGGTTTAGCTTAGCAGAATGATGCAAGTACAACATCCTAAAAACCAGATCGCTCTATATGCACTGCTCATAATTGATGATGGATTTTACCTTCCTAGTTCCATGTTGCCGAGCCAGATGTCTAGAACAAAAATGTTTAAAATGTCCATTGGCTTGCTAGAGGAAACCCGGGCATGGCTGATGCTCCAGCATTTTCACATGCTTTTATATGCAGTTAGTAGCTGCCGCATGATTGCATTTACTTAATGAACGGTCCAGGTGTTGGAGTGTTACTTCTTTGACAGTTCTTACTGGTGCTATTGGACTGGTAAGCACACTTGATGTGTGCTGTAGGCAGAAGTACACTGTGTCAAGGTGTGAGCTTTCCAGCAGAGCAGAATTCTTTCCGATTTGGTGGGGAGTTTGGCTGGTGAGTGGTTTGTTTAGAAACTCAAATCTCCCCAGTAGAGTATGTTAAAACTGGATTTCCAGTTTGGCCACACAAAGTTCAGGCATTCCCTCTGTGCTCTTGGCCTGCCCAGGCAGGCAGTGGCGAAGGCGGGGTGACTCACGGAGAGCATGCAGTTGAGAAGCTTTCTTGGATGCTGCTACCTTCCCTAGTGGAAGATCCTTGTTCACTCTTTTTCTGAAAACCACCTTGCTACTACTATGATATGTTGTATTAGTAGTCGTGGAGTGCTTGGACCACTACCCTCTGGATGCGACCATCCAAACAATTCCTCATCCGCCCAGCAGTCCACCCATCAAATCCGAATCTCCATTGGGTGAGTACTCGTGGAGTACTTACCACACAGACTGGTTTTTCAGACACCTCGGTGCTTATTTACAGGAAAGATTTCTTTTTTATTCACTACAGTCATCTATGCTCTTTTGGGAATTTTGTGCTGTTGTTTAAAACTCCTTAATATGTGTTGTCATAGCCAGGGTTCTCCCTTAAAGGAGGGCTGACCACCTGAATATTCGGGCAAATTCTGGCAAAGTGGTCCGGCTGGCTGGCTGCAGCAGCGTCCCGCAATGTTGGCTTTGCCATCGGCAACATTTCTTTCAAAACGTTGACTTGTGCCTCTTGCGGGACCCTGACTTACCCTGACTTGACACTTGCTGTGTTTCACGCGCTCGTTGTTTTCATGCTGGCAGAAGATGCTGGAACATGCTCACAAGTAGAGTGCTTGTGACTTGCAATCAAGTAGATTCCAGTGCCCAGGTTTCAGAGCATGACCTTGCTTCGCAGAAGTAACAACTCATAGAAACTGTATTGGTTTATAAACATTTCCCTTTCCCAACTTTGTGTTGCTGCCAGAGTGTAGTCTTCAAAACTAGCTGTAACCCGCAGTGCTGTAAGGAAAATAGGTTACTAGTGCACGCTGGAAGAAACAATCCTAAAACTGTAGTTGCAGGAGAACACGTGTGCTGCAGTTAATGCAGCAAGGCTTTGTGTGCACATTTAGGTGGCTGGCTGTAGTGCTTCGTAGCACAGAGTAAGGGTTCTGTTTGACGCCTGAGTTGCTCAGCGTGTGTAACAGCCGGGAACAGTGAATGACGCGTACTGCCTGCCTTTTGAGACTTCATGAAGAAAGCAGTGCTGTTTGAGCAAGATAATTAAACTGTCTTGTCTTCCGGGGGCTTTTTCAGTAACGCACAGAACTTGCAAAACATGGATACTTCAAGTCGTTTGTATTCGCACGTCTATGGAGTATCTCTTATTTGGCCTCCTACGTAATCGTGTCAATCGCTTCAGTTTTTAAGTTTTCCCCCCCAAAAAATAAAGGAAATTTTTGTTAATTCCTGCCGGGAAGGACAGGCGATAGGAAGGAAGGGACTGGAATAAGCAATACAAGGATTCAAGCCCAGGGAGAAAATCAGTGCCTCGAAGTGCTGCGTTATGTTTACGTTGTCAGAGTATGGAAAACTACTTTCTAACTGATGAGCTCTGAAAGTCTGTATTGCTCGTAATGTGAAAATATCAACAGTACATTTTCTGGAAGAATTTCAGAGTGAAGGTAGTTAAGAACTTAGTATTCCTTAATGTTCAGAATAAACGTGCAAAAGTGAACAAGACATAAATGATGCATGAAATCTACTAGAAGACAACTGACAATAAATGATATGGTATAAAACCAAGGGAAAGGACAAATGGAAACTTATACCTGTTACTGAGAAGCTTTTTAAGATACCATTTTTCTCAGGCCCCGTCTTACTAGCCTATGTGAGTAGACTTGAACTTGGTGTGCTGTGTTATTTCCTGTTATTTACCGTGTCAGTACCTCTGTGACGCCTTTTGCTGGTGATCTCACAGGCATCGGGAAAGCAACGGGTTCTCCTTTTGCTCTGCTGTGGGATCAAAAGCTGTCCTGAGTGCCATTTTTTTAAGGAAAAGAGCTACAGGCGATGTGGAGGAGATTTTTCAGAGCGTACTGATGAAACTTCTATCAATCTCGGAAATATTTATGGCTGACATAAGTCTGGTTTTGCATTTTTGCCTTTCTTTCCAGTGAAGAATGGGAGACCTAACGGCTCAGGTAACGAGCAGTCTGCTGCAGTTTCCCGAGGGGACTATCCAGGCCCTTGCGGAAGATGGAATAACCCCAGGTTCTGTGCTGTGCGGGAAGTTTTCTGGAGGTGAGCATTTTCCTTTAGTTTTTAGGTATAAAGTTGTCACTGCCTGGAGGTTACCTGACGCGTAGGGTCACGGTATCAGCTGTGTCAGGTTGGTGCTGTTAAGACGCATCAGGTTTTGAGAGAACAAAAAAGATGTTTTAACAATTAAAAATGCTAATAGTAAAACACTAGCATTAAATGTTCAATTAATAAAAGCAAATAGTTAAACTTTGACATTACAACAGCTTGCACCGGTCTTGTGCCATTAAAATATTTCACTTAGTTACTATGCTCAGTCACTGGGCCCTCCTCCATTTTTCATTAAACAAAAGGCAGTTTTCAAAAAAGTAATAGTGTTGCTTTGGGCCGTATTTATTTATACCAGCTCAAGCTCTAGGACCATCCTAACGTCACATGCAGAAATAATTCTTCTGCAGTGTTGCAGAGGCAACCCCCCCCATTTTTCTTTTCTAGTCTGAATGAAAACAGAAGGAAGAGGATAACCCTGTTCAGCGCCGCAGCCCCATATCTCCCAAGTACTTAATGGGGTGCAGATGAGGAGCCAGTGAGAGCTGCTGGAAGTGGCTGAGCAGATTAGGTAGTTGAGTTTCTGGGTGATCTGAAACTGGATAGAGCTGAGTGCCCATCTGGATGTCTAGGCTTCTGTTAAGCCCAGGTAGAGTCCATCTACCAGACTGTAAATGCAGTAATTGACTTAAGACTTCCTTGGAGCTTGAAGTAGCTCAGTGAAACAAAGTGTGCTACATTCTTTCTGTGATCGGCACGTGTAAAAGCCTAAGTTTGCTCAAACAGTGCCCATTTTAAGATAGTTTCTTGTTGAAGTCCAAACCCCTGCCCAAAGTAGGCATGTGTCAAGTAAAACTCAGAAACTAGAAATGGATTGGTTTAGATTTGTTGCGTCAGAAGTATGCTCCAAGAGTTGTATTCCCATATGTATTCAGGTGATTTCTAGCAAAACCAAGCCAAACATGGTATAAAGACTGTAGATCAATATATTGTAATCTTTATCGCAAATGATCAGAATTCTTCAGTGCAGGAATGGCAAGTACAAATGCAAAATAAGAAGGTTGTTAATTCTAAGATGCCTTGCCTGAGGATTTCAGTAGGCGACTTTAAATAATTGACCCGAGTGAGGTAAGTCAGTCTTCCTCTGTTAGGTACTTTTCTTGAAGGAAAGGGGCAGTGACTGTGATTTTTCAGTTGTTTTCAACCTTCTCTTGGAGATGGGCCGTAGTCAGCTTGCTTTTCTCTTACAGGGAGAAAGCACCTAGCATGGCTGGCGTGTGGTCCTCAACTTGAGGTCGTGAACTCTGTGACAGGAGAGCGGCTCTCGGCATATTGTTTTGGCGGCGTGAATGAACAGCCTCCCACTGTTCGTGTGGTAAAGGAGTTTTCCTGGCAGAAGAGAACTGGACTACTGGTTGGGTTGGAAGAAGCTGAGGGAAGCGTTCTCTGCCTGTACGACCTTGGAATATCAAAAGTGGTTAAAGCAGTTGCTCTTCCAGGAAGGGTGCGTACTTTTTAGTCGGAGAAACGAAGCTTATAGGTGGTTAGGTGCTGCATAGTCCTGTTGCAGGGAAAGCTGTGGAGCATCTCTTTGTAGGAGGAATTTTTTCTATATTGCCTTAAGACACTGTCACTTCCGAGTACCCTGTCAAGACAGCCTTGATGTGAAATCCTGGACTTAACGGTACCATTATCGTTTGAGTTTACTGATAGTGAAGCAAGTTTTCTGGTTTTATTGTAGAGCACATAGTTACCTAACTCTCCACTTGCACAAAAAGGCATTGAAAAATACCTTTTTTTGGCCAGAGAGAAGAACAAAACACCCCACCCCACTCTTCAAACTGTCTGTAACATATGTTTCCTACATGCTTGATTTCTGTCAGAAACACTGCCTTTAAAATATGTCCAAGTTCCGCAGTTGTGCAGTAGATGGCTTGGGCACATTCCTGCAAATCTCAGACTAGCAAGCAGGTGGCTTCAGAGCACAGCAGGTTTTTATGTTGACTGAGGATAGGCAAAAAGAGCCTTTAGTGAGTCACCTGACAGATTGGAAACGTGCAACAAATTAAAGGTGCCTGAACTACTAATAGGTACTGCTAAGATTAGAATTCTTGTGACCAAGATGAAAGGTAAATTCTGTAGCAGATTGCCAGGCCGTGTAGCCACAGCAAGTGCTTGATACGGGAGAGGGGGAAGCTTTGGGGCTTAGAGCTTTGGTTATTTTTCCCCACCTCTGGGGGTAAAAAGAAAGATATAAAAACATGGCCTACCTTGTGATGCTCACTTCTTTGTGTTCTTTTCATGTGAAACTTTGTTGTTGACGTAAAGCTTTTTCCGTTCTGTTGCATCTTGTAAGAAGGCTAAACGCTAGTTCTTTTGTTGTATAGCTGTAGTGCGGGTGTCTTCATGTGCTTGTACCTCTGCTACAGCAGTCACTATTGCCCTGGGATGTGTTGCAGTGCTGAAAGGTCTGTCTTGACCTCCTAATGAAGTTGCGTGCAGACCGCGTTGCATGTTAAAGAGCAGCATGCACTTCTTCCTGAGCTGGAGTTAGCTTTTTATCTAACAAGCTGCTGTTCCTTCTGCCGTTGATTTAGGCTGGCTTTTTAAATCTTTGTTAGCATTCATAAAAGTGCTGGTGTGCATTTAAAACAGGGTTTTTTTTACTTTACCTGGTCATTATTTTTCTTCTCAGTGAGGACCAGTGTAAATGTGACGAAGCTAGTATCTGCCTTCAGCACTTTCTGAAAATGTTTCATTCCCATGGAAATGGTGTGTTTGCCATGCAAGTTGCCCGCCGCCTCGTCTGACTGACAGCCATGGCTTATCCTAATGCCTGTTTGGCAAAGGCAGCACCGGCTGTATGGCAGTGCTGATGGGCTGTGGGCAGTGGGAGAACTAGATTTAGTTTTCTCTTTCTTACTTAAGTCCCTTAAATATGATAAAGTTTCTCGCATAGAACTGATTTTCTGTCCTTTCTTAATTATTTCTACGGAGGAGATGGAAATTGGTAAGCTCTAGGAATAGAATTCCCGACTTTAAGGTGAAGTTAATTCAGTTAGGTAACTGTAGGAACTCTAGTAAGTGGAAGGCAGGAACAGGTTTTTGTAGAGGGCCTTCTGTTCCCCCCCCGACCTTGATGTAATTGGAAACAAGGCTTTGCTTCCGAGTCCTACGATCCTATATTTATTCTCTTGTTTCTGATGTGCTAATTCTGGCTTCACTTCTGAATGATTTCTCTTCAGCTTGTCAAACAGCTTGAATAGCAACTTGTAGTTTTCCTGTAGGTAACTGCTATAGAACCCATAACTAATGACGGAGGACCCAGCGTGAGCACTAGGCACCTACATCGGAGTCTGCGATGGCTCTTTGGAGTGGCAGCAGTGGCTACAGATGCTGGTCATCTACTTCTGGTTGACCTTTGCTTGGATGTTTTGTCTTGCTGTCAGAATGAAGCAGAAGCATTGGGTAAGCTTGCAGGTTTTAAACTCGAATTTGAAAGGAAGGAAAGGTGTGTCTTTTAATAAACAATACGCATCCCACTTTGAAGATACTAGTGTGCAGACATTTACGACTGCTGATTGCAGATGGTGGTTTGACACCGTATAGTCCTCAACTGATTAAGAACGGGAGCGGCTTAATACTCCTCCCAGTGCTCTAAATGCCTCCCTCCCACCCCGACCCCTATGTCACTATGATTCTTGCCAGTGAGGTGTAGGAATTGTAGCATCTGAGTCAGATGAGTGGCGTCAGATAGTTCTTCATGTTCTTTGAACACATCCAGCATGGAAATAGCAAGAGAAGTGTTGCATAAACGGGTGTTTTGCCTGGCACGGTAGAAGTAGATTATACCTGTTGTCACGTCAGTGTTTAAAATGGCATACCGCATTCATTTATGGTGTGGTTTTGTGTGTGTAGATCTAGAAGTCGTCACTAGAATCCCTGCTGGAGTTCCACAAAGAAGAGAAACTGTGACCAGAGAAGGAAGACATCTCTGTTTCCAATTACAAAATCCTTCAGGAGCAGCAATATCAACCCTGTGCTACATAAGCTGAAGCAATCAGCTCGTTGTGGGTTTTTCAGATGGCTACCTGTCACTATGGAGTATGAAAACGTTGCAGCGGGAATAAGTAGGCCTGTACCCTTGACCATGCCAGGACGGGGAGGGGGTCTCAATTTTCTTGCTGAAGGAAGTATGTTAATTGAGGAGAGAGACCTTTTTCAGGGACTGGAATTTTGATTATAACCTTGGAATGTTTGGAAATCCTCTTCTGAGACAACTGCTAAGTCCTACATGGATTAAGTGGACCGCCTTCTCCCCCATGGACTAGCATTGTTTTCCTTCTTGTGCCTGTGGATTGAGGAATCGTGGAAAGCATGCTCCTTTGGGGTGACGTCAAGCAGTTAGGGTGCGATAGAGCTGTGTTTTGCCTGGGACGGTAGAAGTAGCTTATACCTGTTGTCACGTCAGTGTTTAAAATGGCATACCGCATTCATTTATTGTGTGGTTTTGTGTGTGTAGATCTAGAAGTCGTCACTAGAATTCCTGCTGGAGTTCCACAAAGAAGAGAAACTGTGACCAGAGAAGGAAGACATCTCTGTTTCCAATTACAAAATCCTTCAGGAGCAGCAATATCAACCCTGTGCTACATAAGCTGAAGCAATCAGCTCGTTGTGGGTTTTTCAGATGGCTACCTGTCACTATGGAGTATGAAAACGTTGCAGCGGGAGTAAGTAGGCCTGTACCCTTGACCATGCCAGGACGGGGAGGGGTCTCCATTTTCTTGCTGAAGGAAGTATGTTAATTGAGGAGAGAGACCTTTTTCAGGGACTGGAATTTTGATTATAACCTTGGAATGTTTGGAAATCCTCTTCTGAGACAACTGCTAAGTCCTACATGGATTAAGTGGACCGCCTTCTCCCCCATGGACTAGCATTGTTTTCCTTCTTGTGCCTGTGGATTGAGGAATCGTGGAAAGCATGCTCCTTTGGGGTGACGTCAAGCAGTTAGGGTGCGATAGAGCTGAGTTCTGTAAGACAGTGTGTCCTCTCGGTAGGATTCAGTGAAACCAGGAAATGTGTGTATTTTGATGAAAGAGATTTTAGAAATTATGTTGCAGCACCAGTTGCTGCCATTGGGGCATACATGGAAAGGCTTAAGTATGTTAAGAATGCGCTTTTGGTGATAATATTCTTTAAAGTGTCCAGGATGAAACTAGTGAGACATGAAAAACCAGTAGCTGATCTGTGCCAGAAGGCAGATTCTTTCCTGCATTTCAGCCTTGACCGACGTAGGGGATTGACCCCTTCCAAGGCAACGATGCATGTGAATGAAAGTTTACTTGGAAGACTTGCAGATGAGGATAAGGGACATGTAAAGCTATAAGCAATAGAAAAATGAAGAGAAGATTTTAACTCTGCCACAGAGCAATCGCACTTGAAATACTTGACCAAATTCAGATAGGGATTCCCTTAAGCACATCTGCAGTGACTGACCAGAAACTATTGGATGCATAAAAAGACAGTGGAGGAATAGTTAGGGGGCAAGAATGGATTGTGAAGGTGCAGATATGGTTCAGAAGCCTGGAAGAAAAAATGGTTTACGTCGTCCAAGTGAAGAAATGAGGAACTACATCTGTTTGGTGCCATTTTAGATTTGTTCAGGAGCTATGCTGCTTTTTAAGTTCAATATTGAAGTAGGCTACAAGAGCAGGACCAATCTTCTGCGTGGCAGCTGAAGTAGTCATTTATGTTCCTTGTCCTCAGGCAGAGTAGGATGTTAGCCCAGGTTATTGCATTTGATGGACAGTAATTTCCTCACCTCCTGACTGTTGCATAAAACGTAGTGGCTTCCTTGACTCACTTGTCTGAGCCGGAAGTATGACCTTTTGTGCTTTGAGGATAAGCATGTACGGTGCTCTTTTCTCAGAAGATGCTTCTGCCCTTCTGCAAACAGTTTGTGCCAGCGGGCTGACCTTTCTTCTTTTTTCTTGAACCCTGTAGGCACCGCTCCCAGCTTGAAGGAGGAAGGATTCCTGTCTATGCTGTCACTTTTCAAGAGCCTGAGAACGATCCTCGCAAGTGTTGCTACTTGTGGGCTGTTCAGTCTACACAAGAAAGGTGAATTGAAACTTACTGGAAGCCACTGACTTTTTTTTTTAATATATTTGTTGACATACAGTTGGTACATGTGTATTGCTTTTGTTTATGTAGCTGTGTGGGAGGTTGTCTGAGGTAGGGAAGGTGTTACGCTTCCAAGGCAAATTTGACAGGCTTTAACGGACGTGAAGAGGGACCTAGTAGTTCCTACCTCCTGAAAAGAACGCAAAGCAACAGCAGCTGTATCTTTGTGCTTGCGTTCTTAAATGATTTCCTTTGTTTCTTGACGACTGCTTCATGGCTTGTTTGATATTCGCACCGCGGTATTAAATTACCGTTAAAAGTAGTTGAGGCTGCAGATCTAGCCCAGTAAACGTGCCGATGTAACAGCCTGCTGCCCCTAAAGGAGGGAGGTGACAGTATTGCCGATTCCCTTGCGGCAACTCTAGCAGTCTTTGGAGCCTTCATGAGCCAGTTCGGCTCAGCTGGCGGAGAACGATCACTGGTCAGCAGAAAAGTCACCGGTTGCCTGCTGGGCTAATGAATCAAATCAGTATGTGGAAGGGTGCAGTGTATGCAAGAGAGGGACTGGAACTTTGGTGGGAAGGGACGGGGAGAAAGAGCTCTCTCTTCCAGCACCGGGAAGCTATTTAACCAGCTCAGGTGTTCATGGAGCGGCAGTCTGCTTCAGTTTGACTTTAAAGCAGTTTTGATCGAGAGCTCTTCACTGTGAAGAACTATCTCCAACACTCTTTAGTCCATGCAACATGCTAAAGCCTCCAAATTGTATGGTTACGATTTGCCCCTCAAGGTGTGCTAGTGTCAGAACGTCCTCCTTTATGTTTTAGCAGCTAAATGTGACCAATCGTGATGTTTTGGGAAGTGGTGTTTTTCTTTTCAGCAAGAGCACACTCTTAAGAATACTTCAGTCTAGATCTAATAAAATGATAATGAGGACCACAAAGCAGCTTTGTCATCAAATTTCCTCATTTTTACCTTTTTCAGTGAAGGTGATGTTGTGAGTTTACATCTGTTGCAGTTAGAATTTGGTGACAGAAAACGCCTGGCATCAGGACAAGTCATGTATGAGGTAAGACATGCATGTATGTGAGAGGAAGAAAACAGTCATTTTCTCTAAGTGCGTATCAGTTAAGTTGTCAGGGCTAATAGTTACCATCACAATTCCGAGACCTCTAAAAAAAGAAATGGTTTGCTGAGCTTCTCAGGCATGGCCTACGGCCATACTTTTTGAAAACAAGCCATACAATTGTATACTGCAGTGTCGTGTGTTCCAGCTAGATTCGTCTGCAAAGGGCCCGTATAAATTCAATTCCTGAAGAAGCAGCAGCTTTTACCCGTAAAATTATTCTTGACTGAAACACCAAATTAATGGCACGTAGGAGGAGAAGACAGGGCTTTGAGTAGCTTTGCTTAACCAAACCGCAGGCTTGAATAAGCTTCTGTCTGTCTCTCTTTCTTAAAATACAGCCCCCCCCGCCTCTCTCTCTCCCCGCCTCATGTCCTTTTCTTTTTTTTTATATTCTTGTTTTTCTTTTGAGCTCTGCAAGCTGGACTTGGAATGAAGTGTAGTTACAGCGTCTCTTAAGTGTTGATCCTGAAGCTTAGTAGCTGTAAAGGTAACCCTTTCTACTTTTTGGCTGGGTCACCTATGCAGTCTACTCTTAAAGCCAGCAAAATATGTACATACAGTAAAGAGTGGTATGACTTGGTCAGAAGAGCATACATAAATTTTTAGAACTGGCTTCAAAGGTGTTGTATTTAAAATATAGATGAGGTATCATGATATTTCTGATATCTAACAGATGTAAGCTGCATCTGTATAATGTATAGTTGTCTTCAGTAGCATGCTTGGAAGTCTTCCAAAGCCTTTTTGAGGGGAAAGTAATCTCACTTCAGAGGAAGTTTTTCCTCCTATTTTGATACTTTCTCATGCATGTCCTCAATAGGTGTGGAATGAAATAGGGGTGGTTCGTTTCTAAACAGTCGTGGTACGTGTTCTTATTTTGACTGTGCGTTTTGATTTTCTGCATGAGCTTGGGTTTGGACCTTTTTGGTTTTCCTGCTGTACAGGAAAGCTGCTTCCTCTTGTAAGGAAGCAACGTCCAACTTGTAAGCGTTGCTTTTGACTAGGTAAAGGTTGGGTATTTGGAAAAGGTGGTATTTCTTTAAAATGCATTCTCTCTCACGGTGACAAAGTAGAAATATCTTCACGTGATTCAGCATGATCTAGATATGGATGTCTTCTCTTTATCTCTGCTTATGCGCTGTGTTTTTTTATGACATAACAATACCATGCTGTAGAGGAGAAGAGCACCTGGATGGGGTTTTTTAGCTGTAAGTGGGCTTTCTCTGCAGTTCTCTGCTGCATCTCTTGTAGTGCTCTAAGCACTTTGGCAGGTTGATAGGAGAAGGTTTCTTTGTTTCATATCTTTATCTTAGTCTTGTTTCATATCTTTATCAACGACCAGGATGAGGGGATCGAGCGCACCCTCGGTAAGTTTGCGGACGACACCAAGCTGGCCGGGAGTGTTGATGCGCTCAAGGGTAGGAGGGCTGTGCAGAGGGATCTGGACAGGCTGGATCACGGGCCGAGGCCAACTGTATGCGATTCAGCAAGGCCAAGTGCCGGGTCCTGCACTTGGGTCACAACAACCCCATGCAACGCTACAGGCTTGGGGAAGAGGGGCTGCAAAGCTGCCTGGTGGAAAAGCACCTGGGGCTGCTGGTTGACAGCCGGCTGAACATGAGCCAGCAGTGTGCCCAGGTGGCCAAGCAGGCCATCAGCATCTTGGCTTGTCTCAGAAACATTTGGCGCAGCAGGAGCAGGGAAGGGATCGTGCCCCTGTACTTGGCCCTGGTGAGGCTGCACCTGGAATCCTGTGTTCCGTTTTGGGCCCCTCACTACAAGAAGGACGTTGAGTTACTGGAGTGTGTCCAGAGAAGGGCAAGGAAGCTGGTGAAGGGTCTGGAGCAGAAGTCTTGTGAGGAGCGGCTGAGGGACCTGGGGTTGTTTAGTCTGGTGGAAAGGAGGCCGAAGGGAGACCTTATCACTCTCTACAAGTACCTGAAAGGAGGTTGTAACGAGGTGGTTGTTGGTCTCTTCTCCCAAGTAACTAGTAATAGGACGAGAAGAAAGGGCCTCAGGTTGTGCCATGGGAGGTTTGGACTGGATATTAGGCAAGATTTCTTGACCAAAAGGGTTGTCAAGCGTTGGAACAGGCTGTCCAAGGAAGTGCCTGAGTCACCATCCCTGGAGGTATTTTAAAGATGTGTAGATGTGGCACTTAGGGTCATGGTGTAGTGGTGGACTTGGCAGTGTCAGGTTTATGGTTGCACTCGATGATCTTACAGGGTCTTTTCCAACGTAAATGATTCCATGATTCTGTGATCTGCCTGCACATTTTTTCCTCTCTAAATCTAATACGCTCCTACTCCTACAAGTTCTTAAAGCAATTAGCTTTCCTTGTCCATATACGCAGTTAAAGCACTTATGATGACTTTCATTATCTTGCAATAATTAAATATACGTCTCTGGGTTTACAAATTCAGTTATGCTCTGACCATATCTTTGAGCCTGCTGCAGTGATAACTTTCATAGCCTTTTGCTTTGACTGTGGTATTCACCTTCCCTCTCTTCCTTCTTATGGCCTTAACTTACGTCTGATGTCACAAAGACGACACTTGCATGATCTTTCTAGGCTACTTCTGTTTATTATCTTTGACTTAGTCCTGAAGCAGCAACTTTCATCTCTTTTGTGATGCCATCCCCTACCAAGAGCTTGTCAAAGTCTAATAAAAACACCTTTGGGTTGAGAGAGCTGAAGTGTAACATTGGGAATGTTTTATGTTAAAATCTTTATTCCAATTGCCTGTTTGCTGGGTTTGGCTTTTTTTTAAATTAATTTTTTGTGCTAATTGATTTCTTTCATTCTGAATATGCTGGAAAGGAGCTATTCTTAAAACCTGTGATTGACTCAAATCTGGAAATTAATAATGCCAGCTGATTGACATGAGTGTACACGATAAATAGTTGTATGCTTTCTGAAAGTAGCACTGTACGTGTCCCTAGCATTTTTTTTTTCCCTAAACTATTTGTCTAGCTAAATGTCTTGATCAACTCTTAATGTCTGGAAAACTTAATTAGCTAATAATTGTGTGTTTGCTTTGGCTTAGAGCTGGTACCATTTGAACAAGAAAAAGGGGCAGTATGACTGAAACCTATCACAGAGATGTTTGCTATTCCAGACATTTTTTTGATTATTCTTCGTAAGTGTTGTGTTTCATGGGAGATAGAACAGAATGAAGCCAAAACAGAAAGTGGTGTTTTAAAAATATCAGAGAGACCTTCTTTTCCACACATGAGAAGCAATGTGTTATCTTTTACAGTAATATCTCCCGAGACCAGTGTGTCAGTCTTCACTTGGCAAGTGAATACATGTGGTCGGGGACAACCATCTGCTTATTTGGCTGTATTTGACATTAATCGCTGGTATCATGCTCAAATGCCAGATTCACTAAGGTAGGTTTTTCTTATGTTGTTTTCAATACCCCTCCAAAAAATTCATTTGAATGCCGGCCTTTAGCTTATGCACTTGTTTTCTTTAAGGCCAGAAGAATTCCTTCATGACTGCCCCTACTTTGGGTTGTGGTCACTGGACACTGTGATAAGCATGACTTCTCCAAACCTCCTTTTGGATATTCTGGTACATGAGCGGAGTCTAAGTCGGGGAGCTCGTCCTTCTTATCCACCACCTGAGCAGTTTTTCCACCCAAGGAACTATAGTTTTTGTAGGTATTTCACTGCTTTTGGTTGTGAAATTGGTTCTCCTGTCCATTGTTTGTCAGTCAAAAACCAAACCAAAAAACCGCAACCCCTCTGTCCTGAACTCTGATTACGTTGCACTAACAAGGTATTTAATATTGTGAAACGTCTCTGACAGTCTGCTGAGTTTTGGGTTTTGGTGCTCTTGTCATGTAGCCTGTGAAGTGGTGGCGGTCATAAAACGAAATGACTTTGAACTGAAGCTCAAAGCACAGCGCCTCAATAGCACTAGAGATAAAATTTCTGCAGGCAGTAATTGTTTTTTAAAACAGGTTTCTAAGTGATCTGATGAAGAAAATGGGTCCTCAGTTATGTCTTTCCAGACACTGGTATTTAAAAAATGTAAACTGGTCATAACCTGGCGACGGGCTACGGAGCGAAGGATCGCGCCGGGGGACCCTTCCTGAAGCGGCCAAACCGCGAAGGCGGCAGCGCAGGAGAGAGCGAGCGCCCCGGCTCCCCCCCTCCCCAGGCCGGCGGCGCGGGCTCCTGACGCGCGGCAGCTCTGACTCAGCGTGGGCGGGGCCTAGAGCGGCGGCAGCCAAAGCCCCCCGCCTACAAGAGCAGCGCCAGCCAGCGCGAGCGAGCCGGTGCGCGGCAAACAGGGCGGGCAAACAGGATGTGGCGTGTCAGAAGGACGTAGCGCGTCAGTTTGCGTGTCAGTTCGCGCGGCTAGGGCGTGCAGGGAAGGCGTGCGGGCGGGGCGCAGTTCCCCCTCGGCACTAGAGGTTCTCTGGAAGTGGCCATCGTCCTCCCCAGAGGAGGCTCAGCCATGGTTGCCACTCGGCTGAAAACCGTGGCCAGAAAGAATGTGGCAACACAGGCAGAGCTCCTGCTCAGGCACGCGGCTGTCCAAGTATCTGGCTGCAAAGAGTGCCTGAGCCTGTTGGTTGTACCAGAGACCAACGGGGACACCACCTGCGTGTGGTGCGACCAGGTGAGTGACCTGCTCAGCCTGGTGGCAGAGCTGAAAGAGGAAGTGGAGAGGCTGAGGAGCATTAGGGAGTGTGAGAGAGAGAGAGATTGGTGGAGCTGCACCCGGCCATCCCTGAAGCAGGGGCAGCTGGTGAAGGCTCCACAAGCAGCAGGGGATCCCCTGTCCTCTTGCTGCTGGGCAGAAGAAGGGGACCTAAGAGATGAGGGGAAATGGAAGCAGGTCCCTCCTTGGAGAGGCCGGCGAAACCCCTGCCGGCCTCCCTCACCCTCCCAGCTGCCCTTACACAACAGGTATGGGGATCTGGAACGTGAGGGCCAGGAACATGAGGACCTTGACGAAGGTCCAGCCAAGGCGGTGCCTAGGGTGAGTCAGCCAGCCCCACACATCAAGACTTCCTCTGTTAAGAAAAAAAGGAGGGTAATTGTCATAGGTGACTCCCTTCTGAGGGGTACAGAGGGCCCAATATGTCGACCAGACCCAACTCACAGGGAAGCCTGCTGCCTCCCCGGGGCCTGGGTGAGAGACGTCACCAGGAAACTCCCTGGTCTGGTTCGGCCCACTGATTATTACCCACTGTTGGTCCTGCAGGTTGGCAGGTTGCACTAAGAAGCCCAAAGGCAGTCAAAAAGGACTTGAGAGCACTAGGGTGACTGGTCGATGGAGTGGGAGCACAGGTAGTGTTTTCATCAATCCCTTCAGTGACAGGGAAGAACGCTGAAAGGAACAGGAAAGCACACCTGATGAACACATGGCTCAGGGGCTGGTGCCGTCATCAGAATTTTGGGTTTTTTGACCACGGGGCGGTTTACACGGCACTGGGCCTCCTCGCAGCAGATGGAGTGCAACTGACTCCAAGGGGCAAAAGGATTCTTGCTTATGAACTGGCAGGCCTCACTGAGAGGGCTTTAAACTAGATTTGAAGGGGGGAGGCGATAAAACCAGGCTCACTAGAGTTGAGCCTAGGGGTGGCGTGCCAGAGTTGAAATCGATAGCCCAGCTCAGGTGCATGTACACCAATGCACGTAGCATGGGCACCAAACAGGAGGAGCTGGAAGCCATTGTGCAGTGGGACAGCTATGATGTAGTTGCCATCACAGAAACATGGTGGGATGCTTCTCATGACTGGAGTGCTGCGATGGATGCCTATAAGCTCTTCCGAAGGGATAGGCAGGGAAGGAGAGGTGGTGGGGTGGCTCTGTATGTTAGGGAGTGTTTTGGTTGCATAGAAATCAATGGTTGTGAAGACCAAGTAGAGTGCTTAAGGGTAAGGATGAGGGGGAGGGCCAGTGAGGCAGATATCTTGCTAGGAGTCTGTAACAGACCACCCAACCAGGACGAAGAGGCAGATGAGACATTCTATAAGCGACTGGCAGAAGTCTCCCATTCGCTGGCCCTTGTTCTTGTGGGGGACTTCAATCTACCGGACATCGGCTGGAATTATAACACGGCAGAGAGGAAACAATCTGTGAGGTTCCTGGAGTGTGTGGAGGATAACTTCCTGACACAGCTGGTGAGTGAGCCCACCAGGGGAGGTGCCTTGCTGGACCTGCTGTTTACAAACAGAGAGGAACTGGTGAGAGATGTGGTGGTCAGAGGCCGTCTTGGGCTTAGCGATCACGACATGATAGAATTCTCAGTTGTGAGCGAAGTAAGGAGAGGGGTCAGCAAAACTGCTACCATGGACTTCCGGAGCACAGGCTTTGGCCTGTTCAGGTCACTGGTTGAGAGAGTCCCTTGGGAGACAGTCCTGAAGGACAAAGGGGTCCAGGGAGGCTGGACAGTCTTCAAGAAGGAAATCTTAAAGGCGCAGGAGCAGGCAGTCGCCATGTGCCGTAAGAAGAGCTGGCAGGGAAGGCGACCGGCCTGGCTGAACAGGGAGATTTTGCTGGGACTCGGGGAAAAGCGGAGAGTTTATCATCTCTGGAAGAAGGGGCGGGCAACTCACGAAGAGTGCAAGGATCGAGCAGGGACAAAATTAGAAAGGCAAAAGCCCAGCTAGAGCTCAGTCTGGCCACAGTTGTAAAGGATAACAAAAAATGCTTCTACAAATATATTAACAACAAGAAGAGAGGCAAGGAGAATCTCCATCCCCTAGTGGATATGGCAGGGAACATTGTCTCCAAGGACGAGGGCAAGGTTGAGGTACTTAATGCCTTCTTTACCTCGGTCTTTAATAGCCAGTCCAGGTATCCGCAGGGTATTCAGCCCCTGAGCTGGAAGATGGGGATGGACAGCACAATAACCCACCCATAATCCAGGAGGAAGCAGTTAAGGACATGTTAAACAACCTGGACCCCCACAAGTCTATGGGATCCACCTGAGAGTACTGAGAGAGCTGGCGAAGGAGCTTGCCAAGCCACTCTCCATCGTTTATCAGCAGTGCTGGTTCACAGGGGAGGTCCCAGAAGACTGGAGGCTTGCCAACGTGACGCTCGTCTACAAGAAAGGCCGGAAGGAGGATCCTGGGAACTACAGGCCTGTCAGCCTCACCTCCGTACCGGGGAAGATCATGGAGCGGTTGGTCTTGAGTGCTCACAGGGCATGTGCAGGACAACCAAGGGATCGGGCCCAGCCAGCAGGGGTTCATGAAAGGCAGGTCCTGCTTGACCAACCTGATCTCCTTCTATGACCAGGTGACCCGCCTAGCGGATGAGGGAAAGGCTGTGGATGTTGTCTACCTGGACTTTAGTAGAGCCTTGGACAGCGTCTCCCACAGCATTCTCCTGGAGAAACTGGTGGCTCGTGGCTTGGATGGGTTTACTTTTCGCTGGGTGAGGAACTGGCTGGAAGGCCGAGCCCAGAGAGTTGTGGTGAATGGCATTAAATCCAGCTGGCGGCCAGTCAGGATTTAATGTTCCCCAGGGCTTGGTTCTGGGGCCAGTCTTGTTCAATATCTTTATAGATGATCTGGATGAGGGAATCGAGTGTTCCCTCAGTAAGTTTGCAGATGACACCAATTTGGGTGGCAGTGTTGATCTGCTGGAGGGTAGGAGGGGTCTGCAGAGGGATCTGGACAGGCTGGATCGATGGGCAGAGGTCAACTCTGTATGAGGTTTAATAAGGTAAAGTGCCGGGTCCTGCACTTTGGCCACAACAACCCCATGCAACGTTATAGGCTTGGGGAGGAGGGGAGGAGTGGCTGGAGAGCTGCCCGGTGGAAAGGGACCCGGGGATGCTGGTTGACAGCCGGCTGAATATGAGCCGGCAGTGTGCCCAGGTGGCCAAGAAGGCCAACAGCGTCCTTGCCTGTCTCAGAAATAGTGTGGCCAGCAGGAGTAGGGAAGGGATTGTGCCCCTGTACTGGGCACTGGTGAGGCCGCACCTCGAATAGTGTGTTCAGTTTTGGGCCCCTCACTACAAGAAGGATGCTGAGGTGCTGGAGCGTGTCCAGAGAAGGGCAACCAGAAGCTGGTGAGGGATCTGGAGCACAAGTCTTGTGAGGAGCGGCTGAGGGAACTGGGGTTGTTTAGTCTGGAGAAGAGGAGGCTGAAGGGAGACCTTATCACTTCCTACAACTACCTGAAAGGGGGCTGTGGCGACGAGGGCGCTGGTCTCTTGTCTCAAGTAACCAGTGATAGGACGAGAGGAAATGGCCTGAAGTTGCGCCAGGGGAGGTTTAGATTGGATATTAGGAAAAATTTCTTCACCGAGAGGGTCGTCAAGCATTGGAACAGGCTGCCCAGGGAGGTGGTCGAGTCGCCATCTCTGGAAGTGTTCAAAAAACATGTGGATGTGGCGCTTCAAGACATGGTTGAGGGGACATGGTGGCGCTAGATTGATGGTTGGACTTGATGATCTTGAAGGTCCTTCCCAACCTTAGTGATTCTGTGATTCTGTGATTCTGTAATTGCTTTTGCAGATGGTACGTGCTTGCTGAAATGCGGAGTTGTTCATATGACTTGCACCGGCTTGCAGAAGGAGGTGATCTTTTACTGTATCTTTACTGAGAATGTCAAGTACCTTGTCTAAGTTTTCTGTTGCACGGCTTTGAGTGTCAGAGACCGTTTTATGCTTGTGCTGCCCATCCACGTGCATAATTGCAGTTGTGTCCTGCCAGTTTTATGCAAAGGGTAATGTTTTAGGTGCACTCTTGGGGCTGTAAAACTACCGTTGTCTCCTGTTGAAGCACGGTCAGGGATTGAATGTCTAGAAAGGAATAGAACGCTGCTCCCGGAGCAAGAACAAAGATGTTGTGGAAGTCGGGGAAAGCTGTTACTTCTTTACTACCCCTCAGTGGAACTGCCTGCATAGTCCTGAGTTAGGGTTTTGATCCCCGGTTAACTTGAAAAAGGTGGACAGAATGGAGAAAGTGGAAAATTATTTAACTGTTGGAGAAGAAATGAAATGTTTTTTTCTCCCAAACTTGGCCGAAGTATAAGTTCGGAGCCACTGCACAGATTGTGACAAAGAACTTTGCATTAAGTTTGAGCTCACCAAATATTTCCAACATGCATCAGCTTCTGCACAAACAAGCATAGAAAGGATCTTCCAAAGTTGTGTGTTAGTTTTAGCTTACATAGAACGTATTTTGTGTCAGTGTTCATGGAAACAGGAAGGCCTGTACATTGACAGAGAAGCTAAACAATGCTTAACTAAGCATTGCAAGGGCTGATAGTTTGTCGTACAGGATTTTTTTAAAGAATCTGTAACGGTTTGTGTGCCAGCTTTAAGACTCTACATAGTACCACTTACTCAGATTGCAAACCTAAAGCATATTACTGATGCAAGCTTTCTGACAGTTTACCTGAACATTTCTATTATTGCTCTTAGTGGTTATCCAGAACCTCGGTGACTGAATAATAATGCTGTCTTAATCTGTAATGCTCGATTGATGTTTCAGACCTTGAAATTTTTAAAGAAACAGGGTCCTTCAATAAGAGAAGCCATTCATGAGAGCTACAATAGGTGTCTTGTAGCTGGCTTGCTGTCTCCGAGACTAGTTGATGTTGAGCCATCCAGTTTGAGTCAGGTGAGTACACATCAGGGAATCAAGGGGGAAATACGTCCATCTTGAGTCTGACTGGCAACAGCCCCAGCAGATCTGTCTTTAGAGACCCGTCTATTAATCCTGTGCCACAGATAGGCACAGGGAAGTGTGCAGTCCATGCTGGTCATGCGCAGCAGAAAGCGTCTTTCCCTCAGAACGACCTTGATCCCCATCACTTTCTCAAGCGTTAGGTCCAGTGCAGTAGCTGATGAGGGGGGTGTCTCACTCGGATGCGAGCTATTGCAAACATCAGCTTGCTGCACTAAACAGGATCATTTGCTTCCAAGGAAGTGGGCTGTGGTAAACAACTCCTGTTGTCAGCTCTACGTGACAGTTTCATCACTGCTTGCCCTCATTTCCCCTTCGTCAGCAGGCTTTTCTGCAGCCTCTCGAAGCAGATCTTCACCTCGGTAGCCTTTGCCTTGTGCTACAGTAGTCCCAGTTTTCTCCTCTTAGACGCCCTCTTTTTGCTGCAACACCTTAATCACCTTTGTCTTATGACACCCATGACCTTCTGTCTGCTTTCTCCCCCCATAGTGACTTCACCCCCCTCTGTCATAGGTTTCCCATCTGCAGTGCACCTCCCTTTCTCTCTGAAGAGTTTCATGAGAGATGGAGCCTATGTGGTGCACAGCCCATCTTCCCCCAGGCAGGAACTAAGCTGAAGGATCAGCTAGCTAGTCATTGCCCAGTGGAGCAAGTAGTAGGACAGGGAGAGCAGTCTTCCTGCTGGCCTCATCTTCCTGTCTCCTGGATTCTTCAGTAGATTTGTGGAAGTGTGGTAGGGCAGAGAACACTTCTGCACAGGGTGGTAGCTAAAATAAATTTCTTGGCAAGCTGGCCTAGCATGTAGACTGTTTCCTTTGCAAGCCTGATGTAGACTCTTACATTCAAATGAGATATTCTGATCATGACTCCAGTTTGGAAATAACTTGGTAAACCAAGAACGTTTTTAATACCCTTTGCTACCTCTTTGTCGTTCAGAGACCTGTGATGCATTTGAGCAGGGATTTCTTTTGCATGTTAGTAAGACAAATTTCAGAATTGTGGTGAGGAAGCTTGGTTAGGAGTTTTGTTGGCCACCGTAAGCAGTATTTGGTGTGTTTCCCTTGTCTGAAACCCGTTTTCAGAAAAAGGTGGGAATACCCCATATGTATTCTAATGTGTAGAAATTGCTTTGGGTGTAATGAATATGCCTAGAAGGGAAGGATACTTTTGAATGTGTTTAAAAGCAAACAAACAAACAATGAAACTAAAAGAAAAAAGTAAAAATTTATGAAGGATCATTTCACCGGAGAGAAGTATCAGAACACCAGCTGAATTAAGCTGCTACTTCGTGTTGCGTGTCTGTGCATTATCCTTGTAAAGGATTACCACTACATGATAATGAGCACAGATAGTTCTGTGCGATGAACTTCTTGCAATCAGTTAACTTTTTGCTTTACGCTTTTCATGGAACAGAACGATCGTGATCCTCGTTTGAGAGAGCGAGCGGTTACCAGAAATTCCACAGTAGACCAATATGGCAAGATCCTGCCTAGAGTTCAAAGGAAGCTGGCTGTGGAGAGAGCCAAGCCTTACCGTTTGCCTTCATCGGTCTTAAGTGAAGGTACTTTTTAGGGGTTGAAATAAAAAGGAGAACTAACCACGGCTTTGATTACACAAGGCTGATGTTTTTTCCCTTTTGCTTTTTTTTGGTCGCAAGACCAACATCATTGTCAACAGTAACAAAACAAGCTAACGCAGGAAATGTGCATTCTTTCATCCGTAATGTATTTTCAAAAATTAGGGACTTTTGGGTGGGATTTAAGCAGCCAACCAGTTTCTCACACTATGCTAGGTAAGCAGCCTTTTCACAGTGTTTAGTCTTGAGCTACGTGTTGGGAGAGAGAGGGAAAAATCCATTTGAATGACGCTAGTCTTTCGGAGGGAAGGTGCGCCTGAACAAAGATTTGTTTGGCTGTTTTGCGCGTACGATATGTAACAGCGAAGAAACAACACAGCATAAGTAATAGTTGGAGAGAGTTTTTCTGCTACAATGATCTTGTAAACAAATATATTTGCATATTTATGATGGCAAATCTGTTTACAGAATTTAAGATAGCTGAAAGTAAAGCTATGATTCCCGTCCAAGCTATTGGTGTACGGATTTTGATAGACTTGATCGCGTGACCGAATAGTACTCTTTTACCTCCAGTTTCTGCCTCGTTTCTGCCTTTTTTACCCAAAACCCAGGCAGAATTGTAAAGAGCAGAAAACAGGCTAGCAGCTGTCTGATGATTTTCCTCCAGGTGGTACGGTCAACTAAATTTGAGTTCTGATACGTACGGGCTTTAGGGGATTGAAAGTCACATTTTCCTTTTAAATCTAGTCCTAGAGCTACGGAACCACCAGCCGTAACACATCCTCTCCCTGACGCAGAGTTGCGCGATGCATTTGTTGTGACACCAGTTACAAAATGTTCACCAAACTCTTCCAGGTGTAGTAGATCTACAGAACGACTATTTCAAAAAGGTGTTGTTTCTCATATATATATGTGGGGGGGGGGGGGAGTGTGTGGGAGTGTGTCTATACTCTCAGTGTTTGCAAAGTGTTCTGTTTGCATTTAGTTTTGTATCTGTTAAAGAAAAGGCCAACTCAGGGACACAACTAAGTGGAGAATTTGAAGTGGTCCCAGCATTGAGATGTTGATGATTTTTCTTCTGGCATGAGAAGCACATCACTTGTGCAGCTTAAAATTGGACTACTCTTGCCTCAGAGGCAGTGACTTGGGAAATGAAGTATGGAATATAAAGAAATCGTTAAAAAAAGAGAAAATGCCTGTAACTGGTTCATGGGCCTGGTGAGTGAGGGCTCACCCGTATTTCTTGTTTGTTGAATGTTTTTGCTAGGTATCACCTCCGATTTCTTGAACGCAGCATGATTTTTTCCCATTTTTTAATTTATTTTCCCCTTTTAAATTGTGGATCTTAACAGACCGCTGGATTTGGTGGTTCATCCTGTTCCTTCATGCTCTGCAGCACAGGGTGGTAGCGCTCAGTCACCATGCAGAGCCCCTGCTTCATTCATGGCCTCCAGCCCACTGAAATCAAATAGCCACGGTTCCATCTCACAGAAGGATTTTTCAGGAGCATCAGAGCGGAAGTTACTGGAGACTCCTCCTGTGGTTAAGGTCGGTATTTTAAAGAACCTGTAAAAACCAGCCAAACCAAAAGCCTGTAAACTTTGTTGAAAATGAAACCAGCAAAGGGATTTGACACTGTTGGATTCAACTTGTGGTGTATTTTCAGTACGCATGTGCTTATTGTAGATACATTCCCTTTGGAAGCAGTACGTTGGGAACAGTCTTGAAGAGGGAAACCCTTTCAGTACTTTCAAATCTTTTTTGAGGTGAGGTAAGAAGCCCTCAATGCTTTTCGATGAAGAGGTCTAGGTATTTTTACAGCAATGTCACTTAATTTAGTCTAGTGCTTGGATTGATTAATGGTGAGAAAACAAGCCATTTTGCATGGCAGTCAAAAGTGTGATTAATTTTTACACTCAGCTTGAAAAGATAGTGCTAGAATGAGAATTAATTTTGTAGCGCCTTGCTTAAGGTGATGCTTGTAAAACTTACAAACACCGGTACATATTTGTTCTTTTGTGTGTGTCTTGCTTTGACAAAAAGCGTATGCATGTTATTGGTTGTGAACTTTTTTTTTTTTTTTTTTAAAAAAAGAGAAAGGTAACAGAAGATGCTAAAGCGCTATCTGGAGACTCAGATGAGAATCATCGTGGAGTGGTGGAGGATGCTTGGTCTGAAAGTATTGTCAGTCAAATGGTCTAACATAAACCTTTCCAGATGGAGCAACCAGATTCGTCAGAATTAAGAAGCTGGTGTGTTTCATCCTATGATAAGCTAAGATTCTGAATTTTTCAAATGTCTTCAAACGGTGTTTTAGCTGTCTTTGATTTGGACAAGAAATCAAAGGGGCTTTTCATGAAAAATAATCATAAGGTAGTGGCCTTCAAAGAATAACCTGATAAAGGAACTTGGTCATTGCTGGGCTACGGTACAAACAGTTCTGTACACTTTGAGTACTCTGGAGGCATTAGAGGGCAGTCTGTATAGCCCTTGTTTGGCCTGAGCTGGCAAACTTATGCCATTCCTGCCTACTGTCTGCCAAGGTAATTGCTGGATCTGGAGGAAGCAGGCGGTAGAAACAGGGCAGAAGAGGAGGATGTTTCTAAAACAGAACCTGTTGACATGAGAACAGGTTAGCAAGCAGTCGGGCTTCAACACCACCGGTCAATTGTTAGAGAGCAGAACCAGAAGAGACCTTAGATGTATTCTTGTGGGAGAGGGGAAATGGAATCAAGCAAGGAAAGAGCATTGCAGGAATGCGATAAATATCCAAAGAGAAATAAGAAAACTTAATACCCACTTTTAAGAAGGAGGCATGTTTTGTGATGTTTGGATGTATTAGGTCAGTAACATGTCAAGCTTAGTTTGTGAACAGAGTGTCCCTGGACATTTTGTCTTCTTGCCTGAAACTACGCATCAGATTTCTTGTTTTACTGGGAAGAAGAATTCAGACCTCCTGTGCTTTTGAAGCCTTGGCAGCAGTATTCTGGTAGATCACTGTCCTAGCTGAAATGCATAAAGGCTCACTTTAAAATCACATGAGTGTTTTAACGGACTTGATGTTAAGTGCAACAGGGAAGTCATTCATCTGCTTGTTTTTGTAGGATTTGTGGAAGAATCAAGTGCTGAATGTCTCCCCCTTTCTGAGGAAGGTAAATTGGTGTTAAAAGGTGCTGAGGCTGCTACTTCTGGGACTGCAAGCAAAGGGTAAGTTTCTAAAATCGATAACATCTTTGGGCTCAAACAACATGTAGCTGCTGGCTTTCCTGAGCAGGCTTTCACCTGAGGTTCCTGTAACTTTAGTGGCTTTGAACACTTCCTGGCAGTATTTTATACACTGAATTTCTATTTTCTGCCTGTGCTCAATTAGCATCTACCTGTTTCTGGAAGGGAAGCAGTTTTCTCGCCAGACACTTTAAAAGCTGGAACGGCTTAGTGCTAAAGAGAGAATGTAGGCAACAAAGTAAGCCTCAATTTCAAGTGGTAACAGACCCTGTTACAAACTTTTGTTCAGTTTTTTGTAAACCTGCAGTAGAGCAGTTGCACTCTTCCTACAGAAGACAAGTAAGTCCTTATTGTTTAGCACAGCTCTTTTGTTATGTTACTGTCTAGCGTTAGATAGCTGGGAAGAGCATTAAATACTTGATTCAGTGAATTCACAGAATGAGTCACAAACTGAATGTAGGTACGTTGGTAAAGGAACTTGTAATTTTTCTTAATTTCTTCTGTTCTGAAACCTGAAGATTTTACAGTGCTAAGGTAATTTGCACAGCTCTTCAAGGTTTGGTTTGAAGCTTCATGATGAATTTCTCTCTCTCTCTCTCTCTCTCTCTCTCTCTCACGCTCACTGTGTTCATGAAGTGAAACAAAGCACCAGGGGTCCAAGATGTCCTGCTCATCAGAAGAAAAAGCCAGGAAGCGGGCACAAAATCTCTTGGCAGACACAGAATCTGCCTCTACTCAGGAAGACATACGTCCCGGTGCGAAAGTGGAAATCCTTGATCCTCGTAGGTGAAGAACAAGAAGAGTTCCACATGCGAAACCAGAAAAAAGGGGTACGCATGAGCAAACACCTGCCCAGCCAAAGGAGGAATCAACCACACCCAGGAGCACAACCAGGACAGGGCGTCGGGGCAGAAAGAGACGATCGGTATTGGAGGAGAGCACAGGGGAGGAGGCCTTCCCCCGAGGACCTGGGGACACTCCTGTGCTGCTTAAAAAGAGAAACCCATCTGCGCGTGATAAAATACTAAGAACCTTAATGGATCGTATTGCAAGAACCTGCCCGGTGTGCAATTGAGGCCTCAGATACCTGAGTAGTTTAATCCCCTGTCAGAACTTCCTCTCATGGAAGACTGCTCTCGGGGTTGTCAGCGCAATAAATTTGTTTGCTGCGATTTCATCCGTTCCCATGTAGTTTATCAGAAGTAGCTTAGTTGTTGATTTCTGGTGGGGGCAAAACAAGCTCCAGGCAGAAGCCAATCCATAGTTCCTCATGAGTAGTTAGGCAATGCTTGTAACCTGTTAGTCTAGGCCAATCTGAACATACTATGAAGTAATAGAATTTCAAGTAGTAGGAGAGCATTTGTTTCTCCCTCCCTGACCCCGCATGAGGGAACGCTGCAGTGGGGCAGCTGCAAAGACGTGGCCCCAGAGGGACAGGTGGGCCCGAACCCTGCTGTCCTCGCTGTGTGTGCCCTTGGCCAGGCGGCGGGGTGCTGGGTGACCGTGGTGCTGCTGCTGACGCGTGGCCGAACCATCTCGGCGCAGCCGTGCTGGGGGAGGCGACTGCTCGCGGCTCTGCTCAGGAAAGCGGGCCTTGCTCCTATCAGCGCCCCCCCAGCTTTTCCCCTGGTCGTCTCTGTACCAGAGCCACAGTTTTTGGTGAACTCTGCTGTCTGAGCAATTGACGTGGTAATTTTTCCTGCTGTTGATGCCGTATTTTAAGAGATTGTTCTTGATGAAGCAATCACTAAACGTTCCGTCATAAATCTGGAGGACTGGGCAAAAATCCTCAGGGTCTGAAAGAGACGGATTGAAGGAAGGAACGTGAGTAAATCTAAGGCTAACCACGTTAGGCGAAGGGCTCCGGAGTGGAGGATTGTGCCAGGGGACCCTTCCTGAAGCGTCCAAACCGCGAAGGCGGCAGCGCAGGGAGAGAGAGAGGGTGCCCCAGCCCCGCCCCAGGCCAGCGGAGCGGGCTCCTAACGAGCGGCAGCTCTGGCTCCGTGCGGGCGGGCACAGGAGCGGCAGCAGCCAAAGCCCCTCACGTACAAGAGCAGCCTCAGGGAGCGCGGGCGACCCGCAGCGCCGCCAAGAGGGCGGGCAAACAGGACGTGGCGCGTCAGTTTGCGCGTCAGTTCGTGCAGGGAAGGTGTGCGGGCAAGGCACAGTCCCCCCCCGCACTAGAGGCTCTCTGACGAGTGGTCGTCGGCCTCCCAGAAGAGAGCCGGCCATGTTCTCCACTCGGCTGAAAACCGTGGCCAGAAGGAATGTGGCGACCCAGGCTGAGCTTGCGCTCAAGCACGTGGCTGTCCAGGAGGTGTCTGGCTGCAGGGGGTGCCTGAGCCAAAGAGACAACAGTAGACAAAAATTAGAGACAAAACGAGACAAAATTAGAAGGGCAAAAGCCCAGCTAGAACTCAGTCTGGCCACGGTCATAAAGGATAACAAAAAATGTTTTTACAAATATGTTAACAACAGAAAGCCAAGGAGAATTTCCATCCCTTACTGGATATGGCAGGGAACATTGTCACCAAGGATGAGGACAAGGCTGAGGTACTTAATGCCGCCTTTGCCTCAGTCTTTAATTGCCAGAGCAGGTATCCGCAGGGTATTCAGCCCCCTGAGCTGGAAGACGGGGATGGAGAGCACAATAACCGGCCCATAATCCAGCAGAAAACAGTTAAGGACCTGTTAAGCCACCTGGACACCCACAAGCCTGTGATGGGGCCTGATGGGATGCACCCAAGAGTATGAGGGAGCTGGCGGAGGAGCTTGCCAAGCCACTCTCCATCCTTTATCAGCAGTCGTGGTTCACAGAGGAGGTCCCAGATGACTAGAGGCTTGCCAATGTGACGCTCGTCTACAAGAAAGGCCGGAAGGAGGATCCTGGGAAGTACAGGTCTGTCAGCCTCACCTCCGTACTGGAAGATCATGGAGCGGTTGGTCTTGAGAGTGCTCACAGGGCATGTGCAGGACAACCAAGGGATCGGGCCCAGCCAGCAGGGGTTCATGAAAGGCAGGTCCTGCTTGACCAACCTGATCTCCTTCCATGACCAGGTGACCCGCCTAGCGGATGAGGGAAAGGCTGTGGATGTTGTCTACCTGGACTATAGTAAAGCCTTGGACAGCGTCTCCCACAGCATTCTCCTGGAGAAACTGGTGGCTCGTGGCTTAGACAGGTTTACTCTTTGCTGGGTAAAGAACTGGCTGGATGGCCGAGCTCAGAGTCGTGGTGAATGGCGTTAAATCCAGCTGGCGGCCGGTCACAAGCGGTGTTCCCCAGGGCTCGGTTCTGGGGCCGAATTCGGGTGAATGAACTGTGTACTCCAGCACACTCCAGCACTTTGAAGAGGCATTTTTTCTCACAGAAAGCGCTATCAAATGAAAGAAGGAAGAATACAAATAAAGAGGGGCATATGTGAAAACGTTGACTGTAAATGCTGATAGTCTTCAACCAGTTTACCTGAGTTTCTTCAAATGCTAAGTCCCGTGATGAATCAAGGGTGTTTTGAACACACTTAAGGACAGATTCTTCAGTTGTTACTTGTACAAATACCATCGACGTGGTTTTGCGAGGGTTTTCTTGCGTTGACACTCGCGTAAGCCAGTTACTAGGATTCAAGCACCTTCATGACTGATTTTTGCAAAAATGACCTGTATCTTCTCACCTCTCTTTCTCGCTTTCTGCCTGTCTCTTTTCTTGCAAAATGTTAAGGAGAGCTAACTTGGAGCCAGATTGCTAAGACACTAGGGTTCTCCTCTTACGGTGAAGGCCTTAATGGTCTGTTTTTCCATGTGAAACCTTACCTGATTTTTGGCAGTGTTTAAAACTCCTTGAAAAGCCTCCTTCAAAAGCTAATGCCAGTTAGTACTTTTCCTGTGCTTACAGAGTGCGGCCGTGAGTGCAGCAGACACCTGTTATGAAGAAACTGTCAGCTTTACGGTGTGCTGAATGGTCCACTTTTGTAAGTGTTTCCTCTCTGGTCTTGGTGCAACTTGCAGCCAGGCACTGGTCAAAATGACAAAAGATAGCAGCTCAAAGTGATTGCCAGCTGAGGGTGCAGAAAGAGGGAATCTGTCAATAAGCAAGGGGGGCCCATTAAGAGCTGCTTCTGTATTCCTACTAACGAACGGCATCTATTTTTACAACTAAGTGGAACGACAGAAGTAACTATTTTTCCTGAGCATTCTGGGTCTCGCTCACATGTGTGACTTAACTCAGCTCCTCTCCTTCCCTTTCTCTCCCAGTAGCGCAGCACCTCTAAAACGAAGCTGTAGTTTGGGGTCCCACAGACCAAACATGGTTTGAAGCGTAGGACATAGAGACGATCCCTGCTGCCAGGCATTTGCCATCTCTGCTTCCTAATCCGAGACCCCAGCGACAGTGCCACACGGAGCTTTTTCCTTCCTGCCCAGGAGCAGCTTGCTTCCTGGCCACTTCCCCAGTCCGTCGGCTCCTTCTGGAGGAGAAGGTTCCCTCTCTCCTCGCTTTTGCTCTCCTCCTGCCCTTCCTGGGGCTTGAGAAGGAAAACCGCTCTCTTTGCCATCCTTTCAGTCAGGTTTCCGCTGGCACTCCAGCACTAATTCCTTCCTATTCCAGCTCCCATAAAACGAGGTGCCATAAAACACATCTGTTGTCCCGAAGTGGATCAGGGCTCAGTGACCCTGTAGCCGCAGCAGCCGGGCTGTTAGCAGGTGCCAGGAGCAGAAGGTTTAATGTTTCCAGCACCAGTTCAGTCCTGCAACGAGCTGACTTGCTTTCATGTGCCGATGAACACAGACTAAGAAACGCTCCCTAAAGCTCGCTCCGTGCAGGGCCAGCTGGAGTTGTCTCTGCAGGGGATTTGTCTGCCCACTTGGCGTACCCACACTTGCAGTGGGTCAGGTCTGGTTTGGAAGTATCCCATCCCACATTGCCCCACATCCTAGAGGCACAGCAGCCGTGGCTCCATTGCTGCCAGTTAGGTTTTGAGGGGGGGAAGAGAAGGGTTCTCCTGGGCTGGCAGGGGCAAAGCAAATGAGGCTGTGATTGCTGGTAGAGAACTGACGAAGAAAGAACTGAAGAGAACTGAAGGCTGAAAATAACAAACTACTGTCCAGGCTGGCTGGGCTCGGGAGCACAGGGCAACCAGCAGACAGAGAAACACGTAGGTATTTCAGCATAAATATAGCTACAAAGAGCAAGTAGATTTTGACTTCCCCAAAAAATCATCGGGAGGCATTTTTGGTAGGCAGTTACACTAAAGAAATGTGGTGGGAATGCAGCTGAGGTAAGTCCACGGGAAAATTTCTTATGAAGTGGGCGGCAGAGAACGTTTTGAACAATCTCTGAATTAAACGTTTTAGTTATCCTGTTTGTGTATGGCAATAGGCACCTGAACACAAGATTTCCATTTCTTCATTAGCATCTCTTATGAGAGGTGTTTCACAACGTATTAACCCCGGTGTGCCAATCCCAAGGATTTCAAAATACTTGGGAGGGAGAGAGGAGACCTGCATGAATCCTGCTCAGCCCTGACACACGTGCAGGAGCACAGGCCTTGTTGTGCCACCCCACCCCTGTCCGGATTAGGACTCCCTCTGAGCCTGAGATGAGGCACGGGAGAACCAAGGCCAGCAGGAGCCTTGTCCTGGGTGGGCACTGCCCGCAGGTGGGTGCTCTCCCCTAACTGCCTGCTGGCCAGCTCGTGCTCTGCTTCATTAAGGCAGCCTGACAGCGCTGCTGAGTCTCTGCCTGCCGGCACGGGAGTGGCAGTTAATAGTCTGTGACTTGGGATTTTTTCCAAAGGTGGTTGTTTTTTTTTTCTCCCCAGACATACTGCTTTTAAAAACTTAAAAAGAAAAAAAAACAACCCACGAGACTGCCTTTGAGAATTGCTCCCTATACTCATTTGCAGCACTGGCATGGGCACATCCAGTTGCTCAAAGTCAGTTCCCTTATCAAGTGTTGATGGTTTGCTCAAGGTAAAAGTCCAAAACAAGTGTAAGGAAGGATACTGCCGGCAGGAGTGAAAAATGTTGCAACTGTAAAAGTAAGGAATATTATAAGGCAACGAGAGTGGGCAAACATCAGAGCTGAAGAAAGAGATGGAAGTGTTTGCAGTTGGCAGTGCACCGAGCCATGTCAAAGCAGCTCAGACTTGTGTTGTTTCAAAGTCCTTGGTTCTCCAAAGGGAAAACCAAAGATTTTTCACTTTAAAACCAACCATGAGATAAACACCCTAGAACTTGGGGACAGATGTGTTCTTTGTTCTTAAAAAAAATGAATACATATATATATCTATAGTGCTTTTAATTTGGGGCATGTTTCTGAAAGCAACCAAGGTTGACGAGTTATTTAGCCAGACAGAAGCATTTCAGTAGGAGGCTGTGGTGTGTAAGAGCCAGGGAGTGCAGGACGGGCTCCTCTGGGAAAGAAGGGGCGTGATGGTGACTTGATTAATAATCATTCAAGGCACACCTTCACTGAAAGGCCATACGCTGCTCCCCTCCCCCTTGCTCTTCACAAACCATTTCTTTGCTTCAACATGGGTAACTGCCAAACAGAGGAGGCAGGAAATTCGCTCTCTGCCTAGAGCGGCGATTGCAGGGAGAGGGCTGGGTTTAGTGGGGAAAGCACAGCTTTACAGGAATCCAGCATGTTTTGGGGGGGTAACTTGATTTTTGCATGAAGCATCCATCACACAGCAGAGTTGCTGACTTAAACAAAGGTGCGTGAATTCTTCATTAATACACTGTGACTCCAGGTCTGGAGCTTCTGCCGACAGAAAGAAGCGTGGTGTCAGTCTTTCAGGTCTAACAGTTGCTTCCCAATCACGTTTGGTAAAATTATGGGAAACGTAGGGACTTAATTCTGTGGGGAATGCCGAAGCCCGTTTGGGGCGTATGGCTAAACGTGGTAGTTCAAGCGCCTCCTTGGACCCATCAGTCCGGATGATTGTATCCGTCTTGGCTGGCAGCTGTCCCGTGCCTTTGGGCACACAGTACTGTCTCCTGCTCTGCTGAGGACAGCTCCTCGTTCATGTACTGCATCACCTTGTTTTCCTACATCGATTTGCCTGGGGTTTGCTTTTTCAGGACAGTGAAATGAACGGAATCAGGTCTCTGCTGATTTTGTGTCTTCTACCCAGCAAGCTGTCGGGGAGAGTTTTAGAGAAGGAATGGTGACAAGCCTTCGCTGGTGTGGTATTGTTTACTGGTGTGGTGAAGGGCGTACTTAAATTGGTAGGAGAGAGAGTCGCCAAAAACCTGGGCCTGTTGCATGTGTCACAGATGCTTTGGCAGTTCATCTTCTCAGCTTGCTGTTTGTAAAAGTATCAGAGTGAGATACTCAGAAGCCGTCTGGACATGGTCCTGGGCTGCCTGCTCTAGGTGACCCTGCTCGAGCAGGGGGGTTGGACCAGATGACCTCCAGTGATTCTAGAAGGCCCTTCCCTTCATTGTGATTCTGTGATTCTGGACTTTGTGCTGCTGGGCACCCTACCGGTGTGGTATGCTGGCAGTGCCTTGTGAACTGTCGTCTCTCTCTGTCAGGGAGGCTGCGTGTGTCTTCTATACTGAGACAGTTAGCCTGTCTGTCTAGCTACATTGCGCAACGTAAAAAAGAGCATAATTTCAGAGCTGATGTGGGAACTGTTGCTACCCTAGCCACGTTAGACGGGGACTGCAGCTCTTGAAGGTAAGTCTAGTTGTGTTAGAGGATAGCCATTGGAGGCAGCTGGGTAAACTGGCTCTAGTGTCAACTTCTGATCTGTGCTGGGGTTGGTTTGTTTTTTCGTGTAAAGAGAACTCAAAACTATGGTCTGCATCAGATGCAGGACCTTAGCTGTTGGGGGTTGTTGGCATAGGGAGCTGAAATCCTTTCTTCTATTCACCTTCTGCCGCAGATTTGTGCTTCTCTGAGAGCTTGTGGGGCATCCGCACAAACTCTGCAAGGCAACCTGTAGGCTGCACTTGAGTGAAATAGAAATCACTGGGTAAAGAACTGGCTGGTGAGAGTTGTGGTGAATGGCGTTAAATCCATCTGACAGCCAGTCACAAGTGGTGTCCCCTAGGGCTCAGTTCTGCGGCCGGTCTTGTTTCACGTCTTTATTGATGATCTGCATGAAGGGATCGAGTGCTCCCTCAGTAAGTTTGCACATGACACCAAGTTGGGTTGCAGTGTTGATCTGCTGGAGGGTAGGAGGGGTCTGCAGAGGGATCTGGACAGGCTGGATCAATGGTCCAAGGCCAACTGTTTGAGATTCAACAAGGCCAAGTGCCAGGTCCTGCACTTGGGTCACAACAACCCCATGCAACGCTACAGGCTTGGGGAAGAGGGGCTGCAAAGCTGCCTGGTGGAAAAGCACCTGGGGCTGCTGGTTGACAGCCGGCTGAATATGAGCCAGCAGTGTGCCCAGGTGGCCAAGAAGGCCAACAGCGTCCTGGCCTGTCTCAGAAATAGTGTGGCCAGCAGCAGCAGAGAAGTGATCGTACCCCTGTACTTGGCCCTGGTGAGGCTGCACCTGGAATCCTGTGTTCCGTTTTGGGCCACTCAATACAAGAAGGAGGTTGAGATGCTGGAGCATGTCCAGAGAAGGGCAAGGAAGCTGGTGAGGGATCTGGAGTACAAGTCTTACAAGGAGCGGCTGAGGGAACTGGGCTTGTTCAGTCTGGAGAAGAGGAGGCTGAGGGAAGATCTTATCACTCTCTACAGCTACCTGACAGGAGGTTGTGGGTGAGGTGGGTGTTGGTCTCTTCTCCCAAGTAACTAGTGATAGGACGAGAGGAAATGGTCTCAAGTTATGCTAGAGGAGGTTTAGACTAGATATTAGGAAAAATTTTGTTACGGAGAGAGTGCTCAAACATTGGAACAGGCTGCCCAGGGAGGTGGTGGAGTCACCATCACTGGAGGTGTTCAAAAAGCGTGTGGATGGGGCGCTTCGGGACATGGTTGAGGGGGCATGGTGGTGATGGGTTAACGGCTGGACTTGATGATCTTGAAGGTCCTTTCTAACCTTAATGATTCTGTGATTCTGTGAAATAAGCCTGATGATTGATTGTCGAAGACCATCTCTCTTATGCTAGTAGCTTTTTAGAGTAGAACGCAGGGTTTGGATTAAATGTAGGGGTTTTGCCTAAAACGTTGGGGGGAGTTTGTCTGCCTCAGTGGGAAAGAAATGACTCAGTGATCTAGTCATTAAATCACCTGCTAACTCACTCACTAAGTCCTCTTTACTCCTCTTTAGAGGAGAAAAATACAGCAAAGTGCCGATTCACTGAACCTGACTGCTAAGGTGCAGAAAGTGTATTTTCCATCTACTGCTCCTCCAAGGCTTGTGAGTTGCTTCCTGTTTTCCTGGGGAAAATGTCATTGAAGCAGTCATTAATAATAATTCAAAAAATTCTGTGACTGTCATCTTTACCTGTTATTCAACAAAGTGGGTGCTGTTTTTCTGAAAAGAACTTAGCTGTTCTTCCTGTTCTTCTTCTCGCGCTTCTTCCCACTCTCTGTCCCGTTTCCTTTGAAAACGTGATCTGAATAGTGCCACACAATATCGTCCCTTCTCTGATCACCGAGTAACACTCCCCTGAAGTCCCCTTAGCTTCCACATCGGGCTGAAGGAAAGAATGACGCCCGTCAGCTGCGGCCTTTCCCAGCGAGGTCGTGAGCCTCTAGGCGCAAGAGGGAGTTAAAAGTTGACTGGCTGTGTCTTGGGTGCTTTTCTCAAGTAAAGCACTTTTTCCAAAACTAAAGGGGTTTTTCTCAATCCTTGCAAAGTGAGCGTGTAGTTTCACACGTGTATGAGGTAGCACAACGGCTTACTGCCTCAAGATGGGGACGGACGAATTCCCTCTCCTGCTTCCCATTTACATTGTCCTGCCTGTTTCGTCGTCCCAGCTTTTATGCTTGCTAGTTCTCTCTGCAAGCCAGTTTAACTCTCTAACCTGGCGGAAAACGATCTGCTTTCCTGGGTTAGTTTCCTGTCTGCTTAGGGAGTTCACTTGGCTCATAAAGTGCGCTAGAAAGCGTTCAAGTCAGTGCAAGGCAAGCCACAGGAATAGAGTAGGAGAACAAAAGGGTAGAGGGAGGGATGGGAGGCAGCAGCGAGGCCTCTGTTGTGGTGGCAGTGAAGTCAACATGTTTTGTGAAATCGTATGTTCAGCGCAGCTGACCATAGGTTTAGCTTTTTCTTCAGTAAGGCCACAGCGTTGTTGGCCTTTGATTTTCATGTACTACAGTCAGCGACAACTGACATCCCAGAACTCTGGCTTGGCTGTATGTCATTCTGCTTGAACACGTAATTGCTTGACTTTTTTTCTTTTCCCACCTGGAGCTTTTTAATCCCAAACTCTATCATCAGTCTACGACTTGTGACGTGTTCCTTCCCGTGGAAATAGCTGATGATGCTTGGAAGTCGTAAGTACCGAGGGTGAAGAAGAATGGTAATTTTGGCAACTTGTACGCAGACCACTTTGGTATAGGATACAGCTGGGAGGTTGGAGTCTGGCTTACTCCTGAACGTGGAGTGAGCCTGTTGCGTTTTACACTAATCTGCCTTCTAACAGACAGAAAGAGGAATGGGATTGTAGTCGCTGTTTTCAAAAAGAGCAGAAATGCAGTTAGTGTTGGATATATCCCCTAAAGGAGAGGCTTCATGCCTTTACCCTAACTCTCTCTATTTTGCAACTGTTTTGATTTCCCACTACTCCTTGGTTTAGCTTAGCAGAATGATGCAAGTACAACATCCTAAAAACCAGATCGCTCTATATGCACTGCTCATAATTGATGATGGATTTTACCTTCCTAGTTCCATGTTGCCGAGCCAGATGTCTAGAACAAAAATGTTTAAAATGTCCATTGGCTTGCTAGAGGAAACCCGGGCATGGCTGATGCTCCAGCATTTTCACATGCTTTTATATGCAGTTAGTAGCTGCCGCATGATTGCATTTACTTAATGAACGGTCCAGGTGTTGGAGTGTTACTTCTTTGACAGTTCTTACTGGTGCTATTGGACTGGTAAGCACACTTGATGTGTGCTGTAGGCAGAAGTACACTGTGTCAAGGTGTGAGCTTTCCAGCAGAGCAGAATTCTTTCCGATTTGGTGGGGAGTTTGGCTGGTGAGTGGTTTGTTTAGAAACTCAAATCTCCCCAGTAGAGTATGTTAAAACTGGATTTCCAGTTTGGCCACACAAAGTTCAGGCATTCCCTCTGTGCTCTTGGCCTGCCCAGGCAGGCAGTGGCGAAGGCGGGGTGACTCACGGAGAGCATGCAGTTGAGAAGCTTTCTTGGATGCTGCTACCTTCCCTAGTGGAAGATCCTTGTTCACTCTTTTTCTGAAAACCACCTTGCTACTACTATGATATGTTGTATTAGTAGTCGTGGAGTGCTTGGACCACTACCCTCTGGATGCGACCATCCAAACAATTCCTCATCCGCCCAGCAGTCCACCCATCAAATCCGTATCTCCATTGGGTGAGTACTCGTGGAGTACTTACCACACAGACTGGTTTTTCAGACACCTCGGTGCTTATTTACAGGAAAGATTTCTTTTTTATTCACTACAGTCATCTATGCTCTTTTGGGAATTTTGTGCTGTTGTTTAAAACTCCTTAATATGTGTTGTCATAGCCAGGGTTCTCCCTTAAAGGAGGGCTGACCACCTGAATATTCGGGCAAATTCTGGCAAAGTGGTCCGGCTGGCTGGCTGCAGCAGCGTCCCGCAATGTTGGCTTTGCCATCGGCAACATTTCTTTCAAAACGTTGACTTGTGCCTCGTGCGGGACCCTGACTTACCCTGACTTGACACTTGCTGTGTTTCACGCGCTCGTTGTTTTCATGCTGGCAGAAGATGCTGGAACATGCTCACAAGTAGAGTGCTTGTGACTTGCAATCAAGTAGATTCCAGTGCCCAGGTTTCAGAGCATGACCTTGCTTCGCAGAAGTAACAATTCATAGAAACTGTATTGGTTTATAAACATTTCCCTTTCCCAACTTTGTGTTGCTGCCAGAGTGTAGTCTTCAAAACTAGCTGTAACCCGCAGTGCTGTAAGGAAAATAGGTTACTAGTGCACGCTGGAAGAAACAATCCTAAAACTGTAGTTGCAGGAGAACACGTGTGCTGCAGTTAATGCAGCAAGGCTTTGTGTGCACATTTAGGTGGCTGGCTGTAGTGCTTCGTAGCACAGAGTAAGGGTTCTGTTTGACGCCTGAGTTGCTCAGCGTGTGTAACAGCCGGGAACAGTGAATGACGCGTACTGCCTGCCTTTTGAGACTTCATGAAGAAAGCAGTGCTGTTTGAGCAAGATAATTAAACTGTCTTGTCTTCCGGGGGCTTTTTCAGTAACGCACAGAACTTGCAAAACATGGATACTTCAAGTCGTTTGTATTCGCACGTCTATGGAGTATCTCTTATTTGGCCTCCTACGTAATCGTGTCAATCGCTTCAGTTTTTAAGTTTTCCCCCCCCAAAAAATAAAGGAAATTTTTGTTAATTCCTGCCGGGAAGGACAGGCGATAGGAAGGAAGGGACTGGAATAAGCAATACAAGGATTCAAGCCCAGGGAGAAAATCAGTGCCTCGAAGTGCTGCGTTATGTTTACGTTGTCAGAGTATGGAAAACTACTTTCTAACTGATGAGCTCTGAAAGTCTGTATTGCTCGTAATGTGAAAATATCAACAGTACATTTTCTGGAAGAATTTGAGAGTGAAGGTAGTTAAGAACTTAGTATTCCTTAATGTTCAGAATAAACGTGCAAAAGTGAACAAGACATAAATGATGCATGAAATCTACTAGAAGACAACTGACAATAAATGATATGGTATAAAACCAAGGGAAAGGACAAATGGAAACTTATACCTGTTACTGAGAAGCTTTTTAAGATACCATTTTTCTCAGGCCCCGTCTTACTAGCCTATGTGAGTAGACTTGAACTTGGTGTGCTGTGTTATTTCCTGTTATTTACCGTGTCAGTACCTCTGTGACGCCTTTTGCTGGTGATCTCACAGGCATCGGGAAAGCAACGGGTTCTCCTTTTGCTCTGCTGTGGGATCAAAAGCTGTCCTGAGTGCCATTTTTTTAAGGAAAAGAGCTACAGGCGATGTGGAGGAGATTTTTTAGAGCATACTGATGAAACTTCTATCAATCTCGGAAATATTTATGGCTGACATAAGTCTGGTTTTGCATTTTTGCCTTTCTTTCCAGTGAAGAATGGGAGACCTAACGGCTCAGGTAACGAGCAGTCTGCTGCAGTTTCCCGAGGGGACTATCCAGGCCCTTGCGGAAGATGGAATAACCCCAGGTTCTGTGCTGTGCGGGAAGTTTTCTGGAGGTGAGCATTTTCCTTTAGTTTTTAGGTATAAAGTTGTCACTGCCTGGAGGTTACCTGACGCGTAGGGTCACGGTATCAGCTGTGTCAGGTTGGTGCTGTTAAGACGCATCAGGTTTTGAGAGAACAAAAAAGATGTTTTAACAATTAAAAATGCTAATAGTAAAACACTAGCATTAAATGTTCAATTAATAAAAGCAAATAGTTAAACTTTGACATTACAACAGCTTGCACCGGTCTTGTGCCATTAAAATATTTCACTTAGTTACTATGCTCAGTCACTGGGCCCTCCTCCATTTTTCATTAAACAAAAGGCAGTTTTCAAAAAAGTAATAGTGTTGCTTTGGGCCGTATTTATTTATACCAGCTCAAGCTCTAGGACCATCCTAACGTCACATGCAGAAATAATTCTTCTGCAGTGTTGCAGAGGCAACCCCCCCCATTTTTCTTTTCTAGTCTGAATGAAAACAGAAGGAAGAGGATAACCCTGTTCAGCGCCGCAGCCCCATATCTCCCAAGTACTTAATGGGGTGCAGATGAGGAGCCAGTGAGAGCTGCTGGAAGTGGCTGAGCAGATTAGGTAGTTGAGTTTCTGGGTGATCTGAAACTGGATAGAGCTGAGTGCCCATCTGGATGTCTAGGCTTCTGTTAAGCCCAGGTAGAGTCCATCTACCAGACTGTAAATGCAGTAATTGACTTAAGACTTCCTTGGAGCTTGAAGTAGCTCAGTGAAACAAAGTGTGCTACATTCTTTCTGTGATCGGCACGTGTAAAAGCCTAAGTTTGCTCAAACAGTGCCCATTTTAAGATAGTTTCTTGTTGAAGTCCAAACCCCTGCCCAAAGTAGGCATGTGTCAAGTAAAACTCAGAAACTAGAAATGGATTGGTTTAGATTTGTTGCGTCAGAAGTATGCTCCAAGAGTTGTATTCCCGTATGTATTCAGGTGATTTCTAGCAAAACCAAGCCAAACATGGTATAAAGACTGTAGATCAATATATTGTAATCTTTATCGCAAATGATCAGAGTTCTTCAGTGCAGGAATGGCAAGTACAAATGCAAAATAAGAAGGTTGTTAATTCTAAGATGCGTTGCCTGAGGATTTCAGTAGGCGACTTTAAATAATTGACCCGAGTGAGGTAAGTCAGTCTTCCTCTGTTAGGTACTTTTCTTGAAGGAAAGGGGCAGTGACTGTGATTTTTCAGTTGTTTTCAACCTTCTCTTGGAGATGGGCCGTAGTCAGCTTGCTTTTCTCTTACAGGGAGAAAGCGCCTAGCATGGCTGGCGTGTGGTCCTCAACTTGAGGTCGTGAACTCTGTGACAGGAGAGCGGCTCTCGGCATATTGTTTTGGCGGCGTGAATGAACAGCCTCCCACTGTTCGTGTGGTAAAGGAGTTTTCCTGGCAGAAGAGAACTGGACTACTGGTTGGGTTGGAAGAAGCCGAGGGAAGCGTTCTCTGCCTGTACGACCTTGGAATATCAAAAGTGGTTAAAGCAGTTGCTCTTCCAGGAAGGGTGCGTACTTTTTAGTCGGAGAAACGAAGCTTTTAGGTGGTTAGGTGCTGCATAGTCCTGTTGCAGGGAAAGCTGTGGAGCATCTCTTTGTAGGAGGAATTTTTTCTATATTGCCTTAAGACACTGTCACTTCCAAGTACCCTGTCAAGACAGCCTTGATGTGAAATCCTGGACTTAACGGTACCATTATCGTTTGAGTTTACTGATAGTGAAGCAAGTTTTCTGGTTTTATTGTAGAGCACATAGTTACCTAACTCTCCACTTGCACAAAAAGGCATTGAAAAATACCTTTTTTTGGCCAGAGAGAAGAACAAAACACCCCACCCCACTCTTCAAACTGTCTGTAACATATGTTTCCTACATGCTTGATTTCTGTCAGAAACACTGCCTTTAAAATATGTCCAAGTTCCGCAGTTGTGCAGTAGATGGCTTGGGCACATTCCTGCAAATCTCAGACTAGCAAGCAGGTGGCTTCAGAGCACAGCAGGTTTTTATGTTGACTGAGGATAGGCAAAAAGAGCCTTTAGTGAGTCACCTGACAGATTGGAAACGTGCAACAAATTAAAGGTGCCTGAACTACTATAGGTACTGCTAAGATTAGAATTCTTGTGACCAAGATGAAAGGTAAATTCTGTAGCAGATTGCCAGGCCGTGTAGCCACAGCAAGTGCTTGATACGGGAGAGGAGGAAGCTTTGGGGCTTAGAGCTTTGGTTATTTTTCCCCACCTCTGGGGGTAAAAAGAAAGATATAAAAACATGGCCTACCTTGTGATGCTCACTTCTTTGTGTTCTTTTCATGTGAAACTTTGTTGTTGACGTAAAGCTTTTTCCGTTCTGTTGCATCTTGTAAGAAGGCTAAACGCTAGTTCTTTTGTTGTATAGCTGTAGTGCGGGTGTCTTCATGTGCTTGTACCTCTGCTACAGCAGTCACTATTGCCCTGGGATGTGTTGCAGTGCTGAAAGGTCTGTCTTGACCTCCTAATGAAGTTGCGTGCAGACCGCGTTGCATGTTAAAGAGCAGCATGCACTTCTTCCTGAGCTGGAGTTAGCTTTTTATCTAACAAGCTGCTGTTCCTTCTGCCGTTGATTTAGGCTGGCTTTTTAAATCTTTGTTAGCATTCATAAAAGTGCTGGTGTGCATTTAAAACAGGGTTTTTTTTACTTTACCTGGTCATTATTTTTCTTCTCAGTGAGGACCAGTGTAAATGTGACGAAGCTAGTATCTGCCTTCAGCACTTTCTGAAAATGTTTCATTCCCATGGAAATGGTGTGTTTGCCATGCAAGTTGCCCGCCGCCTCGTCTGACTGACAGCCATGGCTTATCCTAATGCCTGTTTGGCAAAGGCAGCACCGGCTGTATGGCAGTGCTGATGGGCTGTGGGCAGTGGGAGAACTAGATTTAGTTTTCTCTTTCTTACTTAAGTCCCTTAAAAATGATAAAGTTTCTCGCATAGAACTGATTTTCTGTCCTTTCTTAATTATTTCTACGGAGGAGATGGAAATTGGTAAGCTCTAGGAATAGAATTCCCGACTTTAAGGTGAAGTTAATTCAGTTAGGTAACTGTCGTGGTTTAGCCCCAGCCGGCAACTAAGCACCACGCAGCCGCTCGCTCACTCTCCCTCCCACAGCGGGACGGGGGAGAGAATTAGGAAAAACCTCGTGGGTTGAGATAAACACGGTTTAATAGGACAGAAAGAAAGAAGGGAACAATAATGATAATACCAACAAAGGAATGTATAAGAACAAGTGATGCCCAATACAGCAATTGCTCACCACCCCGTGATCGACAGCCTGTCCCCGAGCAGCGATTTCCGCCCCCCCGGCCAACTCCAGTTTATGTACTGGGCATGACGTCGTATGGTAGGGAATATCTCTTTGGCCAGTCTGGGTCAGCTGTCCCGGCTGTGTCCCCTCCCAGCTCCCCGTGCACCCCCAGCCTGCTCGCTGGCAGGCCAGCACAAGAAGCTGGGCTGTCCTTGACTGCTCAGCAACAACCCAAAACATCAGCACATTATCAACAGTTCCTCATCCCAAATCCAAAACACAGTCTCACACTAGCTTCTGTGAGGAAAACCAGCTCTATCCTGGCTGAAACCAGGACAGTAACTGTAGGAACTCTAGTAAGTGGAAGGCAGGAACAGGTTTTTGTAGAGGGCCTTCTGTTCCCCCCCCGACCTTGATGTAATTGGAAACAAGGCTTTGCTTCCGAGTCCTACGATCCTATATTTATTCTCTTGTTTCTGATGTGCTAATTCTGGCTTCACTTCTGAATGATTTCTCTTCAGCTTGTCAAACAGCTTGAATAGCAACTTATAGTTTTCCTGTAGGTAACTGCTATAGAACCCATAACTAATGATGGAGGAGCCAGCGTGAGCACTAGGCACCTACATCGGAGTCTGCGATGGCTCTTTGGAGTGGCAGCAGTGGCTACAGATGCTGGTCATCTACTTCTGGTTGACCTTTGCTTGGATGTTTTGTCTTGCTGTCAGAATGAAGCAGAAGCATTGGGTAAGCTTGCAGGTTTTAAACTCGAATTTGAAAGGAAGGAAAGGTGTGTCTTTTAATAAACAATACGCATCCCACTTTGAAGATACTAGTGTGCAGACATTTACGACTGCTGATTGCAGATGGTGGTTTGACACCGTATAGTCCTCAACTGATTAAGAACGGGAGCGGCTTAATACTCCTCCCAGTGCTCTAAATGCCTCCCTCCCACCCCGACCCCTATGTCGCTATGATTCTTGCCAGTGAGGTGTAGGAATTGTAGCATCTGAGTCAGATGAGTGGCGTCAGATAGTTCTTCATGTTCTTTGAACACATCCAGCATGGAAATAGCAAGAGAAGTGTTGCATAAACGGGTGTTTTGCCTGGCACGGTAGAAGTAGATTATACCTGTTGTCACGTCAGTGTTTAAAATGGCATACCGCATTCATTTATTGTGTGGTTTTGTGTGTGTAGATCTAGAAGTCGTCACTAGAATCCCTGCTGGAGTTCCACAAAGAAGAGAAACTGTGACCAGAGAAGGAAGACATCTCTGTTTCCAGTTACAAAATCCTTCAGGAGCAGCAATATCAACCCTGTGCTATATAAGCAGAAGCAATCAGCTCGTTGTGGGTTTTTCAGATGGCTACCTGTCACTATGGAGTATGAAAACGTTGCAGCGGGAGTAAGTAGGCCTGTACCCTTGACCATGCCAGGATGGGGAGGGGTCTCCATTTTCTTGCTGAAGGAAGTATGTTAATTTAGGAGAGAGACCTTTTTCAGGGACTGGAATTTTGATTATAACCTTGGAATGTTTGGAAATCCTCTTCTGAGACAACTGCTAAGTCCTATGTAGATTAAGTGGACCGCCTTCTCCCCCATGGACTAGCATTGTTTTCCTTCTTGTGCCTGTGGATTGAGGAATCGTGGAAAGCATGCTCCTTTGGGGTGACGTCAAGCAGTTAGGGTGCGATAGAGCTGAGTTCTGTAAGACAGTGTGTCCTCTCGGTAGGATTCAGTGAAACCAGGAAATGTGTGTATTTTGATGAAAGAGATTTTAGAAATTATGTTGCAGCACCAGTTGCTGCCATTGGGGCATACATGGAAAGGCTTAAGTATGTTAAGAATGCGCTTTTGGTGATAATATTCTTTAAAGTGTCCAGGATGAAACTAGTGAGACATGAAAAACCAGTAGCTGATCTGTGCCAGAAGGCAGATTCTTTCCTGCATTTCAGCCTTGACCGACATAGGGGTTGACCCCTTCCAAGGCAACGATGCATGTGAATGAAAGTTTACTTGGAAGACTTGCAGATGAGGATAAGGGACACGTAAATCTATAAGCAATAGAAAAATGAAGAGAAGATTTTAACTCTGCCACAGAGCAATCGCACTTGAAATACTTGACCAAATTCAGATAGGGATTCCCTTAAGCACATCTGCAGTGACTGACCAGAAACTATTGGATGCATAAAAAGACAGTGGAGGAATAGTTAGGGGGCAAGAATGGATTGTGAAGGTGCAGATATGGTTCAGAAGCCTGGAAGAAAAAATGGTTTACGTCGTCCAAGTGAAGAAATGAGGAACTACATCTGTTTGGTGCCATTTTAGATTTGTTCAGGAGCTATGCTGCTTTTTAAGTTCAATATTGAAGTAGGCTACAAGAGCAGGACCAATCTTCTGCGTGGCAGCTGAAGTAGTCATTTGTGTTCCTTGTCCTCAGGCAGAGGAGGACGTTAGCCCAGGTTATTGCATTTGATGGACAGTAATTTCCTCACCTCCTGACTGTTGCATAAAACGTAGTGGCTTCCTTGACTCACTTGTCTGAGCCGGAAGTATGACCTTTTGTGCTTTGAGGATAAGCATGTACGGTGCTCTTTTCTCAGAAGATGCTTCTGCCCTTCTGCAAACAGTTTGTGCCAGCGGGCTGACCTTTCTTCTTTTTTCTTGAACCCTGTAGGCACCGCTCCCAGCTTGAAGGAGGAAGGATTCCTGTCTATGCTGTCACTTTTCAAGAGCCTGAGAACGATCCTCGCAAGTGTTGCTACTTGTGGGCTGTTCCGTCTACACAAGAAAGGTGAATTGAAACTTACTGGAAGCCACTGACTTTTTTTTTTAATATATTTGTTGACATACAGTTGGTACATGTGTATTGCTTTTGTTTATGTAGCTGTGTGGGAGGTTGTCTGAGGTAGGGAAGGTGTTACGCTTCCAAGGCAAATTTGACAGGCTTTAACGGACGTGAAGAGGGACCTAGTAGTTCCTACCTCCTGAAAAGAACGCAAAGCAACAGCAGCTGTATCTTTGTGCTTGCGTTCTTAAATGATTTCCTTTGTTTCTTGACGACTGCTTCATGGCTTGTTTGATATTCGCACCGCGGTATTAAATTACCGTTAAAAGTAGTTGAGGCTGCAGATCTAGCCCAGTAAACGTGCCGATGTAACAGCCTGCTGCCCCTAAAGGAGGGAGGTGACAGTATTGCCGATTCCCTTGCGGCAACTCTAGCAGTCTTTGGAGCCTTCATGAGCCAGTTCGGCTCAGCTGGCGGAGAACGATCACTGGTCAGCAGAAAAGTCACCGGTTGCCTGCTGGGCTAATGAATCAAATCAGTATGTGGAAGGGTGCAGTGTATGCAAGAGAGGGACTGGAACTTTGGTGGGAAGGGACGGGGAGAAAGAGCTCTCTCTTCCAGCACCGGGAAGCTATTTAACCAGCTCAGGTGTTCATGGAGCGGCAGTCTGCTTCAGTTTGACTTTAAAGCAGTTTTGATCGAGAGCTCTTCACTGTGAAGAACTATCTCCAACACTCTTTAGTCCATGCAACATGCTAAAGCCTCCAAATTGTATGGTTACGATTTGCCCCTCAAGGTGTGCTAGTGTCAGAACGTCCTCCTTTATGTTTTAGCAGCTAAATGTGACCAATCGTGATGTTTTGGGAAGTGGTGTTTTTCTTTTCAGCAAGAGCACACTCTTAAGAATACTTCAGTCTAGATCTAATAAAATGATAATGAGGACCACAAAGCAGCTTTGTCATCAAATTTCCTCATTTTTACCTTTTTCAGTGAAGGTGATGTTGTGAGTTTACATCTGTTGCAGTTAGAATTTGGTGACAGAAAACGCCTGGCATCAGGACAAGTCATGTATGAGGTAAGACATGCATGTATGTGAGAGGAAGAAAACAGTCATTTTCTCTAAGTGCGTATCAGTTAAGTTGTCAGGGCTAATAGTTACCATCACAATTCCGAGACCTCTAAAAAAAGAAATGGTTTGCTGAGCTTCTCAGGCATGGCCTACGGCCATACTTTTTGAAAACAAGCCATACAATTGTATACTGCAGTGTCGTGTGTTCCAGCTAGATTCGTCTGCAAAGGGCCCGTATAAATTCAATTCCTGAAGAAGCAGCAGCTTTTACCCGTAAAATTATTCTTGACTGAAACACCAAATTAATGGCACGTAGGAGGAGAAGACAGGGCTTTGAGTAGCTTTGCTTAACCAAACCGCAGGCTTGAATAAGCTTCTGTCTGTCTCTCTTTCTTAAAATACGGCCCCCCCCGCCTCTCTCTCTCCCCGCCTCATGTCCTTTTCTTTTTTTTTATATTCTTGTTTTTCTTTTGAGCTCTGCAAGCTGGACTTGGAATGAAATGTAGTTACAGCGTCTCTTAAGTGTTGATCCTGAAGCTTAGTAGCTGTAAAGGTAACCCTTTCTACTTTTTGGCTGGGTCACCTATGCAGTCTACTCTTAAAGCCAGCAAAATATGTACATACAGTAAAGAGTGGTATGACTTGGTCAGAAGAGCATACATAAATTTTTAGAACTGGCTTCAAAGGTGTTGTATTTAAAATATAGATGAGGTATCATGATATTTCTGATATCTAACAGATGTAAGCTGCATCTGTATAATGTATAGTTGTCTTCAGTAGCATGCTTGGAAGTCTTCCAAAGCCTTTTTGAGGGGAAAGTAATCTCACTTCAGAGGAAGTTTTTCCTCCTATTTTGATACTTTCTCATGCATGTCCTCAATAGGTGTGGAATGAAATAGGGGTGGTTCGTTTCTAAACAGTCGTGGTACGTGTTCTTATTTTGACTGTGCGTTTTGATTTTCTGCATGAGCTTGGGTTTGGACCTTTTTGGTTTTCCTGCTGTACAGGAAAGCTGCTTCCTCTTGTAAGGAAGCAACGTCCAACTTGTAAGCGTTGCTTTTGACTAGGTAAAGGTTGGGTGTTTGGAAAAGGTGGTATTTCTTTAAAATGCATTCTCTCTCACGGTGACAAAGTAGAAATATCTTCATGTGATTCAGCATGATCTAGATATGGATGTCTTCTCTTTATCTCTGCTTATGCGCAGTGTTTTTTTATGACATAACAATACCATGCTGTAGAGGAGAAGAGCACCTGGATGGGGTTTTTTAGCTGTAAGTGGGCTTTCTCTGCAGTTCTCTGCTGCATCTCTTGTAGTGCTCTAAGCACTTTGGCAGGTTGATAGGAGAAGGTTTCTTTGTTTCATATCTTTATCTTAGTCTTGTTTCATATCTTTATCAACGACCAGGATGAGGGGATCGAGCGCACCCTCGGTAAGTTTGCGGACGACACCAAGCTGGCCGGGAGTGTTGATGCGCTCAAGGGTAGGAGGGCTGTGCAGAGGGATCTGGACAGGCTGGATCACGGGCCGAGGCCAACTGTATGCGATTCAGCAAGGCCAAGTGCCGGGTCCTGCACTTGGGTCACAACAACCCCATGCAACGCTACAGGCTTGGGGAAGAGGGGCTGCAAAGCTGCCTGGTGGAAAAGCACCTGGGGCTGCTGGTTGACAGCCGGCTGAACATGAGCCAGCAGTGTGCCCAGGTGGCCAAGCAGGCCATCAGCATCTTGGCTTGTCTCAGAAACATTTGGCGCAGCAGGAGCAGGGAAGGGATCGTGCCCCTGTACTTGGCCCTGGTGAGGCTGCACCTGGAATCCTGTGTTCCGTTTTGGGCCCCTCACTACAAGAAGGACGTTGAGTTACTGGAGTGTGTCCAGAGAAGGGCAAGGAAGCTGGTGAAGGGTCTGGAGCAGAAGTCTTGTGAGGAGCGGCTGAGGGACCTGGGGTTGTTTAGTCTGGTGGAAAGGAGGCCGAAGGGAGACCTTATCACTCTCTACAAGTACCTGAAAGGAGGTTGTAACGAGGTGGTTGTTGGTCTCTTCTCCCAGGTAACTAGTAATAGGACGAGAAGAAAGGGCCTCAGGTTGTGCCATGGGAGGTTTGGACTGGATATTAGGCAAGATTTCTTGACCAAAAGGGTTGTCAAGCGTTGGAACAGGCTGTCCAAGGAAGTGCCTGAGTCACCATCCCTGGAGGTATTTTAAAGATGTGTAGATGTGGCACTTAGGGTCATGGTGTAGTGGTGGACTTGGCAGTGTCAGGTTTATGGTTGCACTCGATGATCTTACAGGGTCTTTTCCAACGTAAATGATTCCATGATTCTGTGATCTGCCTGCACATTTTTTCCTCTCTAAATCTAATACGCTCCTACTCCTACAAGTTCTTAAAGCAATTAGCTTTCCTTGTCCATATACGCAGTTAAAGCACTTATGATGACTTTCATTATCTTGCAATAATTAAATATACGTCTCTGGGTTTACAAATTCAGTTATGCTCTGACCATATCTTTGAGCCTGCTGCAGTGATAACTTTCATAGCCTTTTGCTTTGACTGTGGTATTCACCTTCCCTCTCTTCCTTCTTATGGCCTTAACTTACGTCTGATGTCACAAAGACGACACTTGCATGATCTTTCTAGGCTACTTCTGTTTATTATCTTTGACTTAGTCCTGAAGCAGCAACTTTCATCTCTTTTGTGATGCCATCCCCTACCAAGAGCTTGTCAAAGTCTAATAAAAACACCTTTGGGTTGAGAGAGCTGAAGTGTAACATTGGGAATGTTTTATGTTAAAATCTTTATTCCAATTGCCTGTTTGCTGGGTTTGGCTTTTTTTTAAATTAATTTTTTGTGCTAATTGATTTCTTTCATTCTGAATATGCTGGAAAGGAGCTATTCTTAAAACCTGTGATTGACTCAAATCTGGAAATTAATAATGCCAGCTGATTGACATGAGTGTACACGATAAATAGTTGTATGCTTTCTGAAAGTAGCACTGTACGTGTCCCTAGCATTTTTTTTTTCCCTAAACTATTTGTCTAGCTAAATGTCTTGATCAACTCTTAATGTCTGGAAAACTTAATTAGCTAATAATTGTGTGTTTGCTTTGGCTTAGAGCTGGTACCATTTGAACAAGAAAAAGGGGCAGTATGACTGAAACCTATCACAGAGATGTTTGCTATTCCAGACATTTTTTTGATTATTCTTCGTAAGTGTTGTGTTTCATGGGAGATAGAACAGAATGAAGCCAAAACAGAAAGTGGTGTTTTAAAAATATCAGAGAGACCTTCTTTTCCACACATGAGAAGCAATGTGTTATCTTTTACAGTAATATCTCCCGAGACCAGTGTGTCAGTCTTCACTTGGCAAGTGAATACATGTGGTCGGGGAAAACCATCTGCTTATTTGGCTGTATTTGACATTAATCGCTGGTATCATGCTCAAATGCCAGATTCACTAAGGTAGGTTTTTCTTATGTTGTTTTCAATACCCCTCCAAAAAATTCATTTGAATGCCGGCCTTTAGCTTATGCACTTGTTTTCTTTAAGGCCAGAAGAATTCCTTCATGACTGCCCCTACTTTGGGTTGTGGTCACTGGACACTGTGATAAGCATGACTTCTCCAAACCTCCTTTTGGATATTCTGGTACATGAGCGGAGTCTAAGTCGGGGAGCTCGTCCTTCTTATCCACCACCTGAGCAGTTTTTCCACCCAAGGAACTATAGTTTTTGTAGGTATTTCACTGCTTTTGGTTGTGAAATTGGTTCTCCTGTCCATTGTTTGTCAGTCAAAAACCAAACCAAAAAACCGCAACCCCTCTGTCCCGAACTCTGATTACGTTGCACTAACAAGGTATTTAATATTGTGAAACGTCTCTGACAGTCTGCTGAGTTTTGGGTTTTGGTGCTCTTGTCATGTAGCCTGTGAAGTGGTGGCGGTCATAAAACGAAATGACTTTGAACTGAAGCTCAAAGCACAGCGCCTCAATAGCACTAGAGATAAAATTTCTGCACGCAGTAATTGTTTTTTAAAACAGGTTTCTAAGTGATCTGATGAAGAAAATGGGTCCTCAGTTATGTCTTTCCAGACACTGGTATTTAAAAAATGTAAACTGGTCATAACCTGGCGACGGGCTACGGAGCGAAGGATCGCGCCGGGGGACCCTTCCTGAAGCGGCCAAACCGCGAAGGCGGCAGCGCAGGAGAGAGCGAGCGCCCCGGCTCCCCCCCTCCCCAGGCCGGCGGCGCGGGCTCCTGACGCGCGGCAGCTCTGACTCAGCGTGGGCGGGGCCTAGAGCGGCGGCAGCCAAAGCCCCCCGCCTACAAGAGCAGCGCCAGCCAGCGCGAGCGAGCCGGTGCGCGGCAAACAGGGCGGGCAAACAGGATGTGGCGTGTCAGAAGGACGTAGCGCGTCAGTTTGCGTGTCAGTTCGCGCGGCTAGGGCGTGCAGGGAAGGCGTGCGGGCGGGGCGCAGTTCCCCCTCGGCACTAGAGGTTCTCTGGAAGTGGCCATCGTCCTCCCAGAGGAGGCTCAGCCATGGTTGCCACTCGGCTGAAAACCGTGGCCAGAAAGAATGTGGCAACACAGGCAGAGCTCCTGCTCAGGCACGCGGCTGTCCAAGTATCTGGCTGCAAAGAGTGCCTGAGCCTGTTGGTTGTACCAGAGACCAACGGGGACACCACCTGCGTGTGGTGCGACCAGGTGAGTGACCTGCTCAGCCTGGTGGCAGAGCTGAAAGAGGAAGTGGAGAGGCTGAGGAGCATTAGGGAGTGTGAGAGAGAGAGAGATTGGTGGAGCTGCACCCGGCCATCCCTGAAGCAGGGGCAGCTGGTGAAGGCTCCACAAGCAGCAGGGGATCCCCTGTCCTCTTGCTGCTGGGCAGAAGAAGGGGACCTAAGAGATGAGGGGAAATGGAAGCAGGTCCCTCCTTGGAGAGGCCGGCGAAACCCCTGCCGGCCTCCCTCACCCTCCCAGCTGCCCTTACACAACAGGTATGGGGATCTGGAACGTGAGGGCCAGGAACATGAGGACCTTGACGAAGGTCCAGCCAAGGCGGTGCCTAGGGTGAGTCAGCCAGCCCCACACATCAAGACTTCCTCTGTTAAGAAAAAAAGGAGGGTAATTGTCATAGGTGACTCCCTTCTGAGGGGTACAGAGGGCCCAATATGTCGACCAGACCCAACTCACAGGGAAGCCTGCTGCCTCCCCGGGGCCTGGGTGAGAGACGTCACCAGGAAACTCCCTGGTCTGGTTCGGCCCACTGATTATTACCCACTGTTGGTCCTGCAGGTTGGCAGGTTGCACTAAGAAGCCCAAAGGCAGTCAAAAAGGACTTGAGAGCACTAGGGTGACTGGTCGATGGAGTGGGAGCACAGGTAGTGTTTTCATCAATCCCTTCAGTGACAGGGAAGAATGCTGAAAGGAACAGGAAAGCACACCTGATGAACACATGGCTCAGGGGCTGGTGCTGTCATCAGAATTTTGGGTTTTTTGACCACGGGGCGGTTTACACGGCACTGGGCCTCCTCGCAGCAGATGGAGTGCAACTGACTCCAAGGGGCAAAAGGATTCTTGCTTATGAACTGGCAGGCCTCACTGAGAGGGCTTTAAACTAGATTTGAAGGGGGGAGGCGATAAAACCAGGCTCACTAGAGTTGAGCCTAGGGGTGGCGTGCCAGAGTTGAAATCGATAGCCCAGCTCAGGTGCATGTACACCAATGCACGTAGCATGGGCACCAAACAGGAGGAGCTGGAAGCCATTGTGCAGTGGGACAGCTATGATGTAGTTGCCATCACAGAAACATGGTGGGATGCTTCTCATGACTGGAGTGCTGCGATGGATGCCTATAAGCTCTTCCGAAGGGATAGGCAGGGAAGGAGAGGTGGTGGGGTGGCTCTGTATGTTAGGGAGTGTTTTGGTTGCATAGAAATCAATGATTGTGAAGACCAAGTAGAGTGCTTAAGGGTAAGGATGAGGGGGAGGGCCAGTGAGGCAGATATCTTGCTAGGAGTCTGTAACAGACCACCCAACCAGGACGAAGAGGCAGATGAGACATTCTATAAGCGACTGGCAGAAGTCTCCCATTCGCTGGCCCTTGTTCTTGTGGGGGACTTCAATCTACCGGACATCGGCTGGAATTATAACACAGCAGAGAGGAAACAATCTGTGAGGTTCCTGGAGTGTGTGGAGGATAACTTCCTGACACAGCTGGTGAGTGAGCCCACCAGGGGAGGTGCCTTGCTGGACCTGCTGTTTACAAACAGAGAGGAACTGGTGAGAGATGTGGTGGTCAGAGGCCGTCTTGGGCTTAGCGATCACGACATGATAGAATTCTCAGTTGTGAGCGAAGTAAGGAGAGGGGTCAGCAAAACTGCTACCATGGACTTCCGGAGCACAGGCTTTGGCCTGTTCAGGTCACTGGTTGAGAGAGTCCCTTGGGAGACAGTCCTGAAGGACAAAGGGGTCCAGGGAGGCTGGACAGTCTTCAAGAAGGAAATCTTAAAGGCGCAGGAGCAGGCAGTCGCCATGTGCCGTAAGAAGAGCTGGCAGGGAAGGCGACCGGCCTGGCTGAACAGGGAGATTTTGCTGGGACTCGGGGAAAAGCGGAGAGTTTATCATCTCTGGAAGAAGGGGCGGGCAACTCACGAAGAGTGCAAGGATCGAGCAGGGACAAAATTAGAAAGGCAAAAGCCCAGCTAGAGCTCAGTCTGGCCACAGTTGTAAAGGATAACAAAAAATGCTTCTACAAATATATTAACAACAAGAAGAGAGGCAAGGAGAATCTCCATCCCCTAGTGGATATGGCAGGGAACATTGTCTCCAAGGACGAGGGCAAGGTTGAGGTACTTAATGCCTTCTTTACCTCGGTCTTTAATAGCCAGTCCAGGTATCCGCAGGGTATTCAGCCCCTGAGCTGGAAGATGGGGATGGACAGCACAATAACCCACCCATAATCCAGGAGGAAGCAGTTAAGGACATGTTAAACAACCTGGACCCCCACAAGTCTATGGGATCCACCTGAGAGTACTGAGAGAGCTGGCGAAGGAGCTTGCCAAGCCACTCTCCATCGTTTATCAGCAGTGCTGGTTCACAGGGGAGGTCCCAGAAGACTGGAGGCTTGCCAACGTGATGCTCGTCTACAAGAAAGGCCGGAAGGAGGATCCTGGGAACTACAGGCCTGTCAGCCTCACCTCCGTACCGGGGAAGATCATGGAGCGGTTGGTCTTGAGTGCTCACAGGGCATGTGCAGGACAACCAAGGGATCGGGCCCAGCCAGCAGGGGTTCATGAAAGGCAGGTCCTGCTTGACCAACCTGATCTCCTTCTATGACCAGGTGACCCGCCTAGCGGATGAGGGAAAGGCTGTGGATGTTGTCTACCTGGACTTTAGTAGAGCCTTGGACAGCGTCTCCCACAGCATTCTCCTGGAGAAACTGGTGGCTCGTGGCTTGGATGGGTTTACTTTTCGCTGGGTGAGGAACTGGCTGGAAGGCCGAGCCCAGAGAGTTGTGGTGAATGGCATTAAATCCAGCTGGCGGCCAGTCAGGATTTAATGTTCCCCAGGGCTTGGTTCTGGGGCCAGTCTTGTTCAATATCTTTATAGATGATCTGGATGAGGGAATCGAGTGTTCCCTCAGTAAGTTTGCAGATGACACCAATTTGGGTGGCAGTGTTGATCTGCTGGAGGGTAGGAGGGGTCTGCAGAGGGATCTGGACAGGCTGGATCGATGGGCAGAGGTCAACTCTGTATGAGGTTTAATAAGGTAAAGTGCCGGGTCCTGCACTTTGGCCACAACAACCCCATGCAACGTTATAGGCTTGGGGAGGAGGGGAGGAGTGGCTGGAGAGCTGCCCGGTGGAAAGGGACCCGGGGATGCTGGTTGACAGCCGGCTGAATATGAGCCGGCAGTGTGCCCAGGTGGCCAAGAAGGCCAACAGCGTCCTTGCCTGTCTCAGAAATAGTGTGGCCAGCAGGAGTAGGGAAGTGATTGTGCCCTTGTACTGGGCACTGGTGAGGCCGCACCTCGAATAGTGTGTTCAGTTTTGGGCCCCTCACTACAAGAAGGATGCTGAGGTGCTGGAGCGTGTCCAGAGAAGGGCAACCAGAAGCTGGTGAGGGATCTGGAGCACAAGTCTTGTGAGGAGCGGCTGAGGGAACTGGGGTTGTTTAGTCTGGAGAAGAGGAGGCTGAAGGGAGACCTTATCACTTCCTACAACTACCTGAAAGGGGGCTGTGGCGACGAGGGCGCTGGTCTCTTGTCTCAAGTAACCAGTGATAGGACGAGAGGAAATGGCCTGAAGTTGCGCCAGGGGAGGTTTAGATTGGATATTAGGAAAAATTTCTTCACCGAGAGGGTCGTCAAGCATTGGAACAGGCTGCCCAGGGAGGTGGTCGAGTCGCCATCTCTGGAAGTGTTCAAAAAACATGTGGATGTGGCGCTTCAAGACATGGTTGAGGGGACATGGTGGCGCTAGATTGATGGTTGGACTTGATGATCTTGAAGGTCCTTCCCAACCTTAGTGATTCTGTGATTCTGTGATTCTGTAATTGCTTTTGCAGATGGTACGTGCTTGCTGAAATGCGGAGTTGTTCATATGACTTGCACCGGCTTGCAGAAGGAGGTGATCTTTTACTGTATCTTTACTGAGAATGTCAAGTACCTTGTCTAAGTTTTCTGTTGCACGGCTTTGAGTGTCAGAGACCGTTTTATGCTTGTGCTGCCCATCCACGTGCATAATTGCAGTTGTGTCCTGCCAGTTTTATGCAAAGGGTAATGTTTTAGGTGCACTCTTGGGGCTGTAAAACTACCGTTGTCTCCTGTTGAAGCACGGTCAGGGATTGAATGTCTAGAAAGGAATAGAACGCTGCTCCCGGAGCAAGAACAAAGATGTTGTGGAAGTCGGGGAAAGCTGTTACTTCTTTACTACCCCTCAGTGGAACTGCCTGCATAGTCCGGAGTTAGGGTTTTGATCCCCGGTTAACTTGAAAAAGGTGGACAGAATGGAGAAAGTGGAAAATTATTTAACTGTTGGAGAAGAAATGAAATGTTTTTTTCTCCCAAACTTGGCCGAAGTATAAGTTCGGAGCCACTGCGCAGATTGTGACAAAGAACTTTGCATTAAGTTTGAGCTCACCAAATATTTCCAACATGCATCAGCTTCTGCACAAACAAGCATAGAAAGGATCTTCCAAAGTGTGATTTGAAGTTGTGTGTTAGTTTTAGCTTACATAGAACGTATTTTGTGTCAGTGTTCATGGAAACAGGAAGGCCTGTACATTGACAGAGAAGCTAAACAATGCTTAACTAAGCATTGCAAGGGCTGATAGTTTGTCGTACAGGATTTTTTTAAAGAATCTGTAACGGTTTGTGTGCCAGCTTTAAGACTCTACATAGTACCTCTTACTCAGATTGCAAACCTAAAGCATATTACTGATGCAAGCTTTCTGACAGTTTACCTGAACATTTCTATTATTGCTCTTAGTGGTTATCCAGAACCTCGGTGACTGAATAATAATGCTGTCTTAATCTGTAATGCTCGATTGATGTTTCAGACCTTGAAATTTTTAAAGAAACAGGGTCCTTCAATAAGAGAAGCCATTCATGAGAGCTACAATAGGTGTCTTGTAGCTGGCTTGCTGTCTCCGAGACTAGTTGATGTTGAGCCATCCAGTTTGAGTCAGGTGAGTGCACATCAGGGAATCAAGGGGGAAATACGTCCATCTTGAGTCTGACTGGCAACAGCCCCAGCAGATCTGTCTTTAGAGACCCGTCTATTAATCCTGTGCCACAGATAGGCACAGGGAAGTGTGCAGTCCATGCTGGTCATGCGCAGCAGAAAGCGTCTTTCCCTCAGAACGACCTTGATCCCCATCACTTTCTCAAGCGTTAGGTCCAGTGCAGTAGCTGATGAGGGGGGTGTCTCACTCGGATGCGAGCTATTGCACACATCAGCTTGCTGCACTAAACAAGATCATTTGCTTCCAAGGAAATGGGCTGTGGTAAACAACTCCTGTTGTCAGCTCTACGTGACAGTTTCATCACTGCTTGCCCTCATTTCCCCTTCGTCAGCAGGCTTTTCTGCAGCCTCTCAAAGCAGATCTTCACCTCGGTAGCCTTTGCCTTGTGCTACAGTAGTCCCAGTTTTCTCCTCTTAGACGGCCCTCTTGTTGCTGCAACACCTTAATCACCTTTGTCTTATGACACCCACGACCTTCTGTCTGCTTTCTCCCCCCATAGTGACTTCACCCCCCTCTGTCATAGGTTTCCCATCTGCAGTGCACCTCCCTTTCTCTCTGAAGAGTTTCATGAGAGATGGAGCCTATGTGGTGCACAGCCCATCTTCCCCCAGGCAGGAACTAAGCTGAAGGATCAGCTAGCTAGTCATTGCCCAGTGGAGCAAGTAGTAGGACAGGGAGAGCAGTCTTCCTGCTGTCTCCTGGATTCTTCACCAGATTTGTGGAAGTGTGGTAGGGCAGAGAACACTTCTGCACAGCGTGGTAGCTAAAATAAATTTCTTGGCAAGCTGGCCTAGCGTGTAGACTGTTTCCTTTGCAAGCCTGATGTAGACTCTTACATTCAAATGAGATATTCTGATCATGGCTCCAGTTTTGAAATAACTTGGTAAACCAAGAACGTTTTTAATACCCTTTGCTACCTCTTTGTCGTTCAGAGACCTGTGATGCATTTGAGCAGGGATTTCTTTTGCATGTTAGTAAGACAAATTTCAGAATTGTGGTGAGGAAGCTTGGTTAGGAGTTTTGTTGGCCACCGTAAGCAGTATTTGGTGTGTTTCCCTTGTCTGAAACCCGTTTTCAGAAAAAGGTGGGAATACCCCATATGTATTCTAATGTGTAGAAATTGCTTTGGGTGTAATGAATATGCCTAGAAGGGAAGGATACTTTTGAATGTGTTTAAAAGCAAACAAACAAACAACGAAACTAAAAGAAAAAAGTAAAAATTTATGAAGGATCATTTCACCGGAGAGAAGTATCAGAACACCAGCTGAATTAAGCTGCTACTTCGTGTTGCGTGTCTGTGCATTATCCTTGTAAAGGATTACCACTACACGATAATGAGCACAGATAGTTCTGTGCGATGAACTTCTTGCAATCAGTTAACTTTTTGCTTTACGCTTTTCATGGAACAGAACGATCGTGATCCTCGTTTGAGAGAGCGAGCGGTTACCAGAAATTCCACAGTAGACCAATATGGCAAGATCCTGCCTAGAGTTCAAAGGAAGCTGGCTGTGGAGAGAGCCAAGCCTTACCGTTTGCCTTCATCCGTCTTAAGTGAAGGTACTTTTTAGGGGTTGAAATAAAAAGGAGAACTAACCACGGCTTTGATTACACAAGGCTGATGTTTTTTCCCTTTTGCTTTTTTTTGGTCGCAAGACCAACATCATTGTCAACAGTAACAAAACAAGCTAACGCAGGAAATGTGCATTCTTTCATCCGTAATGTATTTTCAAAAATTAGGGACTTTTGGGTGGGATTTAAGCAGCCAACCAGTTTCTCACACTATGCTAGGTAAGCAGCCTTTTCACAGTGTTTAGTCTTGAGCTACGTGTTGGGAGAGAGAGGGAAAAATCCATTTGAATGACGCTAGTCTTTCGGAGGGAAGAAAGATTTGTTTGGCTGTTTTGCGCGTACGATATGTAACAGCGAAGAAACAACACAGCATAAGTAATAGTTGGAGAGAGTTTTTCTGCTACAATGATCTTGTAAACACATATATTTGCATATTTATGATGGCAAATGTGTTTACAGAATTTAAGATAGCTGAAAGTAAAGCTATGATTCCCGTCCAAGCTATTGGTGTACGGATTTTGATAGACTTGATCGTGTGACCGAATAGTACTCTTTTACCTCCAGTTTCTGCCTCGTTTCTGCCTTTTTTACCCAAAACCCAGGCAGAATTGTAAAGAGCAGAAAACAGGCTAGCAGCTGTCTGATGATTTTCCTCCAGGTGGTACGGTCAACTAAATTTGAGTTCTGATACGTACGGGCTTTAGGGGATTGAAAGTCACATTTTCCTTTTAAATCTAGTCCTAGAGCTACGGAACCACCAGCCGTAACACATCCTCTCCCTGACGCAGAGTTGCGCGATGCATTTGTTGTGACACCAGTTACAAAATGTTCACCAAACTCTTCCAGGTGTAGTAGATCTACAGAACGACTATTTCAAAAAGGTGTTGTTTCTCATATATATATGTGGGGGGGGGGGAGTGTGTGGGAGTGTGTCTATACTCTCAGTGTTTGCAAAGTGTTCTGTTTGCATTTAGTTTTGTATCTGTTAAAGAAAAGGCCAACTCAGGGACACAACTAAGTGGAGAATTTGAAGTGGTCCCAGCATTGAGATGTTGATGATTTTTCTTCTGGCATGAGAAGCACATCACTTGTGCAGCTTAAAATTGGAGTAGTCTTGCCTCAGAGGCAGTGACTTGGGAAATGAAGTATGGAATATAAAGAAATCGTTAAAAAAAGAGAAAATGCCTGTAACTGGTTCATGGGCCTGGTGAGTGAGGGCTCACCCGTATTTCTTGATTGTTGAATGTTTTTGCTAGGTATCACCTCCGATTTCTTGAACGCAGCATGATTTTTTCCCATTTTTTAATTTATTTTCCCCTTTTAAATTGTGGATCTTAACAGACCGCTGGATTTGGTGGTTCATCCTGTTCCTTCATGCTCTGCAGCACAGGGTGGTAGCGCTCAGTCACCGTGCAGAGCCCCTGCTTCATTCATGGCCTCCAGCCCACAGAAATCAAATAGCCACGGTTCCATCTCACAGAAGGATTTTTCAGGAGCATCAGAGCGGAAGTTACTGGAGACTCCTCCTGTGGTTAAGGTCGGTATTTTAAAGAACCTGTAAAAACCAGCCAAACCAAAAGCCTGTAAACTTTGTTGAAAATGAAACCAGCAAAGGGATTTGACACCAACACTGTTGGATTCAACTTGTGGTGTATTTTCAGTACGCATGTGCTTATTGTAGATACATTCCCTTTGGAAGCAGTACGTTGGGAACAGTCTTGAAGAGGGAAACCCTTTCAGTACTTTCAAATCTTTTTTGAGGTGAGGTAAGAAGCCCTCAATGCTTTTCGATGAAGAGGTCTAGGTATTTTTACAGCAATGTCACTTAATTTAGTCTAGTGCTTGGATTGATTAATGGTGAGAAAACAAGCCATTTTGCATGGCAGTCAAAAGTGTGATTAATTTTTACACTCAGCTTGAAAAGATAGTGCTAGAATGAGAATTAATTTTGTAGCGCCTTGCTTAAGGTGATGCTTGTAAAACTTACAAACACCGGTACATATTTGTTCTTTTGTGTGTGTCTTGCTTTGACAAAAAGCGTATGCATGTTATTGGTTGTGAACTTTTTTTTTTTTTTTTTTAAAAAAAGAGAAAGGTAACAGAAGATGCTAAAGCGCTATCTGGAGACTCAGATGAGAATCATCGTGGAGTGGTGGAGGATGCTTGGTCTGAAAGTATTGTCAGTCAAATGGTCTAACATAAACCTTTCCAGATGGAGCAACCAGATTCGTCAGAATTAAGAAGCTGGTGTGTTTCATCCTATGATAAGCTAAGATTCTGAATTTTTCAAATGTCTTCAAACGGTGTTTTAGCTGTCTTTGATTTGGACAAGAAATCAAAGGGGCTTTTCATGAAAAATAATCATAAGGTAGTGGCCTTCAAAGAATAACCTGATAAAGGAACTTGGTCATTGCTGGGCTACGGTACAAACAGTTCTGTACACTTTGAGTACTCTGGAGGCATTAGAGGGCAGTCTGTATAGCCCTTGTTTGGCCTGAGCTGGCAAACTTATGCCATTCCTGCCTACTGTCTGCCAAGGTAATTGCTGGATCTGGAGGAAGCAGGCGGTAGAAACAGGGCAGAAGAGGAGGATGTTTCTAAAACAGAACCTGTTGACATGAGAACAGGTTAGCAAGCAGTCGGGCTTCAACACCACCGGTCAATTGTTAGAGAGCAGAACCAGAAGAGACCTTAGATGTATTCTTGTGGGAGAGGGGAAATGGAATCAAGCAAGGAAAGAGCATTGCAGGAGTGCGATAAATATCCAAAGAGAAATAAGAAAACTTAATACCCACTTTTAAGAAGGAGGCATGTTTTGTGATGTTTGGATGTATTAGGTCAGTAACATGTCAAGCTTAGTTTGTGAACAGAGTGTCCCTGGACATTTTGTCTTCTTGCCTGAAACTACGCATCGGATTTCTTGTTTTACTGGGAAGAAGAATTCAGACCTCCTGTGCTTTTGAAGCCTTGGCAGCATTATTCTGGTAGATCACTGTCCTAGCTGAAATGCATAAAGGCTCACTTTAAAATCACATGAGTGTTTTAACGGACTTGATGTTAAGTGCAACAGGGAAGTCATTCATCTGCTTGTTTTTGTAGGATTTGTGGAAGAATCAAGTGCTGAATGTCTCCCCCTTTCTGAGGAAGGTAAATTGGTGTTAAAAGCTGCTGAGGCTGCTACTTCTGGGACTGCAAGCAAAGGGTAAGTTTCTAAAATCGATAACATCTTTGGGCTCAAACAACATGTAGCTGCTGGCTTTCATGAGCAGGCTTTCACCTGAGGTTCCTGTAACTTTAGTGGCTTTGAACACTTCCTGGCAGTATTTTATACACTGAATTTCTATTTTCTGCCTGTGCTCAATTAGCATCTACCTGTTTCTGGAAGGGAAGCAGTTTTCTCGCCAGACACTTTAAAAGCTGGAACGGCTTAGTGCTAAAGAGAGAATGTAGGCAACAAAGTAAGCCTCAATTTCAAGTGGTAACAGACCCTGTTACAAACTTTTGTTCAGTTTGTTCTAAACCTGCAGTAGAGCAGTTGCACTCTTCCTACAGAAGACAAGTAAGACCTTATTGTTTAGCACAGCTCTGTTGTTATGTTACTGTCTAGCGTTAGATAGCTGGGAAGAGCATTAAATACTTGATTCAGTGAATTCACAGAATGAGTCACAAACTGAATGTAGGTACGTTGGTAAAGGAACTTGTAATTTTTCTTAATTTCTTCTGTTCTGAAACCTGAAGATTTTACAGTGCTAAGGTAATTTGCACAGCTCTTCAAGGTTTGGTTTGAAGCTTCATGATGAATCTCTCTCTCTCTCTCTCCTCTCTCTCTCTCTCTCTCTCTCACTGTGTTCATGAAGTGAAACAAAGCACCAGAGGTCCAAGATGTCCTGCTCATCAGAAGAAAAAGCCAGGAAGCGGGCACAAAATCTCTTGGCAGACACAGAATCTGCCTCTACTCAGGAAGACATACGTCCCGGTGCGAAAGTGGAAATCCTTGATCCTCGTAGGCGAAGAACAAGAAGAGTTCCACATGCGAAACCAGAAAAAAGGGGTACGCATGAGCAAACACCTGCCCAGCCAAAGGAGGAATCAACCACACCCAGGAGCACAACCAGGACAGGGCGTCGGGGCAGAAAGAGACGATCGGTATTGGAGGAGAGCACAGGGGAGGAGGCCTTCCCCTGAGGACCTGGGGACACTCCTGTGCTGCTTAAAAAGAGAAACCTATCTGCGCGCGATAAAATACTAAGAACCTTAATGGATCGTATTGCAAGAACCTGCCCGGTGTGCAACTGAGGCCTCAGATACCTGAGTAGTTTAATCCCCTGTCAGAACTTCCTCTCATGGAAGACAACTCACGGGGTTGTCAGCGCAATAAATTTGTTTGCTGCGATTTCATCCGTTCCCATGTAGTTTATCAGAAGAAGCTCAGTTGTTGATTTCTGGTGGGGGCAAAACAAGCTCCAGGCAGAAGCCAATCCATAGTTCCTCATGAGTAGTTAGGCAATGCTTGTAACCTGTTAGTCTAGGCCAATCTGAACATACTATGAAGTAATAGAATTTCAAGTAGTAGGAGAGCATTTGTTTCTCCCTCCCTGACCCCGCATGAGGGAACGCTGCAGTGGGGCAGCTGCAAAGACGTGGCCCCAGAGGGACAGGTGGGCCCGAACCCTGCTGTCCTCGCTGTGTGTGCCCTCGGCCAGGCGGCGGGGTGCTGGGTGACCGTGGTGCTGCTGCTGACGCGTGGCCGAACCATCTCGGCGCAGCCGTGCTGGGGGAGGCGACTGCTTGCAGCTCTGCTCTGGAAAGCAGGCCTTGCTCCTATCAGCACCCTCCCAGCTTTTCCCCTGGTCATCTCTGTACCAGAGCCACAGTTTTTGGTGAACTCTGCTGTCTGAGCAATTGACGTGGTAATTTTTCCTGCTTTTGATACCGTATTTTAAGAGATTGTTCTTGATGAAGCAATCACTAAATGTTCCGTCATAAATCTGGAGGACTGGGCAAAAATCCTCAGGGTCTGAAAGAGACGGATTGAAGGAAGGAACGTGAGTAAATCTAAGGCTAACCACGTTAGGCGAAGGGCTCCGGAGTGGAGGATTGTGCCAGGGGACCCTTCCTGAAGCGTCCAAACCGCGAAGGCGGCAGCGCAGGGAGTGAGAGAGGGTGCCCCAGCCCCGCCCCAGGCCGGCGGAGCGGGCTCCTAACGAGCGGCAGCTCTGGCTCCGTGCGGGCGGGCACAGGAGCGGCAGCAGCCAAAGCCCCTCACGTACAAGAGCAGCCTCAGGGAGCGCGGGCGACCCGCAGCGCCACCAAGAGGGCGGGCAAACAGGACGTGGCGCGTCAGTTTGCGCGTCAGTTCATGCAGGGAAGGTGTGCGGGCAAGGCACAGTCCCCCCCCGCACTAGAGGCTCTCTGACGAGTGGTCGTCGGCCTCCCAGAAGAGGGCCGGCCATGTTCTCCACTCGGCTGAAAACCGTGGCCAGAAGGAATGTGGCGACCCAGGCTGAGCTTGCGCTCAAGCACGTGGCTGTCCAGGAGGTGTCTGGCTGCAGGGGGTGCCTGAGCCAAAGAGACAACAGTAGACAAAAATTAGAGACAAAACGAGACAAAATTAGAAGGGCAAAAGCCCAGCTAGAACTCAGTCTGGCCACGGTCATAAAGGATAACAAAAAATGTTTTTACAAATATGTTAACAACAGAAAGCCAAGGAGAATTTCCATCCCTTACTGGATATGGCAGGGAACATTGTCACCAAGGATGAGGACAAGGTTGAGGTACTTAATGCCGCCTTTGCCTCAGTCTTTAATTGCCAGAGCAGGTATCCGCAGGGTATTCAGCCCCCTGAGCTGGAAGACGGGGATGGAGAGCACAATAACCGGCCCATAATCCAGCAGAAAACAGTTAAGGACCTGTTAAGCCACCTGGACACCCACAAGCCTGTGATGGGGCCTGATGGGATGCACCCAAGAGTATGAGGGAGCTGGCGGAGGAGCTTGCCAAGCCACTCTCCATCCTTTATCAGCAGTCGTGGTTCACAGAGGAGGTCCCAGATGACTAGAGGCTTGCCAACGTGACGCTCGTCTACAAGAAAGGCCGGAAGGAGGATCCTGGGAACTACAGGCCTGTCAGCCTCACCTCCGTACCGGGGAAGATCATGGAGCGGTTGGTCTTGAGAGTGCTCACAGGGCATGTGCAGGACAACCAAGGGATCGGGCCCAGCCAGCAGGGGTTCATGAAAGGCAGGTCCTGCTTGACCAACCTGATCTCCTTCCATGACCAGGTGACCCGCCTAGCGGATGAGGGAAAGGCTGTGGATGTTGTCTACCTGGACTATAGTAAAGCCTTGGACAGCGTCTCCCACAGCATTCTCCTGGAGAAACTGGTGGCTCGTGGCTTAGACAGGTTTACTCTTTGCTGGGTAAAGAACTGGCTGGATGGCCGAGCTCAGAGAGTCGTGGTGAATGGCGTTAAATCCAGCTGGCGGCCGGTCACAAGCGGTGTTCCCCAGGGCTCGGTTCTGGGGCCGAATTCGGGTGAATGAACTGTGTACTCCAGCACACTCCAGCACTTTGAAGAGGCATTTTTTCTCACAGAAAGCGCTATCAAATGAAAGAAGGAAGAATACAAATAAAGAGGGGCATATGTGAAAACGTTGACTGTAAATGCTGATAGTCTTCAACCAGTTTACCTGAGTTTCTTCAAATGCTAAGTCCCGTGATGAATCAAGGGTGTTTTGAACACACTTAAGGACAGATTCTTCAGTTGTTACTTGTACAAATACCATCGACGTGGTTTTGCGAGGGTTTTCTTGCGTTGACGCTCGCGTAAGCCAGTTACTAGGATTCAAGCACCTTCATGACTGATTTTTGCAAAAATGACCTGTATCTTCTCACCTCTCTTTCTCTCTTTCTGCCTGTCTCTTTTCTTGCAAAATGTTAAGGAGAGCTAACTTGGAGCCAGATTGCTAAGACACTAGGGTTCTCCTCTTACGGTGAAGGCCTTAATGGTCTGTTTTTCCATGTGAAACCTTACCTGATTTTTGGCAGTGTTTAAAACTCCTTGAAAAGCCTCCTTCAAAAGCTAATGCCAGTTAGTACTTTTCCTGTGCTTACAGAGTGCGGCCGTGAGTGCAGCAGACACCTGTTATGAAGAAACTGTCAGCTTTACGGTGTGCTGAATGGTCCACTTTTGTAAGTGTTTCCTCTCTGGTCTTGGTGCAACTTGCAGCCAGGCACTGGTCAAAATGACAAAAGATAGCAGCTCAAAGTGATTGCCAGCTGAGGGTGCAGAAAGAGGGAATCTGTCAATAAGCAAGGGGGGCCCATTAAGAGCTGCTTCTGTATTCCTACTAACGAACGGCATCTATTTTTACAACTAAGTGGAACGACAGAAGTAACTATTTTTCCTGAGCATTCTGGGTCTCGCTCACATGTGTGACTTAACTCAGCTCCTCTCCTTCCCTTTCTCTCCCAGTAGCGCAGCACCTCTAAAACGAAGCTGTAGTTTGGGGTCCCACAGACCAAACATGGTTTGAAGCGTAGGACATAGAGACGATCCCTGCTGCCAGGCATTTGCCGTCTCTGCTTCCTAATCCGAGACCCCAGCGACAGTGCCACATGGAGCTTTTTCCTTCCTGCCCAGGAGCAGCTTGCTTCCTGGCCACTTCCCCAGTCCGTCGGCTCCTTCTGGAGGAGAAGGTTCCCTCTCTCCTCACCTTTGCTCTCCTCCTGCCCTTCCTGGGGCTTGAGAAGGAAAACCGCTCTCTTTGCCATCCTTTCAGTCAGGTTTCCGCTGGCGCTCCAGCACTAATTCCTTCCTATTCCAGCTCCCATAAAACGAGGTGCCATAAAACACGTCTGTTATCCCGAAGCGGATCAGGGCTCAGTGACCCTGTAGCCGCAGCAGCCGGGCTGTTAGCAGGTGCCAGGAGCAGAAGGTTTAATGTTTCCAGCACCAGTTCAGTCCTGCAACGAGCTGACTTGCTTTCATGTGCCGATGAACGCAGACCAAGAAACGCCCCATGCCTGAGCTCACTCCGTGCAGGGCCAGCTGTAGTTGTCCCTGCAGGGGATTTGTCTGCCCACCTGGCGTACCCACACTTGCAGTGGGTCAGGTCTGGTTTGGAAGTATCCCATCCCACATTGCCCCACATCCTAGAGGCACAGCAGTCGTGGCTCTGTTGCTGCCAGTTAGGTTTTGGGGCGGGGGGAAGAGAAGGGTTTTCCTGGACTGGCAGGGGCAAAGCAAACCAGGCTGTGATTGCTGGTAGCAGTACCAGGGGGGCCATCAGGTGCTTCCACCTGAGGAGCAAAGCGGCCATGAGACTTTTCACTTGTGAGGTTCTGGAGCTACATGGGATATTTCTGGACGGGGAAAAGAACAAAAGAAGAAAAGTCATGTTTGAGAGGAAATGTTGTTGTGTCCTGGGGTTCTCTGGGTAACAGCTTCTTTTTTGTCTTTTACGTATTTATAGATTTTGAAAGGACAAACAAGATCAGGAGCAAAGCAGTAGTGAATGCAAGTGCCAGTGAGAAGCTTCAAAGAGCATGGAAGGCTGAAAATAACAAACTGCTCTCCAGGCTGTCTGGGCTCGGGAGCACAGGGTGTCCAGCAGACGGTGTTTCATAACGTATTAACCCCGGTATGCCAATCCCAAGGATTTCAAAATACTTGGGAGGGAGAGAGGAGACCTGCATGAATCCTGCTCAGCCCTGACACACGTGCAGGAGCACAGGCCTTGTTGTGCCACCCCACCCCTGTCCGGATTAGGACTCCCTCTGAGCCTGAGATGAGGCACTGGGAGAACTCAGGAGCCTTGTCCTGGGTGGGCACTGCCCGCAGGTGGGTGCTCTCCCCTAACTGCCTGCTGGCCAGCTCGTGCTCTGCTTCATTAAGGCAGCCTGACAGCGCTGCTGAGTCTCTGCCTGCCAGCATGGGAGTAGCAGTTAATAGTATGTGACTTGGGATTTTTTCTAAAGGTTGTTGTTTTTTTTTTCTCCCCAGACATACTGCTTTTAAAAACTTAAAAAGAAAAAAAACAACCCACGAGACTGCCTTTGAGAATTGCTCCCTATACTCATTTGCAGCACTGGCATGGGCACATCCAGTTGCTCAAAGTCAGTTCCCTTATCAAGTGTTGATGGTTTGCTCAAGGTAAAAGTCCAAAACAAGTGTAAGAAAGGATACTGCCGGCAGGAGTGAAAAATGTTCCAACTGTAAAAGTGAGGAATATTATAAGGCGACGAGAGTGGGCAAACATCAGAGCTGAAGAAAGAGATGGAAGCGTTTGCAGTTGGCAAGTACTTGCAAACATTTTAAAGGGGATTTTGTGTCTTCTACCCAGCAAGCTGTCGGGGAGAGTTTTAGAGAAGGAATGGTGACAAGCCTTCGCTGGTGTGGTATTGTTTACTTGTGTGGTAGAGAGCGTACTTAAGTTGGTAGGAGAGAGAGTCGCCAAAAACCTGGGCCTGTTGCATGTGTCGCAGATGCTTTGGCAGTTCATCTTCTCAGCTTGCTGTTTGTAAAAGTATCAGAGTGAGATACTCAGAAGCCGTCTGGACATGGTCCTGGGCTGCCTGCTCTAGGTGACCCTGCTCGAGCAGGGGGGTTGGACCAGATGACCTCCAGTGATTCTGGAAGGCTCTTCCCTTCATTGTGATTCTGTGATTCTGGACTTTGTGCTGCTGGGCACCCTACCGGTGTGGTACGCTGGCAGTGCCTTGTGAACTGTCGTCTCTCTCTGTCAGGGAGGCTGCGTGTGTCTTCTATACTGAGACAGTTAGCACCTATGCCTGTCTGTCCAGCTACATTGCGCAACGTAAAAAAGAGTATAATTTCAGAGCTGATGTGGGAACTGTTGCTACCTTAGCCACGTTAGACGGGGACTGCAGCTCTTGAAGGTAAGTCTAGTTGTGTTAGAGGATAGCCATCGGAGGCAGCTGGGTAAACTGGCTCTAGTGTCAACTTCTGATCTGTGCTGGGTTGGTTTGTTTTTTCATGTAAAGGGAAATCAAATCTGTGCTCTGCATCATGGAATTTTTACGGTTGGAAAAGTCCGCTAAGGCCACCGAGTCCAACCATCAACCCATCACCACCATGCCCACTAAAACATGTCCCAGAGTGCCACGTCTACACGTTTTTTGAACACCTGCAGGGATGGTGAGTCCACCACTTCCCTGGGGATCCTGTTCCAATGCTTGACTGCTCTTTCAGTAAAGGAATTTCTCCTGAATCCAAGCTAAACCTCCCCTGGCGCAACTTGAGGCCGTTTCCTCTCATGCTATCACAAGTTACTTGGGAGAAGAGACCAACACCCACCTCACTACAACCTCCTTTCAGGTAGTTGTAGAGAATGATAAAGTCTCTCTCCTCTCAGCCTCCTTTCCTCCAGACTAAAGAACCCCAGGTCCCGCAGCCACTCCTCTTAAGACTTGTTCTCTAGAACCTTCACCAGCTTCGTTGCCCTTCTCTGGACACGCTCCAGCACCTAAACGTCCTTCTTGTAGTGAGGGGCCCAAAACGGAACACAAGATTCGAGGTGCGGCCTCACCAGTGTTGAGTACAGGGGTGTTAATCCCTTCCCTACTTCTGCTGGCCACACCATTTCTGATACAGGCCAGGATTCTCTTGGCCTTCTTGGCCACCTGGGCACACTGCTGGCTCATGTTCAGCTGACTGTCCACCAGCCCCCCCACAGCCTTTTCTACTGGGCAGCTTTCCAGCTGCTCTTCCCCAAGCCTGTAGCGTTGCTTGGGGTTGTTATGACCAAAGTGCAAGACCTGGCAGTTGGCCTTGTTAAATACCATGCAACTGCTTCGGCCCGTGATCCTGCCTGTCCAGATCCCTCTGTACAGCCTTCCTATCCTCAAGCACATCAACGCTCCCGCCCAGCTTGGTGTCATCTGCAAACATACTGAGGGTGCGCTTGATCCCCTCGTCCAGGTCGTTGATAAAGATATGAAACAAGACTGGCCCCAAAACTGAGCCTTGGGGAGCACCACTTGTGACTGGCTGTGAACTGGATTTATCTTCGTTCACCACAACCCTCTGGGCTCGGCCTTCCAGCCAGTTTCTTACCCGGCGACGAATGCACCTGTCTAAGCCATGAGCCACCAGCTCCTCTAAGAGAATGCTGTGGGAGACACTGTCAAAGGCTTTACTAAAGTCCAGGTAGACAACATCCACAGCCTTTCCCTCATCCGCTAGGCGGGTCACCTGGTCATGGAAGGAGATCCGGTTGGCCAAGAAGGATCTGCCTTTCCTGAACCCATGCTGGCTGGGCCTGATCCCCTGGTTGTCCTGCACATGCCCTGTGAGCACCCTCAAGATGGACTTCTCCATAACCTTCCCCAGCACCGAGGTCAGGCTGATAGGCCTGTAGTTCCCCGGATGCTCCTTCCGACTCTTCTTGTAGATGGGTGTCACACTGGCAAGCCTCCAGTCGTCTCGGACCTCCCCTGTGAACCACGACTACTGATAAAGGATGGAGAGTGGCCTGGCAAGCTCCTCCGCCAGCTCCCTCAGTACTCTCGGGTGGACCTATCAGGCCCCATAGACTTGTGGCTGTCCAGGTGGCTTAACAGGTCCTTAACTGCTTCCTCCTGGATTATGGGGGGGGTTATTGTGCTCTCCATCCCCGTCTTCCCGCTCAGGGGGCTGAATACTCTGCAGATACCTGGTTTGGCTATTAAAGACTGAGGCACAGAAGGCATTAAGTAGCTCAGCCTTTTCCTTACTTTGGTGGCAATGTTCCCCCGCGCATCCAATAAAGGATGGGGATTCTACGTGGCTCTCTTTTCTAGATAATATATTTGTAACAACATTTTTGTTATTTCTTATGACAGTGGGATCTGTCTTAGACAGAGGTCTAGGTGAGCGTGCTAGAGCAGGGGGGTTGGGCCAGGTGACCTCCAGTGATTCTGGAAGGCCCTTCTCTTCATTGTGATTCTGTGATTCTGGAATTTGTGCTGTGAGAGGCAAGCGACCTTAGCCACGTTAGACGGGGACTGCAGCTCTTGAGAGTAAGTCTAGCTGTGTTGGAGTATAGCCATAGGAGGCATCTGGGTAAACTGGCTCTAGTGTCAACTTCTGGTCTGTGTTGGGTTCGTTTGTTTTTTCGTTTAAAGGGAAATCGCATCTATGGTCTGCATCAGATGCAGGATCTTCGCTGTTGGGGGTTGTTGGCATAGGGAGCTGAAATCCTTTCTTCTATTCACCTTCTGCCGCAGATTTGTGCTACTCAGAGAGCTTGTGGGGCATCCGCACAAACTCTGCAAGGCAACCTGTAGGCTTCACTTGAGTGAAATAAGCCTGATTGATTGATTGATTGATTGTCGAAGACCGTCTCTGTTATGCTAGTGGCTTTTTAGAGTAAACCTCGGGGTTTGGATTAAATGCAGGGGTTCTGCCTCAGACATCAGGGGGAATTTGTCTGCCTTAGTGGGAAAGAAGTGACTTAGTGGTTGTCACTAGATCACCTGCTAACTCACAAAATCCTCTTTCTTGCAGGAGTGAAATACAGCAAACTGCCAATTCACTGAACCTGACTGCTAAGGTGCAGGAAGTGTCTTTCCCATCTACTGCTTTTCCAGTGCTTGTGAGTTGCTTCCTGTTTTTCTGGGGAAAATGTCATTGAAGCAGTCATTAATAATAATTCAAAAAATTCTGTGACTGTCATCTTTACCTGTTATTCAACAAAGTGGGTGCTGTTTTTCTGAAAAGAACTTAGCTGTTCTTCCTGTTTTTCTTCTCGCGCTTCTTCCCACTCTCTGTCCCGTTTCCTTTGAAAACGTGATCTGAATAGTGCCACACCATATCGTCCCTTCTCTGATCACTGAGTAACACTCCCCTGAAGTCCCCTTAGCTTCCACATCGGGCTGAAGGAAAGAATGACGCCCGTCAGCTGCGGCCTTTCCCAGCGAGGTCGTGAGCCTCTAGGCGCAAGAGGGAGTTAAAAGTTGACTGGCTGTGTCTTGGGTGCTTTTCTCAAGTAAAGCACTTTTTCCAAAACTAAAGGGGTTTTTCTCAATCCTTGCAAAGTGAGCGTGTAGTTTCACACGTGTATGAGCTAGCACAACGGCTTACTGCCTCAAGATGGGGACGGACGAATTCCCTCTCCTGCTTCCCATTTACATTGTCCTGCCTGTTTCGTCGTCCCAGCTTTTATGCTTGCTAGTTCTCTCTGCAAGCCAGTTTAACTCTCTAACCTGGCGGAAAACGATCTGCTTTCCTGGGTTAGTTTCCTGTCTGCTTAGGGAGTTCACTTGGCTCATAAAGTGCGCTAGAAAGCGTTCAAGTCAGTGCAAGGCAAGCCACAGGAATAGAGTAGGAGAACAAAAGGGTAGAGGGAGGGATGGGAGGCAGCAGCGAGGCCTCTGTTGTGGTGGCAGTGAAGTCAACATGTTTTGTGAAATCGTATGTTCAGCGCAGCTGACCATAGGTTTAGCTTTTTCTTCAGTAAGGCCACAGCGTTGTTGGCCTTTGATTTTCATGTACTACAGTCAGCGACAACTGACATCCCAGAACTCTGGCTTGGCTGTATGTCATTCTGCTTGAACACGTAATTGCTTGACTTTTTTTCTTTTCCCACCTGGAGCTTTTTAATCCCAAACTCTATCATCAGTCTACGACTTGTGACGTGTTCCTTCCCGTGGAAATAGCTGATGATGCTTGGAAGTCGTAAGTACCGAGGGTGAAGAAGAATGGTAATTTTGGCAACTTGTACGCAGACCACTTTGGTATAGGATACAGCTGGGAGGTTGGAGTCCGGCTTACTCCTGAACGTGGAGTGAGCCTGTTGCGTTTTACACTAATCTGCCTTCTAACAGACAGAAAGAGGAATGGGATTGTAGTCGCTGTTTTCAAAGAGAGCAGAAATGCAGTTAGTGTTGGCTATATCCGCTAAAGGAGAGGCTTCATGCCTCTACCCTAACTCTCTCTATTTTGCCACTGTTTTGATTTCCCACTCCTTGGTTTAGCTTAGCAGAATGATGCAAGTACAACATCCTAAAAACCAGATCGCTCTATATGCACTGCTCATAATTGATGATGGATTTTACCTTCCTAGTTCCATGTTGCCGAGCCAGATGTCTAGAACAAAAATGTTTAAAATGTCCATTGGCTTGCTAGAGGAAACCCGGGCATGGCTGATGCTCCAGCATTTTCACATGCTTTTATATGCAGTTAGTAGCTGCCGCATGATTGCATTTACTTAATGAATGGTCCAGGTGTTGGAGTGTTACTTCTTTGACAGTTCTTACTGGTGCTATTGGACTGGTAAGCACACTTGATGTGTGCTGTAGACAGGAGTACACTGTGTCAAGGTGTGAGCTTTCCAGCAGAGCAGAATTCTTTCCGATTTGGTGGGGAGTTTGGCTGGTGAGTGGTTTGTTTAGAAACTCAAATCTCCCCAGTAGAGTATGTTAAAACTGGATTTCCAGTTTGGCCACACAAAGTTCAGGCATTCCCTCTGTGCTCTTGGCCTGCCCAGGCAGGCAGTGGCGAAGGCGGGGTGACTCACGGAGAGCATGCAGTTGAGAAGCTTTCTTGGATGCTGCTACCTTCCCTAGTGGAAGATCCTTGTTCACTCTTTTTCTGAAAACCACCTTGCTACTACTATGATATGTTGTATTAGTAGTCGTGGAGTGCTTGCACCACTACCCTCTGGATGCGACCATCCAAACAATTCCTCATCCGCCCAGCAGTCCACCCATCAAATCCGTATCTCCACTGGGTGAGTACTCGTGGAGTACTTACCACACAGACTTGTTTTTCAGACACCTCGGTGCTTATTTACAGGAAAGATTTCTTTTTTATTCACTACAGTCATCTATGCTCTTTTGGGAATTTTGTGCTGTTGTTTAAAACTCCTTAATGTTTGTTGTCATAGCCAGGGTTCTCCCTTAAAGGAGGACTGACCACCTGAATATTCGGGCAATTTCTGGCAAAGTGGTCCGGCTGGCTGGCTGCAGCAGCGTCCCGCAATGCTGGCTTTGCCATCGGCAACATTTCTTTCAAAACGTTGACTTGTGCCTCGTGCGGGACCCTGACTTACCCTGACTTGACACTTGCTGTGTTTCACGCGCTCGTTGTTTTCATGCTGGCAGAAGATGCTGGAACATGCTCACAAGTAGAGTGCTTGTGACTTGCAATCGAGTAGATTCCAGTGCCCAGGTTTCAGAGCATGACCTTGCTTCGCAGAAGTAACAACTCATAGAAACGGTACTGGTTTATAAACATTTCCCTTTCCTAACTTTGTGTTGCTGCCAGAGTGTAGTCTTCAAAACTAGCCATAACCCGCAGTGCTGTAAGGAAAATAGGTTACTAGTGCACGCTGGAAGAAACAATCCTAAAACTGTAGTTGCAGGAGAACACGTGTGCTGCAGTTAATGCAGCAAGGCTTTGTGTGCACATTTAGGTGGCTGGCTGTAGTGCTTCGTAGTACAGAGTAAGGGTTCTGTTTGATGCCTGAGTTGCTCAGCGTGTGTAACAGCCGGGAACAGTGAATGACGCGTACTGCCTGCCTTTTGAGACTTCACGAAGAAAGCAGTGCTGTTTGAGCAAGATAATTAAACTGTCTTGTCTTCCGGGGGCTTTTTCAGTAACGCACAGAACTTGCAAAACATGGATACTTCAAGTCGTTTGTATTTGCACGTCTATGGAGTATCTCTTATTTGGCCTCCTATGTAATCGTGTCAATCGCTTCAGATTTTAAGTTTTCCCACCAAAAAAATAAAGGAAATTTTTGTTAATTACTGCCGGGAAGGACAGGCGATAGGAAGGAAGGGACTGGAATAAGCAATACAAGGATTCAAGCCCAGGGAAAAAATCAGTGCCTCGAAGTGCTGCGTTATGTTTACGTTGTCAGAGTATGGAAAACTACTTTCTAACTGATGAGCTCTGAAAGTCTGTATTGCTCGTAATGTGAAAATATCAACGGTACATTTTCTGGAAGAATTTGAGAGTGAAGGTAGTTAAGAACTTAGTATTCCTTAATGTTCAGAATAAACATGCAAAAGAGAACAAGACATAAATGATGCATGAAATCTACTAGAAGACAACTGACAATAAATGATATGGTATAAAACCAAGGGAAAGGACAAATGGAAACTTATACCTGTTACTGAGAAGCTTTTTAAGATACCATTTTTCTCAGGCCCCGTCTTACTAGCCTATGTGAGTAGACTTGAACTTGGTGTGCTGTGTTTTTTCCTGTTACTTACCTTGTCAGTACCTCTGTGACGCCTTTTGCTGGTGATCTCACAGGCATCGGGAAAGCAACGGGTTCTCCTTTTGCTCTGCTGTGGGATCAAAAGCTGTCCTGAGTGCCATTTTTTTAAGGAAAAGAGCTACAGGCGATGTGTAGGAGATCTTTCAGAGCATACTGATGAAACTTCTGTCAATCTCGGAAATATTTATGGCTGACATAAGTCTGGTTTTGCATCTCTGCCTTTCTTTCCAGTGAAGAATGGGAGACCTAACGGCTCAGGTAACGAGCAGTCTGCTGCAGTTTCCCGAGGGGACTATCCAGGCCCTTGCGGGAGATGGAATAACCCCAGGTTCTGTGCTGTGCGGGAAGTTTTCTGGAGGTGAGCATTTTCCTTTAGTTTTTAGGTATAAAGTTGTCACTGCCTGGAGGTTACCTGACGCATAGGGTCACGGTATCAGCTGTGTCAGGTTGGTGCTGTTAAGACGCATCAGGTTTTGAGAGAACAAAAAGGATGTTTTAACAATTAAAAATGCTAATAGTAAAACACTAGCATTAAGTGTTCAATTAACAAAAGCAAATAGTTAAACTTTGACATTACAACAGCTTGCACCGGTCTTGTGCCATTAAAATATTTCACTTAGTTACTATGCTCAGTCACTGGGCCCTCCTCCATTTTTCATTAAACAAAAGGCAGTTTTCAAAAAAGTAATAGTGTTGCTTTGGGCCGTATTTATTTGTACCAGCTCAAGCTCTAGGACCATCCTAACGTCACATGCAGAAATAGTTCTTCTGCAGTGTTGCAGAGGCAACCCTCCCCATTTTTCTTTTCTAGTCTGAATGAAAACAGAAGGAAGAGGATAACCCTGTTCAGCGCCGCAGCCCCATATCTCCCAAGTACTTAATGGGGTGCAGATGAGGAGCCAGTGAGAGCTGCTGGAAGTGGCTGAGCAGATTAGGTAGTTGAGTTTCTGGGTGATCTGAAACTGGATAGAGCTGAGTGCCCATCTGGATGTCTAGGCTTCTGTTAAGCCCAGGTAGAGTCCATCTACCAGACTGTAAATGCAGTAATTGACTTAAGACTTCCTTGGAGCTTGAAGTAGCTCAGTGAAACAAAGCGTGCTACATTCTTTCTGTGATCAGCACGTGTAAAAGCCTAAGTTTGCTCAAGCAGTGCCCATTTTAAGATAGTTTCTTGTTGAAGTCCAAACCCCTGCCCAAAGTAGGCATGTGTCAAGTAAAACTCAGAAACTAGAAATGGATTGGTTTAGATTTATTGCGTCAGAAGTATGCTCTAAGAGTTGTATTCCCATATGTATTCAGGTGATTTCTAGCAAAACCAAGCCAAACATGGTATAAAGACTGTAGATCAATATATTGTAATCTTTATCGCAAATGATCAGAATTCTTCAGTGCAGGAATGGCAAGTACAAATGCAAAATAAGAAGGTTGTTAATTCTAAGATGCGTTGCCTGAGGATTTCAGTAGGCGACTTTAAATAATTGACCCGAGTGAGGTAAGTCAGTCTTCCTCTGTTAGGTACTTTTCTTGAAGGAAAGGGGCAGTGACTGTGATTTTTCAGTTGTTTTCAACCTTCTCTTGGAGATGGGCCGTAGTCAGCTTGCTTTTCTCTTACAGGGAGAAAGCGCCTAGCATGGCTGGCGTGTGGTCCTCAACTTGAGGTCGTGAACTCTGTGACAGGAGAGCGGCTCTCGGCACATCGTTTTGGCGGCCTGAATGAACAGCCTCCCATTGTTCGTGTGGTAAAGGAGTTTTCCTGGCAGAAGAGAACTGGACTACTGGTTGGGTTGGAAGAAGCCGAGGGAAGCGTTCTCTGCCTGTACGACCTTGGAATATCAAAAGTGGTTAAAGCAGTTGCTCTTCCAGGAAGGGTGCGTACTTTTTAGTCGGAGAAACAAAGCTTTTAGGTGGTTAGGTGCTGCATAGTCCTGTTGCAGGGAAAGCTGTGGAGCCTCTCTTTGTAGGAGGTATTTTTTCTATATTGCCTTAAGACGCTGTCACTTCCGAGTACCCCGTCAAGACAGCCTTGATGTGAAATCCTGGACTTAACGGTACCATTATCGTTTGAGTTTACTGATAGTGAAGCAAGTTTTCTGGTTTTATTGTAGAGCACATAGTTACCTAACTCTCCACTTGCACAAAAAGGAATTGAAAAATACCTTTTTTTGGCCAGAGAGAAGAACAAAAAACCCCACCCCACTCTTCAAACTGTCTGTAACATATGTTTCCTACATGCTTGATTTCTGTCAGAAACACTGCCTTTAAAATATGTCCAAGTTCCGCAGTTGTGCAGTAGATGGCTTGGGCACATTCCTGCAAATCTCAGACTAGCAAGCAGGTGGCTTCAGAGCACAGCAGGTTTTTATGTTGACTTAGGATAGGCAAAAAGAACCTTTAGTGAGTCACCTGACAGATTGGAAACCTGCAACAAATTAAAGGTGCCTGAACTACTAATAGGTACTGCTAAGATTAGAATTCTTTTGACCAAGATGAAAGGTAAATTCTGTAGCAGATTACCAGGCCGTGTACCCACAGCAAGTGCTTGATACGGGAGAGGAGAAAGCTTTGGGGCTTAGGGCTTTGGATATTTTTCCCCACCTCTGGGGATAAAAGGAAAGATATAAAAACATGGCCTACCTTGTGATGCTCACTTCTTTGTGTTCTTTTCATGTGAAACTTTGTTGTTGACGTAAAGCTTTTTCCGTTGTGTTGCATCTTGTAAGAAGGCTAAACGCTAGTTCTTTTGTTGTATAGCTGTAGTGCGGGTGCCCGCCGCCTCGTCTGACTGACAGCCATGGCTTATCCTAATGCCTGTTTGGCAAAGGTGACACCGGCCGTATGGCAGTGCTGATGGGCTGTGGGCAGTGGGAGAACTAGATTTAGTTTTCTCTTTCTTACTTAAGTCCCTTAAATATGATAAAGTTTCTTGCATAGAACTGATTTTCTGTGCTTTCTTAGAGTTAATTATTTCTACGGAGGAGATGGAAATTGGTAAGCTCTAGGAATGGAATTCCCAACTTTAAGGTGAAGTTAATTCAGTTAGGTAACTGTAGGAACTCTAGTAAGTGGAAGGCAGGAACAGGTTTTTGTAGAGGGCCTTCTGTTCCCCCCCCGACCTTGATGTAATTGGAAACAAGGCTTTGCTTCCGAGTCCGACGATCCTGTATTTATTGTCTCGTTTCTGATGTGCTAATTCTGGCTTCACTTCTGAATGATTTCTCTTCAGCTTGTCAAACAGCTTGAATAGCAACTTGTAGTTTTCCTGTAGGTAACTGCTGTAGAACCCATAACTAATGACGGAGGACCCAGCGTGAGCACTGGGCACCTACATCGGAGTCTGCGATGGCTCTTTGGAGTGACAGCAGTGGCTACAGATGCTGGTCATCTACTTCTGGTTGACCTTTGCTTGGATGTTTTGTCTTGCCGTCAGAATGAAGCAGAAGCATTGGGTAAGCTTGCAGGTTTTAAACTCGAATTTGAAAGGAAGGAAAGGTGCGTCTTTGAAATAAACAATACACGTCCCACTTTGAAGATACTAGTGTGCAGACATTTACGACTGCTGATTGCAGATGGTGGTTTGACACCGTATAGTCCTCAACTGATTAAGAACGGGAGCGGCTTAATATTCCTCCCAGTGCTCTAAATGCCTCCCTCCCACCCCGACCCCTATGTCGCTATGATTCTTGCCAGTGAGGTGTAGGAATTGTAGCATCTGAGTCGGTGCAGCTGCCTGATAGGGAGTTGTGTCAGAGGTGCCCTATTTCTCCGGAATGTTCTTGTGCTTCTGCAAATTGACTTGGGGCAAAATTGGGGCTCGTTTTTTAAAATACATCTGACGTATGAAAAACCACGCATTTGGATGAATGAAATCTCTGATTTGTGTACTCAGATTGCATACGCTGCTTCGGCTACTACAGCAGTGGCTTCAGGAGTAGATGTCACTTCAGATAGATAGCTTCATCATGAGGCCCAGAGTCCTCTGATTTACAGAGCGCAAGAAGAATTTGTCTATGAAGGTCACACTTTTACCAGGTTTTGAAATACGAGTGAGAATACCCATCGCGTCAGAGAGTTCTTAATGTTCTTTGAACACATCCAGCATGGAAATAGCAAGAGAAGTGTTGCATAAACGGGTGTTTTGCCTGGCACGGTAGAAGTAGATTATACCTGTTGTCACGTCAGTGTTTAAAATGGCATACCGCATTCATTTATGGTGTGGTTTTGTGTGTGTAGATCTAGAAGTCGTCACTAGAATCCCTGCTGGAGTTCCACAAAGAAGAGAAACTGTGACCAGAGAAGGAAGACATCTCTGTTTCCAGTTACAAAATCCTTCAGGATCAGCAATATCAACCCTGTGCTACATAAGCAGAAGCAATCAGCTCGTTGTGGGTTTTTCAGATGGCTACCTGTCACTATGGAGTATGAAAACGTTGCAGCGGGAGTAAGTAGGCCTGTATCCTTGACCATGCCAGGATGGGGAGGGGTCTCCATTTTCTTGCTGAAGGAAGTATGTTAATTGAGGAGAGAGACCTTTTTCAGGGACTGGAATTTTGATTATAACCTTGGAATGTTTGGAAATCCTCTTCTGAGACAACTGCTAAGTCCTACATGGATTAAGTGGACCGCCTTCTCCCCCATGGACTAGCATTGTTTTCCTTCTTGTGCCTGTGGATTGAGGAATCGTGGAAAGCATGCTCCTTTGGGGTGACGTCAAGCAGTTAGGGTGCGATAGAGCTGAGTTCTGTAAGACAGTGTGTCCTCTCGGTAGGATTCAGTGAAACCAGGAAATGTGTGTATTTCGATGAAAGAGATTTTAGAAATTATGTTGCAGCACCAGTTGCTGCCATTGGGGCATACATGGAAAGGCTTAAGTATGTTAAGAATGCGCTTTTGGTGATAATATTCTTTAAAGTGTCCAGGATGAAACTAGTGAGACATGAAAAACCAGTAGCTGATCTGTGCCAGAAGGCAGATTCTTTCCTGCATTTCAGCCTTTGACCGACGTAGGGGATTGACCCCTTCCAAGGCAACGATGCATGTGAATGAAAGTTTACTTGGAAGACTTGCAGATGAGGATAAGGGACACGTAAAGCTATAAGCAATAGAAAAATGAAGAGAAGATTTTAACTCTGCCACAGAGCAATCGCACTTGAAATACTTGACCAAATTCAGATAGGGATTCCCTTAAGCACATCTGCAGTGACTGACCAGAAACTATTGGATGCGTAAAAAGACAGTGGAGGAATAGTTAGGGGGGCAAGAATGGATTGTGAAGGTGCAGATACGGTTCAGAAGCCTGGAAGAAAAAATGGTTTACGTCGTCCAAGTGAAGAAATGAGGAACTACATCTGTTTGGTGCCATTTTAGATTTGTTCAGGAGCTATGCTGCTTTTTAAGTTCAATATTGAAGTAGGCTACAAGAGCAGGACCAATCTTCTGCGTGGCAGCTGAAGTAGTCATTTGTGTTCCTTGTCCTCAGGCAGAGGAGGATGTTAGCCCAGGTTATTGCATTTGATGGACAGTAGTTTCCTCACCTCCTGACTGTTGCATAAAACGTAGTGGCTTCCTTGACTCACTTGTCTGAGCCGGAAGTATGACCTTTTGTGCTTTGAGGATAAGCATGTAAGGTGCTCTTTTCTCAGAAGATGCTTCTGCCCTTCTGCAAACAGTTTGTGCCAGCGGGCTGACCTTTCTTCTTTTTTCTTGAACCCTGTAGGCACCACTCTCAGCTCGAAGGAGGAAGGATTCCTGTCTATGCTGTCACTTTTCAAGAGCCTGAGAACGATCCTCGCAAGTGTTGCTACTTGTGGGCTGTTCAGTCTACACAAGAAAGGTGAATTGAAACTTACTGGAAGCCACTGACTTTTTTTTTTAATATATTTGTTGACATACAGTTGGTACATGTGTATTGCTTTTGTTTATGTAGCTGTGTGGGAGGTTCTCTGAGGTAGGGAAGTTGTTACGCTTACAAGGCAAATTTGACAGGCTTTAACGGACGTGAAGAAGGACCTAGTAGTTCCTACCTCCTGAAAAGAACGCAAAGCAACAGCAGCTGTATTTTTGTGCTTGCGTTCTTAAATGATTTCCTTTGTTTCTTGACGACTGCTTCATGGCTTGTTTGATATTTGCACCACGGTATTAAATTACCGTTAAAAGTAGTTGAGGCTGCAGATCTAGCCCAGTAAACGTACCGATGTAACAGCCTGCTGCCCCTAAAGGAGGGAGGTGACAGTATTGCCGATTCCCTTGCGGCAACTCTAGCAGTCTTTGGAGCCTTCATGAGCCGGTTCAGCTCAGCTGGCAGAGAACGATCACTGGTCAGCAGAAAAGTCACCGGTTGCCTGCTGGGCTAATGAATCAAATCAGTATGTGGAAGGGTGCAGTGTATGCAAGAGAGGGACTGGAACTTTGGTGGGAAGGGACGGGGAGAAAGAGCTCTCTCTTCCAGCACCGGGAAGCTATTTAACCAGCTCAGGTGTTCATGGAGCGGCAGTCTGCTTCAGTTTGACTTTAAAGCAGTTTTGATCGAGAGCTTTTCACCATGAAGAAGTGAAGAGATATTCTATTTCCACTATTTCCACACTATTTCCAACATTATTTAGTCCATACAACATGCTAAAGCCTCCAAATTGCATGGTTAGCATTTGCCCCTCAAGGTGTGCTAGTGTCAGAACGTCCTCCTTTATGTTTTAGCAGCTAAATGTGACCAATCGTGATGTTTTGGGAAGTGGTGTTTTTCTTTTCAGCAAGAATACGCTCTTAAGAATACTTCAGTCTAGATCTAATAAAATGATAATGAGGACTACAAAGCAGCTTTGTCATCAAATTTCCTCATTTTTACCTTTTTCAGTGAAGGTGATGTTGTGAGTTTACATCTGTTGCAGTTAGAATTTGGTGACAGAAAACGCCTGGCATCAGGACAAGTCATGTATGAGGTAAGACATGCATGTATGTGAGAGGAAGAAAACAGTCATTTTCTCTAAGTGCGTATCAGTTAAGTTGTCAGGGCTAATAGTTACCATCACAATTCCGAGACCTCTAAAAAAAGAAATGGTTTGCTGAGCTTCTTGGGCATGGCCTATGGCCATACTTTTTGAAAACAAGCCATAGAATTGTATACTGCAGTGTCGTGTGTTCCAGCTAGATTCGTCTGCAAAGGGCTCGTATAAATTCAATTCCTGAAGAAGCAGCAGCTTTTACCTGTAAAATTATTCTTGACTGAAACACCAAATTAATGGCACGTAGGAAGAGAAGACAGGGCTTTGAGTAGCTTTGCTTAACCAAACCGCAGGCTTGAATAAGCTTCTGTCTCCCTTTCTTAAAATATGGCCCCCCTCTGTCTCTCTCTCTCCCCCTACCTCATGTCCTTTTCTGATCTTTGTTTTTATATTCTTGTTTTTCTTTTGAGCTCTGCAAGCTGGACTTGGAATGAAACGTAGTTACAGCGTCTCTTAAGTGTTGATCCTGAAGCTTAGTAGCTGTAAAGGTAACCCTTTCTACTTTTTGGCTGGGTCACCTATGCAGTCTACTCTTAAAGCCAGCAAAATATGTACATACAGTAAAGAGTGGTATGACTTGGTCAGAAGAGCATACATAAATTTTTAGAACTGGCTTCAAAGGTGGTGTGTTTAAAATATAGATGAGGTATCATGATATTTCTGATATCTAACAGATGTAAGCCACATCTGTCTGTGTGTATATATAATTCTACTCAGTAGAATGTATATATGTCTAATGTGTGTATAATATTTATAATGTATGTATAATTGTCTTCAGTAGTATGCTTGGAACTCTTCCAAAACCTTTTTGAGGGGAAAGCAATCTCACTTCAGAGCAAGTCTTTCCTCCTATTTTGATACTTTCTCGTGCATGTCCTCAATGGGTGTGGAATGAAATAGGGGTGGTTCTTGCATCGTGGTGCTCGTTTCTAAACACTCGCATGGTACATGTTCTTATCGGGACTCTGCGTTTTGATTTTCTGCATGAGTTTACATTTGGATCTTTTTGGTTTTCCTTCTATAGCGGAAAGGTGCTTCCTCACTTGTAAGCGTTGCTTTTGACTAGGTAAGGGTTGGGTGTTTGGAAAAGGTGGTGTTTCTCTAAGATGCATTCTCTCTCATGGTGACAAAGTAGAAATATCTTCAAGTGATTCAGCATGATCTAGATATGGATGTCATCCCTTTGTCTTTGTTTATGCGCAGTGTTTTTTTTATATGACATAACTATACCGTGCTCTAGAGGAGGAGAGCACCCTGATTGGGTTTTTTTAATTGTACGTGGGCTTTCTCTGTGGTTCTCTGCTGCATCTCTTGTAGTACTCTAAGCACTTTGGCAGGTTGATAGGATACTTTGCTCTGTCTCAACCCTTCAATCCTAAAATTTTTGACCTTCAAGTCTTTGGCTGTTCTTTGTCTTGGCCGTCTTATTTTCCCGAACAAAAGGTGTGACGCGTGTCAGTCTTTACCTCAGAGGGTTGAAACGTTTCATCAGCCTTTAAAAATGCATCTACTAGAAACTCCAGTTGACACTGTTGAAAAAAAGCACACAAAGGGATTAAATAGGGTTACTGTGTTTGTGGCCTGAGAAAGCTGTGGTGTACTTAATGTAAGACTTTTAAGCCAGTGCAGACCATGCAACCAGCCACACGTTCACAGGCTTGTGAGAGGTGTCAGGCACCAGTCTCTGGGTTTGAGGCAGTTTACTGCCCCGCTGTTTCCGCTTCCCTGTGATGAGTGTCGTGGAAGACTGAAAGAGGAACCAGTCGTACAAGGTAAGTGGAAGAGAGAACGAAACAGCTGGACCCTCTGGGGAGAAGAGACAGGTTCTTCAGCTAGCTTCCAGATGAGCCACTTACACATACCAAGACGGGACAACACCTACAGCCAAAAAAAGCACCAAAGCCCAGCAAAACCAACTCCCAACCCGCCAAAACCTCCCGAAGACGCACTAGGGCAGAATCTGTGCTCTACAGCGGGCACTTTTAGTCTCAGAATACTTCCTTGTAGTCACAGAGTGGTCAGTACTACATGACTGTCTGCCTACATGGCTGGCCGAGTCAAGTTTCTTGTCCGACCTCAGTGGCAGCAAAGGTAAGAGTTGTTCCCACTTGCCAGGCCAAGTTTGAGTGCATCTCATCTGAAAAGTGTCTTCATATTTTACTGGTCGATAAAGACAGTGCTTAATATCTTCCATACAATGGAGTTCCTTCCCTTAGATTTGCTTGCCCCAGGGTGGAGAATGTAAAATACGCTGCTGTGCTTCAGAATTATTTTTCTTCTCAGTAATGAAAGAGTTAATTTTGGTTTTTAAATTATTTTTGGTTTAGACTGCTTTGATATTTATTTCCTGGAACTATGACGAGAAAGCTTGCCTTTTCTCAGATTAGGCGAATGAGATGTAGCGCATGAGATCATCTGGGAATGTGTTGTTTCATGCCAGTTCATTTGAGAGCTCTGAAAGCTTAGGGAACTTGGGTAGAATGTGGTCTGATCAGTTTGGGGGTTGTTTTATGTTAGGTGGTGCGTGGGGTTTTTGGTTTTTTTTTTTTGTTTGGTGTTTTGTTGTTGTGGTTTGTTTTGGGTGGTTTTTTAGTTGTAGAGCTGCCATTTGTGCACAATACACACATTCATGTGTTGTGCGGTAGACCGGTTGAACAAATGCTGTATTTGCAAAGAGAGCATTTCAGTTAGTGCTTACTTGGGAGATGGTGGCAGCAGAGTTTCAACACAATCCTGCCGGGGTCTCTGTGTATCTCAAAGTAGTTTGCTTACTCTGCACCCCATGTCCTCTCTGTTTTCCCCTTTTGCTGTTGGCTGTGCTTGGTGCAGGAACTGAGGGATATTTCACCCGTTAGTCTCTGACAAGCTTCGAGGAGGAGCTGGTAAGAGCTGACGTGGTTTGAAAGAAGATTGTGAACCAGTAAGAAGGCCTCATAGTTGCGACAGAGGGGTGCATGTTCACTCCAGTGCTGTGCCTATAGAGAAGAGCTCTCAACAGAGCTTTAGCTGCTGTAGTGCCACGACTTTTCTAACTCCATCGGTTCTGTAATCAAGACATGGAGCAAAGAGCTTTGCGTGCATATCTGTTGTATTATTTCAGGTATCGCTTTGTAAATATACGTTTAGGTTTGTAAAGAAGCCTTGATGCCGCACAGAATTCTACAAAACATCTTCCGATCTGAATAACGTCAGAGAAATGCTACATTTTGGAGCTGTGCAAAGCCTTCAGAGCCAAACTTACCCATTACAATTTGACATTTAATTCTCTTGCATGTCAGTTGTACCTGCTATTTACCGTAATAAAGAACTCAAGGGAAATACACAGTATAATATGCATATTATGTCAGAGAGAGACATTCGTTCATATTTAGGTATACTGTATGTTTTAATCTCAAAATGACCTTTTTCCTCCCCTTTTATTCTTTCCCCAGGGTTTGGAATTCTGTGATGAAAGGTACAGCTTAGATCTCATGGGTGGAGTCTTTCCCTCGAGAGGGCAAACGAGCAATATTAAATTACTCAGCTGCCAGACTGTAGAAAAATTTCACAAATGCGTTGACAGAGAGGCTAGCGTTAATGAAGGTTTGTTCTGATGTCCGTGTTTGGTTATTCTACAATAAATGGTTTTGGAATCTAAGCAATGAATGCTGTTCTGTACCCACAGGCTGAAGGTCTTAAATGTCTGCATAGACTAGCTTGTTGGGCTTATTTAAAAAGAAAAACTGTGTGCTTAAGTGATGTGGGACTTCTTTCAGGGGAAAAATAGGTTTTATTTTGTGCTTGCTGAAATGCTATAGTGATATATGGTGGGGTCATGTGTATAATGCTGGTCAGTCCCTTTATTCCTCCAGCTGTCGTCTTTGAACAACAAGATCATTCCCTCCATTGCTTAGGAATGTTACCTGATCTTTTTTATTCTGTTCACACCTGTATCTGCATCTGCATCCAGTTGTCAGCCAGTCACAAATGCTGCTCCCCAGGGCTCGGTTTTGGGGCCCGTCTTGTTTCATATCTTTATTGTTGACCTGGAGAAGGGGATCGAGCACACCCTCAGTAAGTTTGCAGAAGACACCAAGCTGGGCAGGAGTGTTGATCTGCTTGAGGGTAGGAAGGCTGTACAGAGGGATCTGGACAGGCTGGACCAATAGGCCGAGGTCAATTGTTCAACAAGGCCAAGTGCCAGGGCACTTTGGTCACAACACCCCCATGCAACGCTACAGGCTTGGGGAAGAGCGGCTGCAAAGCTGCCTGGTGGAAAAGGACCTGGGGGTGTTGTTCGACAGCCAGCTGAACATGAGCCGGCAGTGTGCCAAGGTGGCCAGCAGCACCCTGTCTCAGAAATAGTGTGGCCAGTGATCACCCCCCTGTACTTGGCAGTGGTGAGGTTGCACCTCGAACACTGTGTTCAGTTTTCTTTAATTCAATATATGCTGGAAAGGGGCTAGTCTTAAAACTTGCAGTTGACTCAAATCTGGAAATTATGAATGCCAACTGATTGATACGAGTGTACATGATAAATAGTTGTATGCTTTCTGAAAGTAGCAAAGTACATGTCCCTAGCATATTTTTTTCCCTAAACTATTTGTCTAGCTAAACGTCTTGATCAACTGTTAATGTCTGGAAAACTTAATTAGCTAATAATTGTGTGTTTGCTTTGGCTTAGAACTGATACCATTTGAACAAGAAAAAGGGGCAGTATGACTGAAACCTATCACAGAGATGTTTGCTATTCCAGACATTTTTTTGATTATTCTTAGTAAGTGTTGTGTTTCATGAAGGATAGAACAGAATGAAGCCAAAACAGAAAGTGGTGTTTTAAAAATATCAGAGAGACCTTCTTTTCTACACATAAGAAACAATGTCTTGTCTTTTACAGTAATATCTCCCGAGACCAGTGTGTCAGTCTTCACTTGGCAAGTGAATACATGTGGTCAGGGAAAACCATCTGCTTATTTGGCTGTATTTGACGTTAATCGCTGGTATCATGCTCAAATGCCAGATTCACTAAGGTAGGTTTTTCTTATGTTGTTTTCAATACCCCTCCAAAAAATTCATTTGAATGCCAGCCTTTAGCTTATGCACTTGTTTTCTTTAAGGCCAGAAGAATTCCTTCATGACTGCCCCTACTTTGGGTTGTGGTCACTGGACACTGTGATAAGCATGACTTCTCCAAACCTCCTTTTGGATATTCTGGTACATGAGCGGAGTCTAAGTCGGGGAGCTCGTCCTTCTTATCCACCACCTGAGCAGTTTTTTCATCCAAGGAACTATAATTTTGGTAGGTATTTCACTGCTTTTGGTTGTGAAATTGGTTCTCCTGTTCATTGTTTGTCAGTCAAAAACCAAACCAAAACAACACAACCTCCCCCCAAACCCAACTCTGATTACGTTGTACTAACAAGTTATTTAATATTGTGAAAGGTCTCTGACAGTCTGCAGAGTTTTGGGTTTTGGTGCTCTTGTCATGTAGCCTGTGAAGTGGTGGCGGTCATAAAACGAAATGACTTTGAACTGAAGCTCAAAGCACAGCGCCTCAATAGCACTAGAGATAAAATTTCTGCACGCAGTAATTGTTTTTTAAAACAGGTTTGTAAGTGATCTGATGAAGAAAATGGGTCCTCAGTTATGTCTTTCCAGACACTGCTGTTTAAAACTTGTAATCTGGTCATAACCTGGCTGTGAGAGTATGGGAGGTTGTCAAACATTCCTTGTTTTTGCAGATGTTACGTGCTTGCTGACCTGCGGAGTTGTTCATGTGACTTGCACCGGCTTCCAGAAGGAGGTGATCTTTTACTGTGTCTTTACTGAGAATGTCAAGAGACGTACCTTTGTCTAAGTTTTCTATTGCGCGGCTTTGAGTGTCAGAGACCATTTTATGCTCGTCCTGCCCACCCACGCGCATAATTGCAGTTGTGTCCTGCCAGTTTTATGCAAAGGGTAACGTTTTAGGTGCACTCTTGGGGCTGTAAAACTACCGTTGTCTCCTGTTGAAGCACGGTCGGGGATTGAATGTCTAGAAAGGAATAGAACGCTGCTCCAGGAGCAAGAACAAAGATGTTGGGGAAGTCGGGGAAAGCTGTTACTTCTTTACTACCCCTCAGTGGAACTGCCTGCATAGTCCGGAGTTAGGGTTTTGATCCCCGGTTAACTTGAAAAAGGTGGACAGAATGGAGAAAGTGGAAAATTATTTAACTGTTGGAGAAGAAATGAAATGTTTTTTTCTCCCAAACTTGGCCGAAGTATAAGTTCGGAGCCACTGCGCAGATTGTGACAAAGAACTTTGCATTAAGTTTGAGCTCACCAAATATTTCCAACATGCATCAGCTTCTGCACAAACAAGCATAGAAAGGATCTTCCAAAGTGTGATTTGAAGTTGTGTGTTAGTTTTAGCTTACATAGAACGTATTTTGTGTCAGCGTTCATGGAAACAGGAAGGCCTGTATATTGACAGAGAAGGTAAACAATGCTTAACTAAGCATTGCAAGGGCTGATAGTTTGTCGTACAGGATTTTTTTAAAGAATCTGTAACGGTTTGTCTGCAGCTTTAAGACTCTACATAGTACCACTTACTCAGATTGCAAACCTAAAGCTTATTACTGATGCAAGCTTTCTGACAGTTTACCTGAACATTTCTATTATTGCTCTTAGTGGTTATCCAGAACCTCGGTGACTGAATAATAATGCTGTCTTAATCTGTAATGCTCGATTGATGTTTCAGACCTTGAAGTTTTTAAAGAAACAGGGACCTGCAATAAGAGAAGCCATTCATGAGAGCTACAATAGGTGTCTTGTAGCTGGCTTGCTGTCTCCGAGACTAGTTGATGTTGAGCCATCCAGTTTGAGTCAGGTGAGTGCACATCAGGGAATCAAGGGGGAAATACGTCCATCTTGAGTCTGACTGGCAACAGCCCCAGCAGATCTGTCTTTAGAGACCCGTCTTGTAATCCTGTGCCACAGATAGGCACAAGGAAGTGTGCAGTCCGTGCTGGTCATGCGCAGCAGAAAGCGTCTTTCCCTCAGAACGACCTTGATCCCCATCACTTTCTCAAGCGTTAGGTCCAGTGCAGTAGCTGATGAGGGGGGTGTCTCACTCGGATGCGAGCTATTGCAAACATCAGCTTGCTGCACTAAACAGGATCATTTGCTTCCAAGGAAGCTACAGTAGCCCAGTTTTCTCCTCTTAGACGGCCCTCTTGTTGCTGCAACACCTTAATCACCTTTGTCTTATGACACCCACGACCTTCTGTCTGCTTTCTCCCCCCATAGTGACTTCACCCCCCTCTGTCATAGGCTTCCCATCTGCAGTGCACCTCCCTTTCTCTCTGAAGAGTTTCATGAGAGATGGAGCCTATGTGGTGCACAGCCCACCTACCCCCAGGCAGGAACTAAGCTGAAGGATCAGCTAGCTAGTCATTGCCCAGTGGAGCAAGTAGTAGGACAGGGAGAGCAGTCTTCCTGCTGGCCTCATCTTCCTGTCTCCTGGATTCTTCACCAGATTTGTGGAAGTGTGGTAGGGCAGAGAACACTTCTGCACAGCGTGGTAGCTAAAATAAATTTCTTGGCAAGCTGGCCTAGCATGTAGACTGTTTCCTTTGCAAGCCTGATGTAGACTCTTACATTCAAATGAGATATTCTGATCATGACTCCAGTTTGGAAATAACTTGGTAAATCAAGAACATTTTTAATACCCTTTGCTACCTCTCTGTCGTTCAGAGTCCTGTGATGCATTTGAGCAAGGATTTCTTTTGCATGTTAGTAAGACAAATTTCAGAATTGTGGTGAGGAAGCTTGATTAGGAGTTTTGTTGGCCACCGTAAGCAGTATTTGGTGTGTTTCCCTTGTCTGAAACCCGTTTTCAGAAAAAGGTGGGAATACCCCATATGTATTCTAATGTGTAGAAATTGCTTTGGGTGTAATGAATATGCCTAGAAGGAAAGGATACTTTTGAATGTGTTTAAAAGCAAACAACCAAACAAAGAACCTAAAAGAAAAAAGTAAAAATTTATGAAGGATCATTTAACCGGAGAGAAGTATCAGAACACCAGCTGAATTAAGCTGCTACTGCGTGTCGCGTGTCTGTGCATTATCCTTGTAAAGGATTACCACTACATGATAATACGGTATTTGAACAGCCTAAAATTTAAACCCATTAGAATTTAAATGCTTCACGCCTTTTCTGTCATTTTAGGAAATTGTACCTTAGCGTTTTGGGTGTCAGAACGGCTTCCTGTCGTCATAGTCCAGAAAGCTGCTTGACCTTAGTTCCGCTGTTTCCCTGCAAACGTCATTGCGTAGTTGTACTTGTTCTGTCCCCTTCGTGCATTCCTGACGGCAAACTCAACTGCACAAAATGCGCAATGGGTATTAGCAGAGGATGTTCCCGAAGCCAGTTAGTTGGAACTCAGTAAACTGAGACTGTAATGCCGAGGCATGGAAGCAAAGATTAGAATTAGCCCTCCGTAAGTTGAAATTTCGGAGGAAAAGTGAGAGTGTTCCTCAGAACAACAGGCAGCCCAGCCTGCGGCTAGAATTAAGCAAAGAATGTGGAATTATTTGCATGTGTCCTAATTGGGTTTGTGGTGTCTGAATGAGGATACAGTTAGACACGGACGTTTAGTGTTGGTTGTTAATATATATTGAGGGAAAACAAGGGAGAGCCTGGTGTTTTGTCAGCCATTTGAGGATTGCAGGTGACAGCAAGTGTATCAGAACAAAGTTCTGCAGAGTGCCAGAGCTGTTTTACCTTGAAGTTGTGGGTTCTGTTATTCCTCTAGTCTTCGTTCCACTTTGCCAAAACTACCAGGTGAAGCTGGTGTGTGCTGATGGGCAGAACTTGCTGCTGGTGTGTGCAGTGGGTGTATTTTCCTCGACCTGTAGAGGAAATTTATTCACTAATTAGAAAGGGCGCAGAGAGTTCTGTGCGATGAACTTCTTGCAATCAGTTAACTTTTTGCTTTACGCTTTTCATGCACCAGAACGATTGTGATCCTCGCTTTAGAGAGCGAGCGGTTGCCAGAAATTCCACGGTAGACCAATATGGCAAGATCCTGCCTAGAGTTCAAAGGAAGCTGGCTGTGGAGAGGGCCAAGCCTTACCGTTTGCCTTCATCGGTCTTAAGTCAAGGTACTTTTTAGGGGGTGATATATAATGGACAGCTAACCATGGCTTTGATTACACAAGGCTGATGTTTTTTCCCTCTTGCTTTACAGTTGCAAGACCAACACCATTGTCAACAGTAACAAAACAAGCTCACGCAGGAAATGTGCATACAAGAGCAACTTTTATCAGTAATGTATTATCCAAAATTGGAGAAGCTGGAGTGGGAAATGAGCAGCAAACCAGTTTCTCACACTATGCTAGGTGAGCAGCCTTTTCACAGTGTTTAGTCTTGAACTACGTGTTGGGAGAGAGAGGGAAAAATCCTTTTGAATGACGCTAGTGTTTCGGAGGGAAGGTGCGCCTGAACAAAGCTTTGTTTGGCGTTGTTTTACTCATACGATATATAACAGCGAAGAAACAATACAGCATAAGTAATAGTTGGAGAGAGTTCTTCTGCTATGATGATCTTGTAAACACATATATTTGCATATGTATGATGACAAATGTGTTTACAGAATTTAAGATAGCTGAAAGTAAAGCTATGATTCCCGTCCAAGCTATTGGTGTACGGATTTTGATAGACTTGATTGCGTGACCAAATAGTACTCTTTTACCTCCTCCTGCCCAGTTTCTGCCTCGTTTCTGCCTTTTTCTTACCCAAAACCCAGGCAGAATTGTAAAGAGCAGAAAAGAGGCTAGCAGCGGTCTGATGATTTTCCTCCAGGTGGTACGGTCAAATAAATTTGAGTTCTGATACGTACGGACTTCAGGGGATTGAAAGTCACTTACATTTTCCTTTTAAATCTAGTCCTACTGCTACAGAACCACCAGCCGTAACACATCCTCTCGCTGGCACAGAGTTGCGCGATGCATTTGTTGGGACACTATTTACAAAACGTTCACAAAACTCTTCCAGGTATAGTAGATCTACAGAATGACTATTTCAAAAAGGTGTGGTTTCTCATATATATGTATGTGTGTGTGAGAGAGAGAGTGTGTCTTTACTCTCAGTGTTTGCAAAGTGTTCTGTTTGCATTTAGTTTTGTATCTGCTAAAGAAAAGGCCAACTCAGGGACACAACTAAGTGGAGAATCTGAAGTGGTCGCAGCATTGAAATGTAGACAATTTTTCTTCTGGCATGAGAAGCACATCACTTGTGCAGCTTAAAATTGGACTACTCTTGCCTCAGAGGCAGTGACTTGGGAAATGAAGTATGAAATGTAAAGGAATCATCAAAGAAAGAGAAAATGGCTGTAACTTGTTCATGGCCCTCATGCATCACCCGAAGTGTGAGGGCTCACCCGTACTTCTTGTTTGTTGTATGTTTTTGCTATGTTTCATCTCCAATTTCTTGGACGCAGCATGATTTTTTGCATTTTTTTAATTATTTTCCTCTTTTAAATTGTGGATCTTAACAGACTGCTGGATTTGGTAGTTCGTCCTGTTCCTTCATGCTCTGCAGCACAGGGTGGTAGCGCTCAGTCACCATGCAGAGCCCCTGCTTTGTTCATGGCCTCCAGCCCACAGAAATCAAATAGCCACGGTTCCATCTCACAGAAAGATTTTTCAGGGGCATCAGTGCGGAAGTTACTGGAGATTCCTCCTGCGGTTAAGGTCAGTATTTTAAAGAACCTGTGAAAAACAGCCAAACCAAAAGCCTGTAAACTTTGTTGAAAATGAAACCAGCAAAGGGATTTGACACCAACACTGTTGGATTCAAATTGTGGAGTATTTTCAGAATGCATGTGGTTATTGCAGATAAAGTCCTTTTTGAAGCAGTACGTTGGGAGCAGTCTTGAAGAGGGAAACCCTTTCAGTACTGTCAAGTCTTTTTTAAGCTGCGCTAAGAAGACCTCAACGCTTCTTGATGAAGAGGTCTAGGTATTTTTACAGCAGTGTCACTTAATTAAGTCTAGTGCGCTGCAGACAACAAGGTGCCACATCCTTTTTTTTGCCGTATAATTAGTTTGAAAGATAACATTTTATGTTGACATTAAAAAAAGCGCCAAAAGAAACATGAACAGCACGTTTCCTTAATCATTAATGTTTTCCTACCTTTGGAAAAAGACCAGCGCAGAGGCTAAACTTTGTCCTCTCTGCTGGTACAATCGCAGTTTACAATTTTTTACACTAATGCTTCTGTCTAGTGGAGTCTACTCTTTTGAAGGTTTGCCTGGTTTTCAAGTAGATGTTTTTATTTCTTTTCATAGAGAGCGAAAGTCTTGGCCACATCTGCTTCCGGTTGTCCTGGGTTTACTCCTCGGTCTATTCTCAGATCCAGCCTTCGCACCACACCCCTAGCAACTCCCTCTGCATCTCCGCGAGCAAAGAAACATAGAGTGTCTGTCAGGGAAGAGAACTCGAAGGCAAGATGGACTGTTGGGGTAAGCTGGGCTGTAGTTAGTGACTTTTACGGTTAAAGGCTTTACAGACTCTGATTTGATTTAGATTTTTTTTCAAGTTTGCCAAAACTCCCTATATTGAGAATTGGAACTGCACATCGGGATGGCAGACCTGAATTTGCTCAAAAAAGGTCATGTTAGACCTTCTGTAATGTCACGTGCCTGCAGGAACGTGTTCATAAGAAATGCCAACGAGCTTGGCGGTTTTTACCCGAGAGGTGTTAGGAGCTGTGATTGTTCCAACCTGCGAGTTCAGCTCCCCGCTAGACCTTTTGAAAGGCTGGTCTGGCAGGAAGGTAAGGACTATAGATTGAGCCAGTTGTTTGGGTTTGTTAAGCTTTGTGAATTAACCCTCTTCAAAAGCAACATGAGTCATGAGCTGCATTTACTTTCAATCTCTCTTTTTGCAAGGCTGCGTTTCCTTCAGCTATGGTAACAGTAGACGCCTGGTGAAGAGAGCTGTACTGTTGTCTGTTCTCCAGCCCTGAAGTTCGCGGTTTTGTTTCTTGCCTTGCATCAGGGGTAGCATTTGTACAGCTGTCAAACGAAGTTGGTCCATCTGAACGTTGCCCCCTTCTACTCCTCCTTTTGTTCTGTCAGTTGGATTCCCTGGTTCGGCTCCTCATGCAACTGCCGATCAAAATCAGGGGCATTTTTATGATACCTTTTTTATACCTGGTTTTTGTTTTTATTGGCTGCTATAAAGAGCTGCTCAGCTGTAACAAGAGGCTCTTCCTCCAATACGAAGTTCTTACTAATAATGCAGCATGGCCAGATTAATTTACTTGCTCCATGCTACAGGCACAGTGAACGCTGGGATATTTTAGTAGTGCATCCAACTCGAAAAAGCAAGCATAACAAAAGAGAGCTCTTGGGTTATGCTTTCAGTTATGCAAAGCTCCCTCCTCTTGAAGGCACAGTAGTGAAGCCAGTGAACAGTGCTGAGAACAAGCCTCACAACAGCTTGTAAGCAAGCACTTACAAGACCCACTTCACCTTAATTCTCCAAGGACATGGAAACTCAGTAAGCAGTCAAAAGTGTGATTAGTTTTTCCCCTCAGCTTTAAAAGATAGTGCTAGAATGAGAATTAATCTTGTAGTGCCTTGCTTAAGGTGATGCTTGTAAAACTTACAAACACTGGTACATATTTTTCTTTTGTGTGTGTCTTGCTTTGACAAAAAGCATATGCATGTTATTGGTTGTGAACTTTTTTTTTTTTTTTTTTTAAAAAGTTACCAGAAGATGCTAAAGCGCTATCTGGAGACTCATGTGAGCATCATCATGGAGTGGTGGAGGATGCTTGGTCTGAAAGTAGAGAGAAACCAATGCTGTTTACTCCGAGCAATCCTGAGGGTGATGGTGCTGAAGCGGAAGATTCTTCAGAGAGCAGACCTGGAGATGGTTTGGAGAAAATGGATGTCAGCCAAGAAAATAGTAAGTTCTCTGCCAGGTCAGACCAAACTACTTTGGAGTGTCATGATGCAAAGTCACCTGGCGATTTTGAAGATGATGTCATCTTCATAGCTGCTACACCAGCTCATTCTTCCACTGAAGAAACTGCTGATTTACCAGAATCGAAGAAGGAAGAAGACAGTCAAATGGTCGAAGATAAACCTTTCCAGATGGAACAACCCGATTCATCAGAACTAAGAAAAGAAGCTGGTGTGTTTCACCCTAAGATAACCTAAGATCCTGAATTTTTCAAATGGCCTTCAAAGAATAACCTGATAAAGGAACTTGGTCATTGCTGGGCTACGGTACAAACAGTTCTGTACACTTTGAGTACTCTGGAGGCATTAGAGGGCAGTCTGTATAGCCCTTGTTTGGCCTGAGCTGGCAAACTTATGCCATTCCTGCCTACTGTCTGCTAAGGTAATTGCTGGATCTGGAGGAAGCAGGCGGTAGAAACAAGGCAGAAGAGGAGGATGTTTCTAAAAGGGAACCTGTTGACATGAGAACAGGTTAGCAAGCAGCCAGGCTTCAACACCACCGCTCAGTCATTAGAGAGCAGAACCAGAAGAGACCTTAGATGTATTCTTGTGGGAGAGGGGAAATGGAGTCAAGCAAGGAAAGAGCATTGCTGGAATGCGATAAATATCCAAAGAGAAATAAGAAAACTTAGTACTCGCTTTTAAGAAGGAGGCATGTTTTGTGAGGTTTGGATGTGTTAGGTCAGTAACATGTCAAGCTTAGTTTGTAAACAGAGTGTCCCTGGTCATTTTGTCTCCTTGCCTGAAACTACGCATCGGATTTCTTGTTTTACTGGGAAGAAGAATTCAGACCTCCTGTGCTTTTGAAGCCTTGGCAGCATTATTCTGGTAGATCACTGTCCTAGCTGAAATGCATAAAGGCTCACTTTAAAATCACATGAGTGTTTTAACGGACTTGATGTTAAGTGCAACAGGGAAGTCATTCATCTGCTTGTTTTTGTAGGATTTGTGGAAGACTCAAGTGCTGAATGTCTCCCCCTTCCTGAGGATGGTAAATTGGTGTTTAAAGCTGCTGAGGCTGCTACTTTTGGGACTGCAAGCGAAGGGTAGGCTTCTAAAATCGATACATTTTTGGGCTCACACAACATGTAGCTGCTGGCTTTCGTGTGTTTGGAAGCTATGATTTTGACCCGGTATTGGTCCTCTCCTGTGTTCTTAAATGTAACGGCTTTTCTAGTCCTTTCTGTCTGTGAACAGAACTGGCTTGGCATGAATAGAAGTGAGCTTGACTAGCTGCCAGTTTAGGCCTTTTTTCTCCGGTCATTGCAGGCCCCAAAGTGTGCTGATGAAGACTTCCTTCACCAGCCTATGTAAGCCTTTCTACAGTTTGAGGGTTACTAAGCAGATGCTGTGAACATGCGCCTTGCTTGTGTCTGAAAATTGTGTAGCTACAAATTACACCTGAGGTTCCTGTAACTTTAGTGGCTTTGAACACTTCCTGGCAGTATTTCATACACTGAATTTTTATTTTCTGCGTGTGCTCAATTAGCATCTGCCTGTTTCTGGTAGGGAAGCAGTTTTCTTGCCAGACACTTTTAAGAGCTGGAAGTGCTTAGTGATAAAGAGAGAATGTAGGCAATGAAGTAAGCCTCAATTTCAAGTGGTAACATACCCTGGTACAAACTTCTGTTCAGTTTTATGTAAACCTGCAGTAGAGCAGTTGCACTCTTCCTACAGAAGACAAGTAAGACCTTATTGTTTAGCACAGCTCTGTTGTTATGTTACTGTCTAGCGTTAGATAGCTGGGAAGAGCATTAAGTACTTGATTCAGTGAATTCACAGAATGAGTCACAAACTGAATGTAGGTACGTTGGTAAAGGAACTTGTAATTTTTCTTAATTTCTTCTGTTCTGAAACCTGAAGATTTTACAGTGCTAAGGTAATTTGCACAGCTCTTCAAGGTTTGGTTTGAAGCTTCATGATGAATTTCTCTCTCTCTCTCTCTCTCTCTGTGTTCATGAAGTGAAACAAAGCACCAGGGGTCCAAGATGTCCTGCTCATCAGAAGAAAAAGCCAGGAAGCGGGCACAAAATCTCTTGGCAGACACAGAATCTGCCTCTACTCAGGAAGACATACGTCCAGGTGCGAAAGTGGAAATCCTTGATCCTCCTAGGCGAAGAACAAGAAGAGTTCCACATGCGAAACCAGAAAAAAGGGATACGCATGAGCAAACACCTGCCCAGCCAAAGGAGGAATCAACCACACCCAGGAGCACAACCAGGACAGGGCGTCGGGGCAGAAAGAGACGATCGGTATTGGAGGAGAGCACAGGGGAGGAGGCCTTCCCCCGAGGACCTGGGGACACTCCTGTGCTGCTTAAAAAGAGAAACCCATCTGCGCGCGATAAAATACTAAGAACCTTAATGGATCGTATTGCAAGAACCTGCCCGGTGTGCAACTGAGGCCTCAGATACCTGAGTAGTTTAATCCCCTGTCAGAACTTCCTCTCATGGAAGACTACTCTCGGGGTTGTCAGCGCAATAAATTTGTTTGCTGCAATTTCATCCATTCCCATGTAGTTTATCAGAAGTAGCTTAGTTGTTGATTTCTGGTGGGGGCAAAACAAGCTCCAGGCAGAAGCCAATCCATAGTTTCTCATGAGTAGTTAGGCAATGTTTGTAACCTGTTAGTCTAGGCCAATCGCAACATACTATGAAGTAATAGAATTTCAAGTAGTAAGAGAGCATTTGTTTCTTGTTTTGTTTGTACTTTTGTCTTCTGTCCCAATCTTGTAGGTATCTGTTCCAGGACTGCTTTTTCCACCAAAGCGGTCAAGATAGATAACGAGTCTCTTTGATACGCCTGGAGATAAATGTACTGTCGTTCCTTTTGAATTAAAGCTGTTCCTGAAACAAAATGCATTTTCCAAAGCACTGTGCTGTGTGTGTTTAGTCTTGTGAGATGCACCATAAAGTGAACTCTTGGAAGCTTATGGAGACACAAAATCCAGGGCGGCTCTGTTGTACCTAGACCCACCATTGTTTATTGCCACCTAAGTGACAGCGAGCGGATAAGAGCACGTAGGGTTTCCTCACTCTGGGCTGCCGAATGAGATTTGCCAGCCCACGTTTTTGGTGCTCACACACTGTCCACCGCTGCTGCTCTCGGAGTGAGGATTGCCGAAGGCAGAGATATCCTCAGCCACCGCCTGCTTGCAGGTTGACTCCGTGTTTAAGATCGTCTATGTCCCAAATATTACCGGTGATCTTTGGCAGTCTCCCACTGGTGTCCAGAAGTAATCTCGGGTCACCGTTTGTCTCTGGTATTCGCTGCTTGCCCGTTGGCGCTGTGCAGAACTCCTGAGCTCAGTATAACAAGCGTCCCTATAGCGAGCAAGCGCATACAGCACAGCACAAGTGTGGGGCAGTCCGTGGCACCTCCCCAACCGTGCATGAGGGAACGCTGCAGTGGGGCAGCTGCAAAGACGTGGCCCCAGAGGGACAGGTGGGCCCGAACCCTGCTGTCCTCGCTGTGTGTGCCCCCGGCCAGGCGGCGGGGTGCTGGGTGACCGTGGTGCTGCTGCTGACGCGTGGCCGAACCACCTCGGCGCAGCCGTGCTGGGGGAGGCGACTGCTCGCGGCTCTGCTCTGGAAAGCGGGCCTTGCTCCTATCAGCGCCCCCCCAGCTTTTCCCCTGGTCGTCTCTGTACCAGAGCCACAGTTTTTGGTGAACTCTGCTGTCTGAGCAATTGACGTGGTAATTTTTTCCTGCTGTTGATGCCATATTTTAAGAGCTTTTTCTCAATGAAGCAATCACTAAACGGTCCGTCATAAATCTGGAGGACTGGGCAAAAATCCTCAGGGTCTGAAAGAGACGGATGGAAGGAAGGAACGTGAGTAAATCTAAGGCTAACCATGTTAGGAAATGTGATCTGGTTTCATTTTTCTTTTTTTAAAATCCTTTTCTGCAAAGTAAAAAATAAATTTCTATTTATCATATCCAAAAACCTTCCCTCCATTCAGGATTCCTTGCTGTGTGGCTAATGAAGTTACTTAAATTAATAAAGCCTGAGATGTACGTAAGCACAAATACAGAGAAGCATGTACATAAGCATGAACATACAGAAGTTTCTAATCCTGTAACTTCTTTGGGTTTTTTAATCCCCCACCTTCCCCCCTTTGCTTTTGACAGTTATGCTTACACTGTTCACTTATTTTCACTTTGTTCTCCCTTAGTGCTCTGGCTGAGGTTGCTACAGGAAAGAAAGTGCTGCATGGCACATACAGGGACTTGGCCCTGACCCACGTGCTGCTGTCTGCCCTGGGGGTAACAGCAGGACCATCGTGGTAAACTGGTTCTTGAATTTGTAACCCACTTTGTCTGTTGAAATAGAATCGTACGGCTCTAGCATTGGTGAAAGTGGGTGAGCTTTAAAAGTTAAGATTGCTTTCTGTGCAATGTTAAGGTGAGAACCCTTCTGGTGGTCAACACTTCCCTTCCACTATTAAAGGCGTTACTCAAATGGAGGGCACCTCTGTTTTCAGAACAGAAATGTGCCTGGCACAAAATCTATACCTCTCTCCACATTCGAGATATAAACCCCATTTCTTCTGAAAGAGTTTTCTGCATGTCTGTAAGACTTTATCGACAGATAGATAAATGTTGCTGTGAAACTCATAAGCCCCGGATTTAGACAAAAGCCAAGCTCTTTACAGAAAACTAGGCAGTATTATGAAGCAACTATTTTTTCCCCAGGATTCTGAGATTATTGTTTGTGCTGTGCATGAGATGTTGCATTCCTAACTAAGATGAATCACCCATAGCTTCTTCTGTGTCTCATGTGAATTAACTGTGTACTCCAGCATCTTTGGAGAGGCATTTTTTCTCACAGAAAGTGCTATCAAATGAAAGAGGGAAGAATACAAATAGAAGATGTGCATATGTGAAAATGTTGACTGTAAATGCTGATAGATTTTAACCATAGTTTACCTGAGTTTCTTCAAATGCTAACTCCCGTGATTAATCAAAGGTGATTTGAACAAACTTAAGGACAGATTCTTCAGTGGTTACTTGTACAAATACCATCAACATGGTTTTGTGAGGGTTTTCTTGCGTTGACGCTCGCGTAAGCCAGTTACTGGGATTCAAGTTCCTTCACGACTGACTTTTGCAAAAACAACCCATATCTTCTCATCTTTCTTTCTCTCTTTCTCTCTTTCTCTCTTTCTGCCTGTCTTTTCTTGCAAGAACGTTAAGAAGCGTTAATTTGTAGCCAGATTGCTAAGACACTAGGGTTCTCATGTTGAAGGACTTAGTGGCCTGTTTTGCCATGTGAAACCTTACCTGACTTTTGATAGTGTTTAAAACTCCTTGAAAAGCCTCCTTCAAAAGCTAATGCCAGTTAGTACTTTTCCTGTGCTTACAGAGTGCGGCCGTGAGTGCAGCAGACACCTGTTACGAAGAAACTGTCAGCTTTACGGTGTGCTGAATGGTCCACTTTTGTAAGTGTTTCCTCTCTGGTCTTGGTGCAACTTGCAGTCAGGCACTGGTCAAAATGACAAAAGATAGCAGCTCAAAGTGATTGCCAGCTGAGGGTGCAGAAAGAGGGAATCTGTCAATAAGCAAGGGGGGCCCATTAAGAGCTGCTTCTGTATTCCTACTAACGAACGGCATCTATTTTTACAACTAAGTGGAACGACAGAAGTAACTATTTTTCCTGAGCATTCTGGGTCTCTCTCACATGTGTGACTTAACTCAGCTCCTCTCCTTCCCTTTCTCTCCCAGTAGCGCAGCACCTCTAAAACGAAGCTGTAGTTTGGGGTCCCACAGACCAAACATGGTTTGAAGCGTAGGACATAGAGACGATCCCTGCTGCCAGGCATTTGCCGTCTCTGCTTCCCAATCCCAGACCCCAGCGACAGTGCCACATGGAGCTTTTTCCTTCCTGCCCAGGAGCAGCTTGCTTCCCGGCCACTTCCCCAGTCCGTCGGCTCCTTCTGGAGGAGAAGGTTCCCTCTCTCCTCGCCTTTGCTCTCCTCCTGCCCTTCCTGGCGCTCGGGATGGAAAACCGCTCTCTTTGCCATCCTTTCAGTCAGGTTTCCGCTGGCACTCCAGCACTAATTCCTTCCTATTCCAGCTCCCATAAAACGAGGTGCCATAAAACACATCTGTTGTCCCGAAGTGGATCAGGGCTCAGTGGCCCTGTAGCCGCAGCAGCCGGGCTGTTAGCAGGTGCCAGGAGCAGAAGGTTTAATGTTTCCAGCACCAGTTCAGTCCTGCAACGAGCTGACTTGCTTTCATGTGCCGATGAACACAGACTAAGAAACGCTCCCTAAAGCTCGCTCCGTGCAGGGCCAGCTGGAGTTGTCTCTGCAGGGGATTTGTCTGCCCACTTGGCGTACCCACACTTGCAGTGGGTCAGGTCTGGTTTGGAAGTATCCCATCCCACATTGCCCCACATCCTAGAGGCACAGCAGCCGTGGCTCCATTGCTGCCAGTTAGGTTTTGAGGGGGGGAAGAGAAGGGTTCTCCTGGGCTGGCAGGGGCAAAGCAAATGAGGCTGTGATTGCTGGTAGAGAACTGACGAAGAAAGAACTGAAGAGAACTGAAGGCTGAAAATAACAAACTACTGTCCAGGCTGGCTGGGCTCGGGAGCACAGGGCAACCAGCAGACAGAGAAACACGTAGGTATTTCAGCATAAATATAGCTACAAAGAGCAAGTAGATTTTGACTTCCCCAAAAAATCATCGGGAGGCATTTTTGGTAGGCAGTTACACTAAAGAAATGTGGTGGGAATGCAGCTGAGGTAAGTCCACGGGAAAATTTCTTATGAAGTGGGCGGCAGAGAACGTTTTGAACAATCTCTGAATTAAACGTTTTAGTTATCCTGTTTGTGTATGGCAATAGGCACCTGAACACAAGATTTCCAATTCTTCATTAGCATCTCTTATGAGAGGTGTTTCACAACGTATTAACCCCGGTGTGCCAATCCCAAGGATTTCAAAATACTTGGGAGGGAGAGAGGAGACCTGCATGAATCCTGCTCAGCCCTGACACACGTGCAGGAGCACAGGCCTTGTTGTGCCACCCCACCCCTGTCCGGATTAGGACTCCCTCTGAGCCTGAGATGAGGCACGGGAGAACCAAGGCCAGCAGGAGCCTTGTCCTGGGTGGGCACTGCCCACAGGTGGGTGCTCTCCCCTAACTGCCTGCTGGCCAGCTCGTGCTCTGCTTCATTAAGGCAGCCTGACAGCGCTGCTGAGTCTCTGCCTGCCGGCACGGGAGTGGCAGTTAATAGTCTGTGACTTGGGATTTTTTCCAAAGGTGGTTGTTTTTTTTTTCTCCCCAGACATACTGCTTTTAAAAACTTAAAAAGAAAAAAAAACAACCCACGAGACTGCCTTTGAGAATTGCTCCCTATACTCATTTGCAGCACTGGCATGGGCACATCCAGTTGCTCAAAGTCAGTTCCCTTATCAAGTGTTGATGGTTTGCTCAAGGTAAAAGTCCAAAACAAGTGTAAGGAAGGATACTGCCGGCAGGAGTGAAAAATGTTGCAACTGTAAAAGTAAGGAATATTATAAGGCAACGAGAGTGGGCAAACATCAGAGCTGAAGAAAGAGATGGAGGTGTTTGCAGTTGGCAGTGCACCGAGCCATGTCAAAGCAGCTCAGACTTGTGTTGTTTCAAAGTCCTTGGTTCTCCAAAGGGAAAACCAAAGATTTTTCACTTTAAAACCAACCATGAGATAAACACCCTAGAACTTGGGGACAGATGTGTTCTTTGTTCTTAAAAAAAATGAATACATATATATATCTATAGTGCTTTTAATTTGGGGCATGTTTCTGAAAGCAACCAAGGTTGACGAGTTATTTAGCCAGACAGAAGCATTTCAGTAGGAGGCTGTGGTGTGTAAGAGCCAGGGAGTGCAGGACGGGCTCCTCTGGGAAAGAAGGGGCGTGATGGTGACTTGATTAATAATCATTCAAGGCACACCTTCACTGAAAGGCCATACGCTGCTCCCCTCCCCCTTGCTCTTCACAAACCATTTCTTTGCTTCAACATGGGTAACTGCCAAACAGAGGAGGCAGGAAATTCGCTCTCTGCCTAGAGCGGCGATTGCAGGGAGAGGGCTGGGTTTAGTGGGGAAAGCACAGCTTTACAGGAATCCAGCATGTTTTGGGGGGGTAACTTGATTTTTGCATGAAGCATCCATCACACAGCAGAGTTGCTGACTTAAACAAAGGTGCGTGAATTCTTCATTAATACACTGTGACTCCAGGTCTGGAGCTTCTGCCGACAGAAAGAAGCGTGGTGTCAGTCTTTCAGGTCTAACAGTTGCTTCCCAATCACGTTTGGTAAAATTATGGGAAACGTAGGGACTTAATTCTGTGGGGAATGCCGAAGCCCGTTTGGGGCGTATGGCTAAACGTGGTAGTTCAAGCGCCTCCTTGGACCCATCAGTCCGGATGATTGTATCCGTCTTGGCTGGCAGCTGTCCCGTGCCTTTGGGCACACAGTACTGTCTCCTGCTCTGCTGAGGACAGCTCCTCGTTCATGTACTGCATCACCTTGTTTTCCTACATCGATTTGCCTGGGGTTTGCTTTTTCAGGACAGTGAAATGAACGGAATCAGGTCTCTGCTGATTTTGTGTCTTCTACCCAGCAAGCTGTCGGGGAGAGTTTTAGAGAAGGAATGGTGACAAGCCTTCGCTGGTGTGGTATTGTTTACTGGTGTGGTGAAGGGCGTACTTAAATTGGTAGGAGAGAGAGTCGCCAAAAACCTGGGCCTGTTGCATGTGTCGCAGATGCTTTGGCAGTTCATCTTCTCAGCTTGCTGTTTGTAAAAGTATCAGAGTGAGATACTCAGAAGCCGTCTGGACATGGTCCTGGGCTGCCTGCTCTAGGTGACCCTGCTCGAGCAGGGGGGTTGGACCAGATGACCTCCAGTGATTCTGGAAGGCTCTTCCCTTCATTGTGATTCTGTGATTCTGGACTTTGTGCTGCTGGGCACCCTACCGGTGTGGTACGCTGGCAGTGTCTTGTGAACTGTCATCTCTCTCTGTCAGGGAGGCTGCCTGTGTCTTCTATACTGAGACAGTTAGCCTGTCTGTCCAGCTACATTGCGCAACGTAAAAAAGAGCATAATTTCAGAGCTGATGTGGGAACTGTTGCTACCCTAGCCACGTTAGACGGGGACTGCAGCTCTTGAAGGTAAGTCTAGTTGTGTTAGAGGATAGCCATTGGAGGCAGCTGGGTAAACTGGCTCTAGTGTCAACTTCTGATCTGTGCTGGGTTGGTTTGTTTTTTCGTGTAAAGAGAACTCAAAACTATGGTCTGCATCAGATGCAGGACCTTAGCTGTTGGGGGTTGTTGGCATAGGGAGCTGAAATCCTTTCTTCTATTCACCTTCTGCCGCAGATTTGTGCTTCTCTGAGAGCTTGTGGGGCATCCGCACAAACTCTGCAAGGCAACCTGTAGGCTGCACTTGAGTGAAATAGAAATCACTGGGTAAAGAACTGGCTGGTGAGAGTTGTGGTGAATGGCGTTAAATCCATCTGACAGCCAGTCACAAGTGGTGTCCCCTAGGGCTCAGTTCTGCGGCCGGTCTTGTTTCACGTCTTTATTGATGATCTGCATGAAGGGATCGAGTGCTCCCTCAGTAAGTTTGCACATGACACCAAGTTGGGTTGCAGTGTTGATCTGCTGGAGGGTAGGAGGGGTCTGCAGAGGGATCTGGACAGGCTGGATCAATGGTCCAAGGCCAACTGTTTGAGATTCAACAAGGCCAAGTGCCAGGTCCTGCACTTGGGTCACAACAACCCCATGCAACGCTACAGGCTTGGGGAAGAGGGGCTGCAAAGCTGCCTGGTGGAAAAGCACCTGGGGCTGCTGGTTGACAGCCGGCTGAATATGAGCCAGCAGTGTGCCCAGGTGGCCAAGAAGGCCAACAGCGTCCTGGCCTGTCTCAGAAATAGTGTGGCCAGCAGCAGCAGAGAAGTGATCGTACCCCTGTACTTGGCCCTGGTGAGGCTGCACCTGGAATCCTGTGTTCTGTTTTGGGCCACTCAATACAAGAAGGAGGTTGAGATGCTGGAGCATGTCCAGAGAAGGGCAAGGAAGCTGGTGAGGGATCTGGAGTACAAGTCTTACAAGGAGCGGCTGAGGGAACTGGGCTTGTTCAGTCTGGAGAAGAGGAGGCTGAGGGAAGATCTTATCACTCTCTACAGCTACCTGACAGGAGGTTGTGGGTGAGGTGGGTGTTGGTCTCTTCTCCCAAGTAACTAGTGATAGGACGAGAGGAAATGGTCTCAAGTTATGCTAGAGGAGGTTTAGACTAGATATTAGGAAAAATTTTGTTACGGAGAGAGTGCTCAAACATTGGAACAGGCTGCCCAGGGAGGTGGTGGAGTCACCATCACTGGAGGTGTTGAAAAAGCGTGTGGATGGGGCGCTTCGGGACATGGTTGAGGGGGCATGGTGGTGATGGGTTAACGGCTGGACTTGATGATCTTGAAGGTCCTTTCTAACCTTAATGATTCTGTGATTCTGTGAAATAAGCCTGATGATTGATTGTCGAAGACCATCTCTCTTATGCTAGTAGCTTTTTAGAGTAGAACGCAGGGTTTGGATTAAATGTAGGGGTTTTGCCTAAAACGTTGGGGGGAGTTTGTCTGCCTCAGTGGGAAAGAAATGACTCAGTGATCTAGTCATTAAATCACCTGCTAACTCACTCACTAAGTCCTCTTTACTCCTCTTTAGAGGAGAAAAATACAGCAAAGTGCCGATTCACTGAACCTGACTGCTAAGGTGCAGAAAGTGTATTTTCCATCTACTGCTCCTCCAAGGCTTGTGAGTTGCTTCCTGTTTTTCTGGGGAAGATGTCATTGAAGCAGTCATTAATAATAATTCAAAAAATTCTGTGACTGTCATCTTTACCTGTTATTCAACAAAGTGGGTGCTGTTTTTCTGAAAAGAACTTAGCTGTTCTTCCTGTTCTTCTTCTCGCGCTTCTTCCCACTCTCTGTCCCGTTTCCTTTGAAAACGTGATCTGAATAGTGCCACACAATATCGTCCCTTCTCTGATCACCGAGTAACACTCCCCTGAAGTCCCCTTAGCTTCCACATCGGGCTGAAGGAAAGAATGACGCCCGTCAGCTGCGGCCTTTCCCAGCGAGGTCGTGAGCCTCTAGGTGCAAGAGGGAGTTAAAAGTTGACTGGCTGTGTCTTGGGTGCTTTTCTCAAGTAAAGCACTTTTTCCAAAACTAAAGGGGTTTTTCTCAATCCTTGCAAAGTGAGCGTGTAGTTTCACACGTGTATGAGGTAGCACAACGGCTTACTGCCTCAAGATGGGGACGGACGAATTCCCTCTCCTGCTTCCCATTTACATTGTCCTGCCTGTTTCGTCGTCCCAGCTTTTATGCTTGCTAGTTCTCTCTGCAAGCCAGTTTAACTCTCTAACCTGGCGGAAAACGATCTGCTTTCCTGGGTTAGTTTCCTGTCTGCTTAGGGAGTTCACTTGGCTCATAAAGTGCGCTAGAAAGCGTTCAAGTCAGTGCAAGGCAAGCCACAGGAATAGAGTAGGAGAACAAAAGGGTAGAGGGAGGGATGGGAGGAAGCAGCGAGGCCTCTGTTGTGGTGGCAGTGAAGTCAACATGTTTTGTGAAATCGTATGTTCAGCGCAGCTGACCATAGGTTTAGCTTTTTCTTCAGTAAGGCCACAGCGTTGTTGGCCTTTGATTTTCATGTACTACAGTCAGCGACAACTGACATCCCAGAACTCTGGCTTGGCTGTATGTCATTCTGCTTGAACACGTAATTGCTTGACTTTTTTTCTTTTCCCACCTGGAGCTTTTTAATCCCAAACTCTATCATCAGTCTACGACTTGTGACGTGTTCCTTCCCGTGGAAATAGCTGATGATGCTTGGAAGTCGTAAGTACCGAGGGTGAAGAAGAATGGTAATTTTGGCAACTTGTACGCAGACCACTTTGGTATAGGATACAGCTGGGAGGTTGGAGTCCGGCTTACTCCTGAACGTGGAGTGAGCCTGTTGCGTTTTACACTAATCTGCCTTCTAACAGACAGAAAGAGGAATGGGATTGTAGTCGCTGTTTTCAAAAAGAGCAGAAATGCAGTTAGTGTTGGATATATCCCCTAAAGGAGAGGCTTCATGCCTTTACCCTAACTCTCTCTATTTTGCCACTGTTTTGATTTCCCACTACTCCTTGGTTTAGCTTAGCAGAATGATGCAAGTACAACATCCTAAAAACCAGATCGCTCTATATGCACTGCTCATAATTGATGATGGATTTTACCTTCCTAGTTCCATGTTGCCGAGCCAGATGTCTAGAACAAAAATGTTTAAAATGTCCATTGGCTTGCTAGAGGAAACCCGGGCATGGCTGATGCTCCAGCATTTTCACATGCTTTTATATGCAGTTAGTAGCTGCCGCATGATTGCATTTACTTAATGAACGGTCCAGGTGTTGGAGTGTTACTTCTTTGACAGTTCTTACTGGTGCTATTGGACTGGTAAGCACACTTGATGTGTGCTGTAGGCAGAAGTACACTGTGTCAAGGTGTGAGCTTTCCAGCAGAGCAGAATTCTTTCCGATTTGGTGGGGAGTTTGGCTGGTGAGTGGTTTGTTTAGAAACTCAAATCTCCCCAGTAGAGTATGTTAAAACTGGATTTCCAGTTTGGCCACACAAAGTTCAGGCATTCCCTCTGTGCTCTTGGCCTGCCCAGGCAGGCAGTGGCGAAGGCGGGGTGACTCACGGAGAGCATGCAGTTGAGAAGCTTTCTTGGATGCTGCTACCTTCCCTAGTGGAAGATCCTTGTTCACTCTTTTTCTGAAAACCACCTTGCTACTACTATGATATGTTGTATTAGTAGTCGTGGAGTGCTTGGACCACTACCCTCTGGATGCGACCATCCAAACAATTCCTCATCCGCCCAGCAGTCCACCCATCAAATCCGTATCTCCATTGGGTGAGTACTCGTGGAGTACTTACCACACAGACTGGTTTTTCAGACACCTCGGTGCTTATTTACAGGAAAGATTTCTTTTTTATTCACTACAGTCATCTATGCTCTTTTGGGAATTTTGTGCTGTTGTTTAAAACTCCTTAATATGTGTTGTCATAGCCAGGGTTCTCCCTTAAAGGAGGGCTGACCACCTGAATATTCGGGCAAATTCTGGCAAAGTGGTCCGGCTGGCTGGCTGCAGCAGCGTCCCGCAATGTTGGCTTTGCCATCGGCAACATTTCTTTCAAAACGTTGACTTGTGCCTCGTGCGGGACCCTGACTTACCCTGACTTGACACTTGCTGTGTTTCACGCGCTCGTTGTTTTCATGCTGGCAGAAGATGCTGGAACATGCTCACAAGTAGAGTGCTTGTGACTTGCAATCAAGTAGATTCCAGTGCCCAGGTTTCAGAGCATGACCTTGCTTCGCAGAAGTAACAACTCATAGAAACTGTATTGGTTTATAAACATTTCCCTTTCCCAACTTTGTGTTGCTGCCAGAGTGTAGTCTTCAAAACTAGCTGTAACCCGCAGTGCTGTAAGGAAAATAGGTTACTAGTGCACGCTGGAAGAAACAATCCTAAAACTGTAGTTGCAGGAGAACACGTGTGCTGCAGTTAATGCAGCAAGGCTTTGTGTGCACATTTAGGTGGCTGGCTGTAGTGCTTCGTAGCACAGAGTAAGGGTTCTGTTTGACGCCTGAGTTGCTCAGCGTGTGTAACAGCCGGGAACAGTGAATGACGCGTACTGCCTGCCTTTTGAGACTTCATGAAGAAAGCAGTGCTGTTTGAGCAAGATAATTAAACTGTCTTGTCTTCCGGGGGCTTTTTCAGTAACGCACAGAACTTGCAAAACATGGATACTTCAAGTCGTTTGTATTCGCACGTCTATGGAGTATCTCTTATTTGGCCTCCTACGTAATCGTGTCAATCGCTTCAGTTTTTAAGTTTTCCCCCCCAAAAAATAAAGGAAATTTTTGTTAATTCCTGCCGGGAAGGACAGGCGATAGGAAGGAAGGGACTGGAATAAGCAATACAAGGATTCAAGCCCAGGGAGAAAATCAGTGCCTCGAAGTGCTGCGTTATGTTTACGTTGTCAGAGTATGGAAAACTACTTTCTAACTGATGAGCTCTGAAAGTCTGTATTGCTCGTAATGTGAAAATATCAACGGTACATTTTCTGGAAGAATTTGAGAGTGAAGGTAGTTAAGAACTTAGTATTCCTTAATGTTCAGAATAAACGTGCAAAAGTGAACAAGACATAAATGATGCATGAAATCTACTAGAAGACAACTGACAATAAATGATATGGTATAAAACCAAGGGAAAGGACAAATGGAAACTTATACCTGTTACTGAGAAGCTTTTTAAGATACCATTTTTCTCAGGCCCCGTCTTACTAGCCTATGTGAGTAGACTTGAACTTGGTGTGCTGTGTTATTTCCTGTTATTTACCGTGTCAGTACCTCTGTGACGCCTTTTGCTGGTGATCTCACAGGCATCGGGAAAGCAACGGGTTCTCCTTTTGCTCTGCTGTGGGATCAAAAGCTGTCCTGAGTGCCATTTTTTTAAGGAAAAGAGCTACAGGCGATGTGGAGGAGATTTTTTAGAGCATACTGATGAAACTTCTATCAATCTCGGAAATATTTATGGCTGACATAAGTCTGGTTTTGCATTTTTGCCTTTCTTTCCAGTGAAGAATGGGAGACCTAACGGCTCAGGTAACGAGCAGTCTGCTGCAGTTTCCCGAGGGGACTATCCAGGCCCTTGCGGAAGATGGAATAACCCCAGGTTCTGTGCTGTGCGGGAAGTTTTCTGGAGGTGAGCATTTTCCTTTAGCTTTTAGGTATAAGGTTGTCACTGCCTGGAGGTTACCTGACGCGTAGGGTCACGGTATCAGCTGTGTCAGGTTGGTGCTGTTAAGACGCATCAGGTTTTGAGAGAACAAAAAAGATGTTTTAACAATTAAAAATGCTAATAGTAAAACACTAGCATTAAATGTTCAATTAATAAAAGCAAATAGTTAAACTTTGACATTACAACAGCTTGCACCGGTCTTGTGCCATTAAAATATTTCACTTAGTTACTATGCTCAGTCACTGGGCCCTCCTCCATTTTTCATTAAACAAAAGGCAGTTTTCAAAAAAGTAATAGTGTTGCTTTGGGCCGTATTTATTTATACCAGCTCAAGCTCTAGGACCATCCTAACGTCACATGCAGAAATAATTCTTCTGCAGTGTTGCAGAGGCAACCCCCCCCATTTTTCTTTTCTAGTCTGAATAAAAACAGAAGGAAGAGGATAACCCTGTTCAGCGCCGCAGCCCCATATCTCCCAAGTACTTAATGGGGTGCAGATGAGGAGCCAGTGAGAGCTGCTGGAAGTGGCTGAGCAGATTAGGTAGTTGAGTTTCTGGGTGATCTGAAACTGGATAGAGCTGAGTGCCCATCTGGATGTCTAGGCTTCTGTTAAGCCCAGGTAGAGTCCATCTACCAGACTGTAAATGCAGTAATTGACTTAAGACTTCCTTGGAGCTTGAAGTAGCTCAGTGAAACAAAGTGTGCTACATTCTTTCTGTGATCGGCACGTGTAAAAGCCTAAGTTTGCTCAAACAGTGCCCATTTTAAGATAGTTTCTTGTTGAAGTCCAAACCCCTGCCCAAAGTAGGCATGTGTCAAGTAAAACTCAGAAACTAGAAATGGATTGGTTTAGATTTGTTGCGTCAGAAGTATGCTCCAAGAGTTGTATTCCCGTATGTATTCAGGTGATTTCTAGCAAAACCAAGCCAAACATGGTATAAAGACTGTAGATCAATATATTGTAATCTTTATCGCAAATGATCAGAGTTCTTCAGTGCAGGAATGGCAAGTACAAATGCAAAATAAGAAGGTTGTTAATTCTAAGATGCCTTGCCTGAGGATTTCAGTAGGCGACTTTAAATAATTGACCCGAGTGAGGTAAGTCAGTCTTCCTCTGTTAGGTACTTTTCTTGAAGGAAAGGGGCAGTGACTGTGATTTTTCAGTTGTTTTCAACCTTCTCTTGGAGATGGGCCGTAGTCAGCTTGCTTTTCTCTTACAGGGAGAAAGCACCTAGCATGGCTGGCGTGTGGTCCTCAACTTGAGGTCGTGAACTCTGTGACAGGAGAGCGGCTCTCGGCATATTGTTTTGGCGGCGTGAATGAACAGCCTCCCACTGTTCGTGTGGTAAAGGAGTTTTCCTGGCAGAAGAGAACTGGACTACTGGTTGGGTTGGAAGAAGCCGAGGGAAGCGTTCTCTGCCTGTACGACCTTGGAATATCAAAAGTGGTTAAAGCAGTTGCTCTTCCAGGAAGGGTGCGTACTTTTTAGTCGGAGAAACGAAGCTTTTAGGTGGTTAGGTGCTGCATAGTCCTGTTGCAGGGAAAGCTGTGGAGCATCTCTTTGTAGGAGGTATTTTTTCTATATTGCCTTAAGACACTGTCACTTCCGAGTACCCTGTCAAGACAGCCTTGATGTGAAATCCTGGACTTAACGGTACCATTATCGTTTGAGTTTACTGATAGTGAAGCAAGTTTTCTGGTTTTATTGTAGAGCACATAGTTACCTAACTCTCCACTTGCACAAAAAGGAATTGAAAAATACCTTTTTTTGGCCAGAGAGAAGAACAAAAAACCCCACCCCACTCTTCAAACTGTCTGTAACATATGTTTCCTACATGCTTGATTTCTGTCAGAAACACTGCCTTTAAAATATGTCCAAGTTCCGCAGTTGTGCAGTAGATGGCTTGGGCACATTCCTGCAAATCTCAGACTAGCAAGCAGGTGGCTTCAGAGCACAGCAGGTTTTTATGTTGACTTAGGACAGGCAAAAAGAGCCTTTAGTGAGTCACCTGACAGATTGGAAACCTGCAACAAATTAAAGGTGCCTGAACTACTAATAGGTACTGCTAAGATTAGAATTCTTGTGACCAAGATGAAAGGTAAATTCTGTAGCAGATTGCCAGGCCGTGTAGCCACAGCAAGTGCTTGATACGGGAGAGGAGGAAGCTTTGGGGCTTAGAGCTTTGGTTATTTTTCCCCACCTCTGGGGGTAAAAAGAAAGATATAAAAACATGGCCTACCTTGTGATGCTCACTTCTTTGTGTTCTTTTCATGTGAAACTTTGTTGTTGACGTAAAGCTTTTTCCGTTCTGTTGCATCTTGTAAGAAGGCTAAACGCTAGTTCTTTTGTTGTATAGCTGTAGTGCGGGTGTCTTCATGTGCTTGTACCTCTGCTACAGCAGTCACTATTGCCCTGGGATGTGTTGCAGTGCTGAAAGGTCTGTCTTGACCTCCTAATGAAGTTGCGTGCAGACCGCGTCGCATGTTAAAGAGCAGCATGCACTTCTTCCTGAGCTGGAGTTAGCTTTTTATCTAACAAGCTGCTGTTCCTTCTGCCGTTGTTTTAGGCTGGCTTTTTAAATCTTTGTTAGCATTCATAAAAGTGCTGGTGTGCATTTAAAACAGGGTTTTTTTTACTTTACCTGGTCATTATTTTTCTTCTCAGTGAGGACCAGTGTAAATGTGACGAAGCTAGTATCTGCCTTCAGCACTTTCTGAAAATGTTTCATTCCCATGGAAATGGTGTGTTTGCCATGCAAGTTGCCCGCCGCCTCGTCTGACTGACAGCCATGGCTTATCCTAATGCCTGTTTGGCAAAGGCAGCACCGGCTGTATGGCAGTGCTGATGGGCTGTGGGCAGTGGGAGAACTAGATTTAGTTTTCTCTTTCTTACTTAAGTCCCTTAAATATGATAAAGTTTCTCGCATAGAACTGATTTTCTGTCCTTTCTTAATTATTTCTACGGAGGAGATGGAAATTGGTAAGCTCTAGAATTCCCGACTTTAAGGTGAAGTTAATTCAGTTAGGTAACTGTCGTGGTTTAGCCCCAGCCGGCAACTAAGCACCACGCAGCCGCTCGCTCACTCTCCCTCCCACAGCGGGACGGGGGAGAGAATTAGGAAAAACCTCGTGGGTTGAGATAAACACGGTTTAATAGGACAGAAAGAAAGAAGGGAACAATAATGATAATACCAACAAAGGAATGTATAAGAACAAGTGATGCCCAATACAGAAATTGCTCACCACCCCGTGATCGACAGCCCGTCCCCGAGCAGCGATTTCCGCCCCCCCGGCCAACTCCAGTTTATGTACTGGGCATGACGTCGTATGGTAGGGAATATCTCTTTGGCCAGTCTGGGTCAGCTGTCCCGGCTGTGTCCCCTCCCAGCTCCCCGTGCACCCCCAGCCTGCTCGCTGGCAGGCCAGCACAAGAAGCTGGACTGTCCTTGACGGCTCAGCAACAACCCAAAACATCAGCACATTATCAACAGTTCCTCATCCCAAATCCAAAACACAGTCTCACACTAGCTTCTGTGAGGAAAACCAGCTCTATCCTGGCTGAAACCAGGACAGTATCCACCCCTTATTCCATACCATTTACGTCATGCCCAGGTCCTATACTTTTCAATACATTCCAATTATTCATTATTACTCTTCCTGTCCTTTAATATATACACACAGATATCACTCTCTTAGTCCATGGGCCATCACTTAAAATGTCTATGGAGTTCAGTCAGTCCATGACTCTGGGCTTCATCCATCATAGCAGTCTCTCAGGGCAGGGGAGATGGTATGTGGTGTTGGATTGTCATCTGGCACGGTCCATGTCCATGATCTGCAGGTCGAAGATGTCGATCTCGAGGGATTTGTTGGGCGCAAGCTGCTGAAGCCAGTTCTGGTTTCATCACTGCTGCATGTTGCTTGGTTTCAGTGAAGCTCATTCTTCATCAGTCTGGGTGATTCTTACTATAATACCATTGATATGGTAGATAGCAGCCATAGTAGTAATGTCATTCTGAACAATTAACATAATACAATTCAAATCATTGACTGTTTTCACCCAAAATCAAGTCTCCTTGAGGTACACATCGGACTTCCCCATCCTTCCGCATTACCCACCAAGTGCACCCAGGTCCCTGGGCAAAGGCAATCCCACGAATGGGTTTGCCTTTTCCTAATGCAGGAGTAACCCAGACTGTCTTCCCCAGCATGTTTCTCACATGCACCACAGGGACTTTATCCCCTTCTACAGTACGTAGAAGTTTTGATTGGGCAGGGCCGGCTCTATTAGTAGATCCCCTAGTGTTGACTAACCAGGTGGCTTTGGCTAAATATTTATCCCAATTTTTGAATGTCCCATCACCCATTGCTCTCAGTGTAGTCTTTAACAGTCCGTTGTATCGTTCAATTTTTCCGGAAGCTGGTGCATGATAGGGGATATGATACACCCACTCAATGCCGTGCTCTTTGGCCCAGGTGTCTATGAGGTTGTTTCGGAAATGAGTCCCATTGTCTGACTCAATTCTTTCGGGGGTGCCATGTCGCCATAAGACTTGCTTTTCAAGGCCCAGGATAGTGTTTCGGGCGGTGGCATGGGGCACAGGGTATGTTTCCAGCCATCCAGTGGTTGCTTCCACCATGGTAAGCACATAGCGCTTGCCTTGGCGAGTTTGTGGAAGTGTGATATAGTCAATCTGCCAGGCCTCCCCATATTTATATTTCAACCATCGTCCTTCATACCAGAGAGGCTTTAACCGCTTGGCTTGTTTGATCGCAGCACACGTCTCACATTCATGGATAACCTGTGCAATAGCATCCATGGTCAGGTCCACCCCTCGATCCCGAGCCCATCTATATGTTGCATCTCTTCCCTGATGGCCTGAGGTGTCATGGGCCCACCGAGCTATAAATAATTCACCCTTATGTTGCCAGTCCAGATCCACCTGAGCCACTTCAATCTTAGCAGCCTGATCCACCTGATGGTTGTTTTGATGTTCTTCGGTGGCCCGACTCTTGGGTACGTGAGCATCTACGTGACGTACTTTTATGACGAGATTCTCTAGTCGGGCAGCAATATCTTGCCACAATTCAGCAGCCCAGATGGGCTTGCCTCTGCGTTGCCAGTTGCTCTGCTTCCATTGCTGCAGCCACCCCCATAGAGCATTTGCTACCATCCATGAGTCAGTATAAAGATAGAGTACTGGCCATTTTTCTCGTTCAGCAATATCTAAAGCCAGCTGGATGGCTTTCACCTCCGCAAACTGACTTGATTCACCTTGTCCTTCAGCCACTTCTGCAATTTGTCGTATAGGGCTCCATACAGCAGCTTTCCACCTTCGATGTTTGCCTACAATACGACAGGACCCATCAGTAAACAGGGCATATTGCCTTTCGTTCTCTGGCAGTTCATTATATGGTGGAGCCTCTTCAGCACGCGCCACCTCCTCTTCCGGTGATATTCCAAAATCTTTGCCTTCTGGCCAGTCCATGATCACTTCCAAGATTCCCGGGCGATTAAGATTTCCTATTCGAGCCCGCTGTGTAATAAGCGCGACCCACTTACTCCACGTAGCATCAGTCGCATGATGCGTAGAGGGGACCCTCCCTTTGAACATCCAGCTCAGCACCGGCAGTCGGGGTGCCAGGAGGAGCTGTGCTTCAGTACCAACCACTTCTGAGGCAGCTCGAACTCCTTCATATGCCGCCAATATCTCCTTTTCAGTTGGAGTATAGCGGGACTCAGATCCCCTATATCCTCGACTCCAAAACCCTAGAGGTCGACCTCGAGTCTCTCCTGGTGCCTTCTGCCAGAGACTCCAGGTAGGGCCATTCTCCCCGGCTGCCGTGTAGAGCACATTTTTAACATCTTGTCCTGCCCGGACTGGCCCAAGGGCTACGGCATGAACTATCTCCTGTTTGATTTGTTCGAAGGCTTGTCGTTGCTCAGGGCCCCATTTAAAATCGTTCTTCTTCCGGGTCACTTGATAAAGAGGGCTTACAATCAGACTGTAATTTGGAATATGCATTCTCCAGAAACCCACAACACCCAGAAATGCTTGTGTTTCTTTTTTGCTAGTTGGTGGAGACATAGCTGTTATTTTGTTGATCACATCCGTTGGGATCTGTCGACGTCCATCTTGCCATTTTATTCCTAAAAACTGGATCTCTTGTGCAGGTCCCTTGACTTTACTTTGCTTTATAGCAAAACCAGCTTTCAGAAGAACTTGAATTATTTTCTTCCCTTTCTCGAAAACTTCTTCTGCTGTGTTGCCCCATACGATGATGTCATCAATGTATTGCAGATGCTCTGGAGCTTCACCCTGTTCCAGTGCAGTTTGTATCAGCCCATGGCAAATGGTAGGGCTGTGTTTCCACCCCTGGGGAAGTCGATTCCAGGTGTATTGGACACCTCTCCAAGTGAAAGCAAACTGTGGCCTGCACTCTGCCGCCAAAGGGATCGAGAAAAACGCGTTAGCAATATCAATGGTGGCGTACCACTTGGCTGCCTTTGACTCCAGTTCATATTGAAGTTCTAGCATGTCCGGCACAGCAGCGCTCAGTGGCGGCGTGACTTCATTCAGGCCACGATAGTCTACTGTCAGTCTCCACTCTCCATTAGACTTTCGCACTGGCCATATGGGGCTGTTGAAGGGTGAGTGAGTCTTGCTGATCACTCCTTGGCTCTCCAGCCGACGAATCAGCTCATGGATGGGGATCAGGGAGTCTCTGTTGGTGCGATATTGCCGCCGGTGCACTGTTGTGGTAGCGATCGGCACCTGTTGTTCTTTGACCCTGAGCAACCCCACCACAGAAGGGTCCTCTGAGAGACCAGGCAAGGTGGACAGCTGTTTAATTTCTTCCATCTCCAAGGCAGCTATACCAAAAGCCCACCGGTACCCTTTTGGGTCCTTGAAATACCCTCTGCTGAGGTAGTCTATGCCCAGGATGCACGGAGCCTCCGGGCCAGTCACAATGGGGTGCTTCTGCCACTCATTCCCAGTTAGGCTCACTTCAGCCTCCAGTACAGTCAGCTGTTGGGATCCCCCTGTCACTCCAGAAATACAGATGGGTTCTGCCCCTATATGGCTTGATGGCATCAGGGTACATTGTGCACCGGTGTCCACTAAAGCCTTATATTCCTGTGGGTCTGATGTGCCAGGCCATCTAATCCACACAGTCCAATAAACTCGGTTGTCCCTCTCCTCCGCCTGGCTGGAGGCAGGGCCCCTCTAATCCTGCTCATAGTACTCGTTACCCACTTCTTGTAAATAGGAATCAGAAGTCCCTTCAAGAGGATCAGAGGTGAGATCAGCTCTTCTATTCTTTCTGGGAAGCTGCCCACTGGAAAGTGGAGCGACGATTTTCCTCGAGGAACCTGAACCCCCTTTTGTAATTGTTTTTCCTTGCAGTTCGCGTACTCGTGCCTCTAGGGTCGAGGTAGGTTTTCCATCCCACCTCCTCATGTCCTCTCCGTAGTCACGCAATTGAAACCACAGGGTGGCTCGTGGTGTGTATCCTCTATATCTTCTCTCTTGAACAGAAGAGCGCTTACTCCTAATGGCTGAGACACTGGTCCGTATGGGTGGAGGGTAGGGCATATCCTCTTTGAATTGCCGGAACTCTCGGGACAGTTTCTCTATAGCAGAGACGCAGGCCCGTAGGGAGGAAGAGAGACTTTCTTCGTATTGCCGGAGTTGGCCAGCCAATTCATCCACCGTTGGTCTCTCTCCGTCCTTCCAGGCCATTACTGCTAATGAGTTGGCATATGATGATGGTGCACTCCGTACAAACTTCCGCCACATAGGTTGCGTGCAATTGACTTCATCTGGATCTTTGGATGATTGTCCATTGTCCAAGTCACCATAAATCACTTCCAGCACCGCTAGCTCCCTCAGGTACTGGATACCTTTCTCCATGGTGGTCCACTTGCCTGGGTGACATAGAACATCTTCCTTGAAGGGATACCTTTCCTTCACACCCGACAGGAGTCGTCTCCAGAGGCTGAGGACTCGTGCACCTTTTCCAATTGCTTTGTCAATGCCCCCTTCCCTAGAAAGGGATCCCAGCTGCTTGGCTTCCCTACCCTCTAATTCCAGGCTACTGGCCCCATTATCCCAGCATCGGAGCAGCCAGGTGACAATGTGCTCACCTGGACGACGGCTGAAATCCTTTCGCATATCTCGCAATTCACTCAGGGATAGAGATCGGGTAGTTACCGTCTCTTTTACAAGTTCTTCCTCTTCCTCCTCTTCAAGCGATGACTCGCTCTCTTCCCTCTTCCGTGCTTGTGATGGCCCTGCTTCAGAGCACTCTGCCTCCTCACTCTCTTCCTCTGGCTCCTTCTTAGCAGGATCTTCCTCCTCCCTTACTAAACGAGCTGACTTCCGCTTCCAAGATTTCTTCTTTTGTACAGGGGCAACTGATACCGGGATGGGCTGGTTCTCTGGTTCAGCTGCAACAGTCTGAGTAGCTACAGTGCCCGCCGTGGGGGTTGGAGTAGTGGCAGTGCCCGCCGTGGGGGTTGGAGTAGTGACAGTGCCTGCTACAGACGTTGGAGTAGTCACAGTGCCTGCCACATTGCCATCAGACCCAGAGAGCCCCTCTCCCCTTTGCATAGTGTTAAATAGGGTTCGGTAGGCATGGGCCAGGCCCCAGCACATGGCAATGATTTGTGTCTCCTTGGAGCTGCCAGGCTGACAGCATACTTCTTCCAGATACTCTGCTAGTTTATCAGGATTCTGCACTTGTTCGGGAGTGAAGCTCCAAAACACCGGAGGTGCCCACCGCCCCAGGCATTTGCCCATGCTGTTCCACACACCCTGCCATTCATAACTATCCAGCCTTGGGGCAGATCTCCGGGTGATATTCTTAAATTGCTTGCCAACCTTAGACAAAACTGAAACCATGTTCCCCAGAAGTAGCAATAGAGGTATTTTAACCAGCCAAGGGTGTTCAAAATACTGAAAAATTATTGTGATGAAGGAGGAAATGTTATGATAGAGGGTATCAAAGGTACCATTCTGCATTTCCTCCATAAAAAACCTTTCAGAGGCAGAAGTATAATTGCTAATCATCTCCAAAAGACTGTAGCCAAAATACAGTAACGGCTTTAGTACAGAGCTCAGATGATACCACATTAAGCTCAAGGTCAGTGCTCTAAAAACAAAATTCACAGGCGAGACATTACTAATCATTGCAGAGTACAGCAGCCCGCAGAAACCAACACCGATCCTTAACATGTACAGCAAAGAGGAGAGCATGATGCAAATCAAACTGATATTGTGACCTGCAACCGTTATTATCTCAAGCCTCGGGCCCCACGTTGGGCGCCAAAAAGGACTGTCGTGGTTTAGCCCCAGCCGGCAACTAAGCACCACGCAGCCGCTCGCTCACTCTCCCTCCCACAGCGGGACGGGGGAGAGAATTAGGAAAAACCTCGTGGGTTGAGATAAACACGGTTTAATAGGACAGAAAGAAAAAAGGGAACAATAATGATAATACCAACAAAGGAATGTATAAGAACAAGTGATGCCCAATACAGCAATTGCTCACCACCCCGTGATCGACAGCCCGTCCCCGAGCAGCGATTTCCGCCCCCCCGGCCAACTCCAGTTTATGTACTGGGCATGACGTCGTATGGTAGGGAATATCTCTTTGGCCAGTCTGGGTCAGCTGTCCCGGCTGTGTCCCCTCCCAGCTCCCCGTGCACCCCCAGCCTGCTCGCTGGCAGGCCAGCACAAGAAGCTGGACTGTCCTTGACGGCTCAGCAACAACCCAAAACATCAGCACATTATCAACAGTTCCTCATCCCAAATCCAAAACACAGTCTCACACTAGCTTCTGTGAGGAAAACCAGCTCTATCCTGGCTGAAACCAGGACAGTAACTGTAGGAACTCTAGTAAGTGGAAGGCAGGAACAGGTTTTTGTAGAGGGCCTTCTGTTCCCCCCCCGACCTTGATGTAATTGGAAACAAGGCTTTGCTTCCGAGTCCTACGATCCTATATTTATTCTCTTGTTTCTGATGTGCTAATTCTGGCTTCACTTCTGAATGATTTCTCTTCAGCTTGTCAAACAGCTTGAATAGCAACTTGTAGTTTTCCTGTAGGTAACTGCTATAGAACCCATAACTAATGACGGAGGAGCCAGCGTGAGCACTAGGCACCTACATCGGAGTCTGCGATGGCTCTTTGGAGTGGCAGCAGTGGCTACAGATGCTGGTCATCTACTTCTGGTTGACCTTTGCTTGGATGTTTTGTCTTGCTGTCAGAATGAAGCAGAAGCATTGGGTAAGCTTGCAGGTTTTAAACTCGAATTTGAAAGGAAGGAAAGGTGTGTCTTTTAATAAACAATACGCATCCCACTTTGAAGATACTAGTGTGCAGACATTTACGACTGCTGATTGCAGATGGTGGTTTGACACCGTATAGTCCTCAACTGATTAAGAACGGGAGCGGCTTAATACTCCTCCCAGTGCTCTAAATGCCTCCCTCCCACCCCGACCCCTATGTCGCTATGATTCTTGCCAGTGAGGTGTAGGAATTGTAGCATCTGAGTCAGATGAGTGGCGTCAGATAGTTCTTAATGTTCTTTGAACACATCCAGCATGGAAATAGCAAGAGAAGTGTTGCATAAACGGGTGTTTTGCCTGGCACGGTAGAAGTAGATTATACCTGTTGTCACGTCAGTGTTTAAAATGGCATACCGCATTCATTTATGGTGTGGTTTTGTGTGTGTAGATCTAGAAGTCGTCACTAGAATCCCTGCTGGAGTTCCACAAAGAAGAGAAACTGTGACCAGAGAAGGAAGACATCTCTGTTTCCAGTTACAAAATCCTTCAGGAGCAGCAATATCAACCCTGTGCTACATAAGCAGAAGCAATCAGCTCGTTGTGGGTTTTTCAGATGGCTACCTGTCACTATGGAGTATGAAAACGTTGCAGCGGGAGTAAGTAGGCCTGTACCCTTGACCATGCCAGGACGGGGAGGGGTCTCCATTTTCTTGCTGAAGGAAGTATGTTAATTTAGGAGAGAGACCTTTTTCAGGGACTGGAATTTTGATTATAACCTTGGAATGTTTGGAAATCCTCTTCTGAGACACCTGCTAAGTCCTACATGGATTAAGTGGACCGCCTTCTCCCCCATGGACTAGCATTGTTTTCCTTCTTGTGCCTGTGGATTGAGGAATCGTGGAAAGCATGCTCCTTTGGGGTGACGTCAAGCAGTTAGGGTGTGATAGAGCTGTGTTTTGCCTGGGACGGTAGAAGTAGCTTATACCTGTTGTCACGTCAGTGTTTAAAATGGCATACCGCATTCATTTATTGTGTGGTTTTGTGTGTGTAGATCTAGGAGTCGTCACTAGAATTCCTGCTGGAGTTCCACAAAGAAGAGAAACTGTGACCAGAGAAGGAAGACATCTCTGTTTCCAATTACAAAATCCTTCAGGAGCAGCAATATCAACCCTGTGCTACATAAGCTGAAGCAATCAGCTCGTTGTGGGTTTTTCAGATGGCTACCTGTCACTATGGAGTATGAAAACGTTGCAGCGGGAGTAAGTAGGCCTGTACCCTTGACCATGCCAGGACGGGGAGGGGTCTCCATTTTCTTGCTGAAGGAAGTATGTTAATTGAGGAGAGAGACCTTTTTCAGGGACTGGAATTTTGATTATAACCTTGGAATGTTTGGAAATCCTCTTCTGAGACAACTGCTAAGTCCTACATGGATTAAGTGGACCGCCTTCTCCCCCATGGACTAGCATTGTTTTCCTTCTTGTGCCTGTGGATTGAGGAATCGTGGAAAGCATGCTCCTTTGGGGTGACGTCAAGCAGTTAGGGTGCGATAGAGCTGAGTTCTGTAAGACAGTGTGTCCTCTCGGTAGGATTCAGTGAAACCAGGAAATGTGTGTATTTTGATGAAAGAGATTTTAGAAATTATGTTGCAGCACCAGTTGCTGCCATTGGGGCATACATGGAAAGGCTTAAGTATGTTAAGAATGCGCTTTTGGTGATAATATTCTTTAAAGTGTCCAGGATGAAACTAGTGAGACATGAAAAACCAGTAGCTGATCTGTGCCAGAAGGCAGATTCTTTCCTGCATTTCAGCCTTGACCGACGTAGGGGTTGACCCCTTCCAAGGCAACGATGCATGTGAATGAAAGTTTACTTGGAAGACTTGCAGATGAGGATAAGGGACACGTAAAGCTATAAGCAATAGAAAAATGAAGAGAAGATTTTAACTCTGCCACAGAGCAATCGCACTTGAAATACTTGACCAAATTCAGATAGGGATTCCCTTAAGCACATCTGCAGTGACTGACCAGAAACTATTGGATGCATAAAAAGACAGTGGAGGAATAGTTAGGGGGCAAGAATGGATTGTGAAGGTGCAGATATGGTTCAGAAGCCTGGAAGAAAAAATGGTTTACGTCGTCCAAGTGAAGAAATGAGGAACTACATCTGTTTGGTGCCATTTTAGATTTGTTCAGGAGCTATGCTGCTTTTTAAGTTCAATATTGAAGTAGGCTACAAGAGCAGGACCAATCTTCTGCGTGGCAGCTGAAGTAGTCATTTATGTTCCTTGTCCTCAGGCAGAGTAGGATGTTAGCCCAGGTTATTGCATTTGATGGACAGTAATTTCCTCACCTCCTGACTGTTGCATAAAACGTAGTGGCTTCCTTGACTCACTTGTCTGAGCCGGAAGTATGACCTTTTGTGCTTTGAGGATAAGCATGTACGGTGCTCTTTTCTCAGAAGATGCTTCTGCCCTTCTGCAAACAGTTTGTGCCAGCGGGCTGACCTTTCTTCTTTTTTCTTGAACCCTGTAGGCACCGCTCCCAGCTTGAAGGAGGAAGGATTCCTGTCTATGCTGTCACTTTTCAAGAGCCTGAGAACGATCCTCGCAAGTGTTGCTACTTGTGGGCTGTTCCGTCTACACAAGAAAGGTGAATTGAAACTTACTGGAAGCCACTGACTTTTTTTTTTAATATATTTGTTGACATACAGTTGGTACATGTGTATTGCTTTTGTTTATGTAGCTGTGTGGGAGGTTGTCTGAGGTAGGGAAGGTGTTACGCTTCCAAGGCAAATTTGACAGGCTTTAACGGACGTGAAGAGGGACCTAGTAGTTCCTACCTCCTGAAAAGAACGCAAAGCAACAGCAGCTGTATCTTTGTGCTTGCGTTCTTAAATGATTTCCTTTGTTTCTTGACGACTGCTTCATGGCTTGTTTGATATTCGCACCGCGGTATTAAATTACCGTTAAAAGTAGTTGAGGCTGCAGATCTAGCCCAGTAAACGTGCCGATGTAACAGCCTGCTGCCCCTAAAGGAGGGAGGTGACAGTATTGCCGATTCCCTTGCGGCAACTCTAGCAGTCTTTGGAGCCTTCATGAGCCAGTTCGGCTCAGCTGGCAGAGAACGATCACTGGTCAGCAGAAAAGTCACTGGTTGCCTGCTGGGCTAATGAATCAAATCAGTATGTGGAAGGGTGCAGTGTATGCAAGAGAGGGACTGGAACTTTGGTGGGAAGGGACAGGGAGAAAGAGCTCTCTCTTCCAGCACCGGGAAGCTATTTAACCAGCTCAGGTGTTCATGGAGCGGCAGTCTGCTTCAGTTTGACTTTAAAGCAGTTTTGATCGAGAGCTCTTCACTGTGAAGAACTATCTCCAACACTCTTTAGTCCATGCAACATGCTAAAGCCTCCAAATTGTATGGTTAGCATTTGCCCCTCAAGGTGTGCTAGTGTCAGAACGTCCTCCTTTATGTTTTAGCAGCTAAATGTGACCAATCGTGATGTTTTGGGAAGTGGTGTTTTTCTTTTCAGCAAGAGCACACTCTTAAGAATACTTCAGTCTAGATCTAATAAAATGATAATGAGGACTACAAAGCAGCTTTGTCATCAAATTTCCTCATTTTTACCTTTTTCAGTGAAGGTGATGTTGTGAGTTTACATCTGTTGCAGTTAGAATTTGGTGACAGAAAACGCCTGGCATCAGGACAAGTCATGTATGAGGTAAGACATGCATGTATGTGAGAGGAAGAAAACAGTCATTTTCTCTAAGTGCGTATCAGTTAAGTTGTCAGGGCTAATAGTTACCATCACAATTCCGAGACCTCTAAAAAAAGAAATGGTTTGCTGAGCTTCTCAGGCATGGCCTACGGCCATACCTTTTGAAAACAAGCCATACAATTGTATACTGCAGTGTCGTGTGTTCCAGCTAGATTCGTCTGCAAAGGGCCCGTATAAATTCAATTCCTGAAGAAGCAGCAGCTTTTACCTGTAAAATTATTCTTGACTGAAACACCAAATTAATGGCACGTAGGAAGAGAAGACAGGGCTTTGAGTAGCTTTGCTTAACCAAACCGCAGGCTTGAATAAGCTTCTGTCTGTCTCTCTTTTTTAAAATACGGCCCCCCCCGCCTCTCTCTCTCCCCCCCTCATGTCCTTTTCTTTGTTTTTATATTCTTGTTTTTCTTTTGAGCTCTGCAAGCTGGACTTGGAATGAAGTGTAGTTACAGCGTCTCTTAAGTGTTGATCCTGAAGCTTAGTAGCTGTAAAGGTAACCCTTTCTACTTTTTGGCTGGGTCACCTATGCAGTCTACTCTTAAAGCCAGCAAAATATGTACATACAGTAAAGAGTGGTATGACTTGGTCAGAAGAGCATACATAAATTTTTAGAACTGGCTTCAAAGGTGTTGTATTTAAAATATAGATGAGGTATCATGATATTTCTGATATCTAACAGATGTAAGCTGCATCTGTATAATGTATAGTTGTCTTCAGTAGCATGCTTGGAAGTCTTCCAAAGCCTTTTTGAGGGGAAAGTAATCTCACTTCAGAGGAAGTTTTTCCTCCTATTTTGATACTTTCTCATGCATGTCCTCAATAGGTGTGGAATGAAATAGGGGTGGTTCGTTTCTAAACACTCGTGGTACGTGTTCTTATTTTGACTGTGCGTTTTGATTTTCTGCATGAGCTTGGGTTTGGACCTTTTTGGTTTTCCTGCTGTACAGGAAAGCTGCTTCCTCTTGTAAGGAAGCAACATCCAACTTGTAAGCGTTGCTTTTGACTAGGTAAAGGTTGGGTGTTTGGAAAAGGTGGTATTTCTTTAAAATGCATTCTCTCTCACGGTGACAAAGTAGAAATATCTTCACGTGATTCAGCATGATCTAGATATGGATGTCTTCTCTTTATCTCTGCTTATGCGCTGTGTTTTTTTATGACATAACAATACCATGCTGTAGAGGAGAAGAGCACCTGGATGGGGTTTTTTAGCTGTAAGTGGGCTTTCTCTGCAGTTCTCTGCTGCATCTCTTGTAGTGCTCTAAGCACTTTGGCAGGTTGATAGGAGAAGGTTTCTTTGTTTCATATCTTTATCTTAGTCTTGTTTCATATCTTTATCAACGACCAGGATGAGGGGATCGAGCGCACCCTCGGTAAGTTTGCGGACGACACCAAGCTGGCCGGGAGTGTTGATGCGCTCAAGGGTAGGAGGGCTGTGCAGAGGGATCTGGACAGGCTGGATCACGGGCCGAGGCCAACTGTATGCGATTCAGCAAGGCCAAGTGCCGGGTCCTGCACTTGGGTCACAACAACCCCATGCAACGCTACAGGCTTGGGGAAGAGGGGCTGCAAAGCTGCCTGGTGGAAAAGCACCTGGGGCTGCTGGTTGACAGCCGGCTGAACATGAGCCAGCAGTGTGCCCAGGTGGCCAAGCAGGCCATCAGCATCTTGGCTTGTCTCAGAAACATTTGGCGCAGCAGGAGCAGGGAAGGGATCGTGCCCCTGTACTTGGCCCTGGTGAGGCTGCACCTGGAATCCTGTGTTCCGTTTTGGGCCCCTCACTACAAGAAGGACGTTGAGTTACTGGAGTGTGTCCAGAGAAGGGCAAGGAAGCTGGTGAAGGGTCTGGAGCAGAAGTCTTGTGAGGAGCGGCTGAGGGACCTGGGGTTGTTTAGTCTGGTGGAAAGGAGGCCGAAGGGAGACCTTATCACTCTCTACAAGTACCTGAAAGGAGGTTGTAACGAGGTGGTTGTTGGTCTCTTCTCCCAGGTAACTAGTAATAGGACGAGAAGAAAGGGCCTCAGGTTGTGCCATGGGAGGTTTGGACTGGATATTAGGCAAGATTTCTTGACCAAAAGGGTTGTCAAGCGTTGGAACAGGCTGTCCAAGGAAGTGCCTGAGTCACCATCCCTGGAGGTATTTTAAAGATGTGTAGATGTGGCACTTAGGGTCATGGTGTAGTGGTGGACTTGGCAGTGTCAGGTTTATGGTTGCACTCGATGATCTTACAGGGTCTTTTCCAACGTAAATGATTCCATGATTCTGTGATCTGCCTGCACATTTTTTCCTCTCTAAATCTAATACGCTCCTACTCCTACAAGTTCTTAAAGCAATTAGCTTTCCTTGTCCATATACGCAGTTAAAGCACTTATGATGACTTTCATTATCTTGCAATAATTAAATATACGTCTCTGGGTTTACAAATTCAGTTATGCTCTGACCATATCTTTGAGCCTGCTGCAGTGATAACTTTCATAGCCTTTTGCTTTGACTGTGGTATTCACCTTCCCTCTCTTCCTTCTTATGGCCTTAACTTACGTCTGATGTCACAAAGACGACACTTGCATGATCTTTCTAGGCTACTTCTGTTTATTATCTTTGACTTAGTCCTGAAGCAGCAACTTTCATCTCTTTTGTGATGCCATCCCCTACCAAGAGCTTGTCAAAGTCTAATAAAAACACCTTTGGGTTGAGAGAGCTGAAGTGTAACATTGGGAATGTTTTATGTTAAAATCTTTATTCCAATTGCCTGTTTGCTGGGTTTGGCTTTTTTTTAAATTAATTTTTTGTGCTAATTGATTTCTTTCATTCTGAATATGCTGGAAAGGAGCTATTCTTAAAACCTGTGATTGACTCAAATCTGGAAATTAATAATGCCAGCTGATTGACATGAGTGTACACGATAAATAGTTGTATGCTTTCTGAAAGTAGCACTGTACGTGTCCCTAGCATTTTTTTTTTCCCTAAACTATTTGTCTAGCTAAATGTCTTGATCAACTCTTAATGTCTGGAAAACTTAATTAGCTAATAATTGTGTGTTTGCTTTGGCTTAGAGCTGGTACCATTGGAACAAGAAAAAGGGGCAGTATGACTGAAACCTATCACAGAGATGTTTGCTATTCCAGACATTTTTTTGATTATTCTTCGTAAGTGTTGTGTTTCATGGGAGATAGAACAGAATGAAGCCAAAACAGAAAGTGGTGTTTTAAAAATATCAGAGAGACCTTCTTTTCCACACATGAGAAGCAATGTGTTATCTTTTACAGTAATATCTCCCGAGACCAGTGTGTCAGTCTTCACTTGGCAAGTGAATACATGTGGTCGGGGAAAACCATCTGCTTATTTGGCTGTATTTGACATTAATCGCTGGTATCATGCTCAAATGCCAGATTCACTAAGGTAGGTTTTTCTTATGTTGTTTTCAATACCCCTCCAAAAAATTCATTTGAATGCCGGCCTTTAGCTTATGCACTTGTTTTCTTTAAGGCCAGAAGAATTCCTTCATGACTGCCCCTACTTTGGGTTGTGGTCACTGGACACTGTGATAAGCATGACTTCTCCAAACCTCCTTTTGGATATTCTGGTACATGAGCGGAGTCTAAGTCGGGGAGCTCGTCCTTCTTATCCACCACCTGAGCAGTTTTTCCACCCAAGGAACTATAGTTTTGGTAGGTATTTCACTGTTTTTGGTTGTGAAATTGGTTCTCCTGTCCATTGTTTGTCAGTCAAAAACCAAACCAAAAAACCGCAACCCCTCTGTCCCGAACTCTGATTACGTTGCACTAACAAGGTATTTAATATTGTGAAACGTCTCTGACAGTCTGCTGAGTTTTGGGTTTTGGTGCTCTTGTCATGTAGCCTGTGAAGTGGTGGCGGTCATAAAACGAAATGACTTTGAACTGAAGCTCAAAGCACAGCGCCTCAATAGCACTAGAGATAAAATTTCTGCACGCAGTAATTGTTTTTTAAAACAGGTTTCTAAGTGATCTGATGAAGAAAATGGGTCCTCAGTTATGTCTTTCCAGACACTGGTATTTAAAAAATGTAAACTGGTCATAACCTGGCGACGGGCTACGGAGCGAAGGATCGCGCCGGGGGACCCTTCCTGAAGTGGCCAAACCGCGAAGGCGGCAGCGCAGGAGAGAGCGAGCGCCCCGGCTCCCCCCCTCCCCAGGCCGGCGGCGCGGGCTCCTGACGCGCGGCAGCTCTGACTCAGCGTGGGCGGGGCCTAGAGCGGCGGCAGCCAAAGCCCCCCCGCCTACAAGAGCAGCGCCAGCCAGCGCGAGCGAGCCGGTGCGCGGCAAACAGGGCGGGCAAACAGGATGTGGCGTGTCAGAAGGACGTAGCGCGTCAGTTTGCGTGTCAGTTCGCGCGGCTAGGGCGTGCAGGGAAGGCGTGCGGGCGGGGCGCAGTTCCCCCTCGGCACTAGAGGTTCTCTGGAAGTGGCCATCGTCCTCCCCAGAGGAGGCTCAGCCATGGTTGCCACTCGGCTGAAAACCGTGGCCAGAAAGAATGTGGCAACACAGGCAGAGCTCCTGCTCAGGCACGCGGCTGTCCAAGTATCTGGCTGCAAAGAGTGCCTGAGCCTGTTGGTTGTACCAGAGACCAACGGGGACACCACCTGTGTGTGGTGCGACCAGGTGAGTGACCTGCTCAGCCTGGTGGCAGAGCTGAAAGAGGAAGTGGAGAGGCTGAGGAGCATTAGGGAGTGTGAGAGAGAGAGAGATTGGTGGAGCTGCACCCGGCCATCCCTGAAGCAGGGGCAGCTGGTGAAGGCTCCACAAGCAGCAGGGGATCCCCTGTCCTCTTGCTGCTGGGCAGAAGAAGGGGACCTAAGAGATGAGGGGAAATGGAAGCAGGTCCCTCCTTGGAGAGGCCGGCGAAACCCCTGCCGGCCTCCCTCACCCTCCCAGCTGCCCTTACACAACAGGTATGGGGATCTGGAACGTGAGGGCCAGGAACATGAGGACCTTGACGAAGGTCCAGCCAAGGCGGTGCCTAGGGTGAGTCAGCCAGCCCCACACATCAAGACTTCCTCTGTTAAGAAAAAAAGGAGGGTAATTGTCATAGGTGACTCCCTTCTGAGGGGTACAGAGGGCCCAATATGTCGACCAGACCCAACTCACAGGGAAGCCTGCTGCCTCCCCGGGGCCTGGGTGAGAGACGTCACCAGGAAACTCCCTGGTCTGGTTCGGCCCACTGATTATTACCCACTGTTGGTCCTGCAGGTTGGCAGGTTGCACTAAGAAGCCCAAAGGCAGTCAAAAAGGACTTGAGAGCACTAGGGTGACTGGTCGATGGAGTGGGAGCACAGGTAGTGTTTTCATCAATCCCTTCAGTGACAGGGAAGAACGCTGAAAGGAACAGGAAAGCACACCTGATGAACACATGGCTCAGGGGCTGGTGCTGTCATCAGAATTTTGGGTTTTTTGACCACGGGGCGGTTTACACGGCACTGGGCCTCCTCGCAGCAGATGGAGTGCAACTGACTCCAAGGGGCAAAAGGATTCTTGCTTATGAACTGGCAGGCCTCACTGAGAGGGCTTTAAACTAGATTTGAAGGGGGGAGGCGATAAAACCAGGCTCACTAGAGTTGAGCCTAGGGGTGGCGTGCCAGAGTTGAAATCGATAGCCCAGCTCAGGTGCATGTACACCAATGCACGTAGCATGGGCACCAAACAGGAGGAGCTGGAAGCCATTGTGCAGTGGGACAGCTATGATGTAGTTGCCATCACAGAAACATGGTGGGATGCTTCTCATGACTGGAGTGCTGCGATGGATGCCTATAAGCTCTTCCGAAGGGATAGGCAGGGAAGGAGAGGTGGTGGGGTGGCTCTGTATGTTAGGGAGTGTTTTGGTTGCATAGAAATCAATGATTGTGAAGACCAAGTAGAGTGCTTAAGGGTAAGGATGAGGGGGAGGGCCAGTGAGGCAGATATCTTGCTAGGAGTCTGTAACAGACCACCCAACCAGGACGAAGAGGCAGATGAGACATTCTATAAGCGACTGGCAGAAGTCTCCCATTCGCTGGCCCTTGTTCTTGTGGGGGACTTCAATCTACCGGACATCGGCTGGAATTATAACACGGCAGAGAGGAAACAATCTGTGAGGTTCCTGGAGTGTGTGGAGGATAACTTCCTGACACAGCTGGTGAGTGAGCCCACCAGGGGAGGTGCCTTGCTGGACCTGCTGTTTACAAACAGAGAGGAACTGGTGAGAGATGTGGTGGTCGGAGGCTGTCTTGGGCTTAGCGATCACGACATGATAGAATTCTCAGTTGTGAGCGAAGTAAGGAGAGGGGTCAGCAAAACTGCTGCCATGGACTTCCGGAGCACAGGCTTTGGCCTGTTCAGGTCACTGGTTGAGAGAGTCCCTTGGGAGACAGTCCTGAAGGACAAAGGGGTCCAGGGAGGCTGGACAGTCTTCAAGAAGGAAATCTTAAAGGCGCAGGAGCAGGCAGTCGCCATGTGCCGTAAGAAGAGCTGGCAGGGAAGGCGACCGGCCTGGCTGAACAGGGAGATTTTGCTGGGATTCGGGGAAAAGTGGAGAGTTTATCATCTCTGGAAGAAGGGGCGGGCAACTCACGAAGAGTGCAAGGATCGAGCAGGGACAAAATTAGAAAGGCAAAAGCCCAGCTAGAGCTCAGTCTGGCCACAGTTGTAAAGGATAACAAAAAATGCTTCTACAAATATATTAACAACAAGAAGAGAGGCAAGGAGAATCTCCATCCCCTAGTGGATATGGCAGGGAACATTGTCTCCAAGGACGAGGGCAAGGTTGAGGTACTTAATGCCTTCTTTACCTCGGTCTTTAATAGCCAGTCCAGGTATCCGCAGGGTATTCAGCCCCTGAGCTGGAAGATGGGGATGGACAGCACAATAACCCACCCATAATCCAGGAGGAAGCAGTTAAGGACATGTTAAACAACCTGGACCCCCACAAGTCTATGGGATCCACCTGAGAGTACTGAGAGAGCTGGCGAAGGAGCTTGCCAAGCCACTCTCCATCGTTTATCAGCAGTGCTGGTTCACAGGGGAGGTCCCAGAAGACTGGAGGCTTGCCAACGTGACGCTCGTCTACAAGAAAGGCCGGAAGGAGGATCCTGGGAACTACAGGCCTGTCAGCCTCACCTCCGTACCGGGGAAGATCATGGAGCGGTTGGTCTTGAGAGTGCTCACAGGGCATGTGCAGGACAACCAAGGGATCGGGCCCAGCCAGCAGGGGTTCATGAAAGGCAGGTCCTGCTTGACCAACCTGATCTCCTTCTATGACCAGGTGACCCGCCTAGCGGATGAGGGAAAGGCTGTGGATGTTGTCTACCTGGACTTTAGTAGAGCCTTGGACAGCGTCTCCCACAGCATTCTCCTGGAGAAACTGGTGGCTCGTGGCTTGGATGGGTTTACTTTTCGCTGGGTGAGGAACTGGCTGGAAGGCCGAGCCCAGAGAGTTGTGGTGAATGGCATTAAATCCAGCTGGCGGCCAGTCAGGATTTAATGTTCCCCAGGGCTTGGTTCTGGGGCCAGTCTTGTTCAATATCTTTATAGATGATCTGGATGAGGGAATCGAGTGTTCCCTCAGTAAGTTTGCAGATGACACCAATTTGGGTGGCAGTGTTGATCTGCTGGAGGGTAGGAGGGGTCTGCAGAGGGATCTGGACAGGCTGGATCGATGGGCAGAGGTCAACTCTGTATGAGGTTTAATAAGGTAAAGTGCCGGGTCCTGCACTTTGGCCACAACAACCCCATGCAACGTTACAGGCTTGGGGAGGAGGGGAGGAGTGGCTGGAGAGCTGCCCGGTGGAAAGGGACCCGGGGATGCTGGTTGACAGCCGGCTGAATATGAGCCGGCAGTGTGCCCATGTGGCCAAGAAGGCCAACAGCGTCCTTGCCTGTCTCAGAAATAGTGTGGCCAGCAGGAGTAGGGAAGTGATTGTGCCCCTGTACTGGGCACTGGTGAGGCCGCACCTCGAATAGTGTGTTCAGTTTTGGGCCCCTCACTACAAGAAGGATGCTGAGGTGCTGGAGCGTGTCCAGAGAAGGGCAACCAGAAGCTGGTGAGGGATCTGGAGCACAAGTCTTGTGAGGAGCGGCTGAGGGAACTGGGGTTGTTTAGTCTGGAGAAGAGGAGGCTGAAGGGAGACCTTATCACTTTCTACAACTACCTGAAAGGGGGCTGTGGCGACGAGGGAGCTGGTCTCTTGTCTCAAGTAACCAGTGATAGGACGAGAGGAAATGGCCTGAAGTTGCGCCAGGGGAGGTTTAGATTGGATATTAGGAAAAATTTCTTCACCGAGAGGGTCGTCAAGCATTGGAACAGGCTGCCCAGGGAGGTGGTCGAGTCGCCATGTCTGGAAGTGTTCAAAAAACATGTGGATGTGGCGCTTCAAGACATGGTTTAGGGAACATGGTGGTGCTAGATTGATGGTTGGACTTGATGATATTGAAGGTCCTTCCCAACCTTAGTGATTCTGTGATTCTGTGATTCTGTAATTGCTTTTGCAGATGGTACGTGCTTGCTGAAATGTGGAGTTGTTCATGTGACTTGCACCGGCTTCCAGAAGGAGGTGATCTTTTACTGTATCTTTACTGAGAATGTCAAGTACCTTGTCTAAGTTTTCTGTTGCACAGCTTTGAGTGTCAGCGACCGTTTTATGCTTGTGCTGCCCATCCACGTGCATAATTGCAGTTGTGTCCTGCCAGTTTTATGCAAAGGGTAATGTTTTAGGTGCACTCTTGGGGCTGTAAAACTACCATTGTCTCCTGTTGAAGCACGGTCAGGGATTGAATGTCTAGAAAGGAATAGAACGCTGCTCCCGGAGCAAGAACAAAGATGCTGTGGAAGTCAGGGAAAGCTGTTACTTCTTTACTACCCCTCAGTGGAACTGCCTGCATAGTCCTGAGTTAGGGTTTTGATCCCCGGTTAACTTGAAAAAGGTGGACAGAATGGAGAAAGTGGAAAATTATTTAACTGTTGGAGAAGAAATGAAATGTTTTTTTTCTCCCAAACTTGGCCGAAGTATAAGTTCGGAGCCACTGCGCAGATTGTGACAAAGAACTTTGCATTAAGTTTGAGCTCACCAAATATTTCCAACATGCATCAGCTTCTGCACAAACAAGCATAGAAAGGATCTTCCAAAGTGTGATTTGAAGTTGTGTGTTAGTTTTAGCTTACATAGAACGTATTTTGTGTCAGCATTCATGGAAACAGAAAGGCCTGTATATTGACAGAGAAGCTAAACAATGCTTAACTAAGCATTGCAAGGGCTGATAGGTTGTTGTACAGGATTTTTTTAAAGAATCTGTAATGGTTTGTCTGCCAGCTTTAAGACTCTACGTAGTACCACTTACTCAGATTGCAAACCTAAAGCATATTACTGATGCAAGCTTTCTGACAGTTTACCTGAACATTTCTATTATTGCTCTTAGTGGTTACCCAGAACCTCGGTGACTGAATAATAATGCTGTCTTAATCTGTAATGCTCGATTGATGTTTCAGACCTTGAAATTTTTAAAGAAACAGGCTCCTTCAATAAGAGAAGCCATTCATGAGAGCTACAATAGGTGTCTTGTAGCTGGCTTGCTGTCTCCGAGACTAGTTGATGTTGAGCCATCCAGTTTGAGTCAGGTGAGTGCACATCAGGGAATCAAGGGGGAAATACGTCCATCTTGAGCCTGACTGGCAACAGCCCCAGCAGATCTGTCTTTAGAGACCCGTCTTGTAATCCTGTGCCACAGATAGGCACAAGGAAGTGTGCAGTCCGTGCTGGTCATGCGCAGCAGAAAGCGTCTTTCCCTCAGAACGACCTTGATCCCCATCACTTTCTCAAGCGTTAGGTCCAGTGCAGTAGCTGACGAGGGGGGTGTCTCACTCGGATGCGAGCTATTGCACACATCAGCTTGCTGCACTAAACAGGATCATTTGCTTCCAAGGAAGTGGGCTGTGGTAAACAACTCCTGTTGTCAGCTCTACGTGACAGTTTCATCACTGCTTGCCCTCATTTCCCCTTCGTCAGCAGGCTTTTCTGCAGCCTCTCAAAGCAGATCTTCACCTCGGTAGCCTTTGCCTTGTGCTACAGTAGCCCAGTTTTCTCCTCTTAGACGGCCCTCTTTTTTCTGCAACACCTTAATCACCTTTGTCTTATGACACCCACGACCTTCTGTCTGCTTTCTCCCCCCAGAGTGACTTCACCCCCCTCTGTCATAGGTTTCCCATCTGCAGTGCACCTCCCTTTCTCTCTCATCTGAAGAGTTTCATGAGAGATGGAGCCTATGTGGTGCACAGCCCATCTTCCCCCAGGCAGGAACTAAGCTGAAGGATCAGCTAGCTAGTCATTGCCCAGTGGAGCAACTAGTAGGACAGGGAGAGCAGTCAGCAGTCTTCCTGCTGGCCTCATCTTCCTGTCTCCTGGATTCTTCACCAGATTTGTGGAAGCGTGGTAGGGCAGAGAACACTTCTGCACAGGGTGGTAGCTAAAATAAATTTCTTGGCAAGCTGGCATAGCGTGTAGACTGTTTCCTTTGCAAGCCTGATGTAGACTCTTACATTCAAATGAGATATTCTGATCATGACTCCAGTTTGGAAATAACTTGGTAAATCAAGAACGTTTTTAATACCCTTTGCTACCTCTTTGTCGTTCAGAGACCTGTGATGCATTTGAGCAGGGATTTCTTTTGCATGTTAGTAAGACAAATTTCAGAATTGTGGTCAAGAAGCTTGGTTAGGAGTTTTGTTGGCCACCGTAAGCAGTATTTGGTGTGTTTCACTTGTCTGAAACCCGTTTTCAGAAAAAGGTGGGAATACCCCATATGTATTCTAATGTGTAGAAATTGCTTTGGGTGTAATGAATATGCCTAGAAGGGAAGGATACTTTTGAATGTGTTTAAAAGCAAACAAACAAACAACGAACCTAAAAGAAAAAAGTAAAAATTTATGAAGGATCATTTCACCGGAGAGAAGTATCAGAACACCAGCTGAATTAAGCTGCTACTTCGTGTTGCGTGTCTGTGCATTATCCTTGTAAAGGATTACCACTACATGATAATGAGCACAGATAGTTCTGTGCGATGAACTTCTTGCAATCAGTTAACTTTTTGCTTTACGCTTTTCATGGAACAGAACAATCGTGATCCTCGTTTGAGAGAGCGAGCGGTTACCAGAAATTCCACAGTAGACCAATATGGCAAGATCCTGCCTAGAGTTCAAAGGAAGCTGGCTGTGGAGAGAGCCAAGCCTTACCGTTTGCCTTCATCCGTCTTAAGTGAAGGTACTTTTTAGGGGTTGAAATAAAAAGGAGAACTAACCACGGCTTTGATTACACAAGGCTGATGTTTTTTCCCTTTTGCTTTTTTTTGGTCACAAGACCAACATCATTGTCAACAGTAACAAAACAAGCTAACGCAGGAAATGTGCATTCTTTCATCCGTAATGTATTTTCAAAAATTAGGGACTTTTGGGTGGGATTTAAGCAGCCAACCAGTTTCTCACACTATGCTAGGTAAGCAGCCTTTTCACAGTGTTTAGTCTTGAGCTACGTGTTGGGAGAGAGAGGGAAAAATCCATTTGAATGACGCTAGTCTTTCGGAGGGAAGGTGCGCCTGAACAAAGATTTGTTTGGCTGTTTTGCGCGTACGATATGTAACAGCGAAGAAACAACACAGCATAAGTAATAGCTGGAGAGAGTTTTTCTGCTACAATGATCTTGTAAACACATATATTTGCATATTTATGATGGCAATGTGTTTACAGAATTTAAGATAGCTGAAAGTAAAGCTATGATTCCCGTCCAAGCTATTGGTGTACGGATTTTGATAGACTTGATCACGTGACCAAATAGTACTCTTTTACCTCCAGTTTCTACCTCGTTTCTGCCTTTTTTACCCAAAAACCAGGCAGAATTGTAAAGAGCAGAAAACAGGCTAGCAGCTGTCTGATGATTTTCCTCCAGGTGGTACGGTCAACTAAATTTGAGTTCTGATACGTACGGGCTTCAGGGGATTGAAAGTCACATTTTCCTTTTAAATCTAGTCCTAGAGCTACGGAACCACCAGCCGTAACACATCCTCTCCCTGACGCAGAGTTGCGCGATGCATTTGTTGTGACACCAGTTACAAAATGTTCACCAAACTCTTCCAGGTGTAGTAGATCTACAGAACGACTATTTCAAAAAGGTGTTGTTTCTCATATATATATGTGGGGGGGGGGGAGTGTGTGGGAGTGTGTCTATACTCTCAGTGTTTGCAAAGTGTTCTGTTTGCATTTAGTTTTGTATCTGTTAAAGAAAAGGCCAACTCAGGGACACAACTAAGTGGAGAATTTGAAGTGGTCCCAGCATTGAGATGTTGATGATTTTTCTTCTGGCATGAGAAGCACATCACTTGTGCAGCTTAAAATTGGAGTAGTCTTGCCTCAGAGGCAGTGACTTGGGAAATGAAGTATGGAATATAAAGAAATCGTTAAAAAAAGAGAAAATGCCTGTAACTGGTTCATGGGCCTGGTGAGTGAGGGCTCACCCGTATTTCTTGATTGTTGAATGTTTTTGCTAGGTATCACCTCCGATTTCTTGAACGCAGCATGATTTTTTCCCATTTTTTAATTTATTTTCCTCTTTTAAATTGTGGATCTTAACAGACCGCTGGATTTGGTGGTTCATCCTGTTCCGTCATGCTCTGCAGCACAGGGTGGTAGCGCTCAGTCACCGTGCAGAGCCCCTGCTTCATTCATGGCCTCCGGCCCACAGAAATCAAATAGCCACGGTTCCATCTCACAGAAGGATTTTTCAGGAGCATCAGAGCGGAAGTTACTGGAGACTCCTCCTGTGGTTAAGGTCGGTATTTTAAAGAACCTGTAAAAACCAGCCAAACCAAAAGCCTGTAAACTTTGTTGAAAATGAAACCAGCAAAGGGATTTGACACCAACACTGTTGGATTCAACTTGTGGTGTATTTTCAGTACGCATGTGCTTATTGTAGATACATTCCCTTTGGAAGCAGTACGTTGGGAACAGTCTTGAAGAGGGAAACCCTTTCAGTACTTTCAAATCTTTTTTGAGGTGAGGTAAGAAGCCCTCAATGCTTTTCGATGAAGAGGTCTAGGTATTTTTACAGCAATGTCACTTAATTTAGTCTAGTGCGTGGATTGATTAATGGTGAGAAAACAAGCCATTTTGCGTGGCAGTCAAAAGTGTGATTAATTTTTACACTCAGCTTTAAAAGATAGTGCTAGAATGAGAATTAATTTTGTAGCGCCTTGCTTAAGGTGATGCTTGTAAAACTTACAAACACCGGTACATATTTGTTCTTTTGTGTTTGGCTTGCTTTGACAAAAAGCGTATGCATGTTATTGGTTGTGAACTTTTTTTTTTTTTTTAAAAAAAGAGAAAGGTAACAGAAGATGCTAAAGCGCTATCTGGAGACTCAGATGAGAATCATCGTGGAGTGGTGGAGGATGCTTGGTCTGAAAGTATTGTCAGTCAAATGGTCTAACATAAACCTTTCCAGATGGAGCAACCAGATTCGTCAGAATTAAGAAGCTGGTGTGTTTCATCCTATGATAAGCTAAGATTCTGAATTTTTCAAATGTCTTCAAACGGTGTTTTAGCTGTCTTGGATTTGGACAAGAAATCAAAGGGGCATTTCATGAAAAATAATCATAAGGTGGTGGCCTTCAAAGAATAACCTGATAAAGGAACTTGGTCATTGCTGGGCTACGGTACAAACAGTTCTGTACACTTTGAGTACTCTGGAGGCATTAGAGGGCAGTCTGTATAGCCCTTGTTTGGCCTGAGCTGGCAAACTTATGCCAGTCCTGCCTACTGTCTGCAAAGGTAATTGCTGGATCTGGAGGAAGCAGGCGGTAGAAACAAGGCAGAAGAGGAGGATGTTTCTAAAACAGAACCTGTTGACATGAGAACAGGTTAGCAAGCAGTCGGGCTTCAACACCACCGGTCAATCATTAGAGAGCAGAACCAGAAGAGACCTTAGATGCATTCTTGTGGGAGAGGGGAAATGGAGTCAAGCAAGGAAAGAGCATTGCAGGAATGCGATAAATATCCAAAGAGGAATAAAAAAACTTAATACCCACTTTTAAGAAGGAGGCATGTTTTGTGATGTTTGGATGTATTAGGTCAGTAACATGTCAAGCTTAGTTTGTAAACAGAGTGTCCCTGGTCATTTTGTCTCCTTGCCTGAAACTACGCATCAGATTTCTTGCTGTACTGGGAAGAAGAATTCAGACCTCCTGTGCTTTTGAAGCCTTGGCAGCATTATTCTGGCAGATCACTCTCCTAGCTGAAATGCATAAAGGCTCACTTTAAAATCATATGAGTGTTTTAAAGGACATGATGTTAAGTGCAACAGGGAAGTCATTCATCTGCTTGTTTTTGTAGGATTTGTGGAAGAATCAAGTGCTGAATGTCTCCCCCTTTCTGAGGAAGGTAAATTGGTGTTAAAAGCTGCTGAGGCTGCTACTTCTGGGACTGCAAGCAAAGGGTAAGTTTCTAAAATCGATAACATCTTTGGGCTCAAACAACATGTAGCTGCTGGCTTTCCTGAGCAGGCTTTCACCTGAGGTTCCTGTAACTTTAGTGGCTTTGAACACTTCCTGGCAGTATTTTATACACTGAATTTCTATTTTCTGCCTGTGCTCAATTAGCATCTACCTGTTTCTGGAAGGGAAGCAGTTTTCTCGCCAGACACTTTAAAAGCTGGAACGGCTTAGTGCTAAAGAGAGAATGTAGGCAACAAAGTAAGCCTCAATTTCAAGTGGTAACAGACCCTGTTACAAACTTTTGTTCAGTTTGTTCTAAACCTGCAGTAGAGCAGTTGCACTCTTCCTACAGAAGACAAGTAAGACCTTATTGTTTAGCACAGCTCTGTTGTTATGTTACTGTCTAGCGTTAGATAGCTGGGAAGAGCATTAAATACTTGATTCAGTGAATTCACAGAATGAGTCACAAACTGAATGTAGGTACATTGGTAAAGGAACTTGTAATTTTTCTTAATTTCTTCTGTTCTGAAACCTGAAGATTTTACAGTGCTAAGGTAATTTGCACAGCTCTTCAAGGTTTGGTTTGAAGCTTCATGATGAATTTCTCTCTCTCTCTCTCTCTCTGTTCATAAAGTGAAACAAAGCACCAGAGGTCCAAGATGTCCTGCTCATCAGAAGAAAAAGCCAGGAAGCGGGCACAAAATCTCTTGGCAGACACAGAATCTGCCTCTACTCAGGAAGACATACGTCCAGGTGCGAAAGTGGAAATCCTTGATCCTCCTAGGCGAAGAACAAGAAGAGTTCCACATGCGAAACCAGAAAAAAGGGATACGCATGAGCAAACACCTGCCCAGCCAAAGGAGGAATCAACCACACCCAGGAGCACAACCAGGACAGGGCGTCGGGGCAGAAAGAGACGATCGGTATTGGAGGAGAGCACAGGGGAGGAGGCCTTCCCCTGAGGACCTGGGGACACTCCTGTGCTGCTTAAAAAGAGAAACCCATCTGCGCGTGATAAAATACTAATGGATCGTATTGCAGGAACCTGCCCGGTGTGCAACTGAGGCCTCAGATACCTGAATAGTTTAATCCCCTGTCAGAACTTCCTCTCACGGAAGACTACTCACGGGGTTGTCAGCGCAATAAATTTGTTTGCTGCGATTTCATCCGTTCCCATGTAGTTTATCAGAAGAAGCTCAGTTGTTGATTTCTGGTGGGGGCAAAACAAGCTCCAGGCAGAAGCCAATCCATAGTTCCTCATGAGTAGTTAGGCAATGCTTGTAACCTGTTAGTCTAGGCCAATCTGAACATACTATGAAGTAATAGAATTTCAAGTAGTAGGAGAGCATTTGTTTCTCCCTCCCTGACCCCGCATGAGGGAACGCTGCAGTGGGGCAGCTGCAAAGACGTGGCCCCAGAGGGACAGGTGGGCCCGAACCCTGCTGTCCTCGCTGTGTGTGCCCCCGGCCAGGCGGCGGGGTGCTGGGTGACCGTGGTGCTGCTGCTGACGCGTGGCCGAACCATCTCGGCGCAGCCGTGCTGGGGGAGGCGACTGCTTGCGGCTCTGCTCAGGAAAGCGGGCCTTGCTCCTATCAGCGCCCCCCCAGCTTTTCCCCGGGTCGTCTCTGTACCAGAGCCACAGTTTTTGGTGAACTCTGCTGTCTGAGCAATTGACGTGGTAATTTTTCCTGCTGTTGATGCCGTATTTTAAGAGATTGTTCTTGATGAAGCAATCACTAAATGTTCCGTCATAAATCTGGAGGACTGGGCAAAAATCCTCAGGGTCTGAAAGAGACGGATTGAAGGAAGGAACGTGAGTAAATCTAAGGCTAACCACGTTAGGCGAAGGGCTCTGGAGTGGAGGATTGTGCCAGGGGACCCTTCCTGAAGCGGCCAAACCGCGAAGGCGGCAGCGCAGGGAGAGAGAGAGAGTGCCCCAGCCCCGCCCCAGGCCAGCGGAGCGGGCTCCTAACGAGCGGCAGCTCTGGCTCCGCGCGGGCGGGCACAGGAGCGGCAGCAGCCAAAGCCCCTCACGTACAAGAGCAGCCCCAGGGAGCGCGGGCGACCCGCAGCGCCGCCAAGAGGGCGGGCAAACAGGACGTGGCGCATCAGTTTGCGTGTCAGTTCGTGCAGGGAAGGTGTGCGGGCAAGGCACAGTCCCCCCCCTCACTAGAGGCTCTCTGACGAGTGGTCGTCGGCCTCCCAGAAGAGGGCCGGCCATGTTCTCCACTCGGCTGAAAACCGTGGCCAGAAGGAATGTGGCGACCCAGGCTGAGCTCCCGCTCAAGCACGTGGCTGTCCAGGAGGTGTCTGGCTGCAGGGGGTGCCTGAGCCAAAGAGAAAAAAATAGACAAAAATTAGAGACAAAACAAGACAAAATTAGAAGGGCAAAAGCCCAGCTAGAACTCAGTCTGGCCACGGTCATAAAGGATAACAAAAAATGTTTTTACAAATATGTTAACAACAGAAAGCCAAGGAGAATTTCCATCCCTTACTGGATATGGCAGGGAACATTGTCACCAAGGATGAGGACAAGGCTGAGGTACTTAATGCCGCCTTTGCCTCAGTCTTTAATTGCCAGAGCAGGTATCCGCAGGGTATTCAGCCCCCTGAGCTGGAAGACGGGGATGGAGAGCACAATAACCGGCCCATAATCCAGCAGAAAACAGTTAAGGACCTGTTAAGCCACCTGGACACCCACAAGCCTATGATGGGGCCTGATGGGATGCACCCAAGAGTATGAGGGAGCTGGCGGAGGAGCTTGCCAAGCCACTCTCCATCCTTTATCAGCAGTCGTGGTTCACAGAGGAGGTCCCAGATGACTAGAGGCTTGCCAATGTGACGCCCATCTACAAGAAAGGCCAGAAGGAGGATCCTGGGAAGTACAGGTCTGTCAGCCTCACCTCCGTACTGGGGAAGATCATGGAGCGGTTGGTCTTGAGAGTGCTCACAGGGCATGTGCAGGACAACCAAGGGATCGGGCCCAGCCAGCAGGGGTTCATGAAAGGCAGGTCCTGCTTGACCAACCTGATCTCCTTCCATGACCAGGTGACCCGCCTAGCGGATGAGGGAAAGGCTGTGGATGTTGTCTACCTGGACTTTAGTAGAGCCTTGGACAGCGTCTCCCACAGCATTCTCCTGGAGAAACTGGTGGCTCGTGGCTTAGACAGGTTTACTCTTTGCTGGGTAAAGAACTGGCTGGATGGCCGAGCTCAGAGAGTGGTGGTGAATGGCGTTAAATCCAGCTGGTGGCCGGTCACAAGCGGTGTTCCCCAGGGCTCGGTTCTGGGGCCGAATTCGGGTGAATGAACTGTGTACTCCAGCACACTCCAGCACTTTGAAGAGGCATTTTTTCTCACAGAAAGTGCTATCAAATGAAAGAAGGAAGAATACAAATAAAAGAGGGGCATATGTGAAAACGTTGACTGTAAATGCTGATAGTCTTCAACCAGTTTACCTGAGTTTCTTCAAATGCTAAGTCCCGTGATGAATCAAGGGTGTTTTGAACACACTTAAGGACAGATTCTTCAGTTGTTACTTGTACAAATACCATCGACGTGGTTTTGCGAGGGTTTTCTTGCGTTGATGCTCGCGTAAGCCAGTTACTAGGATTCAAGCACCTTCATGACTGATTTTTGCAAAAATGACCTGTATCTTCTCATCTCTCTTTCTCTCTTTCTGCCTGTCTCTTTTCTTGCAAAATGTTAAGGAGAGCTAACTTGGAGCCAGATTGCTAAGACACTAGGGTTCTCCTCTTACGGTGAAGGCCTTAATGGTCTGTTTTTCCATGTGAAACCTTACCTGATTTTTGGCAGTGTTTAAAACTCCTTGAAAAGCCTCCTTCAAAAGCTAATGCCAGTTAGTACTTTTCCTGTGCTTACAGAGTGCGGCCGTGAGTGCAGCAGACACCTGTTATGAAGAAACTGTCAGCTTTACGGTGTGCTGAATGGTCCACTTTTGTAAGTGTTTCCTCTCTGGTCTTGGTGCAACTTGCAGCCAGGCACTGGTCAAAATGACAAAAGATAGCAGCTCAAAGTGATTGCCAGCTGAGGGTGCAGAAAGAGGGAATCTGTCAATAAGCAAGGGGGGCCCATTAAGAGCTGCTTCTGTATTCCTACTAACGAACGGCATCTATTTTTACAACTAAGTGGAACGACAGAAGTAACTATTTTTCCTGAGCATTCTGGGTCTCGCTCACATGTGTGACTTAACTCAGCTCCTCTCCTTCCCTTTCTCTCCCAGTAGCGCAGCACCTCTAAAACGAAGCTGTAGTTTGGGGTCCCACAGACCAAACATGGTTTGAAGCGTAGGACATAGAGACGATCCCTGCTGCCAGGCATTTGCCGTCTCTGCTTCCCAATCCCAGACCCCAGCGACAGTGCCACACGGAGCTTTTTCCTTCCTGCCCAGGAGCAGCTTGCTTCCCGGCCACTTCCCCAGTCCGTCGGCTCCTTCTGGAGGAGAAGGTTCCCTCTCTCCTCGCCTTTGCTCTCCTCCTGCCCTTCCTGGGGCTCGGGATGGAAAACCGCTCTCTTTGCCATCCTTTCAGTCAGGTTTCCGCTGGCACTCCAGCACTAATTCCTTCCTATTCCAGCTCCCATAAAACGAGGTGCCATAAAACACGTCTGTTATCCCGAAGCGGATCAGGGCTCAGTGACCCTGTAGCCGCAGCAGCCGGGCTGTTAGCAGGTGCCAGGAGCAGAAGGTTTAATGTTTCCAGCACCAGTTCAGTCCTGCAATGTGCTGACTTGCTTTCATGTGCCGATGAACGCAGACCAAGAAACGCCCCACGCCTGAGCTCACTCCGTGCAGGGCCAGCTGTAGTTGTCCCTGCAGGGGATTTGTCTGCCCACCTGGCGTACCCACACTTGCAGTGGGTCAGGTCTGGTTTGGAAGTATCCCATCCCACATTGCCCCACATCCTAGAGGCACAGCAGCCGTGGCTCCGTTGCTGCCAGTTAGGTTTTGGGGCGGGGGGAAGAGAAGGGTTTTCCTGGACTGGCAGGGGCAAAGCAAACCAGGCTGTGATTGCTGGTAGCAGTACCAGGGGGGCCATCAGATGCTTCCACCTGAGGAGCAAAGTGGCCATGAGACTTTTCACTTGTGAGGTTCCGGAGCTACATGGGATATTTCTGGACGGGGAAAAAAACAAAAGAAGAAAAGTCATGTTTGAGAGGAAATCTTGTTGTGTCCTGGGGTTCTCTGGGTAACAGCTTCTTTTTTGTCTTTTACGTATTATAGATTTTGAAAGGACAAACAAGATCAGGAGCAAAGCAGTAGGGAATGCAAGTGCCAGTGAGAAGCTTCAAAGAGCATGGAAGGCTGAAAATAACAAACTACTCTCCAGGCTGTCTGGGCTCGGGAGCACAGGGTGACCAGCAGACGGTGTTTCATAACGTATTAACCCCGGTATGCCAATCCCAAGGATTTCAAAATACTTGGGAGGGAGAGAGGAGACCTGCATGAATCTTGCTCAGCCCTGACACACGTGCAGGAGCACAGGCCTTGTTGTGCCACCCCACCCCTGTCCGGATTAGGACTCCCTCTGAGCCTGAGATGAGGCACGGGAGAACCAAGGCCAGCAGGAGCCTTGTCCTGGGTGGGCACTGCCCGCAGGTGGGTGCTCTCCCCTAACTGCCTGCTGGCCAGCTCGTGCTCTGCTTCATTAAGGCAGCCTGACAGCGCTGCTGAGTCTCTGCCTGCTGGCATGGGAGTAGCAGTTAATAGTATGTGACTTGGGATTTTTTCCAAAGGTGGTTGTTTTTTTTTTCTCCCCAGACATACTGCTTTTAAAAACTTAAAAAGAAAAAAAACAACCCACGAGACTGCCTTTGAGAATTGCTCCCTATACTCATTTGCAGCACTGGCATGGGCACATCCAGTTGCTCAAAGTCAGTTCCCTTATCAAGTGTTGATGGTTTGCTCAAGGTAAAAGTCCAAAACAAGTGTAAGGAAGGATACTGCCGGCAGGAGTGAAAAATGTTCCAACTGTAAAAGTGAGGAATATTATAAGGCGACGAGAGTGGGCAAACATCAGAGCTGAAGAAAGAGATGGAAGCGTTTGCAGTTGGCAAGTACTTGCAAACACTTTTAAAGGGGATTTTGTGTCTTCTACCCAGCAAGCTGTCGGGGAGAGTTTTAGGGAATGGTGACAAGCCTTCGCTGGTGTGGTATTGTTTACTGGTGTGGTGGAGAGCGTACTTAAGTTGGTAGGAGAGAGAGTCGCCAAAAACCTGGGCCTGTTGCATGTGTCGCAGATGCTTTGGCAGTTCATCTTCTCAGCTTGCTGTTTGTAAAAGTATCAGAGTGAGATACTCAGAAGCCGTCTGGACATGGTCCTGGGCTGCCTGCTCTAGGTGACCCTGCTCGAGCAGGGGGGTTGGACCAGATGACCTCCAGTGATTCTGGAAGGGTCTTCCCTTCATTGTGATTCTGTGATTCTGGACTTTGTGCTGCTGGGCACCCTACCGGTGTGGTACGCTGGCAGTGCCTTGTGAACTGTCGTCTCTCTCTGTCAGGGAGGCTGCGTGTGTCTTCTATACTGAGACAGTTAGCACCTACGCCTGTCTGTCCAGCTACATCGCGCAACGTAAAAAAGAGCATAATTTCAGAGCTGATGTGGGAACTGTTGCTACCCTAGCCACGTTAGACGGGGACTGCAGCTCTTGAAGGTAAGTCTAGTTGTGTTAGAGGATAGCCATCGGAGACAGCTGGGTAAACTGGCTCTAGTGTCAACTTCTGATCTGTGCTGGGTTGGTTTGTTTTTTCATGTAAAGGGAAATCAAATCTATGCTCTGCATCATGGAATTTTTACGGTTGGAAAAGTCCGCTAAGGCCATCGAGTCCAACCATCAACCCATCACCACCATGCCCACTAAAACATGTCCCAGAGTGCCACGTCTACACGTTTTTTGAACACCTGCAGGGATGGTGAGTCCACCACTTCCCTGGGGATCCTGTTCCAATGCTTGACTGCTCTTTCAGTAAAGGAATTTCTCCTGAATCCAAGCTAAACCTCCCCTGGCGCAACTTGAGGCCGTTTCCTCTCATGCTATCGCAAGTTACTTGGGAGAAGAGACCAACACCCACCTCACTACAACCTCCTTTCAGGTAGTTGTAGAGAATGATAAAGTCTCTCTCCTCTCAGCCTCCTTTCCTCCAGACTAAAGAACCCCAGGTCCCGCAGCCACTCCTCTTAAGACTTGTTCTCTAGAACCTTCACCAGCTTCGTTGCCCTTCTCTGGACACGCTCCAGCACCTAAACGTCCTTCTTGTAGTGAGGGGCCCAAAACGGAACACAGGATTCGAGGTGCGGCCTCACCAGTGCTGAGCACAGGGGTGTTATCCCTTCCCTACTCCTGCTGGCCACACCATTTCTGATACAGGCCAGGTTTCTCTTGGCCGCCTTGGCCACCTGGGCACACTGCTGGCTCATGTTCAGCTGACTGTCCACCAGCCCCCCCACAGCCTTTTCTACTGGGCAGCTTTCCAGCTGCTCTTCCCCAAGCCTGTAGCGTTGCTTGGGGTTGTTATGACCAAAGTGCAAGACCTGGCAGTTGGCCTTGTTAAATACCATGCAACTGCTTCGGCCCGTGATCCTGCCTGTCCAGATCCCTCTGTACAGCCTTCCTATCCTCAAGCACATCAACGCTCCCGCCCAGCTTGGTGTCATCTGCAAACGTACTGAGGGTGCGCTTGATCCCCTCGTCCAGGTCGTTGATAAAGATATGAAACAAGACTGGCCCCAAAACTGAGCCTTGGGGAGCACCACTTGTGACTGGCTGTGAACTGGATTTATCTTCGTTCACCACAACCCTCTGGGCTCGGCCTTCCAGCCAGTTTCTTACCCGGCGACGAATGCACCTGTCTAAGCCATGAGCCACCAGCTCCTCTAAGAGAATGCTGTGGGAGACACTGTCAAAGGCTTTACTAAAGTCCAGGTAGACAACATCCACAGCCTTTCCCTCATCCACTAGGCGGGTCACCTGGTCATGGAAGGAGATCCGGTTGGCCAAGAAGGATCTGCCTTTCCTGAACCCATGCTGGCTGGGCCTGATCCCCTGGTTGTCCTGCACATGCCCTGTGAGCACCCTCAAGATGGACTTCTCCATAACCTTCCCCAGCACCGAGGTCAGGCTGATAGGCCTTGTAGTTCCCCGGATGCTCCTTCCGACTCTTCTTGTAGATGGGTGTCAAGCTGGCAAGCCTCCAGTCGTCTCAGACCTCCCCTGTGAACCACGACTGCTGATAAAGGATGGAGAGTGGCTTGGCAAGCTCCTCCGCCAGCTCCCTCAGTACTCTCGGGTGGACCTATCAGGCCCCATAGACTTGTGGCTGTACAGGTGGCTTATCAGGTCCTTAACTGCTTCCTCCTGGATTATGGGGGGGGTTATTGTGCTCTCCATCCCCGTCTTCCCGCTCAGGGGGTTGAATACCCTGCAGATACCTGGTTTGGCTATTAAAGACTGAGGCACAGAAGGCATTAAGTAGCTCAGCCTTTTCCTTACTTTGGTGGCAATGTTCCCCCGCGCATCCAATAAAGGATGGGGATTCTACGTGGCTCTCTTTTCTAGATAATATATTTGTAAAAACATTTTTGTTATTTCTTATGACAGTGGGGTCTGTCTTAGACAGGGGTCTAGGTGAGCGTGCTAGAGCAGGGGGGTTGGGCCAGGTGACCTCCAGTGATTCTGGAAGGCCCTTCTCTTCATTGTGATTCTGTGATTCTGGAATTTGTGCTGTGAGAGGCAAGCGAGCTTAGCCACGTTAGACAGGGACTGCAGCTCTTGAGAGTAAGTCTAGCTGTGTTGGAGTATAGCCATAGGAGGCATCTGGGTAACCTGGCTCTAGTGTCAACTTCTGGTCTGTGTTGGGTTGGTTTGTTTTTTCGTTTAAAGGGAAATCGCATCTATGGTCTGCATCAGATGCAGGATCTTCGCTGTTGGGGGTTGTTGGCATAGGGAGCTGAAATCCTTTCTTCTATTCACCTTCTGCCGCAGATTTGTGCTACTCAGAGAGCTTGTGGGGCATCCGCACAAACTCTGCAAGGCAACCTGTAGGCTGCACTTGAGTGAAATAAGCCTGATTGATTGATTGATTGATTGTCGAAGACCGTCTCTGTTATGCTAGTGGCTTTTTAGAGTAAACCTCGGGGTTTGGATTAAATGCAGGGGTTCTGCCTCAGACATCAGGGGGAATTTGTCTGCCTTAGTGGGAAAGAAGTGACTTAGTGGTTGTCACTAGATCACCTGCTAACTCACAAAATCCTCTTTCTTGCAGGAGTGAAATACAGCAAAGTGCCAATTCACTGAACCTGACTGCTGAGGTACAGGAAGTGTCTTTCCCATCTACTGCTTTTCCAGTGCTTGTGAGTTGCTTCCTGTTTTTCTGGGGAAGATGTCATTGAAGCAGTCATTAATAATAATTCAAAAAATTCTGTGACTGTCATCTTTACCTGTTATTCAACAAAGTGGGTGCTGTTTTTCTGAAAAGAACTTAGCTGTTCTTCCTGTTCTTCTTCTCGCGCTTCTTCCCACTCTCTGTCCCGTTTCCTTTGAAAACGTGATCTGAATAGTGCCACACCATATCGTCCCTTCTCTGATCACTGAGTAACACTCCCCTGAAGTCCCCTTAGCTTCCACATCGGGCTGAAGGAAAGAATGACGCCCGTCAGCTGCGGCCTTTCCCAGCGAGGTCGTGAGCCTCTAGGCGCAAGAGGGAGTTAAAAGTTGACTGGCTGTGTCTTGGGTGCTTTTCTCAAGTAAAGCACTTTTTCCAAAACTAAAGGGGTTTTTCTCAATCCTTGCAAAGTGAGCGTGTAGTTTCACACGTGTATGAGCTAGCACAACGGCTTACTGCCTCAAGATGGGGACGGACGAATTCCCTCTCCTGCTTCCCATTTACATTGTCCTGCCTGTTTCGTCGTCCCAGCTTTTATGCTTGCTAGTTCTCTCTGCAAGCCAGTTTAACTCTCTAACCTGGCGGAAAACGATCTGCTTTCCTGGGTTAGTTTCCTGTCTGCTTAGGGAGTTCACTTGGCTCATAAAGTGCGCTAGAAAGCGTTCAAGTCAGTGCAAGGCAAGCCACAGGAATAGAGTAGGAGAACAAAAGGGTAGAGGGAGGGATGGGAGGAAGCAGCGAGGCCTCTGTTCTGGTGGCAGTGAAGTCAACATGTTTTGTGAAATCGTATGTTCAGCGCAGCTGACCATAGGTTTAGCTTTTTCTTCAGTAAGGCCACAGCGTTGTTGGCCTTTGATTTTCATGTACTACAGTCAGCGACAACTGACATCCCAGAACTCTGGCTTGGCTGTATGTCATTCTGCTTGAACACGTAATTGCTTGACTTTTTTTCTTTTCCCACCTGGAGCTTTTTAATCCAAAACTCTATCATAAGTCTACGACTTGTGACGTGTTCCTTCCCGTGGAAATAGCTGATGATGCTTGGAAGTCGTAAGTACCGAGGGTGAAGAAGAATGGTAATTTTGGCAACTTGTACGCAGACCACTTTGGTATAGGATACAGCTGGGAGGTTGGAGTCCGGCTTACTCCTGAACGTGGAGTGAGCCTGTTGCGTTTTACACTAATCTGCCTTCTAACAGACAGAAAGAGGAATGGGATTGTAGTCGCTGTTTTCAAAGAGAGCAGAAATGCAGTTAGTGTTGGATATATCCCCTAAAGGAGAGGCTTCATGCCTCTACCCTAACTCTCTCTATTTTGCCACTGTTTTGATTTCCCACTACTCCTTGGTTTAGCTTAGCAGAATGATGCAAGTACAACATCCTAAAAACCAGATCGCTCTATATGCACTGCTCATAATTGATGATGGATTTTACCTTCCTAGTTCCATGTTGCCGAGCCAGATGTCTAGAACAAAAATGTTTAAAATGTCCATTGGCTTGCTAGAGGAAACCCAGGCATGGCTGATGCTCCAGCATTTTCACATGCTTTTATATGCAGTTAGTAGCTGCCGCATGATTGCATTTACTTAATGAACGGTCCAGGTGTTGGAATGTTACTTCTTTGACAGTTCTTACTGGTGCTATTGGACTGGTAAGCACACTTGATGTGTGCTGTAGACAGGAGTACACTGTGTCAAGGTGTGAGCTTTCCAGCAGAGCAGAATTCTTTCCGATTTGGTGGGGAGTTTGGCTGGTGAGTGGTTTGTTTAGAAACTCAAATCTCCCCAGTAGAGTATGTTAAAACTGGATTTCCAGTTTGGCCACACAAAGTTCAGGCATTCCCTCTGTGCTCTTGGCCTGCCCAGGCAGGCAGTGGCGAAGGCGGGGTGACTCACGGAGAGCATGCAGTTGAGAAGCTTTCTTGGATGCTGCTACCTTCCCTAGTGGAAGATCCTTGTTCACTCTTTTTCTGAAAACCACCTTGCTACTACTATGATATGTTGTATTAGTAGTCGTGGAGTGCTTGGACCACTACCCTCTGGATGCGACCATCCAAACAATTCCTCATCCGCCCAGCAGTCCACCCATCAAATCCGTATCTCCACTGGGTGAGTACTCGTGGAGTACTTACCACACAGACTGGTTTTTCAGACACCTCGGTGCTTATTTACAGGAAAGATTTCTTTTTTATTCACTACAGTCATCTATGCTCTTTTGGGAATTTTGTGCTGTTGTTTAAAACTCCTTAATATATGTTGTCATAGCCAGGGTTCTCCCTTAAAGGAGGACTGACCACCTGAATATTCGGGCAAATTCTGGCAAAGTGGTCCGGCTGGCTGGCTGCAGCAGCGTCCCGCAGTGCTGGCTTTGCCATCGGCAACATTTCTTTCAAAACGTTGCCTTGTGCCTCGTGCGGGACCCTGACGTACCCTGACTTGACACTTGCTGCGTTTCACGCGCTCGTTGTTTTCATGCTGGCAGAAGATGCTGGAACATGCTCACAAGTAGAGTGCTTGTGACTTGCAATCGAGTAGATTCCAGTGCCCAGGTTTCAGAGCATGACCTTGCTTCGCAGAAGTAACAACTCATAGAAACGGTACTGGTTTATAAACATTTCCCTTTCCTAGCTTTGTGTTGCTGCCAGAGTGTAGTCTTCAAAACTAGCCGTAACCCGCAGTGCTGTAAGGAAAATAGGTTACTAGTGCACGCTGGAAGAAACAATCCTAAAACTGTAGTTGCAGGAGAACACGTGTGCTGCAGTTAATGCAGCAAGGCTTTGTGTGCACATTTAGGTGGCTGGCTGTAGTGCTTCGTAGTACAGAGTAAGGGTTCTGTTTGACGCCTGAGTTGCTCAGCGTGTGTAACAGCCGGGAACAGTGAACGACGCGTACTGCCTGCCTTTTGAGACTTCATGAAGAAAGCAGTGCTGTTTGAGCAAGATAATTAAACTGTCTTGTCTTCCGGGGGCTTTTTCAGTAACGCACAGAACTTGCAAAACATGGATACTTCAAGTCGTTTGTATTCGCACGTCTATGGAGTATCTCTTATTTGGCCTCCTATGTAATCGTGTCAATCGCTTCAGTTTTTAAGTTTTCCCACCAAAAAAATAAAGGAAATTTTTGTTAATTACTGCCGGGAAGGACAGGCGATAGGAAGGAAGGGACTGGAATAAGCAATACAAGGATTCAAGCCCAGGGAGAAAATCAGTGCCTCGAAGTGCTGCGTTATGTTTACGTTGTCAGAGTATGGAAAACTACTTTCTAACTGATGAGCTCTGAAAGTCTGTATTGCTCGTAATGTGAAAATATCAACAGTACATTTTCTGGAAGAATTTGAGAGTGAAGGTAGTTAAGAACTTAGTATTCCTTAATGTTCAGAATAAACATGCAAAAGTGAACAAGACATAAATGATGCATGAAATCTACTAGAAGACAACTGACAATAAATGATATGGTATAAAACCAAGGGAAAGGACAAATGGAAACTTATACCTGTTACTGAGAAGCTTTTTAAGATACCATTTTTCTCAGGCCCCGTCTTACTAGCCTATGTGAGTAGACTTGAACTCGGTGTGCTGTGTTTTTTCCTGTTACTTACCTTGTCAGTACCTCTGTGACGCCTTTTGCTGGTGATCTCACAGGCATCGGGAAAGCAACGGGTTCTCCTTTTGCTCTGCTGTGGGATCAAAAGCTGTCCTGAGTGCCATTTTTTTTAAGGAAAAGAGCCACAGGCTATGTGTAGGAGATTTTTCAGAGCATACTGATGAAACTTCTGTCAATCTCGGAAATATTTATGGCTGACATGAGTCTGGTTTTGCATTTTTGCCTTTATTTCCAGTGAAGAATGGGAGACCTAACGGCTCAGGTAACGAGCAGTCTGCTGCAGTTTCCCGAGGGGACTATCCAGGCCCTTGCGGAAGATGGAATAACCCCAGGTTCTGTGCTGTGCGGGAAGTTTTCTGGAGGTGAGCATTTTCCTTTAGTTTTTAGGTATAAAGTTGTCACTGCCTGGAGGTTACCTGACGCGTAGGGTCACGGTATCAGCTGTGTCAGGTTGGTGCTGTTAAGACGCATCAGGTTTTGAGAGAACAAAAAGGATGTTTTAACGATTAAAAATGCTAATAGTAAAACACTAGCATTAGGTGTTCAATTAACAAAAGCAAATAGTTAAACTTTGACATTACAACAGCTTGCACTGGTCTTGTGCCATTAAAATAATTCACTTAGTTACTATGCTCAGTCAGTGGGCCCTCCTCCATTTTTCATTAAACAAAAGGCAGTTTTCAAAAAAGTAATAGTGTTGCTTTGGGCTGTATTTATTTATACCAGCTCAAGCTCTAGGACCATCCAACGTCACATGCAGAAATAGTTCTTCTGCAGTGTTGCAGAGGCAACCCCCCCCATTTTTCTTTTCTAGTCTGAATGAAAACAGAAGGAAGAGGATAACCCTGTTCAGCGCCGCAGCCCCATATCTCCCAAGTACTTAATGGGGTGCAGATGAGGAGCCAGTGAGAGCTGCTGGAAGTGGCTGAGCAGATTAGGTAGTTGAGTTTCTGGGTGATCTGAAACTGGATAGAGCTGAGTGCCCATCTGGATGTCTAGGCTTCTGTTAAGCCCAGGTAGAGTCCATCTACCAGACTGTAAATGCAGTAATTGACTTAAGACTTCCTTGGAGCTTGAAGTAGCTCAGTGAAACAAAGTGTGCTACATTCTTTCTGTGATCGGCACGTGTAAAAGCTGAAATTTGCTCAAGCAGTGCTCATTTTAAGATAGTTTCTTGTTGAAGTCCAAACCCTTGCCCAAAGTAGGCATGTGTCAAGTAAAACTCAGAAACTAGAAATGGATTGGTTTAGATTTGTTGCGTCTGAAGTATGCTCTAAGAGTTGTATTCCCATATGTATTCAGGTGATTTCTAGCAAAAACAAGCCAAACATGGTATAAAGACTGTAGATCAATATATTGTAATCTTTATCGCAAATGATCAGAATTCTTCAGTGCAGGAATGGCAAGTACAAATGCAAAATAAGAAGGTTGTTAATTCTAAGATGCCTTGCCTGAGGATTTCAGTAGGCGACTTTAAATAATTGACCCGAGTGAGGTAAGTCAGTCTTCCTCTGTTAGGTACTTTTCTTGAAGGAAAGGGGCAGTGACTGTGATTTTTCAGTTGTTTTCAACCTTCTCTTGGAGATGGGCCATAGTCAGCTTGCTTTTCTCTTACAGGGAGAAAGCACCTAGCATGGCTGGCGTGTGGTCCTCAACTTGAGGTCGTGAACTCTGTGACAGGAGAGCGGCTCTCGGCACATCGTTTTGGCGGCGTGAATGAACAGCCTCCCATTGTTCGTGTGGTAAAGGAGTTTTCCTGGCAGAACAGAACTGGACTACTGGTTGGGTTGGAAGAAGCCGAGGGAAGCGTTCTCTGCCTCTACGACCTTGGAATATCAAAAGTGGTTAAAGCAGTTGCTCTTCCAGGAAGGGTGCGTACTTTTTAGTCGGAGAAACGAAGCTTTTAGGTGGTTAGGTGCTGCATAGTCCTGTTGCAGGGAAAGCTGTGGAGCGTCTCTTTGTAGGAGGAATTTTTTCTATATTGCCTTAAGACGCTGTCACTTCCGAGTACCCCGTCAAGACAGCCTTGATGTGAAATCCTGGACTTAACGGTACCATTATCGTTTGAGTTTACTGATAGTGAAGCAAGTTTTCTGGTTTTATTGTAGAGCACATAGTTACCTAACTCTCCACTTGCACAAAAAGGCATTGAAAAATACCTTTTTTTGGCCAGAGAGAAGAACAAAAAACCCCACCCCACTCTTCAAACTGTCTGTAACATATGTTTCCTACATGCTTGATTTCTGTCAGAAACACTGCCTTTAAAATATGTCCAAGTTCCGCAGTTGTGCAGTAGATGGCTTGGGCACATTCCTGCAAATCTCAGACTAGCAAGCAGGTGGCTTCAGAGCACAGCAGGTTTTTATGTTGACTTAGGACAGGCAAAAAGAGCCTTTAGTGAGTCACCTGACAGATTGGAAACCTGCAACAAATTAAAGGTGCCTGAACTACTAATAGGTACTGCTAAGATTAGAATTCTTGTGACCAAGATGAAAGGTAAATTCTGTAGCAGATTGCCAGGCCGTGTAGCCACAGCAAGTGCTTGATATGGGAGAGGAGAAAGCTTTGGGGCTTAGGGATTTGGATATTTTTCCCCACCTCTAGGGGTAAAAAGAAAGATATAAAAACATGGCCTACCTTGTGATGCTCACTTCTTTGTGTTCTTTTCATGTGAAACTTTGTTGTTGACGTAAAGCTTTTTCCGTTCTGTTGCATCTTGTAAGAAGGCTAAACGCTAGTTCTTTTGTTGTATAGCTGTAGTGCGGGTGCCCGCCGCCTCGTCTGACTGACAGCCATGGCTTGTCCTAATGCCTGTTTGGCAAAGGTGACACCGGCTGTATGGCAGTGCTGATGGGCTGTGGGCCGTGGGAGAACTAGATTTAGTTTTGTCTTTCTTACTTAAGTCCCTTAAATATGATAAAGTTTCTTGCATAGAACTGATTTTCTGTCCTTTCTTAATTATTTCTATGGAGGAGATGGAAATTGGTAAGCTGTAGGAATAGAATTCCCAACTTTAAGGTGAAGTTAATTCAGTTAGGTAACTGTAGGAACTCTAGTAAGTGGAAGGCAGGAACAGGTTTTTGTAGAGGGCCTTCTTTTCCCGCCCCCCCTTGATGTAATTGGAAACAAGGCTTTGATTCCGAGTCCTACGATCCTGTATTTATTCTCTTGTTTCTGATGTGCTAATTCTGGCTTCACTTCTGAATGATTTCTCTTCAGCTTGTCAAACAGCTTGAATAGCAACTTGTAGTTTTCCTGTAGGTAACTGCTGTAGAACCCATAACTAATGACGGAGGACCCAGTGTGAGCACTGGGCACCTACATCCAAGTCTGCGATGGCTCTTTGGAGTGGCAGCAGTGGCTACAGATGCTGGTCATCTACTTCTGGTTGACCTTTGCTTGGATGTTTTGTCTTGCCGTCAGAATGAAGCAGAAGCATTGGGTAAGCTTGCAGGTTTTAAACTCGAATTTGAAAGGAAGGAAAGGTGCGTCTTTGAAATAAACAATACACGTCCCACTTTGAAGATACTAGTGTGCAGACATTTACGACTGCTGATTGCAGATGGTGGTTTGACACCGTATAGTCCTCAACTGATTAAGAACGGGAGCGGCTTAATATTCCTCCCAGTGCTCTAAATGCCTCCCTCCCACCCCGACCCCTATGTCGCTATGATTCTTGCCAGTGAGGTGTAGGAATTGTAGCATCTGAGTCGGTGCAGCTGCCTGATAGGGAGTTGTGTCAGAGGTGCCCTATTTCTCCGGAATGTTCTTGTGCTTCTGCAAATTGACTTGGGGCAAAATTGGGGCTCGTTTTTTAAAATACATCTGACGTATGAAAACCCACGCATTTGGATGAATGAAATCTCTGATTTGTGTACTCCGATTGCATACGCTGCTTCGGCTACTACAGCAGCGGCTTCAGGAGTAGATGTCACTTCAGATAGATAGCTTCATCATGAGGCCCAGACTCCTCTGATTTACAGAGCGCAAGAAGAATTTGTCTATGAAGGTCACATTTTTACCAGGTTTTGAAATACGAGTGAGAATACCCATCGCGTCAGAGAGTTCTTAATGTTCTTTGAACACATCCAGCATGGAAATAGCAAGAGAAGTGTTGCATAACCGGGTGTTTTGCCTGGCACGGTAGAAGTAGATTATACCTGTTGTCACGTCAGTGTTTAAAATGGCATACCGCATTCATTTATGGTGTGGTTTTGTGTGTGTAGATCTAGAAGTCGTCACTAGAATTCCTGCTGGAGTTCCACAAAGAAGAGAAACTGTGACCAGAGAAGGAAGACATCTCTGTTTCCAGTTACAAAATCCTTCAGGAGCAGCAATATCAACCCTGTGCTACATAAGCAGAAGCAATCAGCTCGTTGTGGGTTTTTCAGATGGCTACCTGTCACTATGGAGTATGAAAACGTTGCAGCGGGAGTAAGTAGGCCTGTACCCTTGACCATGCCAGGACGGGGAGGGGGTCTCCATTTTCTTGCTGAAGGAAGTATGTTAATTGAGGAGAGAGACCTTTTTCAGGGACTGGAATTTTGATTATAACCTTGGAATGTTTGGAAATCCTCTTCTGAGACAACTGCTAAGTCCTACATGGATTAAGTGGACCGCCTTCTCCCCCATGGACTAGCATTGTTTTCCTTCTTGTGCCTGTGGATTGAGGAATCGTGGAAAGCATGCTCCTTTGGGGTGACGTCAAGCAGTTAGGGTGCGATAGAGCTGAGTTCTGTAAGACAGTGTGTCCTCTCGGTAGGATTCAGTGAAACCAGGAAATGTGTGTATTTTGATGAAAGAGATTTTAGAAATTATGTTGCAGCACCAGTTGCTGCCATTGGGGCATACATGGAAAGGCTTAAGTATGTTAAGAATGCGCTTTTGGTGATAATATTCTTTAAAGTGTCCAGGATGAAACTAGTGAGACATGAAAAACCAGTAGCTGATCTGTGCCAGAAGGCAGATTCTTTCCTGCATTTCAGCCTTGACCGACGTAGGGGTTGACCCCTTCCAAGGCAACGATGCATGTGAATGAAAGTTTACTTGGAAGACTTGCAGATGAGGATAAGGGACACGTAAAGCTATAAGCAATAGAAAAATGAAGAGAAGATTTTAACTCTGCCACAGAGCAATCGCACTTGAAATACTTGACCAAATTCAGATAGGGATTCCCTTAAGCACATCTGCAGTGACTGACCAGAAACTATTGGATGTGTAAAAAGACAGTGGAGGAATAGTTAGGGGGGCAAGAATGGATTGTGAAGGTGCAGATACGGTTCAGAAGCCTGGAAGAAAAATTGGTTTACGTCGTCCAAGTGAAGAAATGAGGAACTACATCTGTTTGGTGCCATTTTAGATTTGTTCAGGAGCTATGCTGCTTTTTAAGATCAATATTGAAGTAGGCTACAAGAGCAGGACCAATCTTCTGCGTGGCAGCTGAAGTAGTCATTTGTGTTCCTTGTCCTCAGGCAGAGGAGGACATAAACCCAGGTTATTCCATTTGATGGACAGTGGTTTCCTCACCTCCTGACTGTTGCATAAAACGTAGTGGCTTCGTTGACTCACTTGCCTGAGCCAGAAGTATGACCTTTTGTGCTTTGAGGATAAGCATGTAAGGTGCTCTTTTCTCAGAAGATGCTTCTGCCCTTCTGCAAACAGTTTGTGCCAGCGGGCTGACCTTTCTTCTTTTTTCTTGAACCTTGTAGGCACCACTCTCAGCTCGAAGGAGGAAGGATTCCTGTCTATGCTGTCACTTTTCAAGAGCCTGAGAACGATCCTCGCAAGTGTTGCTACTTGTGGGCTGTTCAGTCTACACAAGAAAGGTGAATTGGAACTTACTGGAAGCCACTGACTTTTTTTTTTAATATATTTGTTGACATACAGTTGGTACATGTATATTGCTTTTGTTTATGTAGCTGTGTGGGAGGTTCTCTGAGGTAGGGAAGTTGTTATGCTTACAAGGCAAATTTGACAGGCTTTAACGGACGTGAAGAGGGACCTAGTAGTTCCTACCTCCTGAAAAGAACGCAAAGCAACAGCAGCTGTATTTTTGTGCTTGCGTTCTTAAATGATTTCCTTTGTTTCTTGGCGACTGCTTCATGGCTTGTTTGATATTTGCACCACGGTATTAAATTACCGTTAAAAGTAGTTGAGGCTGCAGATCTAGCCCAGTAAACGTGCCGATGTAACAGCCTGCTGCCCCTAAAGGAGGGAGGTGACAGTATTGCCGATTCCCTTGCGGCAACTCTAGCAGTCTTTGGAGCCTTCATGAGCCGGTTCGGCTCAGCTGGCAGAGAACGATCACTGGTCAGCAGAAAAGTCACCGGTTGCCTGCTGGGCTAATGAATCAAATCAGTATGTGGAAGGGTGCAGTATATGCAAGAGAGGGACTGGAACTTTGGTGGGAAGGGACGGGGAGAAAGAGCTCTCTCTTCCAGCACCGGGAAGCTATTTAACCAGCTCAGGTGTTCATGGAGCGGCAGTCTGCTTCAGTTTGACTTTAAAGCAGTTTTGATCGAGAGCTTTTCACCATGAAGAAGTGAAGAGATATTCTATTTCCACTATTTCCACACTATTTCCAACATTATTTAGTCCATACAACATGCTAAAGCCTCCAAATTGTATGGTTAGCATTTGCCCCTCAAGGTGTGCTAGTGTCAGAACGTCCTCCTTTATGTTTTAGCAGCTAAATGTGACCAATCGTGATGTTTTGGGAAGTGGTGTTTTTCTTTTCAGCAAGAACACGCTCTTAAGAATACTTCAGTCTAGATCTAATAAAATGATAATGAGGACTACAAAGCAGCTTTGTCATCAAATTTCCTCATTTTTACCTTTTTCAGTGAAGGTGATGTTGTGAGTTTACATCTGTTGCAGTTAGAATTTGGTGACAGAAAACGCCTGGCATCAGGACAAGTCATGTATGAGGTAAGACATGCATGTATGTGAGAGGAAGAAAACAGTCATTTTCTCTAAGTGCGTATCAGTTAAGTTGTCAGGGCTAATAGTTACCATCAAAATTCTGAGACCTCTAAAAAAAGAAATGGTTTGCTGAGCTTCTTGGGCATGGCCTATGGCCATACTTTTTGAAAGCAAGCCATAGAATTGTATACTGCAGTGTCGTGTGTTCCAGCTAGATTCGTCTGCAAAGGGCTCGTATAAATTCAATTCCTGAAGAAGCAGCAGCTTTTACCTGTAAAATTATTCTTGACTGAAACACCAAATTAATGGCACGTAGGAAGAGAAGACAGGGCTTTGAGTAGCTTTGCTTAACCAAACCGCAGGCTTGAATAAGCTTCTGTCTCCCTTTCTTAAAATACGGCCCCCCTCTGTCTCTCTCTCTCCCCCCACCTCATGTCCTTTTCTGATCTTTGTTTTTATATTCTTGTTTTTCTTTTGAGCTCTGCAAGCTGGACTTGGAATGAAACGTAGTTACAGCGTCTCTTAAGTGTTGATCCTGAAGCTTAGTAGCTGTAAAGGTAACCCTTTCTACTTTTTGGCTGGGTCACCTATGCAGTCTACTCTTAAAGCCAGCAAAATATGTACATACAGTAAAGAGTGGTATGACTTGGTCAGAAGAGCATACATAAATTTTTAGAACTGGCTTCAAAGGTGGTGTGTTTAAAATATAGATGAGGTATCATGATATTTCTGATATCTAACAGATGTAAGCCATATCTGTCTGTGTGTATATATAATTCTACTCAGTAGAATGTATATTTGTCTAATGTGTGTATAATATTTATAATGTATGTATAATTGTCTTCAGTAGTATGCTTGGAACTCTTCCAAAACCTTTTTGAGGGGAAAGCAATCTCACTTCAGAGCAAGTCTTTCCTCCTATTTTGATACTTTCTCGTGCATGTCCTCAATAGGTGTGGAATGAAATAGGGGTGGTTCTTGCATCGTGGTGCTCGTTTCTAAACACTCGCGTGGTACATGTTCTTATCGGGACCCTGCGTTTTGATTTTCTGCATGAGTTTAGATTTGAATCTTTTTGGTTTTCCTTCTATAGCGGAAAGGTGCTTCCTCACTTGTAAGTATTGCTTTTGACTAGGTAAAGGTTGGGTGTTTGGAAAAGGTGGTGTTTCTCTAAGATGCATTCTCTTTCATGGTGACAAAGTAGAAATATCTTCAAGTGATTCAGCATGATCTAGATATGGATGTCATCCCTTTGTCTTTGTTTATGCGCAGTGTTTTTTTTATATGACATAACTATACCGTGCTCTAGAGGAGGAGAGCACCCTGATTGGGTTTTTTTAATTGTACGTGGGCTTTCTCTGTGGTTCTCTGCTGCATCTCTTGTAGTGCTCTAAGCAGTTTGGCAGGTTGATAGGAGAAGGTTTCTTTGATCTTTCTGCAGTTTCACTTTTGAACTCCGCCTTGTTTTATCCTCTTTTAAAAGTTATTTTTGGCTACAACCTTAGCAGCGGCCCAGACAAATCCTGGTACTGTGTGCTTCTTTGGGGGAAAAAAAGGAGGTGTCTATATCCATTTCTCTCGTGGCTACTTTGCTCTGTCTCAACCCTTCAATCTTAAAATGTTTGACCTTCAACTCTTTGGCTGTTCTTTGTCTTGGCCGTCTTATTTTCCCAAACAAAAGGTGTGACGCGTGTCAGTCTTTACCTCAGAGGGTTGAAACGTTTCATCAGCCTTTAAAAATGCATCTACTAGAAACTCCAGTTGACACTGTTGAAAAAAAGCACACAAAGGGATTAAATAGGGTTACTGTGTTTGTGGCCTGAGAAAGCTGTGGTGTACTTAATGTAAGACTTTTAAGCCAGTGCAGACCATGCAACCAGCCACACGTTCACAGGCTTGTGAGAGGTGTCAGGCACCAGTCTCTGGGTTTGAGGCAGTTTACTGCCCCGCTGTTTCCGCTTCCCTGTGATGAGTGTCGTGGAAGACTGAAAGAGGAACCAGTCGTACAAGGTAAGTGGAAGAGAGAACGAAACAGCTGGACCCTCTGGGGGGAAGAGACAGGTTCTTCAGCTGGCTTCCAGATGAGCCACTTACACATACCAAGACGGGACAACACCTACAGCCAAAAAAAGCACCAAAGCCCAGCAAAACCAACTCCCAACCCGCCAAAACCTCCCGAAGATGCACTAGGGCAGAATCTGTGCTCTACAGCGGGCACTTTTAGTCTCAGAATACTTCCTTGTAGTCACAGAGTGGTCAGTACTACATGACTGTCTGCCTACATGGCTGGCCGAGTCAAGTTTCTTGTCCGACCTCAGTGGCAGCAAAGGTAAGAGTTGTTCCCACTTGCCAGGCCAAGTTTGAGTGCATCTCATCTGAAAAGTGTCTTCATATTTTACTGGTCGATAAAGACAGTGCTTAATATCTTCCATACAATGGAGTTCCTTCCCTTAGATTTGCTTGCCCCAGGGTGGAGAATGTAAAATACGCTGCTGTGCTTCAGAATTATTTTTCTTCTCAGTAATGAAAGAGTTAATTTTGGTTTTTAAATTATTTTTGGTTTAGACTGCTTTGATATTTATTTCCTGGAACTATGACGAGAAAGCTTGCCTTTTCTCAGATTAGGCGAATGAGATGTAGCGCATGAGATCATCTGGGAATGTGTTGTTTCATGCCAGTTCATTTGAGAGCTCTGAAAGCTTAGGGAACTTGGGTAGAATGTGGTCTGATCAGTTTGGGGGTTGTTTTATGTTAGGTGGTGTGTGGGGTTTTTGGGTTTTTTTTTTTTGTTTGGTGTTTTGTTGTTGTGGTTTGTTTTGGGTGGTTTTTTAGTTGTAGAGCTGCCATTTGTGCACAATACACACATTCATGTGTTGTGCGGTAGACCGGTTGAACAAATGCTGTATTTGCAAAGAGAGCATTTCAGTTAGTGCTTACTTGGGAGATGGTGGCAGCAGAGTTTCAACACAATCCTGCCGGGGTCTCTGTGTATCTCAAAGTAGTTTGCTTACTCTGCACCCCATGTCCTCTCTGTTTTCCCCTTTTGCTGTTGGCTGTGCTTGGTGCAGGAACTGAGGGATATTTCACCCGTTAGTCTCTGACAAGCTTCGAGGAGGAGCTGGTAAGAGCTGACGTGGTTTGAAAGAAGATTGTGAACCACTAAGAAGGCCTCATAGTTGCGACAGAGGGGTGCATGTTCACTCCAGTGCTGTGCCTGTAGAGAAGAGCTCTCAACAGAGCTTTAGCTGCTGTAGTGCCACGACTTTTCTAACTCCATCGGTTCTGTAATCAAGACATGGAGCAAAGAGCTTTGCGTGCATATCTGTTGTATTATTTCAGGTATTGCTTTGTAAATATACGTTTAGGTTTGTAAAGAAGCCTTGATGCCGCACAGAACTCTGCAAAACATCTTCCGATCTGAATAACGTCAGGGAAATGCTACATTTTGGAGCTGTGCAAAGCCTTCAGAGCCAAACTTATCCATTACAATTTGACATTTAATTCTCTTGCATGTCAGTTGTACCTGCTATTTACCGTAATAAAGAACTCAAGGGAAATACACAGTATAATATGCATATTATGTCAGAGAGAGACATTCGTTCATATTTAGGTATACTGTATGTTTTAATCTCAAAATGACCTTTTTCCTCCTCTTTTATTCTTTCCCCAGGGTTTGGAATTCTGTGATGAAAGGTACAGCTTAGATCTCATGGGTGGAGTCTTTCCCTCGAGAGGGCAAACGAGCAATATTAAATTACTCAGCTGCCAGACTGTAGAAAAATTTCACAAATGCGTTGACAGAGAGGCTAGCGTTAATGAAGGTTTGTTCTGATGTCCGTGTTTGGTTATTCTACAATAAATGGTTTTGGAATCTAAGCAATGAATGCTGTTCTGTACCCACAGGCTGAAGGTCTTAAATGTCTGCATAGACTAGCTTGTTGGGCTTATTTAAAAAGAAAAACTGTGTGCTTAAGTGATGTGGGACTTCTTTCAGGGGAAAAATAGGTTTTATTTTGTGCTTGCTGAAATGCTATAGTGATATATGGTACGGTCATGTGTATAATGCTGGTCAGTCCCTTTATTCCTCCAGCTGTCGTCTTTGAACAACAAGATCATTCGCTCCATTGCTTAGGAATGTTACCTGATCTTTTTTTTTTCTGTTCAAACCTGTATCTGCATCTGCATCCAGTTGTCAGCCAGTCACAAATGCTGCTCCCCAGGGCTTGGTTTTGAGGCCCGTCTTGTTTCATATCTTTATTGTTGACCTGGAGAAGGGGATCGAGCACACTCTCAGCAAGTTTGCAGAAGACACCAAGCTGGGCAGGAGTGTTGATCTGCTTGAGGGTAGGAAGGCTGTACAGAGGGATCTGGACAGGCTGGACCAATAGGCCGAGGTCAATTGTTCAACAAGGCCAAGTGCCAGGGCACTTTGGTCACAACACCCCCATGCAACGCTACAGGCTTGGGGAAGAGCAGCTGCAAAGCTGCCTGGTGGAAAAGGACCTGGGGGTGTTGTTCGACAGCCAGCTGAACATGAGCCAGCAGCGTGCCCAGGTGGCCAAGGTGGCCAGCAGCATCGTGGCCTGTCTCAGAAATAGTGTGGCCAGCAGGAGCAGGGAAGTGATCACCCCCCTGTTCTCGGCAGTGGTGAGGCTGCACCTCGAATACTGTGTTCAGTTTTCTTTAATTCAATATATGCTGGAAAGGGGCTAGTCTTAAAACTTGCAGTTGACTCAAATCTGGAAATTAATAATGCCAGCTGATTGATACGAGTGTACACGATAAATAGTTGTATGCTTTCTGAAACTAGCAAAGTACGTGTTCCTAGCATATTTTTTTCCCTAAACTATTTGTCTAGCTAAACGTCTTGATCAACTCTTAATGTCTGGAAAACTTAATTAGCTAATAATTGTGTGTTTGCCTTGGCTTAGAACTGATACCATTTGAACACGAAAAAGGGGCAGTATGACTGAAACCTATCACAGAGATGTTTGCTATTCCAGACATTTTTTTGATTATTCTTAGTAAGTGTTGTGTTTCATGAGGGATAGAACAGAATGAAGCCAAAACAGAAAGTGGTGTTTTGAAAATATCAGAGAGATCATCTTTTCTACACATAAGAAACAATGTCTTGTCTTTTACAGTAATATCTCCGGAGACCAGTGTCTCAGTCTTCACTTGGCAAGTGAATACATGTGGTCAGGGAAAACCATCTGCTTATTAGGCTGTATTTGACATTAATCGCTGGTATCATGCTCAAATGCCAGATTCACTAAGGTAGATTTTTCTTATGTTGTTTTCAATACCACTCCAAAAAATTCATTTGAATGCCGGCCTTTAGCTTATGCACTTGTTTTCTTTAAGGCCAGAAGAATTCCTTCATGACTGCCCCTACTTTGGATTGTGGTCACTGGACACTGTGATAAGCATGACTTCTCCAAACCTCCTTTTGGATATTCTGGTACATGAGCGGAGTCTAAGTCGGGGAGCTCGTCCTTCTTATCCACCACCTGAGCAGATTTTTCATCCAAGGAACTATAATTTTGGTAGGTATTTCACTGCTTTTGGTTGTGAAATTGGTTCTCCTGTTCATTGTTTGTCAGTCAAAAACCAAACCAAAACAACACAACCTCCCCCAAACCCAACTCTGAATACATTGTACTAACAAGTTATTTAATATTGTGAAATGTCTCTGACAGTCTGCAGAGTTTTGGGTTTTGGTGCTCTTGTCATGTAGCCTGTGAAGTGGTGGCGGTCATAAAACGAAATGACTTTGAACTGAAGCTCAAAGCACAGCGCCTCAATAGCACTAGAGATAAAATTTCTGCACGCAGTAATTGTTTTTTAAAACGGGTTTGTAAGTGGTCTGATGAAGAAAATGGGTCCTCAGTTATGTCTTTCCAGACACTACTGTTTAAAACTTGTAATCTGGTCATAACCTGGCTGTGAGAGTATGGGAGGTTGTCAAACGTTCCTTGTTTTTGCAGATGTTACGTGCTTGCTGACCTGCGGAGTTGTTCATGTGACTTGCACCAGCTTCCAGAAGGAGGTGATCTTTTACTGTGTCTTTACCGAGAATGTCAAGAGACGTACCTTGTCTAAGTTTTCTATTGCGCGGCTTTGAGTGTCAGAGACCATTTTATGCTCGTCCTGCCCACCCACGCGCATAATTGCAGTTGTGTCCTGCCAGTTTTATGCAAAGGGTAACGTTTTAGGTGCACTCTTGGGGCTGTAAAACTACCGTTGTCTCCTGTTGAAGCACGGTCAGGGATTGAATGTCTAGAAAGGAATAGAACGCTGCTCCAGGAGCAAGAACAAAGATGTTGTGGAAGTCGGGGAAAGCTGTTACTTCTTTACTACCCCTCAGTGGAACTGCCTGCATAGTCCGGAGTTAGGGTTTTGATCCCCGGTTAACTTGAAAAAGGTGGACAGAATGGAGAAACTGGAAAATTATTTAACTGTTGGGGAAGAAATGAAATGTTTTTTTCTCCCAAACTTGGCCGAAGTATAAGTTCGGAGCCACTGCGCAGATTGTGACAAAGAACTTTGCATTAAGTTTGAGCTCACTAAATATTTCCAACATGCATCAGCTTCTGCACAAACAAGCATAGAAAGGATCTTCCAAAGTGTGATTTGAAGTAGTATGTTAGTTTTAGCCTACATAGAACTTATTTTGTATCAGCGTTCATGGAAACAGAAAGGCCTGTATATTGACAGAGAAGCTAAACAATGCTTAACTAAGCATTGCAAGGGCTGATAGTTTGTTGTACAGGATTTTTTTGAAAGAATCTGTAATGGTTTGTGTGCCAGCTTTAAGACTCTACGTAGTACCACTTACTCAGATTGCAAACCTAAAGCATATTACTGATGCAAGCTTTCTGACAGTTTACCTGAACATTTCTATTATTTCTCTTAGTGGTTACCCAGAACCTCGGTGACTGAATAATAATGCTGTCTTAATCTGTAATGCTCGATTGATGTTTCAGACCTTGAAATTTTTAAAGAAACAGGGTCCTGCAATAAGAGAAGCCATTCATGAGAGCTACAATAGGTGTCTTGTAGCTGGCTTGCTGTCTCCGAGACTAGTTGATGTTGAGCCATCCAGTTTGAGTCAGGTGAGTGCACATCAGGGAATCAAGGGGGAAATATGTCCATCTTGAGCCTGACTGGCAACAGCCCCAGCAGATCTGTCTTTAGAGACCCGTCTTGTAATCCTGTGCCACAGATAGGCACAAGGAAGTGTGCAGTCCGTGCTGGTCATGCGCAGCAGAAAGCGTCTTTCCCTCAGAACGACCTTGATCCCCATCACTTTCTCAAGCGTTAGGTCCAGTGCAGTAGCTGACGAGGGGGGTGTCTCACTCGGATGCGAGCTATTGCAAACATCAGCTTGCTGCACTAAACAGGATCATTTGCTTCCAAGGAAGTGGGCTGTGGTAAACAACTCCTGTTGTCAGCTCTACGTGAGAGTTTCATCACTGCTTGCCCTCATTTCCCCTTCGTCAGCAGGCTTTTCTGCAGCCTCTCGAAGCAGAACTTCACCTCGGTAGCCTTTGCCTTGTGCTACAGTAGCCCAGTTTTCTCCCCTTAGACGGCCCTCTTGTTGCTGCAACACCTTAATCACCTTTGTCTTATGACACCCACGACCTTCTGTCTGCTTTCTCCCCCCATAGTGACTTCACCCCCCTCTGTCATAGGCTTCCCATCTGCAGTGCACCTCCCTTTCTCTCTCATCTGAAGAGTTTCATGAGAGATGGAGCCTATGTGGTGCACAGCCCATCTTCCCCCAGGCAGGAACTAAGCTGAAGGATCAGCTAGCTAGTCATTGCCCAGTGGAGCAACTAGTAGGAAGGGGAAAGCAGTCTTCCTGCTGGCCTCATCTTCCTGTCTCCTGGATTCGTCACCAGATTTGTGGAAGCGTGGTAGGGCAGAGAACACTTCTGCACAGGGTGGTGCTAAAATAAATTTCTTGGCAAGCTGGCCTAGCATGTAGACTGTTTCCTTTGCAAGCCTGATGTAGACTCTTACATTCAAATGGGATATTCTGATCATGACTCCAGTTTTGAAATAACTTGGTAAATCAAGAACGTTTTTAATACCCTTTGCTACCTCTTTGTCGTTCATAGACCTGTGATGCATTTGAGCAGGGATTTCTTTTGCATGTTAGTAAGACAAATTTCAGAATTGTGGTCAGGAAGCTTGGTTAGGAGTTTTGTTGGCCACCGTAAGCAGTATTTGGTGTGTTTCCCTTGTCTGAAACCCGTTTTCAGAAAAAGGTGGGAATACCCCATATGTATTCTAATGTGTAGAAATTGCTTTGGGTGTAACGATTTTGCCTAGAAGGAAAAGATACTTTTGAATGTGTTTAAAAACAAACAAACAATCAAAAAACCTAAAAGAAAAAAGTAAAACTTTATGAAGAATCGTTTCACCTGAAAGAAGTATCGGAACACCGGCTGAATTAAGCTGCTACTTCATGTCACGTGTCTGTGCATTATCCTTGTAAAGCATTACCACTACATGATAATACGGTATTTGAACAGCCTAAAATTTAAACCCATTAGAATTTAAATGCTTCACGTCTTTTCTGTCATTTTAGGAAATTGTACCTTAGCGTTTTGGGTGTCAGAACGGCTTCCTGTCGTCATAGTCCAGAAAGCTGCTTGACCTTAGTTCCGCTGTTTCCCTGCAAACGTCATTGCGTAGTTGTACTTGTTCTGTCCCCTTCGTGCATTCCTGACGGCAAACTCAACTGCACAAAATGCGCAATGGGTATTAGCAGAGGATGTTCCCGAAGCCAGTTAGTTGGAACTCAGTAAACTGAGACTGTAATGCCGAGGCATGCAAGCAAAGATTAGAATTAGCCTTCCGTAAGTTGAAATGTCGGAGGAAAAGTGAGAGTGTTCCTCAGACCAACAGGCAGCCCAGCCTGCGGCTCGAATTAAGCAAAAGAATGTGGAATTAGTTGCATGTGTCCTAATTGGGTTTGTGGTGTCTGAATGAGGATACAGTTAGATACGGACGTTTAGTGTTGGTTGTTCATATATATTGAGGGAAAACAAGGGAGGGCCTGCTGTTTTGTCAGCCGTTTGAGGATTGCAGGTGACAGCAATTGTAACAGAACAAGGTTCTGCAGAGTGCCAGAGCTGTTTTACCTTGAAGTTGTGGGTTCTGTTATTCCTCTAGTCTTCCTTCCACTTTGCCAAAACTACCAGTGAAGCTGGCGTGTGCTGATGGGCAGAACTTGCTGCTGGTGTGTGCAGTGGGTGTATTTTCCTTGACCTGTAGAGGAAATTTATTCACTAATTAGAAAGAGCACAGATAGTTCTGTGCGATGAACTTCTTGCAATCAGTTAACTTTTTGCTTTACACTTTTCATGGATCAGAACAATTGTGATGCTCGCTTGAGAGAGTGAGCGGTTGCCAGAAATTCCACGGTAGACCAAAATGGCAAGATCCTGCCTAGAGTTCAAAGGAAGCTGGCTGTGGAGAGAGCCAAGCCTTACCGTTTGCCTTCATCGGTCTTAAGTCAAGGTACTTTTTAGGGAGTGAAATATAAGGGACAACTAACCATGGCTTTGATTACACAAGGCTGATGTTTTTTCCCTCTTGCTTTACAGTTGCAAGACCAACACCATTGTCAACAGTAACAAAACAAGCTTACACAGGAAATGGGCATACAAGAGCAACTTTTATCAGTAATGTATTATCCAAAATTGGAGAAGCTGGAGTGGGAAATGAGCAGCAAACCAGTTTCTCACACTATGCTAGGTAAGCAGCCTTTTCACAGTGTTTAGTCTTGAGCTACATGTTGGGAGACAGAGAGAAGAATCCTTTTGAATGACGCTAGTGTTTCGGAGGGAAGGTGCGCCTGAACAAAGCTTTGTTTGGCTATTTTGCGCATACGATATGTAACCGCGAAGAAACAACACAGCATAAGTAATAGTTGGAGTTTTTCTGCTACGATGATCTTGTAAACACATATATTTGCATATTTATGATGGCAAATGTGTTTACAGAATTTAAGATAGCTGAAAGTAAAGCTATGATTCCCGTCCAAGCTATTGGTGTAAGGATTTTGATAGACTTGATTGCGTGACCAAATAGTACTCTTTTACCTCCTCCTGCCCAGTTTCTGCCTTGTTTCTGCCTTTTTTACCCTAAAAAGAGACAGAATTGTAAAGAGCGGAAAAGAGGCTAGCAGCGGTCTGATGATTTTCCTCCAGGTGGTACGGTCAACTAAATTTGAGTTCTGATACGTACGGGCTTCAGGGGATTGAAAGTCAGCTACATTTTCCTTTTAAATCTAGTCCTACTGCTACGGAACCACCAGCCGTAACACATCCTCTCGCTGACACAGAGTTGCGCGATGCATTTGTTGGGACACTATTTACAAAACATTCACCTAACTGTTCCAGGTATAGTAAATCTACAGAACTACTATTTCAAAAAGGTGTGGTTTCTCATATATATACGTGTGTGTGTGTGTGAGTGTGTCTTTACTCTCAGTGTTTGCAAAGTGTTCTGTTTGCATTTAGTTTTGTATCTGCTAAAGAAAAGGCCAACTCAGGGACACAACTAAGTGGAGAATCTGAAGTGGTCCCAGCATTGAAATGTGGATGATTTTTCTTCTGGCATGAGAAGCACATCACTTGTGCAGCTTAAAATTGGACTACTCTTGCCTCAGAGGCAGTGACTTGGGAAATGAAGTATGAAATGTAAAGGAATAATCAAAGAAAGAGAAAATGGCTGTAACTTGTTCATGGGCCTCATGCATCACCCAAAGTGTGAGGGCTCACCCGTACTTCTTGTTTGTTGTATGTTTTTGCTATGTTTCATCTCCAATTTCTTGAACACATCATCATTTTTTGCATTTTTTAAATTATTTTCCTCTTTTAAATTGTGGATCTTAACAGACCGCTGGATTTGGTGGTTCGTCCTGTTGCTTCATGCTCTGCAGCACAGGGTGGTAGCGCTCAGTCACCATGCAGAGCCCCTGCTTCATTCATGGCCTCCAGCCCACTGAAATCAAATATCCACAGTTCCATCTCACAGAAGGATTTTTCAGGAGCATCAGAGCAGAAGTTACTGGAGACTCCTCCTGTGGTTAAGGTCAGTATTTAGACCTTTTGAAAGGCTGGTCTGGCAGGAAGGTAAGGAATATAGATTGAGCCAGTTGTTTGGGTTTGTTAAGCTTTGTGAATTAACCCTCTTCAAAAGCAACATGAGTCATGAGCTGCATTTACTTTCAATCTCTCTTTTCGCAAGGCTGCGTTTCCTTCAGCTATGGTAACAGTAGACGCTTGGTGAAGAGAGCTGTACTGTTGTCTGTTCTCCAGCCCTGAAGTTCGCAGTTTTGTTTCTTGCCTTGCATCAGGGGTAGCATTTGTACAGCTGTCAAACGAAGTTGGTCCATCTGAACGTTGCCCCCTTCTACTCCTCCTTTTGTTCTGTCAGTTGGATTCCCTGGTTCGGCTCCTCATGCAACTGTCGATCAAAATCAGGGGCAAACAGGGGCATTTTTACGATACCTTTTTATACCTGATTTTTGTTTTTATTGGCTGCTATAAAGAGCTGCTCAACTGTAACAAGAGGCTCTCCCTCCGATACGAGGTTCTTACTAATAATGCAGCATGACCAGATTAATTTACTTGCTCCATGCTACAGGCACAGTGAACGCTAGGATATTTTAGTAGTGCATCCAACTCGAAAAAGCAAGCATAACAAAAGAGAGCTCTTGGGTTATGCTTTCAGTTATGCAAAGCTCCCTCCTCTTGAACGCACAGTAGTGAAGCCAGTGAACAGCGCTGAGAACAAGCCTCACAACAGCTTGTAAGCTTCACCTTAATTCTCCAAGGACCTGGAAACTCAGTAAGCAGTCAAAAGTGTGATTAGTTTTTCCCCTCAGCTTTAAAAGATAGTGCTAGAATGAGAATTAATCTTGTAGTGCCTTGCTTAAGGTGATGCTTGTAAAACTTACAAACACTGGTACATGTTTTTCTTTTGTGTGTGTCTTGCTTTGAGAAAAAGCATATGCATGTTATTGGTTGTGAACTTTTTTTTTTTTTTTTTTTTTTAAAAGTTACCAGAAGATGCTAAAGCGCTATCTGGAGACCCATCTGAGCATCATCATGGAGTGGTGGAGGATGCTTGGTTTGAAAGTAAAGAGAAACCAACGCTGTTTACTCCGAGCAATCCTGAGGGTGCTGGTGCTGAAGCGGAAGATTCTTCAGAGAGCAGACCTGGAGATGGTTTGGAGAAAATGGACGTCAGCCAAGAAAATAGTAAGTTCTCTGCCAGGTCAGACCAAACTACTTTGGAGTGTCATGATGCAAAGTCACCTGGCGATTTTGAAGATGATGTCATCTTTATAGCTGCTACACCAGCTCATTCTTCCACTGAAGAAACTGCTGATTTTCCAGAATCGAAGAAGGAAGAAGACAGTCAAATGGTCGAAGATAAACCTTTCCAGATGGAACAACCCGATTCATCAGAACTAAGAAAAGAAGCTGGTGTGTTTCACCCTAAGATAACCTAAGATCCTGAATTTTTCAAATGGCTTCAAACGGTCACGTTACTGATGAGTGCAGCAGTTAATGACGAGCGTTGGCAAGTGTCCTAGGCACTTCCTTGTGCTAGGCTTTTAAAGTTGCCACTGTGTTCTGAGTCCTCTTATTAAAAATACCTGAGGTTCCTGTAACTTTAGTGGCTTTGAACACTTCCTGGCAGTATTTCATACACTGAATTTTTATTTTCTGCGTGTGCTCTATTAGCATCTGCCTGTTTCTGGTAGGGAAGCCTCAGGTGTAATTTGTAGCTACACAATTTTCAGACACAAGCAAGGCGTATGTTCACAGCATCTGCTTAGTAACCCTCAATCTATAGAAAGGCTTACATAGGCTGGTGAAGGAAGTCTTCATCAGCACACTTTGGGGCCTGCAATGACCGGAGAAAAAAGGCCTAAACTGGCAGCTAGTGAAGTTCACTTCTATTCATGCCAAGCCAGTTCTGTTCACAGACAGAAAGGACTAGAAAAGCCGTTACATTTAAGAACACAGGAGAGGACCAATACCGGGTCAAAATCATAGCTTCCAAACACACGAAAGCCAGCAGCTACATGTTGTGTGAGCCCAAAAATATATCGATTTTAGAAACCTACCCTTCGCTTGCAGTCCCAAAAGTAGCAGCCTCAGCAGCTTTAAACACCAATTTACCATCCTCAGGAAGGGGGAGACATTCAGCACTTGAGTCTTCCACAAATCCTACAAAAACAAGCAGATGAATGACTTCCCTGTTGCACTTAACATCATGTCCTTTAAAACACTCATGTCATTTTAAAGTGAGCCTTTATGCATTTCAGCTAGGAGAGTGATCTGCCAGAATAATGCTGCCAAGGCTTCAAAAGCACAGGAGGTCTGAATTCTTCTTCCCAGTAAAACAAGAAATCCGATGCGTAGTTTCAGGCAAGGAGACAAAATGACCAGGGACACTCTCTTTACAAACTAAGCTTGACGTGTTACTGACCTAATACATCCAAACATCACAAAACATGCCTCCTTCTTAAAAGTGGGTACTAAGTTTTCTTATTTCTCTTTGGATATTTATCGCATTCCTGCAATGCTCTTTCCTTGCTTGACTCCATTTCCCCTCTCCCACAAGAATACATCTAAGGTCTCTTCTGGTTCTGCTCTCTAATGATTGACCGGTGGTGTTGAAGCCCGACTGCTTGCTAACCTGTTCTCATCTCAACAGGTTCTGTTTTAGAAACATCCTCCTCTTCTGCCTTGTTTCTACCGCCTGCTTCCTCCAGATCCAGCAATTACCTTTGCAGACAGTAGGCAGGACTGGCATAAGTTTGCCAGCTCAGGCCAAACAAGGGCTATACGGACTGCCCTCTAATGCCTCCAGAGTACTCAAAGTGCACGGAACTGTTTGTACCGTAGCCCAGCAATGACCAAGTTCCTTTATCAGGTTATTCTTTGAAGGCCATTTGAAAAATTCAGGATCTTAGGTTATCTTAGGGTGAAACACACCAGCTTCTTTTCTTAGTTCTGATGAATCTGGTTGTTCCATCTGGAAAGGTTTATCTTCGACCATTTGACTGTCTTCTTCCTTCTTCGATTCTGGAAAATCAGCAGTTTCTTCAGTGGAAGAATGAGCTGGTGTAGCAGCTATAAAGATGACATCATCTTCAAAATCGCCAGGTGACTTTGCATCATGACACTCCAAAGTAGTTTGGTCTGACCTGGCAGAGAACTTACTATTTTCTTGGCTGACGTCCATTTTCTCCAAACCATCTCCAGGTCTGCTCTCTGAAGAATCTTCCACTTCAGCACCATCACCCTCAGGATTGCTCGGAGTAAACAGCGTTGGTTTCTCTCTACTTTCAGACCAAGCATCCTCCACCACTCCATGATGATGCTCACATGAGTCTCCAGATAGCGCTTTAGCATCTTCTGGTAACGTTTTTTTTTAAAAAAAAAAAAAAAGTTCACAACCATTAACATGCATATACTTTTTGTCAAAGCAAGACACACACAAAAGAAAAATATGTACCAGTGTTTGTAAGTTTTACAAGCATCACCTTAAACAAGGCACTACAAAATTAATTCTCATTCTAGCATTATCTTTTAAAGCTGAGGGGAAAAACTAATCACACTTTTGACTGCTTACTGAGTTTCCAGGTCCTTGGAGAATTAAGGTGAAGTGGGTCTTGTAAGTGCTTGCTTACAAGCTGTTTTGAGGCTTGTTCTCAGTGCTGCTCACTGGCTTCACTACTGTGCCTTCAAGAGGAGGGAGCTTTGCATAACTAAAAGCATAACCCAAGAGCTCTCTTTTGTTATGCTTGCTTTTTCGAGTTGGATGCACTACTAAAATATCCTAGCGTTCACTGTGCCTGTAGCATGGAGCAAGTAAATTAATCTGGCCATGCTGCATTATTAGTAAGAACTTCGTATCGGAGGGAGAGCCTCTTGTTACAGTTGAGCAGCTCTTTATAGCAGCCAAGAAAAACAAAAACCAGGTATAAAAAAAGGTATCGTAAAAATGCCCCTGTTTGCCCCTGATTTTGATCGACAGTTGCATGAGGAGCCGAACCAGGGAATCCAACTGACAGAACAAAAGGAGGAGTAGAAGGGGGCAACGTTCAGATGGACCAACTTCGTTTGACAGCTGTACAAATGCTACCCCTGATGCAAGGCAAGAAACAAAACCGCGAACTTCAGGGCTGGAGAAGAGACAACAGTACAGCTCTCTCTTCACCAGGCGTCTACTGTTACTATAGCTGAAGGAAACGCAGTCCAAAACCAGGGCCATGATGTCCTTTAGGTACTGTTAAGAAGCATCTGAGGTATTTGATGGTCACAAGTATTGCAGTTCCGCTTGCTGCTACATTTTTATCAACAGATATTTTTTTCATGCCCTATAGCTAAAATCTATGCTTATTATGTTGAAAGGTGATTAATGGACAAGAAATACTGTGTGTGTGTAGAAGGAAGGATGAGAATTTCATAAATTCATGTCTGTTTTAACTTGTGCGGAGTAAGTTTGAATAGGGAATTGAAATTTCATATATTCATTGATCCCGCATTTTCAGTTCTTCCTGTTAGATGTATTAACACCGTAAGCTACGGGGAAAGCTTCATCTTGCTTGTTTTAAGGCATGTAAAAATAATGTGTTTGTGTATATGGATTTTAAAGCCTCCCTACATTTTTAAATGACCAGTTAAGTTTATGGCTATTTAGGGTGGATATTAGAATTCTTTGAGGGGATTCCGTGCTGGCTGTTTCTTGCATGGCGGGGGTGAGCAGGTAAGGGAAGGAAAAGCAGGACAGCTGCTTCTTTCTGTCATTGTGATGCTTCACCTTTTCATTTTAAAAAACAGCAACAACAACAACAAACCTCTCCCCAACCCTGTACTACTGAATGAAATAATTTTCAATCTTAATGCAAAACTTGCATGTGCTAGGAAAAAGCATCGCTTTTTCAGTAGCTCGGAAGAGCCAAAACCCCTGCACTCACGTGAAAATAATATGGCTGGTCAGTTAAGTGTTTGATTGTACTTAACTGCCGGATGCATTGACTGACAGATGTGCCTAACACGTTCACACTGCGGAAGGGCTGCTTCGTTCAGTTTGCTTTTAAATGCCATCAAATGGGCAGGAAAAAGAAATCAAATCATGTGACTTGATTGCTTAGCGACTGTGTGAGCCTTCAGTATCAGTTTATGATTGGAAAATAAGTGACTTGCAGGGTGTCCTGGTTTCAGCCAGGGTAGAGTTAATTTTCTTCGTAGAAGCTAGCGTGAGGCTATGTTTTGGATGTGGGATGAGAAAATGTTGATAAGGTGCTGATGTTTTGAGTTGTTGCTAAGTACTCAAGGACAGTCCAGCTTCTCATGCTGGCCTGCAGCGAGCAGGCTGGGGGTGCACGGGAAGCTGGGAGGGGACACAGCTGGGACAGCTGACCCAGGCTGGCCAAAGAGATATTCCATACCATATAACGTCATGCTCAGTATATAAAGCTGGGACAAAGAAGAAGGAAGGGGTGGAGGGACGTTCGGAGTTATGGCGTCTGTCTTCCCAAGAAACCACTACGCGTGACGGAGCCCTGCTTCCCTGGAGATGGCTGAACACCTGCCTGCCCATGGGGAGTGGTGAACAAATTCCTTGTTTTGCTTTGCTTGCGTGCGCGGCTTTTGCTTTACTTATTAAACTGTCTTTATCTCAAACCATGAGTTTCCTCACTTTTACTCTTCCAATTCTCTCCCCCGTGCCACCGTGGGGGAGTGAGCGAGCGGCTGCGTGGTGCGTAGTTGCTGGCTGGGGCTAAACCACGACACAGGGCTAAAAGCAAAAACTACTCGTGCAGTTGATGTGGACTTGGTAGAGGAGAGGCAGGATTTTGTGTAAGTTGTGCCAGGATTTGGGTTCTCTCTTTTTTTTTTTTCTTTTGCTTTGGCTGAAAAAAAAATCTTTGTAATGGTTCACCCTGACTTCATTTTACACCTCTTGATACTATTCCGAGTGGTTCCTTAATGGCTCTTAAGTGGAGTCTGAAGGTACAATTTCACATTACACCTAGCCACGTTACACGTACGATGTGGTTACATCTGGTGTAACTTCATGCGTCCATCGAGGTTGCTGTTTCCAGTGATGGCGCTGGGTTCCTTCTTCCCTCCCTCGTGGCGGAGCAGCGCCGTGCAGCTGCTGCGGGATGCCATTCGGCTGATGCAAAAGAAAATGTGGGGTGTGTTGGGGTTTTTTTTGGAGTGTGGTGTTTTCCTGTTGGGCGAGTTCACGAATTGGAACCACTTCGTGGCTGCGCAAGCGCCGCTCGCTCGCCGGGAGCTGGCAGCCGGGCGCGGGCGTAGGTGTGGTGTGTGATTGCTCTCCGTGGGTGGGTCTCGCTGGCAGCGTGAGCAAACCCTTGCCCGGGACAGGGCAGCCGCCCCGTGTACCCCGTGTACCGTGCTCCCGCCATGTGCTTTGTGCGTGGGGGACTCTCGTTCGGAGAATCCCACCAGGAGAGAAAAAGAAAAACTTCATACGCGGTGTCAGTTTTTAGTGGAGTCAGCTCTTCCTTCTGGCTTTCTGCCTTTTTGCATGAAGTGTTACACTGGCGTAAAGGGAGGTGACGGGATCAAACCCAGGATGAGAGGGCAGGACCTCGGCAAATCCAAAGTGTTCTAGTTGTCATTCCCTAACGCTGCAGGTTGAATTAGGTCATCCTGGATCATTTAAATGTGACCAAGCATTAAAACGGGGCACTTGTAGTGATCTTCTGTAGATGTTGGGCTAAACAATACTCCTGTGCTTAAAACTAAGATTAACCCCCATTTTTTTTTTACAGTATCCCCTGCCCCTTTATGTTGCCCTCCTCCAAAAGCGTATCCTGTCCTTCAGTAATGAGATACAAATGTTCCCTCTCTCAACTTGATAAGCTGGTCCCTCTTGAGGAAGGTTGTCAACTTGCTGCAGTTGTTAGGATACTCGGCTGGTGACTTCGGGTTTAGCAGCAAAAAAAGCTTGCAGAATGTGCTGAACAAGTAAGGAGCACAAGGACAGTTGTAAGAGGAAAGGGATGTTGCATAGCATCTGAAGGCAACGGGGGTGTCAGGGAAGAAACGAAAGTTGGGGCGGGTGGAGGGGCATAAAAGATGAGCAAAGCTTTAGCCTGTGACTTTTAGGTTTTCTTAGTCGCATAACTATTCCAGCTGATCTCAGTGGCTGGGAATGAAATTAAGCTCATGCTATGTATTTGCAGGGTTGGGGTTATTTGTAGTTCTATGAGTCTTAAAGTGAAGAATTTTTTTATTAGATTGTGAGGATGAGTAACTTATAACTTAATTGTGCAGTGCATTTTAAACTGCAATACTACATGAATTAGAGCTAGTTATTAATGTAATGCTGTCTGAGGACATCCAGATTGAAAGAGCTTTTTTTTTTACTGTCTTTGAAGAAGTATGCTTAGCGGGTTTCCTGTTGGTTTAGGGTTTTTTTCCTTGTATGATTTGACAGAGGATTTGTAGATTCAGGTGCACTCAGGTAGATACTCAGTGACTTAATGGTTACTGTTGAATTGATGTATTTTGTCAGATTTCTCAGGCTAGACCCATGCAGGATTGTTTCAGCTTTGGCTTCTGTTCAAAGCAGATGACCTTAATGTGGTGTTTGTGGTATTCTGAAGGGGAATAGGTCTTTCTGAGCTGTTCTGCAGAAATTGTGAGCTTAGAGTGGCAAAATTTCAATTTTTGGAACTGGTCAGATTTCAGCAGTGGCTGAAAACTATGTTTGTTCTGTGAGTCTGGGGATCAGACAGTAGAAAGGAATGTAAAACTTAGTAGTGGAGTCCTCTTTCATTGCGGAAGCAGATGAAATGAGCAAAGTCAGAAATAGGCAGGGAGAAAGTAAATTCATGATTTGAAGAAATAATGTCACACTGGTTACTTTACAGCTGGGAGACTTTGCCCAGTAAATGTGTCTCAGCAAAGTGGTGCTTCTCCCATAGTTGCAGCAGAGTTGACTATCCAGGTGGTAGAACTTTGCCAAGCTTATTCTGACATGCAGGTGTTTGGGGTTTTTTTCAGTATTTTGCTTTAAATGCTCCTGCTGTTTCATCAGCCTTTTCTTTGTAGCTTATGACAGAACCTTCCTGCATACATTTAAGTCTTCCACACCTGTGGAAAAAGTGTCCTGAAAACTTAACCAGACCAGAGCTCTGGGAGTTTGGTCACTCAACTTCATTCTGCTGTTGGTAAGGCAGCTGAGGTGAAATGTGAAAGAGGGGGATCTAAAATCTTGCTTCTGCTAACACTGATAGTCCGTATAAAATTCAAGCTCTTTTCTCCAGAAATTGCTTTGTGGATTTAGTTTCTTGAACTATTTTTATATTTAGTCTGGGACTAAGTGGACTAGGAAGGAGGCAGTGTTTGGAGCAAGGACTGGGAGTAAAAATCTCTTCTGGGTGAGTGCTTTTATTCCTGGGTTGCCTTTACTTTCTCTGGCTCCATAAACTGTATCTTTTCTGCATAATAGAAGGGCTTCACTAAGATGTGTGACTGAGTAGTTTAAAGACAGCTATCCTGGCGGGTATGAAATGCAGGTGTGAACATCTTTTGTCTGAATGTTAAACCTCTCTCTTCCAGGATTTATCAGTGTTCGGTCTAGTGGACTTAGGTTAGTATAGAAAGGCAGGTTTTTATCTTCTCTCAAACCTTTTGGGATTTGGCCTTTCTGAGGTTTAAATAGAGGGATATGGAGTATGTTAATGTCAATAGCTTTGGAAATGTTAGATTTAGGAGTGCTTGATGCTTTTGCTAAGATGGTGTGGGGTGGTGTTTTTTTACTACTTACTGTGCACTGCACTGTGCTTTTCTATGAAACTTGTAGCACTGTATGGTAAGCACAGTTAGTGTCAAGCATTGGAAAAATGTGGTCTGTGGAGCATATTAAACATGAACTTTTTAAGACTTTTGATACTAGCAGGACAGTACGTTCTTTGTTAAAAAAAGCTTTGTGATTTGCTTGTATCAGCAGTGGATTACCTTAAAAATCTGAATTCTCTGCAGAGTTCTACAATTATTACATACTAAAACCAAACCTACTCTTTGGATACATATCTGCTATAGATTCAGGTGTAGTAATGCTGTGCCATTTTTTTCTTATTTTATTCGCTGCTGCATGATTACATTGCTTTCGGTAGTTCATTGCCTGTTGCTTGCTTGTTCCTTTCCCTCATCTCTTGCTTGTTCTTACCTCAGGTGAGGTTGCTGTGAAAGTTAAGCGTTCTTTGGTGCCTAGGTGCCTGACTAAATTAATAGGATGTGTATGGAGGTAATACGTATTTCGGATTCTGTCCTGAAACATTTGATGATAATATCTGGGTACTTTGGCTGTAAAAGAGAATTTTAGAGTTTCTTTCTGACTTCAGAAGTCCCCAAATCTGAATTTGCTTTCTAAAGGGAAGACAATTAATATTTTTGTCCTTCTATTAAACTTCTGTTTTTCTTCTTTCTTGCCATTGTTTCTTTAATGTTCACTAAGTTAAAGATGACTCATTAGCGACCTAATTGCTTGACCAACCTGATCTCCTCCTATGACCAGGTGACCCGCCTAGTGGATGAGGTTGTCTACCTGGACTTCAGTAAAGCCTTTGACAGCGTCTCCCACAGCATTCTCCTGGAGAAACTGGCGGCTCGTGGCTTGGACAGGTTTACTCTTCGCTGGGTGAGGAACTGGCTGGACGGCCAAGCCCAGAGAGTTGTGGTGAACGGCGTTAAATCCGGCTGGTGGCCGGTCACAAGCAGTGTTCCCCAGGGCTCGGTTCTGGGGCCGGTCTTGTTCAATATCTTTATTGATGATCTGAATGAGGGCATCAAGTGCTCCCTCAGTAAGTTTGCAGATGACACCAAGTTGGATGGGAGTGTTGATCTGCTGGAGGGTAGGAAGGCTCTGCAGAGGGATCTGGACAGGCTGGATCGATGGGCAGAGGTCAACTGTATGAGGTTTAATAAGGCCAAGTGCAGGGTCCTGCACTTGGGTCACAACAACCCCATGCAACATTACCGGCTTGGGGAGGAGTGGCTGGAGAGCTGCCCAGCGGAAAAGGACCTGGGGGTGCTGGTCGACAGCCGGCTGAACATGAGCCGGCAGTGTGCCCAGGTGGCCAAGAAGGCCAACAGCGTCCTGGCCTGTATCAGCATTAGTGTGGCCAGCAGGAGCAGGGCAGTGATTGTGCCCCTGTGCTTGGCACTGGTGAGGCCGCACCTCAAATCCTGTGTTCAGTTTTGGGCCCTTCACGCCAAGAAGGACGTTGAGGTGCTGGGGCGAGAGAAGGGCAACGGATCTGGTGAGGGATCTGGAGCACAAGTCTTATGAGGAGCGCTGAGGGAACTGGGGTTGTTTAGTCTGGAGAAGAGGAGGTTGAGGGGAGCCCTCATCGCCCTCTATGACTACCTGAAAGGGGGTTGTGGTGAGGTGGGTGTTGGTCTCTTCTCCCAGGTAACCACCGATAGGACGAGAGGAAATGGCCTCAAGTTGCGCCAGGGGAGGTTTAGATTGGATATTAGGAAAAATTTCTTCACTGAGAGAATGGTCAGGCATTGGAACAGGCTGCCCAGGGAGGTGGTGGAGTCGCCATCTCTGGAAGCGTTCAAAAAATGTGTGGATGTGGCACTTCAGGACATGGTTTAGGGGCCATGGTGGCGCTGGATTAAAGTTGGACTTGATGATCTTGAAGGTCCTTTCCAACCTAGTGATTCTGTGATTCTGTGCTACCCGATGCCAGCGACATTCATGCCAAGTTTAAATTTACACTTAAATTCGTGTAAGCCAGCAATCCAGAATTTCAGCGCACCCTGACCTTGTAACTTTTTTTTAGTTAAAAAAGTATGAAATGCATAAGTGATTCATCTAATTAACATTTTCTTTCTGTTACTTGTTAGTATATGCTAATATGTTAGTATATGCTAATATGTTAGTATATGATATAATATGCTCCATTTTAATTTTTTGTCTGCTTTCTGTGTTGAAGATTCTTTTATACTAGAAAACAGTTTCCATCAAACTCTCTCAAACATCTCATTTTCCCTAGATTATTCTTAAAAATGTTAATAATGTAGTTTGCTAAGCTGTGTTCCCCTTGAGTGATATTTGAAGGTATGTCCAGATATTCAGAGGGAGATACAAAGTATACCCTTTTTCTCTAAAGAGGGTATACTGGTTTGCACTCCTTTGGAAATCATGCAAAAAACTTGTTCAGTCATGCAGATACAGTTTTCAATGCTCCTTAAGGTCAATTTCCCAGAGAAAGTGTATTTTATTCCACATTAAGAAACTTAAATCTGAATGCTCGGAATCCAAAATGAGTATTGACCTCTTAACTTCTTCTGATGTAAATTTTTATAAGGGATAATCCATATTATTCTGCATTGAGGAAAGGTATTTTTTTCACCCAGTCACAAAGGTTCATTTTTCTGTTTGTCCCAACTGAATATGTCACGTGTTCTTGCAAAATATTTGGAGAACAATATACATGCATTTGGACCAACTGCACTTAAATGTCAATAGTTTTCAGTTGCTTTTTGAGAATCTGTTGCATGCTTCTGAGTCTAAGCTTTGCAGTGATTTGTTTGCTGCAATTAAAAATTAGGTATTTTATTGCTAAGCATCTTTGAATAAGCAGGTTAACTGACTTGAGAAGCCCTCATCTTTCTGGCATGTTAAAACAAGTCTGAAAAGGTCTGAAACGTCATCCATGAAACTCTGCTAACCAAAACAAACACAGGTTTTCACTCAGCTTGATAAAATGTCTGCCAGTCATGTACTAGCAGTTAGGTGCCACAATTGATCCATGCACGTTTTGAGCAGCATGCTAGGGGAGTGAAAAGAAGTTGGATCTTCCTGATTTGAGTGGAAACTGAAAGAGGTGAGGCTTGGGAAAGCTGGAGAAAATGTCATTTTGTCGCTATGTGCATCGACTTCATATAGATCTTCAATGCAATTACAGAATTGTTTGGGTTGGATGTGACCTCAGTCACCCAAGCAGAGTCAACACTGAGTACTTTGGTCTTCTCTGTGTCAGCTGAGTCACCTGTCCTGTTTTCCTTTTTGAGTCTTTACTGCTCATGTACTAGTAGAAGCTTTTCATGTTGCACTGAAGTCCCTTGCTTCCTTCAGCTTTGGTTGGGTTTTCACTTCCCTAGCAGGAACGCCTGGGCAATATTTCTGTATTCCTCTCTTGGTAGATTGTTCTCACTTCCTCCTCCTTAGGCCAAGCTGCTGATTGATCTGCCTGTTTTCCCAAGTGCTGGGGTGTACTTTTCGTGTGGCTGGAAGCAGTTGTCCTTAAAACCCCCCAGTTTTCTTGAGCTCTTTTGCCTTTCAGAACTGGGTCCCGCAGAATTCTACCTACTGAATAAGGCAGCCTGCCCTTCTGAAGTGCAGGATCTGTATCGGATGTGCCTTCCTCATTCCTCTAAGGACTTTAAACTCCACTGTTTCATGGTCACTGTAGTTGAGGCTGCAGCTGATCCCATCCCCAGCAAGTTCTTCCTTTTTTTTGTTGAAAGCAATTCCAAGAAAGTATTAAATGGGTTGGCCCATTTGACATTTGTTTTTCCCTGAAATCTTACAGAAGCCTCCTGGATTGTTTGTTTCCTGCTGTGTTGCACTTCCAGTAGATGTCAGGGACGTTAGTGTCCCACAATAACCAGTATCTGTGATTTTAGAGACTTTCTGGAATTGCTGAAATAGACTTCGTCTGCTTTCTTTCCCCGAGTAGGTGTTTTGTAGCAAACTTTGACTGTGATGTTGCCCATATGGACCTCTCCTTTAATCCTGACCCACAAGCTCTTAACCATCCTGTTGTCTGTCCTGTAGAACAGCTTTTTGTGTTCCAGCTGCTCCTTCAGGTAGAGGCCAGTTCACCTGGTGTCCTTTTCTTCCTGGCTTTCTTAAAGCTTGTATGCATCCATGACAAAGCTCCAGTCGTGTGAGCTATTCCACATGTTTCAGTTACTTCAGTCGTAGTTCTGTGTACAGGTACTTGAGGTGCTTCCCCTTTCAACATGTTTTATCCTAGACAGGGTCTGTCTTCCTCCCACCAACCTGACCCTTGTAATTAACATGTCTGAATCTCTGTTCCCTCCCTTAACTGCAAACTTCTGTCACCATTCCCTGATAGACCTCTCATTTAAAATGTTTGTCACCAGATTTGATGAGGATGCTCCTAACTATCTTTAACCTAGCAGCCCTCATTTCTTGGGGGTACTTGTGGCCATAAAAATTAAAACACTGCTTGCAATGCCAGTCCTGCAGCGAGTTGTTAACTTGCAGGATGTGTCTCCACAAGCCTTTCCTCCTTCACATGAAAGAGCAAGGAGAACAAATATCACCTGGGGTCCCACGTCCTTCTTTGCCCCTGGAGTCTTCTGATCACTCTTGATTTGCTCCAGGTCTCCTTTGCTAATAGCACAGGTGCCTATGTGAGTAGGTAATAGTAACAGTTAGGAAAAAAAGAAAAAGGGGGGGAAGAAAAGGCAATAATGGTAATAATAGTAAGGGGTAGTAGTTCAATAGTCCAAGGCTTGGAGGACCCTTGGCAATCTAACATGCTGAATCTGGCCAAACCTCCTTGACCAGCATATCTGGCAGCAGATGTTTGTGTCTCCTCTGCAGAAGGGAATCTCCAACTGGTATTACCTGCCACTCCTTCGTATTGCTAATACTTAGTTCAAACCCAGCTAGCTCCGATGCCTACCTTAATTGAGATGCTTGCTGCTTCTGCCTGTCATTCTATGTTGGCAAAAAAAAAAGTGGAAAATAGCTTAATATGCTTGTGTTAGCATAAGAAGGAGACTGTGGAACACTAGAATAATAAAAATGAGGTGTTGGGAGACAGGCAGTAAGAAAGGAACTGAGATTTATGAAAAAACTCTGAGACTTGGAAGGTTCAGACCAATGTTTGGATGCCTCTCATATCAGCTAATGTGTGCTGCGAGCTTCACATGCAGAAATGGTTGTTGAGAGCTATCCTGAGGTTCATGTGCTTCATCTTCCACTGACACGTTTACGGGCAGACAATGTGCATGAACATAATACTCGTACTTCAAAAGTTTCAGTTTTTCTAACAGTCTTCTATGTGGGATAAATTTCCAGCAAGTCGCTTTTGGCTGTTGGGTTCTGCTTTTGTTTGTCTTAGGCTTGCTCTTGTATCAGATAAATGAGTGCTGTAGTAGAAGCTGAGACTGAACTGTTTGCTATTTGTGGCTTTTGAAGCACTTTCAGCAAGCTGCCCTGTGATAGGGAGCACTACTGGAGCCTCGTTTCCTAGGAGTGTGTCTCTGAAACGTAGTACGTCCAGCTTTTAGCATAATTTTTGTTCCGTATTCCCAGTGTTCCTTTCTCAGAGTTCTGCTGTCTGAATGAGAAGCGGTTTGTGTAAGGTCCACTTTGAAATTATATTCACATGGAGCTGTCTGGCAATGAAGAGGCAAGAGATAGTAGAAGAATGTAGCGCTTCTTAGCAATGTCAGAACAAATTAATAACTTCAGGGACTTGTGGTTGCACTGGACTGTTATTTCTGCTTTTGTACTTGTTTGAAATTGTCAGCGGTAAGTAATGGCAGAAGAGCGAGAGAAACAAAACATTAATTGTACAAGTCCCATTTGTTTAGAAAATTAGTAAAAATAATCAACATCTGAATACTCATCTGTCTAGTTTTTCAGCCATGTTGTGTGTTTCAGCAGGTGTCAACTAAAAATCAGAGATTTTCTACTTTTTAGTGGTACAGATGTGTCGTCGCATCTCCAAAGTATGAATTCTGTTACCCACTACCCCCTGTGAAGAGGCAGATGTCATTGTGTTCCTCTTACCTGAATTGCTGAACACTTTGTGAAATCCTCAGCAGGTCCCCTTGCAAATGTGTGTTCTGTGGCTATCTGTTGTGGAACTTCAGATGGCAAAGTAACTGTTACTGGAGGTGCTGTCACAGAGCAGAAGTACTGCGTCAGTGATTAACCCTTAGTTCAGAATGAAAGCTTTTAATTTCCCAGGTTAAAGATTGGAGGCTTTTAAGGAAGTAACACTGTAGTGTATTTCTTAATCATTCACTATACTGTACTTAACGTCCCATCTTACTTCTTTAATATAGTAAAATGAAAATGCAGAAATGCAATTTGAAGATGAACTGGAGAATATTGTATTACAGTTCCCTAAGGAGGCGGTAGGGGAGAGAGGAACAAAAGAGTATGAAGGTCACTGAAAAACAGGTTGGGAATTTGCGTTCTTTGCTACTGTGCTTTCTAGGAACAGGTATCTACTCTGAATCTACCCACTTCTAGAGATGACGACTAGTAGTAATATTGTCTTTGTTTATGCAAAGCTTACCAAACTTAAAGATTACACTGTAATATATTTCACTAGTCAAATGATCTTGTTAAGAAGTTTAGAATGGCTAGTTTTACACGTGGAAATCTGAAAGGACCCTTTGGAAGGGAATAGCATCTATGGGAAGCCAACACAGAGATCAGTATAATTTAGGAAATAGTATTAATTCAACCTAGTAGCAGAAGATAAGTTGCTCAGATATGTTTACTGTGGTGAAAAAAGAGGCGATACAAACCTTTTAGAATTATCTTTGAAAAGATGTACACGCATTGATAAGAAATATTGCACCTAAATCTCTTTTGTACTTCAGATTGATGTTTCTTTGTTTTTTTTCTGGAATGAAGGTAATGCCATGCAAAGTAATACTGTGAATGACAGGAAGCGAAATAATCCTACCTAATTTGTAACTGTATGTTTGTAATTACAATTGTAAAGGTCTTATCTTATAAGCTTTTGTCTGGAATTTAGTATGTGCTGCTTTCTCTTTCTATTTTTTTTTTTTTAATAGCTGTTAAATATCCCTTTGTTTTGACATCAGGAAGAGAATCCAAAGACTTGACGCAGACCAAAATCTTAGTAAGGTAGAAGGATAGCTGTTGCAGTCAGATCTACTGCAGAAATGCACATCTCTAATATATGGAGAAGTACAAGTTATTATCTAACTTGAGTTAGTGCAGAAGTGCAAGTTAAAGCATAAATGCACTTTTTATAATAATTTTTAATTGTATTTTGTCTGAGGCTGTGATTCTATGGATGCACCAAAACAATCTATCTTCTTTACACTGGCCACTCTTCTTGTGGCCTGGCATCTTGTTGCGGCTATGGAAACATCTGTGTGACTGTGATGTGAAACATCTGTGGCTATGATGGGGATAAGAGCGTGAATTTTGGTAGATTGAACTGAAGTTTTTGCTTTCTGATCAAATGACAGAACTCCTTGCTTAAGGGGTACATGTCTTTAGAAGAAAAGTTGTCAAGGGTAACAGAGAAGGCTTACCCTCTTCTTACAAGTTGACATACTGGAAAGAGTGATATATTCTGAATTTTGACTGATGGATTCCAAATTATTACAGTGGTGGTACTGGATTTGTATTGTGCAAACTTTATTGTAGAAGGTTAGTTATGAGTTTTGGCTATGTGAAAGTTATTTTGGAATATTTTTTTTGAAGAGTACTGCTCCATACCAGTTATTTCTGATCCTCTTTGTACTTAGGAAAACCTTAAACCTTGAGATGGTGAGGTTTCCTTGCAGATGAAGCAGTTTTAAGAATCTGCTTACAAATAGACATATTAACTCCGGTTGTGTAGGACATACAGGATAAAGTGGTATCATGTGTCTACGGGTAGCCAAAGTGGATGTCTAGGTGAGAGAGAATAAGAAGTTGTGTGGCTCTTCCTCAGAGAGGTCTCCTATCCTCTTGTAGTTTATGTCTCAGGAAATTCAGAAGTGGCTTCAGTTCAATTGATCAAAGAAGTTCACACAGTCAGTTTTTGTTTTCAATTTCCTTTAAACTTTTGTAGTCTATTAGAATCTGTAGTATCTTAAAACACAGATCTTCATAAAGAACCTCATACTGTTCTTCATTTTGAACTTGCCTCCTGATAGTGGTGCTTGATCTCTCTTATTTCTTGTTTTGACAGTGAACAGTTGATCACTAATGCCCTTCTCTGTACCAGTCAAGAAGTTAAGCTTCTGTTGTTTTTCCCCTTTTTTCTCCACGTCCCAAATTTGTCTCATGGTAACAAAAAAATCAGTTAACAGTATCAGTGCTGGACAAGAATGAGTGGGGAAGTATGCAAAAGTGGCATGTAACTCGATAAAACAATGTTTGTTTTGGGCTTATGAATATAGGTTTGAGGCACTGAACATGTTGGCAAGAATCTAGACACTCCTAAAGTTTGTCAGCAGGAAGAGCTAAGTATGTGTGCGGTGCTTTGTTCCTGTGATGTAGTCTCTTGCAGGGCTGATAGCAAATCAGCAATAATCAGCTGATAGCAATTAAAGCATGCAAACCATTTGTAATTCATATAGTAGAATCTCACAAAGGTAGCTGTCAATGGATTTTGAAAGCCCTGGGTAAATACTCTTTTTGTTGTCACTGATCCATGTCTCCTACTCTGTCAGCATAGCTAGACTTAATTGATCACCCATTGGAGTGCAGTCTTTAGGTTAGATCCACCCCACGTTGAACATGGGTTCTGCAGGCTGTATAGAATTGGTTTAGACAGAAGAGGAGGAGGTACTTCTGGGATGCAGTTCATCTTTTGTATTTTAGAATTCTAGGTGAAGATGAGAGAATTTGCCATTTTAAGCATCTGTCCTTTTGGCTGATAGAGCAGTTAGACTGTAGGCTTAATATTAAAGTCAAATGCTGAGGAATAAATTTCTAACAATGTAAAAAGGCATTTATAAACAGTAGTATTTTGCAGCACGACAGGCTTTTGTTTTTATTTGGGTATTTTTAATATAGCATTTTTTAAGACCTCATCTGTGTGCTGGATTAGTAATTCTGTAGTATTGAATATGGAATTAAACTTCAGATAATGGTAAACCTTTACCTCTTGTTATTTGTAGATAAACATACAGGGGAACTTCTCTTGAAAAATGCCCCTCAAGACTATTCTGGTACATACAATTGTGTTGCCTCAGAGCTGCAACGGATGAATGTTCCACAGAGCTGAATGTCACCCCCAGTAAGTGTTTGCTATGTAAAGGTCACATAGTGTTTTGTGTATTAAAACTAAATAATCTTGTTTCTCTGAAGTCCTAAAAGGTTAAAAATAAAAAAAAAAGATTCTGTTGTGTAACTGATAGTTACCATTTCAAGTCTTTATTTCCCAAAATGTTGCTTTTTTATGCAGAAAACTGTAACTTATTGTTTTAAATGCATGTGGTGAAACATACTCTCTGTGATTCAGTGATACACTATTAACCCGCATCATGTGGCAACTTACTGTTTTTAATGTCGGGTTGAGCGAAAAGAAGCTGGTCATATAAATTTGACATCTAACAAACAGTATTGTTATTTATCTATTCTAGCTATAAATTCAGCTGGTATAATTGCTGGAGCTATTCTAGGAACTCTGCTGGGTCTTTCTGTACTGGCTTTTCTTGTCTTCTGTTGCTGTAAGAAACAGAGAGAAGAAATATAAGAAAGAAGTACATCATGATACCAGGTAATGACATGTCTCTAATTTCTGAGCAGTATTATTTGAAGATTAACTTCTAAATGTGTTTCTGCAACTGAGATATTTAACAGTTGAGACTTCTGTCTTAATCTGGAAAGCTTATTAACATACTAACAGCTTGTCAGAGAACTTGTTGTTCCGAATGTGGTGTAGGTAGTCATGTCTAATTTCAGTAAAGACTTAAAAAGCAGCGAATACTTTTTTTTTTAACTTTAATATGTGAGCCTCTTTTGGCTACTGTGTCAGAATAGAAAGAAATAAACTGAAAATCTGTTTTATAAGCTCACACATAGTAATAGTGACTGAAGTCTTTTTCTGCAGTTGTGTTTTTGTGTATTTCAGAGATGATGTTCCACCTCTAAAACGTCGCAGTTCAACAGCCCGCAGCTACATAGGCAGCAATCGTTCTTCTCTGGATTCGATGTCTCTCTCAAATATGAAAGGATATACCAAAACTCTGTATGGCCAAGTCCCAAGTGAAGACTTTGAACGTACTCCTGGTCAAACCCCAACCTTTTACACCTTCAAAGGTAGCTGCACCTAATTTAAGTAGAATGGGAGCTGTTCCTGTGATGATTCCAGCACAAAGTAAAGATGGATCCATAGTATAAAATATTATTAATTTAAATGCTGTTTTTTAAGTGTTCATTGTAAGTATTAGAGAAAACTACTGTGTTCCATCCCTCATTTAAACAATGGCATGCAATTTTCCTTGAAGAAAAGAACAAGCTAGTTTGGAAAGCCACCAATTCTCATTTTTTAATTTTAAACTTACTAGTATATGACAGTTGAACTATTTGCTAAAAGCATTGAAGTTCCTAAATAAATACCGGACACTGAAGGTATTTGGACCTCTGGTAGGTTGCTGAAGAGACACTGTCAGCTAATGTGCAGTTCTGAATTTGTAACAGTGAGACGCAAGTGAGAAGTAACAAAAGCATTTCATATCTAGACCATGAAGTTTCTCAGTAATGTTTGTTTGGAGCACTTCTTGAGCTCTTATTTCAGGGGCTACCAGTTATTTGATTGGTTTCATTAATGTAATGAATCTATTCTGAACTTAAAATTGCAGTGAGTGGAAATGTGACAGGAGACCTTGCAAGCTCTTTGAAACATTAATTTTTCTGTAATAACTAGTTCAGTCATGTCAGATAACTTAAGTATTAAGTTATCTGATGCAAGAGGTCCTATTGGGTTGTTGGTAGTGGAATCTAAGCTTTAAAATCTGTAGATCAACTGGTACTGTCACAGTGAGAATAAATATGTATCTCTATACAGGTCTTAAGTTAACTGTACCTTGCATTTTCCAAAGCCTGTTTAGATTTAGGCGGTGTTCGTTCTTTTTTCCAAACCGATTACCTAGAAGCTCCATGGGATTTTAATGAAAGCTGCTACGTAACTGGTATTTGATATCTGTCCTCTTGCTCTAACTTTGGAAACATCTTTTCCCATATACATGTAAGCAGTAGTTAGCCTTACTTAAGATGCTAATATTTTCTGTAAGAATTTGCAAGGAGTTTAAAGCTCGCTTCTCCTTGCCTTTTCAACTGCCCCAAATATTTTTATTAACAGTCTTTTAGACTTTTAAGAGCAAGAGCTGCATGCAACCAGAATCTGAGAGAAAACAGTTATCCAGAATTGTTGATACAAATCTCAAACTGTCTTGCTGTTTTTTCTCCTCTGAACATCTTAGACTGGCTATATACTTGAACCTTACTATTTGGAATTTACTTCTCAGATGGAGAAGCTTGGGTTCTTTTAAGTTCTATGATAACGATGTTAGGCAATTAATTGTTAGACTGTTTTAGAAAACAGTTAATACCAGTGACTTAGCCTTGCTTTCTTGTGTGTAAAATCTGTAAAACAAAACCAAAAGAGTGTGAAATATGTTCATCTGTTTCGTGTGATGAAGTGTAATCTTCTGTACTTTTATGGATTTCTCCTGCACCATAAAAAGGGGTATTTTACAGAAGAAAGTTAAACTACTTTGCTGGTATATCAGCTCAAACCAGTTTGACCACTGACCACATAGTATTGTGTAAAGAAAGTGCATGCATAAGGTTTGGGGTCATCCTGGGGGCACGCCGAGGAAGATTCGAGAAGACTCTAGAAGGAGAAGAGGGCATGCGCTGAAGAAGACACGCCTGTTCATTAATAGGTATTAGAAGACACGCCTATTCATGAATATGTATTAGCAAACAGGATCACGCTGAGGAAGATTCGAGAAGATTCTAGAAGGAGAAGAGGGCATTGCCGAAGAAGACACGCCTATTCATGAATATGTATTAACAGATAGGATATAAACCAGGAACAGGAACTGTACCGCGTGCGTCTTGGTGGAGCAGAGACTCCCGGCGCACCCAGTGCTGTTTGCTTGCCTCTATTCGCTTAATAAATTGTAAGTTTGAACTGGAATCCTGTTTGGGACTAAATCATTTATAACAGTGTCAAATCCCTTTGCAGGTTTCATTTTAAACAAAGTTTACAAGCTTTTGGTTTGGCTGGTTTTTACAGGTTCTTTAAAATACCAACCTTAACCACAGGAGGAATCTCAAGTTACTTCCGCTCTGATACTCTTGAAAAATCCTTTTGTGAGATGGAACCGTGGCTATTTGATTTCAGTGGGCTGGAGGCCATGAATGAAGCAGGGGCTCTGCATGGTGACTGAGCGCTACCACCCTGTGCTGCAGAGCACGAAGGAACAGGACAAACCACCAAATCCAGCAGTCTGTTAAGATCCACAATTTAAAAGAGGAAAATAAATTAAAAAATGGGAAAAAATCATGCTGCGTTCAAGAAATCGGAGGTGATACATAGCAAAAACATTCAACAAACAAGAAATACGGGTGAGCCCTCACTCACCAGGCCCATGAACCAGTTACAGGCATTTTCTCTTTTTCTAATGATTTCTTTATATTCCATACTTCATTTCGCAAATCACTGCCTCTGAGGCAAGAGTAGTCCAATTTTAAGCTGCACAAGTGATGTGCTTCTCATGCCAGAAGAAAAATCATCCACATTTCAATGCTGGGACCACTTCAGATTCTCCACTTAGTTGTGTCCCTGAGTTGACCTTTTCTTTAACAGACACAAAACTATAGGAAAACAGAAGACTGCAAACACTGAGACTATAGACACACTCACACACACACACATATATGCATGAGAAGCAACACCTTTTTGAAATAATCGTTCTGTACAGGTCTACTATACCTGGAACAGTTTGGTGAACATTTTGTAACTGGTGTCACAACAAATGCATTGCGCAACTCTGCGTCAGGGAGAGGATGTGTTACGGCTGGTGGTTCCGTAGCTCTAGGACTAGATTTAAAAGGAAAATGTAAGTGACTTTCAATCCCCTGAAGTCCGTACGTATCAGAACTCAAATTTAGTTGACCGTACCACCTGGAGGAAAATCATCAGACAGCTGCTAGCCTCTTTTCCACTCTTTACAATTCTGCCTGGGTTTCGGGTAAAAAAGGCAGAAACAAGGCAGAAACTGGGCAGGAGGAGGTAAAAGAGTACTATTTGGTCACATGATCAAGTCTATCAAAATCCGTACACCGATAGCTTGGACGGTAATCACAGCTTTACTTTCCGCTATCTTAAATTCTGTAAACACATTTGCCATCATGTAAACATGTATATTTGCATAAATAAGATCATTGTAGCAGAAAAACTCTCCCCAACTATTACTTATGCTGTGTTGCTTCTTCAATGTTACATATCATATGAGCAAAACAAAGTCAAACAAAGCTTCGTTCAGGTGCACCTTCCCTCCGAAACACTAGCATCATTCAAACGGATTTTTCTCTCTCTCTCGCAACACGTACCTCAAGACTAAACTCTGTGAAAAGGCTGCTCACCTAGCATAGCGTGAGAAACTGGTTTGCTGCTCAATTCCCACTTGAACTTCTCCAATTTTGGACAATACATTATGGACAAAAGAATGCACATTTCCTGCGTTAGCTTGTTTTGTTACTGTTGACAATGGTTTTGGTCTTGCGACTGTAAAGCAAGAGGGAAAAAACATCAGCCTTGTTGAATCAAAGCCATGGTTAGTTGTCCCTTATATTTCACCCCCTAAAAATTACCTTGACTTAAGACCGATGAAGGCAAACGGTAAGGCTTGGCTTTCTCCACAGCCACCTTCCTTTGAACTCTAGGCAGGATCTTGCCATATTGGTCTAGCATGGAATTTCTGGCAACCGCTCGCTCTCTCAAGCGAGGATCACGATCGTTCTGATCCATGAAAAGCGTAAAGCAAAAAGTTAACTGATTACATTGTACAGAACTATCTGTGCTGTTTCTAATTAGTGAATAAATTTCCTCCACAGGTCGAGGAAAATACACCCACTGCACACACCAGCAGCAAGTTCTGCCCATCAGCACACGCCAGCTTCACCTGGTAGTTTTGGCAAAGTGGAAGGAAGACTAGAGGAATAACAGAACCCACAACTTCAAGGTAAAACAGCTCTGGCACTCTGCAGAACCTTGTTCTGATACACTTGCTGTCACCTGCAATCCTCAAACGGCTGACAAAACAGCAGGCTCTCCCTTGTTTTTCCTGAGTCACCAATGTCCGAGATGACTGACTGTACGGGACAACTTCAAATGATGTCGGACAAAATGATGTGTATGCTAAAATGAGTAAGAAAAAGCTACCTACACACACCTTCTGGTTGGATGAAAGTTTTCAAATGGAGGATCTAAAATTTCCAAAAGCACCTTTTAAATTTGGTGCACTGGAAAACTAGGGTTCCGGAAAACAGCAAAGGCATCACAGATCCATAACAGAAGTTCACATAATACAAAGTTAATCTGGCTATTTTGAGAAACAGAAGTTAGATAAGAATTTCCGCCATAAAAGTGGTACAGTTAAAGTTTTGGAATTGCGGAGCACGCTATAACTTGAGGAAACAAAGATATCCAAAACACCACGCAAATTTTACCCGTGGATGGGCATGCACACTGCTCTCAGCTAGAAAAACAAAGTTGCATGCCAGATACAAGAGATGACACCCACCATACTCTTCATTCCACAGAAAGAAGTGACACAAAAAACCACTTTTGATCATCTATACCATACATATGTGAACAACTGCGCGATAAGACTGGCTGATAGAAAAGATGTGTATTTAGTCCTCAGATGCAAACAAACTATTGTAGGTTGCATCAGCAATGGTCTGTAACATTTCATTCTTAACTTCACAGAGCAGCTTTGCAGTAGTGAAGTATTCTGTTCAACGTTTAGGTTCAGCTATAACTTAAGGTGTAGAATCTTATTCCTAGTATTTCAACAAATGGTGTAAAAAACAACGCAGGATTATTACTGAGTACAATCAAAAACAGTTAGTTACACCTACACAGAAGCTTGCACACTTGACAGAACTTTTACACTTACCATAAGGTTAACCTTCATTGACTGATTCAACTGTAGTGCTGGGATATAGTTGGCACGCTGCAGATGGTGGACTAAAAGAAATTCATGATTCTGAACACCAGCACTGGTCTGTAAAAACTTCTCCAAACTCTCCTATGAGAAAGAACACATTTCAAAAATCTATTATGATTCTGCTTTTTCTCTTTTCAAAGAGACAATTAAGATTTTTTTTCTTGTCCACACATACTTGTTCAGTGTCTGTGAAAGGTAGCTTCAGTAAGTCTTCCATCAGTCCCATCTCCTGACAGATTTCATACATGTGTTTTAACAGCTCTTCTATGTTTAACTTAGTGGAATGTTGCTGCAACAGACTCCATGCCTCCACCATGCACCTGTAATTAATTTTTTTGAGATGTAAAGGAATAGTCTTAGTATAAGCAAAAAGATGCCCCAAAGTTACTGTATTCCATGTTTCAAGGAAATTTAGGGGATCGTGATTTACATTAGTCGTGCTCCACTTCTCACAATATTTGAATGCCAAAACGGCAGGATATATTTCTTTACCTATTGGACAACAACACAGTGAGGAAAAGGCGCACTTCACTGCTGCTTGACATTGATGGCTTCATCATCTGCAGGTATCTGAGGGCTCGCCTATGCTCTCCTTGGCACATGAGGGATTGAATAATTCTCGTATGTTGCCATGACACAGTTTTGATTGTAGCTGGGTGAAAGAGTAGGGCCAGGGAGTTCTGCAGAAGTTGGAGATCAGGTCTATTACAATATATACATACACCCATGCAACAAAAACATTCACAACTTTCTTAAGTGAGGGTGAATGGGTGTTAAGTAAACTTACATGACTCATGAAATATTTGATACAGGGTACGTAAATAACAATTCTTAAGTATTTGGCAGAAAAAAAAATTCACTTGGCCATACAGAACAAAGCGGGTGTTTCAAAAGGAGTGATTCACACTCTTCTAGGTTAATCAAATCTCTGTACACAAACATCATTTTTTATAAATACACTCCTAAACAACTAGTTATTCTCCCAGACAAACAGACTATATTAACATCATGACAGGCAAAGCACAACCTTCAGCATCAGAAAGAACATGAATTTGGGTGAAAAGTCTCTTTTGCAGACTTCTGTCTCAAATCTTGCTGCCACGACCGCAGTTTCACTGTTTAGAGTACTTAAAACACTGGTTTTGAGAAAGTGCTCAACTGGTGTGCTGAAAACAACCTAAATGGATGGCTTTGAAAATTCAAATACCAAGCATTATGAAAGATGCTTTCTTCTTTGTTTTAATCAATTTCCTGTCAAAATAATGAAAACAAAGTTTCAAATCATAATTTACTGCTGAAGATGTCGTAGCAGTACTACAAAAAGGTGTCTATGGTTTTAGCACCTGGTATTAGCTAAGCACCGATTTTTTAAAATCATGTTTTAGATGACAGCTTTGTACTGCAATGTATGTCTAATTAAACTGCAACATACTTACTTCATAATCATTGTGATCTAGAAGCCAAAAACCTTGAATAAGCTTAACAAGACCCCAGGGGATAGCAAAGGCAGTTGGGAAGGAGTCGACTGAAGTTTCCGTTTTATTCGGAAAGGAATGCATGATATCGAGCAGCAAGTAAATTGTCTGATATCAAGTATCTAATTAAGGCTAATAAATTTTAAGACCAAAAATTTATCACATTACATTTAGAAAAACATAATGAAGTAAGAATATAAGTAGGAAGCAGAAAATACTAATGTATAAATCTTGCCATTTTAAGCTATTGTAACCTGAAGATAGTCAGGTTCTAACCACAAAGTTGCATTCTGAATAAATAACCAGAAAGAAATACACTTTGATTTCTGTAAGGCATTCAAAAACGTTAACTTCAGGTCTTTAAATACTTCCGTTATAAACTCAGGTTCCCTCTTTAGGCAGCGGAGCTACCAACTGGACATTCAGAACATTTGAACATCCAATGCTTAGTGATTAAAGCAAACAAATTCTACAGCTGGTTTTTTCCCCTCAATTGCAGAGTATATTAAACAACGTAAATGACAGTGTCCTTACAATACAACTTGGCTCTGAATGATTAAAACTGGGTTTAAAACAGTATGTGGATCACTCATTGGTAGTGTCATTTTCTGACATCGTTTTCAGGGACATGTTCTAATAAGACAGCTCTGGGCTACAACAGTTTTTAAACCCCTTGCTCTCTTGGCTCCCCTCTGGAGTTAGGCAACAATCAACCAAAAGCAATTCTCTGTATTTCAGCAGCTTAAAAAATTAAGTTGCTGCGCAATGCCTTTTCTCTTCTCCCTGGTTATTATTCTGTGTGCCAGCACTTTTAACAGAACAAAAGCAAGCACTGTCAGCTGGGCTGGAAAATTGATGATTTCAGTAAAAAACAGGTACTGGTTCTAACCACTGTTAGAAATACGTTTGTTCTGAAGCTGCACGTTTCAGTGCATCATTCTAGCAAGTAGCCATTTGCTACAGATACGGGTGCTTCCAAAAATTAAAAACTGTGTTTAAATTTTGAGAAACCCTAAAGAGGCTTATCATCTTCAACATTTCTTAGTAAATCTGTTTTGTCATATCAGAAGGCTTTGCAACAAAACATTAAAAAAATAAATCATAAAAAACCCACAGTGCTAAGAAATAAAACAATCCTTCTGTCTACGACTTAATTCTACACTAAAGGTTTTCACTTGCATTGTGTTTGAGGCATAAATAGAAAAACGACATTAAACTTGTAGGTGGCAAACACTTAGGAACATTTATGTGCATGTACTGAAAGTGTAATAAAAATAATGAGAAAGGATACAATTGCATGTTTGTAGCTTTCTTCAATGTTTTCGAGCAAATAGAGATGCAGCAGCGCCTGAAATGAAAAAGTGGAAGTTTTTAAAAAACTCCTGTCTTTCATAAAATCATTGGTTTGGGGGCCGGGGGGCTGCTGCTGTTGTTTTCAGTGATGATAACACTCACATGCAAACTAGCAGGTGGGTATCTCCCAGTTCCTCCTTCATCTCTCTGCCACACCTTCTCAACTTGGTCTCCTAACTGCGAAACCATTCCATCAATCATCAAGCAGTCAGAATCCCATTTTCCTCTGGAACAAAAGGTAGCAAGGATTTGTGCAGAGTAAAACACTAATTCCAGCCTCTCAGATTTCCTCCAGTCAAAACAAAATAAAAGCTCCCATGAGGCAAAGAAAGCAGCAAACACACAAAGGCATGATTGTGACTTGAATTTCAAGTCATGAAAGAAATTTCCGAGTCAGATGAAAGACGTTCGTTAGTTCATATTCAATTATTAAAGGAGCTTGCAATAGAAATCCTAAAAGATCTCTCACTAAGGGAAAAGTTGCAATGACCTTTTAGTGCGTAGGTTTTCTTTTTTGTTGTGTTACTTGTAGTACAAGGAAGAGTAAACAAAGTTCTTTCAGTGCCAGAAATAACCACTCATACATTCTAGCAGAGGAAACATAACAGTATGAAAACATCAGGACTATTCTGCAACACAACTCCAGTGCCTCAAACTCAAGTGTTCCAAATCACAGCTGTGAGACAACATAATGGAAATTTCAGATTTTGTTCTCAGCATCTCTCTTCTGCTACTGAAAACAAGTTACTTTCAGAAAGCTGAGCATACAGGTAAAATCTTAGCATCATCTTAAGCAGCATTTATGTTTCTGGACACATACCAGTACAATTATGGATGGCTGAACTTTTAAAAATCACATTCTTCAAAAGTCCATCGCAGTCTTCTGCTGACTGCGACACTACCCTTTAATTTCCCGATGATAAAAAGCAGGAAAAGCAGGCTAGAGGCTGTATGCTTCTAAGGAACACACGGGTCTGTACAGAAGTCACCTGAGCAGTAAGCTAAGTAAGCCAAACCTCCCAGTCAATACCTAACAGACTGCAGCTTCCCCCTTAACTCATCTTGTTCACAGTGCCACAGCCTAAGCTTCTTTAGGTCCTTCTTTAGTGTTCAGCACAATTTCCAAAGAAAAACCTATTATCATCTAATCCGAGGCATTAGCAAGCTAGGCCAGGAAAGATAGTTTACATTAGGAAGTGACTTCTATCCAGCAGCCAGGAGAGTGCCGGGTGTGCCTAGTAACTACATGTAACTGACTATCTTGTTAAATTACACAAATGCACTTGCGAGTAGGAGATTGAGGCCAACACAATTATTCCCATCTGTTGCTCGTCAATAAAACAGATGGCTTTTTTTTTTTTCAAAACGTGCTTTCTTCTCTGTCCAAAACCATTGCTCTGTGAACGCTATGCTTTGCTGAACCGGAGACGACCAACTCTATCCTAATCACAACATCTTTTTCAGTAGTAACGAATTGTACAGGTTAGACAATGAATTAAGTCCGCTACCAATAAATGAGGACACCAACAAATGCTACTGAGCAGAGGTATATATAAACATTTTAACACAGGAAAGTAGCCTCTGTGTTCCACAGGACACATGCACCGAGAGTACTGCCAGCCAACGCATTAAGCATAGCAAATACAACTGTTGATATAAAAGCCATCCATTTCCACTTGTGAATTTGCAGTGGAACTGTTCTAGAGTTTTCCTGCAAGGCTTACCTTGATAAACGCTCAAGTTTCTGTCGGTGACCGGTATAGTAGCTCTGAATCAGAGGATAGTTGTAGAAAGGTCGAGACAAATGCATATCATCATCTACAGGCAATAAAGGCAGAGCAAGTCAAAGAAGTAATATCACATTTTTAAACTAGAACTTTTGACTAAAAAGACAGAAGATCACACAAGCTAAGCATCAGGAGCCTCCAACTCCCAAAGAAGCCAGTCCTATTTCTGCCTTTGCTAAAAGAGATGTAGGACACAAGACTCAGTGCCTTCTCGTCTCAAGTGCCATTTCAAGTTTACAGTTGATGTAGTGTTCAGAACATGCAGTGTAAGCTGAAGTTCACTATATAACAAAAAACAATTCTCAAAGGGAATGTGTTTTTGAAAATACCACATGAGCATCTGTAAGACAGTCAAGGCTGGCAATAGAATTTATAATCCATCCAAATAAAGAAGTATTTCCAAGGCGTAGTTTTTCCTCAAGCAACACATAAAAAGTTCAAAACATGCAGGTAACGCTTTTACTGTAAAAACAAGCATTCCAGTACTAGTTGGTTAATGGTTATTTGGTTAAAAAGGCGTGTAGTTCAAGCTGTGGACACAAGCAACCCCTTGAAGTCAGAGGCTTATTGCTATTCCTAAAAACATCCAGGAAAGACACCGGTTGCATTATTCCACACTATGTAAACCAGCAAAATCTCAATTTCACCAGAAACTTCAGCATACGCTCTCACTGAACTAACATGACTCGTTACTGTTAAAACATTTACAGAAGCATGGCTAAGAACATGTTCATAGGAATCCCTTACTGGATAGTCTCCTTGTTACAAATGTGTTACGGTTTATGCTCACCTAAAGCCTCTGGAAGGAGACTGGATCGACAAAACCAGATGACCACTTGTGCATACAAAGAAATGAGGCTAGTTACCACTTGCTTATTTGTCAAGTCTGCAAAACCTAAAAGAAGGCACAAGATGATTTTTGTGATGCAATTCCTTTCATTTTTACAAAACCCTCTTCATCAGACTAAATAGAAAGTACAAAAATAACACAGTAGAAATCTTTGTATTTGCATTTTTCACTCTGTACCTCTTTCTTATTAGAAGAAAAAACCCACATTCATCAACAAAACAAAAAGCAACCCCTACAAAGAACGAGTGGCTAAAACAAAAAAATAAATAAAGCCTGAGCTATTAAATACACTCATGAATAAGACATTTGTTTTCATGTAGCAGAGTTTTTTACTAGAGCAAAGGGATATTCTTTCTTTTTTTTTTTCTTTTTTTTTTCCCCTCAATGTGCCAAGAATAATTTAAAATACAAAAAGCGATAGAAACTCAAGTAACTTACTTTACAAAGTTACTCACTTATGCTTCCTTCATAGTTTTAGCAATTTGCAATACAAGATTTGCATGCAATTATAAATTGCTAGCTAAGAATGAAAAGGATTAATTTTCAGCATTACCACGTTCAAGTTGCTGTGACTTCAACCCAGTTGCCTACATAGGCTCTCGCTGAACGTAGCCTCCCCTACCCACTTGCATGAACTCCACAACAAACCGTTTCCCTGAACTCAAAGCATATTAAACGGTGGTGCCAAGTTCTCAGACTTAAGCCCTTTCTCCCAGCTAAATGTGACTGTCTTCCAACCACCAAACCCAAAAAAAGCTCGTGTTTCCACAATTACAACCCAAGCATAATTCCAAATCTTAATAAAACATAGCAAAGATTTAGTAACATTATTACAAACCTTTTTGAGTAAGCTCTTGTGCTTCTGTTAGAAAACAGTTTAAGACTGTGCTAAGGTTGCTCAAAAGCAACTGGCAGTGCTGAAGAGACTGTAATGTCTGTGGGTCAACGAAGTTGCAAGAGCCGTCAAAGAGCGGAACACCTTTTCAAGAATAAACATCAAATCATTAGCCTACAGCGCAACTGCAGAGTTTCAATGTACACCTAAAGTAACCACGTGCAGTATCATATACCGGCAGATTACTGCATAAGCTCAGTTAGAAAGAATGAGTTTATGTTTGCAAAATGACTATGCTAGTACTCACATATTTGGTCAAATTCATCTTTTGTATAGGCCACTTTGTTCCATGTCCACTCAAGAACAAACCGTAAATTAGCAGCGGAACTTGGCTGCTCTTTAAAAAAGTAAAACAAAAAAGAAATGAATCAACAACTTCAAACTAAAAACGACATGACATAAAAACAGCATAAGAACCATTACCTTCAGATGTCCAATATTTAATGCATCCAGTCAGAAGTTCTAAAGAACCTGTCTGGATGGCTGCTGACAATAGTGCTTCTAATTGCTCCTCCTAAACATAACAGACAAAATAAAATGAGAACCTTGCATACTTTCAGTATCTGAACCACCAACAGTAAATGTTTGTGTCTACCTGTGTCCTCATTCAGACATCACAAACCCAATTAGGACACATGCAACTAATTCCACATTCTTTTGCTTAATTCGAGCCGCAGGCTGGGCTGCCTACTGGTCTGAGGAACACTCTCACTTTTCCTCCGACATTTCCACTTACGGAAGGCTAATTCTAATCTTTGCTTCCATGCCTCTGCATTACACTCTCAATTTACTGAGTTCCAACTAACTGGCTTTGGGAACATCCTCTGCTAATACCCATTGTGCATTTTGTGCAGTTGAGTTTGCCGTCAGGAATGCACGAAGGGGACAGACCAAGTACAACTATGCAATGACGTTTGCAGGGAAACAGCGGAACTAAGGTCAAGCAGCTTTCTTGACTGTGACAACAGGAAGCAATTCTGACACCCAAAACGTTAAGTTATAATTTCTTAAATTGACAGAAAAGATGTGAAGCATTTCAATTCTAATAGGTTTAAATTTTAGGCTGTTCAGATACCATACTATCATGTAGTGGTAATCCTTTACAAGGATAATGCACAGACACGTGACATGAAGTAGCAGCTTAATTCAGCCGGTGTTCCGATACTTCTTTCAGGTGAAACGATTCTTCATAAAGTTTTACTTTTTTCTTTTAGGTTTTTTGATTGTTTGTTTGTTTTTAAACACATTCAAAAGTATCTTTCCCTTCTAGGCAAAATCGTTACACCCAAAGCAATTTCTACACATTAGAATACATATGGGGTATTCCCACCTTTTTCTGAAAACGGGTTTTAGACAAGGGAAACACACCAAATACTGCTTACGGTGGCCAACAAAACTCCTAACCAAGCTTCCGGACCACAATTCTGAAATTTGTCTTACTAACATGCAAAAGAAATCCCTGCTCAAATACATCACAGGTCTCTGAATGATACAGTCACAATTCAGCAAAGGTTATTGGTTCTTGATTTCCCAAGTTATATCCAAACTGAAGGCGACATAAGAACATCTCAATTTGAATGTAAGAGTCTACATCAGGCTTGCAAAGGAAACAGTCTACATGCTAGGCCAGCTTGCCAAGAAATTTATTTTAGCTACCACCCTGTGCAGAAGTGTTCTCTGCCCTACCACACTTCCACAAATCTGGTGACGAATCCAGGAGACAGGAAGATGAGGCCAGCAGGAAGACTGCTCTCCCTGTCCTTCTACTTGCTCCACTGGGCAATGACTAGCTAGCTGATCCTTCAGCTTAAGTTCCTGCCTGGGGGAAGATGGGCTGTGCACCACATAGGCTCCATCTCTCATGAAACTCTTCAGAGAGAAAGGTAGGTGCACTGCAGATGGGAAGCCTATGACAGAGGGGGGTGAAGTCACTATGGGGGGAGAAAGCAGACAGAAGGTCGTGGGTGTCATAAGACAAAGGTGATTAAGGTGTTGCAGCAACAAGAGGGCCGTCTAAGAGGAGAAAACTGGGCTACTGTAGCACAAGGCAAAGGCTACCGAGGTGAAGATCTGCTTCGAGAAGCTGCAGAAAAGCCTGCTGACGAAGGGGAAATGAGGACAAGCAGTGATGAAACTGTCACGTAGAGCTGACAACAGGAGTTGTTTACCACAGCCCACTTCCTTGGAAGCAAATGATCCTGTTTAGTGCAGCAAGCTGATGTTTGCAATAGGTCGCATCCGAGTGAGACACCCCCCTCGTCAGCTACTGCACTGGACCTAACACTTGAGAAAGTGATGGGGATCAAGGTCGTTCTGAGGGAAAGATGCTTCATGTTGCGCATGACCAGCACAGATTACACACTCCCTTGTGCATATTTGTGGCACAGAAGTAATAAACAGGTCTCTAAAGACAGACCTACTGGGGCTGTTGCCAGTCAGACTCAAGATGGATGTATTTCCCCCTTGATTCCCTGATGTGCACTCACCTGACTCAAACTGGATGGCTCAACATCAACTAGTCTCGGAGACAGCAAGCCAGCTACAAGACACCTATTGTAGCTCTCATGAGTGGCTTCTCTTATTATTAAAGGACCCAATTTCTTCAAAAATTTCAAGGTCTGAAACATCAATCGAGAACTACAGATTAAGATAGCATTATTATTCAGTCACCAAGGTTCTGGGTAACCACTAAGAGCAATAATAGAAACGTTCAGGTAAACTGTCAGAAAGCTTGCATCGGTATTATGCTTTAGGTTCGCAATCTGAGTAAGCATTACTACGTAGAGTCTTAAAGATGGCAGACAAACCAACAGTTACAGTTTCTTTAAAGGAATCCTGTACAACAAACTAGCAGCCCTTGCAATGCTTAATTAAGTATTTTCAAGCTTCTATGTCAATAGACAGGCCTTTCTGTGTCAGAACACTGACACAAAATACGTTCTATACAAGCTAAAACTAACGCACAACTTGAAATCACACTGTGGAAGATCCTTTCTACGGCTGTTTGTGCAGAAACTGATTCATGTTGGAAATATTTAGTGAGCTCAAACTTAATGCAAAGTTCTTTGTCACAATCTGCGCAGTGGCTCAGAAGTTATACCTTGGCCAAGTAAGTTTGGGAGAAAAAAACATTTCATTTCTTCTCCAACAGTTAAATAATTTTCCAATTTCTCCATTCTGTCCTCCTTTTCCAAGTTAACCAGGGATCAAAACCCTAACTCAGGACTATGCAGGCAGTTCCACTGAGGGGTAGTAAAGAAGTAACAGCTTTCCCCGACTTCCACAACATCTTTGTTCTTGCTCCTGGAGCAGCGTTCTACTCCTTTCTAGACATTCAATCCCTGACCGTGCTTCAACAGGAGACAACGGTAGTTTTACAGCTCCAAGAGTGCACCTAAAACGTTACCCTTTGCATAAAACTGGCAGGACACAACTGCAATTATGCGCGTGGGTGGGCAGGACGAGCATAAAATGGTCTCTGACACTCAAAGCCGTGCAATAGAAAACTTAGACAAGGTACGTGACATTCTCAGTAAAGACACAGTAAAAGATCACCTCCTTCTGGAAGCCGGTGCAAGTCACATGAACAACTCCGCAGGTCAGCAAGCACGTAACATCTGCAAAAACAAGGAACGTTTGACAACCTCCCATACTCTCACAGCCAGGTTATGACCAGATTACAAGTTTTAAATAGTAGTGTCTGGAAAGACATAACTGAGGACCCATTTTCTTCATCAGATCACTTACAGACTTGTTTTAAAAAACAATTACTGCGTGCAGAAATTTTATCTCTAGTGCTATCGAGGCGCTGTGCTTTGAGCTTCAGTTCAAAGTCATTTCGTTTTATGACCGCCACCACTTCACAGGCTACATGACGAGAGCACCAAAACCCAAAACTCAGCAGACTGTCAGAGACGTTTCACAATATTAAATACCTTGTTAGTACAACGTACTCAGAGTTGGAGGCAGGGTGGGGTGCGGTTTTTGGTTTGGTTTTTGACTGACAAACAATGAACAGGAGAACCAATAATTGGCATTTGACCTCAATTTAAGCTTATCACTATTAAAGCAGTGAAACACCTACCAAAACTATAGTTCCTTGGATGAAAAAACTGTTCAGGTGGTGGATAAGAAGGAGGAGCTCCCCGACTTAGACTCCGCTCATGTACCAGAATATCCAAAAGGACGTTTGGAGAAGTCATGCTTATCACAGTGTCCAGTGACCACAACCCAAAGTAGGGGCAGTCATGAAGGAATTCTTCTGGCCTTAAAGAAAACAAGTGCATAAGCTAAAGGCCGGCATTCAAATGAAGTTTTTGGAGGGGTATTGAAAACAACGTAAGAAAAACCTACCTTAGTGAATCTGGCATTTGAGCATGATACCAGCGATTAATGTCAAATACAGCCAAATAAGCAGCTGGTTTTCCCTGACCACATGTATTCACTTGCCAAGTGAAGACTGACACACTGGTCTCCGGAGATATTACTGTAAAAGACAAGACATTGTTTCTTATGTGTAGAAAAGATGATCTCTCTGATATTTTCAAAACACCACTTTCTGTTTTGGCTTCATTCTGTTCTATCCCTCATGAAACACAACACTTACGAAGAATAATCAAAAAAATGTCTGGAATAGCAAACATCTCTGTGATAGGTTTCAGTCATACTGCCCCTTTTTCTTGTTCCAATGGTACCAGCTCTAAGCCAAAGCAAACATACAATTATTAGCTAATTAAGTTTTCCAGACATTAAGAGTTGATTAAGACATTTAGCTAGACAAATAGTTTAGGGAAAAAAAAATATGCTACGAACATGTACATTGCTACTTTCAGAAAGCATAAAATTATCAGGTACACTCGTATCAATCAGCTGGCATTATTAATTTCCAGATCTGATCAACTGCAAGTTTTAAGAATAGCTCCTTTCCAGCATATTCAGAATGAAAGAAATCAATTAGCACAAAAAATTAATTTTAAAAAAAGCCAAACCCAGCAAACAGGCAATTGGAATAAAGATTTTAACATAAAACATTCCCAATGTTACACTTCAGCTCTCTCAACCCAAAGATGTTTTTATTAGACTTTGACAAGCTCTTGGTAGAGGATGGCATCACAAAAGAGATGGAAGTTGCTGCTTCGGGACTAAGTCAAAGATAATAAACAGAAATAACCTAGAAAGATCATGCAAGTGTCGTCTTTCTGACATCAGACGTAAGTTAAGGCCATAAGAAGGAAGAGAGGGAAGGTGAATACCACAGTCAAAGCAAAAGGCTATGAAAGTTATTACTGCAGCAAGCACAAAGATATGGTCAGAGCATAACTGAATTTCTAAACCCAGAGACATATATTTAATTATTGCAAGATAATGAAAGATGTCCTAAGAGTTTTAACTGCATATACGGACAAGGCAAGTTAACTGCTTTAAGAACTTGTAGGAGTAGGAGCGTATTAGATTTAGAGAGGAAAAAATGTGCAGGCAGATCATGGAATCATGGAATCATTTACGTTGGAAAAGACCCTGATGATCATCAAGTGCAACCATAAACCTGACACTGCCAAGTCCACCACTACACCATGACCCTAAGTGCCACATCTACACATCTTTAAAGACCTCCAGGGATGGTGACTCAGGCACTTCCCTGGACAGCCTGTTCCAATGCTTGACAACCCTTTTGGTCAAGAAATTTTGCCTAATATCCAGTCCAAACCTCCCATGGCACAACCTGAGGCCCTTTCTTCTCGTCCTATCACTAGTTACTTGGGAGAAGAGACCAACAACCACCTCGTTACAACCTCCTTTCAGCTACTTGTAGAGAGTGATAAGGGCTCCCCTCAGCCTCCTTCCCTCCAGACTAAACAACCCCAGGTCCCTCAGCGCTCCTCACAAGACGTGTGCTCCAGACCCTTCACCAGCTTCCTTGCCCTTCTCTGGACACACTCCAGCAACTCAACGTCCTTCTTGTAGTGAGGGGCCCAAAACTGAACACAGGATTCCAGGTGCAGCCTCACCAGGGCCGAGTACAGGGGGGTGATCATATCCCTACTCCTGCTGGCCACACTGTTTCTGATACAGGCCCGGATGCTGTTTTCTTCTTGGCCCCTGGGCACACTGCCTGCTCATGTTCAGCTGGCTGTCAACCAGCAGCCCTAGGTGCTTTTCCACGAGGTAGCTTTGCAGCCCCTCTTCCCCAAGCCTGTAGCGTTGCATGGGGTTGGTGTGACCCAAGTGCCCTGGCACTTGGCCTTGTTGAATCGCATACAGTTGGCCTTGGACCATTGATCCAGCCTGTCCAGATCCCTCTGCACAGCCTTCCTACCCTCGAGTGCATCAACACTGCCGGCCAGCTTGGTGTTGTCCACAAACTTACTGAGGGTGCGCTCAATCCCCTCGTCCTGGTCGTTGATAAAGATATGAAACAAGACTGGCCCCAAAACTGAGCCTTGGGGAACACCACTTGTGACCAGCTGCCAACTGGATGCAGATGCAGATACAGGTTTGAACAGGGGAAAAAAAAAAAAAAAAAAATCAGGTAACATTCCTAAGCAGTGGACGGAATGACCTTGTTGTTCAAAGACGACAGCTAGAGGAATAAAAGGACTGACCGGCATCATATAGATAGCCCCACCACGCATCGCTATAACATGTCAGCAAGCATAAAATAAAACCTATTTTTTCCCTGAAAGAAGTCCCACATCACTTAAGCACACAGTTTTTTCTTTTTAAATAATCCAAACAAGCTAGTCTATGCAGACATTTAAGACTTTCAGCCTGTGGGTACAGAACAGTATTCATTGCTCAGAATCCATTTATTTTAGAATAACCAAACACAGACAAACCTTCATTAACGCTATCCTCTCTGTCAACGTGGTTGCAAAATTTTTCTACAGTCTGGCAGCTAAGTAATTTAATATTGCTGATCTGCCCTCTCGAGGGAAAGACTCCACCCGTGAGATCTAAGCTATACCTTTCGTCACAGTATTCCAAACCCTGGGGAAAGAATAAAAGAGGAGAAAAAAGGTCATTTTGAGATTAAAACATACAGTATACCTAAATATGAATGAATGTCTCTCTCTGACATAATATGCATATTATACCGTGTATTATCCTTGAGTTATTTCTTACGGTAAATAGAAAGTACAACTGACATGCAAGAGAATTAAGTGTCAAATTGTAATGGGTAAGTTTGGCTCTAAAGGCTTTGTACAGCTCCAAAATGTAGCATTTCCCTAATGTTATTCAGATCAAAAGAATTTGCAGAATTCCATGCAGCATCAAGGTTTCTTTACAAACCTAAACGTATATTTACAAAGCAATACCTGAAATAATACAACAGATATGCACGCAAAGCTCTTTGCTCCATGTCTTGATTACAGAACCGATGGAGTTAGAAAAGTCGTGGCACTACAGCAGCTAAAGCTCTGTTGAGAGCTCTTCTCTACAGGCACAGCACTGGAGTGAACATGCACCCCTCTGTCGCAACTATGAGGCCTTCTTACTGGTTCACAATCTTCTTTCAAACCACGTCAGCTCTTACCAGCTCCTCCTCGAAGCTTGTCAGAGACTAACGGGTGAAATATCCCTCAGTTCCTTCACCAAGCACAGCCAATAGCGAAAGGGGAAAACAGAAAGGACATGGGGTGCACATGGACAAGGTGTTTAGGATCACGAATTACTACAGAGTAAGCAAACTACTTTGAGATACACAGAGACCCCGGCAGGATTGTGTTGAGCCTCTGCTACCACCATCTCCCAAGTAAGCATTAAATGAAATACTCTCTTTCCAAATACAGCATTTGTTCATCCGGTCTACCGCACAATGCATGAATGTGTGTATTGTGGACAAATGGCAGCTTTACAACTAAAAAAACACCCAAAACAAACCACAACAACAAAACACCAAACAAAAAAAAAGAAAACTCAAAAACCCCACGCACCACCTAACATAAAACAACCCCCAAACTGATCAGACCACATTCTCCCCAAGTTCCCTAAGCTTTCAGAGCTCTCAAAGCTGAGAAGCTGAGTTGTTGGCATGAAACAACACATTCCAATATCATCTCATGCGATACATCTAATTCGCCTAATCTGAGAAAAGGCAAGCTTTCTCTTCACAGTTCCAGGAAATAAATATCAAGGCAGTCTAAACAAAAAATAATTTAAAAACCAAAATTAACTCTTTCATTACTGAGAAGAAAAATAATTCTGAAGCCCAGCAGTGTATTTTACATTTTCTACCCTGGGGCAAGCAAATCTAAGTGAAGGAACTCCATTGTATGGAAGATATTAAGCAAAGTCTTTATTGCCCAGTAAAAAATGAAGACACTTTTCAAATGAGATGCACTCATCAGACTCTGATATGAACGTAGAAACTCTATACTTTTCCATCCACAAGCACTGTGTAGGACAAACGTAAAGATTTGCTCCATCACCATGATTTCATGCACTACATTTAGCAACTGCTGAGATGGTACAAAAAGATCTTGGAAAGCCTAACTTAAAGCTAGCATTATGTTTAATTCCTTGAGCAGACTTACACCAGCCTTGAAGGCAATGGAGACACAAGCCTGACACGCATTTATAACAAGACAGTGCCACATGTGACAAAAGTCGTATTTGTGACTTTTTACTATGACACTGCTTTGCAGCCTCAAGTCTGATTCCTGGGAAGTAAAGCACTGCTGTAGTAGGCAAGTCTTTCAAGTTCCTTTGAACTCTATTCAGTGAACAAGGATCAACAATAGATTCCTCCTTGTTACTCAAACTTGGCCTGGCAAGTGGGAACAACTCTTACCTTTGCTGCCACTGAGGTCGGACAAGAAACTTGACTCGGCCAGCCATGTAGGCAGACAGTCATGTAGTACTGACCACTCTGTGACTACAAGGAAGTATTTTGAGACTAAAAGTGCCCGCTGTAGAGCACAGATTCTGCCCTAATGCATCTTCTGGGTTTTTCGGGGGTTGAGAATTGGTTTTGGTGTTGGGGGTTTGGGGTTTGATGTTTTTGTGGCAGTAGGTGTTATCCCATCTTGGTATGTGTAAGTGGCTCATCTGGAAGCCAGCTGAAGAACCTGCCTTTTCTCCCCAGAGGGACTAGCTGTTTTGTTCTCTCTTCCACTTACCTTGTACGACTGGTTCCTGTTTCAGTCTTCCACGACACTCATCACAGGGATGCAAGAAGTAGCAGGGGAGTAAAATGCCTCAAACCCAGAGACTAGTGCCTGACACCTCTCACAAGCCTGTGAACGTGCGGCTGGTTGCATGGTCTGCACTGGCTTAAAAGTCTTACATTAAGTACACCACAGCTTTCTCAGGCCACAAACACAGTAACCCTATTTAATCCCTTTGTGTGCTTTTTTTCAACAGTGTCAACTGGAGTTTCTAGTAGATGCATTTTTAAAGGCTGATGAAACGTTTCAACCCTCTGAGGTAAAGACTGACACGCGTCACATCTTTTGTTTGGGAAAATAAGATGGCCAAGACAAAAAACAGCCAAAGAGTTGAAGGTCAAACATTTTAAGATTGAAGTGTTGAGACAGAGCAAAGTAGCCATGAGAGGAATGGATATAGACACCTCCTTTTTTACTCAAAGAAGCACACAGTACAAGGATTTGTCTGGGCCGCTGCTAAGATTGTAGCCAAAAATAACTTTTAAAAGAGGATAAAACTAAGCCGGAGTTCAAAAGTGAAACTCCAGAAAGAGTAAAGAAACCTTCTCCTATCAACCTGCCAAAGTGCTTAGAGCACTACAAGAGATGCAGCAGAGAACTGCAGAGAAAGCCCACTTACAGCTAAAAAACCCCATCAGGGTGCTCTCCTCCTCTACAGCACGGTATTGTTATGTCATAAAAAAACACTGCGCATAAGCAAAGATAAAGAGAAGACATCCATATCTAGATCATGCTGAATCACTTGAAGATATTTCTACTTTGTCACCATGAGAGAGAATGCATTTTAAAGAAACACCACCTTTTCCAAACACCCAACCTTTACCTAGTCAAAAGCAACGCTTACAAGTTGGACGTTGCTTCCTTACAAGAGGAAGCAGCTTTCCTGTATAGAAGGAAAACCAAAAAGGTCCAAACCCAAGCTCATGCAGAAAATCAAAACGCACAGTCACAATAAGAACACGTACCACGAGTGTTTAGAAACGAACCACCCCTATTTCATTCCACACCTATTGAGTTGAAGACTCAGCAAAGCACTTCTTTTTTTAGAGGTCTCAGAATTTTGATGGTAACTATTAGCCCTGACAACTTAACTGATACGCACTTAGAGAAAATGACTGTTTTCTTCCTCTCACATACATGCACGTCTTACCTCATACATGACTTGTCCTGATGCCAGGCGTTTTCTGTCACCAAATTCTAACTGCAACAGATGTAAACTCACAACATCACCTTCACTGAAAAAGGTAAAAATGAGGAAATTTGATGACAAAGCTGCTTTGTAGTCCTCATTATCATTTTATTAGATCTAGACTGAAGTATTCTTAAGAGTGTACTCTTGCTGAAAAGAAAAACACCACTTCCCAAAACATCATGATTGGTCACATTTAGCCGCTAAAACATAAAGGAGGACGATCTGACACTAGCACACCTTGAGGGGTAAATGCTAACCATACAATTTGGAGGCCCTAGCATGTCGCATGGACTAAAAAATGTTGGAGATAGTTCTTCACAGTGAAGAGCTCTCGATCAAAACTGCTTTAAAGTCAAACTGAAGCAGACTGCCGCTCCATGAACACCTGAGCTGGTTAAATAGCTTCCCGGTGCTGGAAGAGAGAGCTCTTTCTCCCCGTCCCTTCCCACCAAAGTTCCAGTCCCTCTCTTGCATACACTGCACCCTTCCACATACTGATTTGACTCGTTAGCCCAGCAGGCAACCGGTGACCTTTCTGCTGACCAGTGATCGTTCTCTGCCAGCTGAGCTGAACCGGCTCATGAAGGCTCCAAAGACTGCTAGACTTGCCACAAGGGAATCGGCAATACTGTCACCTCCCTCCTTTAGGGGCAGCAGGCTGTTACATCGGCACGTTTACTGGGCTAGATCTGCAGCCTCAACTACTTTTAACGGTAATTTAATACCGTGGTGCAAATATCAAACAAGCCATGAAGCAGTCGCCAAGAAACAAAGGAAATCATTTAAGAACGCAAGCACAAAAAGACAGCTGCTGTTGCTTTGCGTTCTTTTCAGGAGGTAGGAACTACTAGGTCCCTCTTCACGTCCGTTAAAGCCTGTCAAATTTGCCTTGTAAGCGTAACAACTTCCCTACCTCAGAGAACCTCCCACACAGCTACATAAACAAAACAAATATACATGTACCAACTGTATGTGAACAAATATATTTTTAAAAAAAAGTCAGTCTCTTCCAGTAAGTTTCCAATTACCTTTCTTGTGTAGACTGAACAGCCCACAAGTAGCAACACTTGCGAGGATCGTTCTCAGGCTCTTGAAAAGTGACAGCATAGACAGGAATCCTTCCTCCTTCAAGCTGAGAGTGGTGCCTACAGGGTTCAAGAAAAAAAAAAGGTCAGCCCGCTGGCACAAACTGTTTGCAGAAGGGCAGAAGCATCTTCTGAGAAAAGAGCACCTTACATGCTTATCCTCAAAGCACAAAAGGTCATACTTCCGGCTTAGACAAGTGAGTCAAGGAAGCCACTACGTTTTATGCAACAGTCAGGAGGTGAGGAAACTACTGTCCATCAAATGCAATAACCTGGGCTAACATCCTCCTCTGCCTGAGGACAAGGAACACAAATGACTACTTCAGCTGCCACGCAGAAGATTGGTCCTGCTCTTGTAGCCTACTTCAATATTGAACTTAAAAAGCAGCATAGCTCCTGAACAAATCTAAAATGGCACCAAACAGATGTAGTTCCTCATTTCTTCACTTGGACGACGTAAACCATTTTTTCTTCCAGGCTTCTGAACCATATCTGCACCTTCACAATCCATTCTTGCCCCCTAACTATTCCTCCACTGTCTTTTTATGCATCCAATAGTTTCTGGTCAGTCACTGCAGATGTGCTTAAGGGAATCCCTATCTGAATTTGGTCAAGTATTTCAAGTGCGATTGCTCTGTGGCAGAGTTAAAAAAGTCTCTTTTCTATTGCTTATAGATATATGTGCCCCTTATTCTCATCTACAAGTCTTCCAAGCAAACTTTCCTTCACATGCATCGTTGCCTTGGAAGGGGTCAATCCCCTACGTCGGTCAAAGGCTGAAATGCAGGAAAGAATCTACTTTCTGGCACAGATCAGCTACTGGTTTTTCATGTCTCACTAGTTTCATCCTGGACACTTTAAAGAATATTATCACCAAAAGCGCATTCTTAACATACTTAAGCCTTTCCATGTATGCCCCAATGGCAGCAACTGGTGCTGCAACATAATTTCTAAAATCTCTTTCATCAAAATACACACATTTCCTGGTTTCACTGAATCCTACCGAGAGGACACACTGTCTTACAGAACTCAGCTCTACCGCACCCTAACTGCTTGACGTCACCCCAAAGGAGCATGCTTTCCACGATTCCTCAATCCACAGGCACAAGAAGGAAAACAATACTAGTCCATGGGGGAGAAGGCGGTCCACTTAATCCATATAGGACTTAGCAGTTGTCTCAGAAGAGGATTTCCAAACATTCCAAGGTTATAATCAAAATTCCAGTCCCTGAAAAAGGTCTCTCTCCTAAATTAACATACTTCCTTCAGCAAAAAAATTGAGACCCTTCCCCGTCCTGGCATGGCCAAGGGTACAGGCCTACTTACTCCCGCTGCAACGTTTTCATATTCCATAGTGACAGGTAGCCATCTGAAAAACCCACAACGAGCTGATTGCTTCTGCTTATGTAGCACAGGGTTGATATTGCTGCTCCTGAAGGATTTTGTAATTGGAAACAGAGATGCCTTCCTTCTCTGGTCACAGTTTCTCTCCTTTGTGGAACTCCAGCAAGAATTCTAGTAACGACTTCTGGATCTACACACACAAAACCACACAATAAATGAATGCGGTATGCCATTTTAAACACTGACGTGACAACGCGTATAAGCTACTTCTACCGCCCCAGGCAAAACACCCATTTATGCAACACTTCTCTTGCTATTTCCATGCTGGATGTGTTCAAAGAACATTAAGAACTCTCTGATGCGATGGGTATTCTCACTCGTATTTCAAAACCTGGTAAAAGTGTAACCTTCATAGACAAATTCTTCTTGCCCTCTGTAAATCAGAGGAGTCTGGGCCTCATGATGAAGCTATCTATCTGAAGTGACATCTACTCCTGAAGCCGCTGCTGTAGTAGCCGAAACAGCGTATGCAATCTGAGTACACAAATTAGAGATTTCATTCATCCAAATGCATGATTTTTCATACGTCAGATGTTTTTTAAAAAACGAGCCCAAATTTTGCCCCAAGTCAATTTGCAGAAGCACAAGAACATTCCGGAGAAATAGGGCACCTCTGACACAACTCCCTATCAGGCAGCTGCACCAACTCAGACGCTACAATTCCTACACCATACTGGCAAGAATCATAGTGACATAGGGGTCGGGGTGGGAGGGAGGCATTTAGAGCACTGGGAGGAGTATTAAGCCATTCTTCATCGGTTCAGGACTATACGGCGTCAACCCACCATCTGCAATCAGCAGTCGTAAATGTCTGCGCACTAGTATCTTCAAAGTGGGACGTGTATTGTTTATTTAAAAGACACACCTTTCCTTCCTTTCAAATTCAAGTTTAAAACCTGCAAGCTTACCCGATGCTTCTGCTTCATTCTGACGGCAAGATAAATCATCCAAGCAAAGGTCAACCAGAAGTAGATGACCAGCATCTGTAGCCACTGCTGCCACTCCAAAGAGCCATCGCAGACTTGGATGTAGGTGCCCAGTGCTCACGCTGGGTCCTCCGTCATTAGTTATGGGTTCTACAGCAGTTACCTACAGGAAAACTACAAGTTGCTATTCAAGCTGTTTGACAAGCTGAAGAGAAATCATTCAGAAGTGAAGCCAGAATTAGCACATCAGAAACAAGACAATAAATACAGGATCGTAGGACTCGGAAGCAAAGCCTTGTTTCCAATTACATCAAGGGGGGGCGGGAAAAGAAGGCCCTCTACAAAAACCTGTTCCTGCCTTCCACTTACTAGAGTTCCTACAGTTACCTAACTGAATTAACTTCACCTTAAAGTTGGGAATTCTATTCCTACAGCTTACCAATTTCCATCTCCTCCGTAGAAATAATTAAGAAAGGACAGAAAATTAGTTCTATGTGAGAAACTTTATCATATTTAAGGGACTTAAGTAAGAAAGAGAAAACTAAATCTAGTTCTCCCACTGCCCACAGCCCATCAGCACTGCCATACAGCCGGTGCCGCCTTTGCCAAACAGGCATTAAGATAAGCCATGGCTGTCAGTCAGACGAGGCGGCGGGCAACTTGCATGGCAAACACACCATTTCCATGGGAATGAAACATTTTCAGAAAGTGCTGAAGGCAGATACTATCTTCGTCACATTTACACTGGTCCTCACTGAGAAGAAAAATAACGACCAGATAAAGTAAAAAAAACTGTTTTAAATGCACACCAGCACTTTTATGAATGCTAACAAAGATTTAAAAAGCCAGCCTAAAACAACAGCAGGAAGAACAGCAGCTTGTTAGACAAAAAGCTAACTCCAGCTCAGGAAGAAGTGCACGCTGCTCTTTAACATGCGACGCGGTCTGCACGCAACTTCATTAGGAGGTCAAGACAGACCTTTCAGCACTGCAACACATCCCAGGGCAATAGTGACTGCTGTAGCAGAGGTACGAGCTACGAGCACATGAAGACGCCTGCACTAGAGCTATACAACAAAAGTATGTTGGTATATTTTGAAGGCAGTGTTTCTGACAGCAATCAAGCATATAGGAAACATATGTTATAGACACTTTAAATATTGGGCTGGGGTTTTTTGTTCTTCTCTCTGGCCAAAAAAAGGTATTTTTCAAGGCTTTTTTGTGCAAGTGGAGAGTTAGGTAACTATGTGCTCTACAATAAAACCAGAAAACTTGCTTCACTATCAGTAAACTCAAACGATAATGGTACCGTTAAGTCCAGGATTTTACATCAAGGCTGTCTTGACGGGGTACTCGGAAGTGACAGCGTCTTAAGGCAATATAGAAAAAATACCTCCTACAAAGAGACGCTCCACGGCTTTCCCTGCAACAGGACTATGCAGCACCTAACCACCTAAAAGCTTCGTTTCTCCGACTAAAAAAGTACGCACCCTTCCTGGAACTGCTTTAACCACTTTTGATATTCCAAGGTCGTACAGGCAGAGAACGCTTCCCTCGGCTTCTTCCAACCCAACCAGTAGTCCAGTTCTGTTCTGCCAGGAAAACTCCTTTACCACACGAACAATGGGAGGCTGTTCATTCACGCCGCCAAAACGATATGCCGAGAGCCGCTCTCCTGTCACAGAGTTCACGACCTCAAGTTGAGGACCACACGCCAGCCATGCTAGGCGCTTTCTCCCTGTAAGAGAAAAGCAAGCTGACTATGGCCCATCTCCAAGAGAAGGTTGAAAACAACTGAAAAATCACAGTCACTGCCCCTTTCCTTCAAGAAAAGTACCTAACAGAGGAAGACGGACTTACCTCACTCGGGTCAATTATTTAAAGTCGCCTACTGAAATCCTCAGGCAACGCATCTTAGAATTAACAACCTTCTTATTTTGCATATGTACTTGCCATTCCTGCACTGAAGAATTCTGATCATTTGCGATAAAGATTACAATATATTGATCTACAGTCTTTATACCATGTTTGGCTTGGTTTTGCTAGAAATCACCTGAATACATACGGGAATACTACTCTTGGAGCATACTTCTGACGCAACAAATCTAAACCAATCCATTTCTAGTTTCTGAGTTTTACTTGACACATGCCTACTTTGGGCAGGGGTTTGGACTTCAACAAGAAACTATCTTAAAATGAGCACTGCTTGAGCAAATTTCAGCTTTTACACGTGCCGATCACAGAAAGAATTTAGCACATTCTGTTCCACTGAGCTACTTCAAGCTCCAAGGAAGTCTTAAGTCAATTACTGCATTTACATTCTGGTAGATAGACTCTACCTGGGCTTAACAGAAGCCTAGACATCCAGATGGGCACCCAGCTCTATCCAGTTTCAGATCACCCAGAAACTCAACTACCTAATCTGCTCAGCCACTTCCAGCAGCTCTCACTGGCTCCTCATCTGCACCCCATTAAGTACTTGGGAGATATGGGGCTGCGGCGCTGAACAGGGTTATCCTCTTCCTTCTGTTTTCATTCAGACTAGAAAAGAAAAATGGGGGGGGTTGCCTCTGCAACACTGCAGAAGAACTATTTCTGCATGTGACGTTAGGATGGTCCTAGAGCTTGAGCTGGTACAAATAAATACGGCCCAAAGCAACACTATTACTTTTTTGAAAACTGCCTTTTCTTTAATGAAAAATGGAGGAGGGCCCACTGACTGAGCACAGTAACTAAGTGAATTATTTTAATGGCACAAGACCGGTGCAAGCTGTTGTAATGTCAATGTGAGTAACACGCTAGTGTTTTACTATTCACATTTTTAATCGTTAAAACATCCTTTTTGTTCTCTCAAAACCTGATGCGTCTTAACAGCACCAACCTGACACAGCTGATACCATGACCCTACGCGTCAGGTAACCTCCAGGCAGTGACAACCTTATACCTAAAAGCTAAAGGAAAATGCTCACCTCCAGAAAACTTCCCGCAAAGCACAGAACCTGGGGTTATTCCATCTTCCGCAAGGGCCTGGATAGTCACCTCGGGAAACTGCAGCAGACTGCTCGTTACCTGAGCCGTTAGGTCTCCCATTCTTCACTGGAAAGAAAGGCAAAGATGCAAAACCAGACTCATGTCAGCCATAAATATTTCCGAGATTGACAGAAGTTTCATCAGTATGCTCTGAAAAATCTCCTCCACATCGCCTGTAGCTCTTTTCCTTAAAAAAATGGCACTCAGGACAGCTTTTGATCCCACAGCAGAGCAAAAGGAGAACGCGTTGCTTTCCCGATGCCTGTGAGATCACCAGCAAAAGGCGTCACAGAGGTACTGACAAGGTAAGTAACAGGAAAAAACACAGCACACCGAGTTCAAGTCTACTCACATAGGCTAGTAAGACGGGGCCTGAGAAAAATGGTATCTTAAAAAGCTTCTCAGTAACAGGTATAAGTTTCCATTTGTCCTTTCCCTTGGTTTTATACCATATCATTTATTGTCAGTTGTCTTCTAGTAGATTTCATGCATCATTTATGTCTTGTTCACTTTTGCATGTTTATTCTGAACATTAAGGAATACTAAGTTCTTAACTACCTTCACTCTCAAATTCTTCCAGAAAATGTACTGTTGATATTTTCACATTACGAGCAATACAGACTTTCAGAGCTCATCAGTTAGAAAGTAGTTTTCCATACTCTGACAACGTAAACATAACGCAGCACTTCGAGGCACTGATTTTTTCCCTGGGCTTGAATCCTTGTATTGCTTATTCCAGTCCCTTCCTTCCTATCGCCTGTCCTTCCCGGCAGGAATTAACAAAAATTTCCTTTATTTTTTGGGGGGGAAAACTTAAAAGCTGAAGCAATTGACACGATTACATAGGAGGCCAAATAAGAGATACTCCATAGACGTGCGAATACAAACGGCTTGAAGTATCCATGTTTTGCAAGTTCTGTGCGTTACTGAAAAAGCCCCCGGAAGACAAGACAGTTTAATTATCTTGCTCAAACAGCACTGCTTTCTTCATGAAGTCTCAAAAGGCAGGCAGTACGCGTCGTTCACTGTTCCCGGCTGTTACACACGCTGAGCAACTCAGGCGTCAAACAGAACCCTTACTCTGTACTACGAAGCACTACAGCCAGCCACCTAAATGTGCACACAAAGCCTTGCTGCATCAACTGCAGCACACGTGTTCTCCTGCAACTACAGTTTTAGGATTGTTTCTTCCAGCGTGCACTAGTAACCTATTTTCCTTACAGCACTGCGGGTTACGGCTAGTTTTGAAGACTACACTCTGGCAGCAACACAAAGCTAGGAAAGGGAAATGTTTATAAACCAATACCGTTTCTATGAGTTGTTACTTCTGCGAAGCAAGGTCATGCTCTGAAACCTGGGCACTGGAATCTACTCGATTGCAAGTCACAAGCACTCTACTTGTGAGCATGTTCTAGCATCTTCTGCCAGCATGAAAACAACGAGCGCGTGAAACACAGCAAGTGTCAAGTCAGGGTAAGTCAGGGTCCCGCAAGAGGCACAAGTCAACAGTTTGAAAAAAATGTTGCTGATGGCAAAGCCAGCATTGTGGGACACTGCTGCAGCCAGCCAGCCTGACTACTTTGCCAGAATTCACACCTCACACAGGTCAAGTTCCAGCCGGGACAACTCATTTGCAGCAGTTTGTTGGGTTTGCTTTTTGGCACCTGTCATCATTTCAAAGGGACAGTGGGGTGAACTTTTGCACTGCATCCAGGGGCTCCAGAGAGGAAAAAGCCCCACAACTTGACCAGCACTCTGGCGTGGTTTAATCGTAATAATTTAACGCCTGTGTTTTGTGAGTAGCCCGTAATACCAGATACTAACACAGTAGGCAAAGAGCATCTTTTACATGTCTCAGCGTGTGCCCATTGCCTCTGGCCCTGTCACGGGGCACCACAGGAAAGTGCCTGGCTCCTCCCTTCCGGTATTTGTACACCCTCCCTTCCGGTATTTACATGCGTTGGTGAGATCCGCCCTGGGATGTCTCTTCTCCAGGCTGAACAGTCCCAGCTCTCAGCTCTCCCAGCCTTTCCTCATAGAAGAGGTGCTCCAGTGCCCTCTAACCATCTCTGTGCCCTTTGCTGCACTCTCTCCAGTAGCTCCATCTCTCTCTGGTGAGACTGGGGAGCCCAGACCTGGCTGCAGCACTTCAGCTGTCACCTCACCAGTGCTGATTAGAGGAAGGATCACCTCCCTCCACCTGCTGGCAATGCTCCTCCTCATGCAGCCCGGGATACTGTCAGCCACCTTTGCCGCAAGGGAACGTTGCTGGCTCACGCTCAACTTGGTGCCCACCAGGACACCCAGGGTCTTTTCTGCCAAGCTGCTTTCCAGCTGGGTAGCCCCCAGCATATACTGCTGCATGGGGGTGCTCCTCCCCGGGTGCAGGACTTGGCACTTCCCCTTCTTGCACTGCATGGCGTTCCTGCCAGCCCCCTTCTCCAGCCTGTCAAAGGCCCTCTGGATGGCAGCATGACCCACTGGTGTTATCACCGCTCTTCCCAGTTTTGTATCATCAGCCAGCTTGCTGAGGGTACACTCTGCCCCCTCATCCAGATCATTAATGAAAACATTGAACAAACAATTTTTAGGATGTTGTACTTGCATCATTCTGCTAAGCTAAACCAAGGAGTAGTGGGAAATCAAAACAGTGGCAAAATAGAGAGAGTTAGGGTAAAGGCATGAAGCCTCTCCTTTAGGAGATATATCCAACACTAACTGCATTTCTGCTCTCTTTGAAAACAGCGACTACAATCCCATTCCTCTTTCTGTCTGTTAGAAGGCAGATTAGTGTAAAACGCCACAGGCTCACTCCACATTCAGGAATCCAACCTCCCAGCTGTATCCTATACCAAAGTGGTCTGCGTACAAGTTGCCAAAATTACCATTCTTCTTCACCCTCGGTACTTACGACTTCCAAGCATCATCAGCTATTTCCAAGGGAAGGAACACATCACAAGTTGTAGACTGATGATAGAGTTTTGGATTAAAAAGCTCCAGGTGGGAAAAGAAAAAAATTCAAGCAATTATGTGTTCAAGCAGTATGACATACAGCGAAGCCAGAGTTCTGGGATGTCAGTTTTCACTGACTGTAGCACATGAAAATCAAAGGCCAACAACGCTGTGGCCTTACTGAAGAAAAAGCTAAACCAGCTAAACCTATGGTCAGCTGCAGCTGAAGATATGATTTCACACAAGATGTTGACCACAAGAGAGGCCTCGCTGCCGCCTCCCATCTCTCCCTCTGCTCTTTTGTTCTCCTACTCTATTCCTGTGGCTTGCCTTGCACTGACTTGAACGCTTTCTAGCGCACTTTATGAGCCAAGTGAACTCCCTCAGCAGACAGGAAACTAACCCAGAAAAGCAGATCGTTTTCCACCAGGTTAGAGAGTTAAACCGGCTTGCAGAGAGAACTAGCAAGCATAAAAGCTGGCACGATGAAAGAGGCAGGACAATGCAATGGGAAGCAGGAGAGGGAATTCGTCCGTCCCCATCTTGAGGCAGTAAGCCGTTGTGCTAGCTCATACATGTGTGAAACTACATGCTCACTTTGCAAGGACTGAGAAAAACCCCTTCACTTGTAGAAAGGACAGCACCCAAAACACAGCCAGTCAACTTTTTACTCCCTCTTGCGCGCAGAGGCTCACGATCTCGCTGGGAAAGGCCGCAGCTGACGGGCATTGTTCTTTCCTTCAGCCCGATGTGGAAGCTAAAGGGACTTCAGGGGAGCATTCCTCAGTGATCAGAGAAGATACAACATCATGTGACACTATTCAGATCAATTCAGATCATGTTTTCAAAGGAAACGGGACAGAGAGTGGGAAGAAGCCCGAGAAGAAGAACAGGAAGAACAGCTAAGTTCTTTTCAGAAAAACAGCACCCACTTTGTTGAATAACAGGTAAAGATGATAGTCATGGAATTTTTTGAATTATTATTAACAACTGCTTCAGTGACATTTTCCCCAGGAAAACAGGAAGCAACTCACAAGCCTTGGAGGAGCAGCAGATGGAAAAGACACTTTCTGCACCTTAGCAGTCACGTTCAGTGAATTGGCACTTAGCTGTATTTTACTCCTGCAAGAAAGAGGATTTAGTGAGTGAGTTAGCAGGTGATCTAGTGACTAGATTACTGAGTCATTTCTTTCCCACTGAGGCAGACAAACTTCCCCCAACCCCGAGTTTTACTCTAAAAAGCTACTAGCATAACAGAGACGGTCTTTGATAATCAATCAATCAATGAGCCTTATTTCACTCAAGTGCAGCCTACAGGTTGCCTTGCAGAGTTTGTGTGGATGCCTCACAAGCTCTCTTAGAAGCACAAATCGGCGGCAGAAGACGAAAGGCAGAAAGGATTTCAGCTCCCTATTCCAACAGCCCCCAACAGCTAAGATCCTACATCTGAAGCCACCGAGGCGAAGTGCTCCGGTGCGGAGGATCCCGCCGGGGGACCCTTCCTGTCCTGAAGCGGCAAAATCGCGAAGGCGAAAACGCAAGGAGGGAGGGGGTGCCCCAGGCCCCCCCACCCCCATCCCCCCGCCGCCGCCCCGCGAGCCGGCAGAGCAGGCTCCTGGCGAGCGGCCGCTCTGGCTCCGCGTGGTCGGTGACAAGAGCGACGGCGGCAGTTCAAAACGCAGCGCACCCGCCATTTCAGTGAGGCCACCGAGGCGAAGGATCGCGCCGGGGAACCCTTCCTAAAGCGGCAAAACCGCGAAGCCGGCAGGTCGGGGGAGAGAGAGGGAGTCCCCGCCCCCGGAGCCGGCGGAGCGGGCTCCTGACGAACTGCCGCTCTGGCTCCGCGTGGCGGGGACAGGAGCGACGGCGGCCAAAGTCCCTCACGTACCAGAGAAGCCCTCAGGGAGCGCGAGCGATCAGGTAGAGAAACAGGACGTGGCGCCTGACAAGGGCGTGGCGCGGCAGTTGGTCCAGGCAGCGCGTGCAGGGGGCAGTCCCCCTCCTGGCTCGACGCTCTCTCGGCAAACGGTCAGAGGCGAGGCAGCTGAAGGGAGAGCTTACCACTCTCTACAACCAGCTGAAAGGGGGTTTTGGGGACGTGGGTGTTGGTCTCCCCTCCCAAGTAACTAGTGATAGGACGAGAGGAAAGGGCCTCAAGTTGCGCCAGTGGAGGTTTAGACTACGTATTCAGAAAAATTTCTTTACAGAGTGAGCAAGCATCGGAACAGGCTGCCCAGGGAGGTGGTGGAGTCACCTTCACTGGAATTGTTCAAAAAACGTGTAGACATGGCACTTCAGGACATGGTTGAGTGGGCATGGTGGTGCTGGGTTGACGGTTGGACTTTATGATCTTACAAGTCTTTTCCAACCCTAATGATTCTACAGTTCTATCTGTCCAGAACAGAAACGTGGCTGGCACAAAATCTATACCCCTCTCTACATTAGGGATACAAACCCCATTTCTTCTGAAAGAGTTTTCTGCATATTTCTAACACTTTATCTAAACATAGAGAAATGTTGCTGTAAGGACCTGTTTTAGGTAAAAGCCAGCTTCTTTACAGAACACTTGGCAGTAGTATGAAGCAAAATTTGTTTTCCTGAATGCTGAGATTGTTTGTGCTGTGCACCAGATGTTGCACTCCTAACTAAGATAAAACTCCCATAGGTTCTTCTTTGTCTCAGGTGAATTAACTGTGTACTCCAGCATCTTTGAACAGGTGTATTTTCCTGAGGGAGATGGAGAGCTTTTTATCTCTCCGAATAATTTCCAGAGCTTTAGAAACATCTCGGCCACCATTCCAGCACCGCCTGCAGCTTCTCCCAGCTCCATCTGGCCCTGGCCCAGCGTAGCGCACCACACAGCTCCCCACCAGCCACCGCCCATGCCACCTCCTCCACCAGAAACTAGATGGTGAGGCATGAGGCCCTGAACACCACCAGCTCAGCTCGTAGGGGCACTTGGGTGCCCTGGCCCCACTGCCTGCCATGTGGAGAGGAACCATCACACTGCGGGTCATGGTCATATTGACAAACCTACTCTTTGTACTTTCTCTTCTCTCCTTTTTTAGTACAGCTCACTACAGGCAAGCCAGTAAGGATGAAAGCGAACATACCTTGAGACAACTGTATGGCATCAGCTGATCTTTATAGTAACACAGGAAAAAAAGAAGAAAAAATAACTATTCCATAAACTGACAAAGAACAACTACTCTTTTATTTCACTATGGGCACTAAAGCTTTGCAAGAATGAAGTAAGACCACCACAGACTAACAGCACCTATCCCAAACAAGCACAAGGAGTAACTAGTGGTTTCACCTGCTAAGGCACTTGTTATCCAGGGCCTGCCTGCTTTTAATAGCTGGGGAATGGAGCAGAACCAGAAAGCTGTGGTTACTTGTGAAGCAGATGCCACACTGGTGCCATTAAATAGTAACTTAAAACTTAGATGAAAGAGATTCAACATTTTACAACTAGTACCCAGTAAGTCACTTATTTAATATGCCCGTGAATTAAAACTCAACAGCCTTCATGGGTTAGCTCACTATAGCAAGTAATATTATACTTTTTAACTCATTTTTTCTTCTGTTTCTGCTGTAAACAATAGCACAGTGAAACTATTTTATGATTAAGCTTTTACAGCCAAATGAGTTTTATTGAAGTTAGACCCAGGAAAGGTGTTAGTTCATACAGTTATGTTTTGACTTCAGACTTCAGGCTTGCTAATAACAGAGAACTCAACACCACATTTGTTGAGGCGATCAATCAGTTTTGTTTTAGCAAAGGCAGCTCCTGGAGAATATACGCCACCCCTGTTAATGAAAAGCAAAAAAGAGAAAAACGTTAGTGGTACAGTGACTGCAAGACACCTTTTTCTGAAGTCAAAGATGTGTTTCTGTGCCTAACAAAGAAAAAGCCACTTTGTCCCACAGGAGAGTGTATGAGGAATTTGGCAGGCTGGTCATATTTAGAGGATCATTCCTGCATCCAGCAAACTCAATAGAAATCATTCCATTAACTGAAAATACAGACACTGATGTGATAGATTCTGCAAAAGCATTACTAAAAACCTATGACTACATCCTTTCAAATGGAAAGGCAGATGAAGAGTAAGTGGCTTTTACAGCAGCTTGTGGTGAAGTATGTCGCTTGCACAGCCATTTGGGTGAGGTAATACAGAAATCTACAGGGTTATGAGACCTGTATTTTCAAAGAGAAACATATGCCCACAGTAGCTAAATTTAAGGCAGGTCAAGCTGTTCTGCATGGGAAAGTACTTACTGTTCAGGCAGACAAGTTGCATCTTCCAGAAGAGATACAGCTGCTTGAACCACTGCAATTGGTGTAGCAACATAGCCAGGCTCTGATAAAAAAAAACCCAAACACCATACAGCATACTGAAATGTAGAACATAGTCTTGCTCTTACCTACAGCAGGCTGAAAAATAATCTCTCTGGCAATGAAATGGCCTTCCCCATTTAAGAACATCTTTCTTACCTGCTAATCATCCCAAGCAGCTGGTGAAGTCCTTGAGATCTAATCTGGAAAAATACTGCTTCAAACACAGTCCTATAACTCAACAACCATTAGCGATCACCTCATGGTGACAAAGGGCTCTCCATTACAGAAACAGCTTTCCCCATCCTGTGCTTAAATTCAGACTTTTGCTGCGAGACTTGCATTCAGTTACATCTCTGTTTAAAGAAGCTATGCCTCATTAAACTCCTTTCTGAATATACATTCTTGCTGTCTTCAAACTTTACTTCAGGCGTCATCTCGCCTCAAAGGAATGAATTGGCTATTTCAAAAAACAGGTCACAATGAACAGTAGTATCCAAAGTAATACTATGTAAAGGCTGTTGACTCTTCCATGTTGCAAGAGCTCCTTGAGGGTGAAAGGAACAGCAGCGGAACCACAAACCTATTTTGGAGTTAGGGAACATGAGGCAAAAGCAGTTAGCTGCTACTAACATGCATACCTGGTCCTTTCACTTCAGTGCAGATCTTTACATTTGGTTTGCCATTCTGGGGATCTTGCCCCTCACTGTAACCCTTGCCAAAAAAAGTCATTGTAAAAGAGGTTCCCTCCATCTGTAGTGGACAAGACAAGTGTGGTCACCAAAACAGTAACTCATATCAGGCAAGCACAAGTAGTAAATACAGGTATCTGTTATGCTAAATACCACGATCCATCTAAACATGGGAGTAATTAGAGTTATTGCTTAAAAGGTTCAACCTCATCTAAGTTTTTAATCACTTTCGCTTCGTTGGAACTGTTACTGTTCTAAAGTCCATTTATTCTCTCAGTGCTTTCAGTCCTGGGTTTTTGCTACTTCAGTCTCCCTCTGTCATCAACTCTGACATGTTGAGTGCTGTGAGCCACGCGTGTTAAGTACATCAGATCCGGCAACATGATCCACTTTTTCTCATATGAGTTCCACATACTTTGATGTCTGGTAGCAGAAGGCATGATTATTTAAATATTCAAAGCTATCTGAACAGGCACACACAGTGTGCATTTAGAAATTATTTCTCTGAGACTAAGCAGTTGACTCTAGATTACTATTCCACCATTACCATAACAAGTTCATTCAATACTTGTGATGGAAAACGGTCGGTTACCTGTTTCTGTGTTGGTCCTTTCTTTGTGAAGCGTCCAGCAGAGAAGAATTCCAGGTACAATATAGCGGGGGCGGGGACAGGACGAAAAAATAAAACAAACAAAAAAAAACCAACCAACAGTAAACTAGAGGGAAAAAAAAGATCTACAGACAATTAATTCTTTTGTGTTTTGAACACTTACTTTTGTTAGACGTTTTCTTCCAAAGCTAAACTTCACAAGAAGAAGAAATACAATGCCAGCAAACATCAGCTTGATAACAGAGCCAAGACCACCTATGTTCACATAAGCAGCATACTGCACCTGAGGCAAAAAAATATTTTCCGTGAACTTACATTAAAATGTTGGCATCAATTAATTTGTAAAAATTAATCCACCCCTAAATCAGGATGCAATTGTTTGATGTGATAGATAGCTGTTTAAATAGGGCCTTAAACAATTGTCTTAGTTCTAAACAACTCTCTGAATAATGCTGCACTTCATAACTCATTATGAGAAGACAATAGAAGTACAGAATGGCTAGGGAGCAAGCAGGGTCAACAACACTGGAAAACTTTAAAGAAAGATGTGTTTTGGTATCTGATTTGAGGCTTCTTTCCAGAGATCTTTCTTTCCTCCTCTTTGTGCTTTGGTTTAAGAGAAACCGAGGCCTTACTTTAGAATTCTGGAATAGCAATGGCAAGCCCTTCTCATTAGTAGTTCCCAAGTATATCTTTAGAGCCCTAGCTCACCTTCATCTCTTAACTGGTATCTGTGATTCTGCACAGCTGTTACACAGATTGTTGGTGCTGGTGTCCTCTCAGGAAACCATGGAAAACAAAAACTAAACATCTTTTCCCCACCACCACTTCACATTGCCTTTACTCTGCACACCAGAGACCCAAGCATCAAAGAACTCTCCAGATACAAATGAGCAGCATCTGAATTAGTTACCAGAATGTTTACTACACTATGCTCACCTGACCTGAGTCACACAGACTACAATTATAATGCTTTTAGAAGCGCTACTGATACAATTTAAAAAAGCCTCTGCACAGGAACAGAATTCAATGAATTTATCATTCCTGAAAATCATGAAGCCTACCTTTCAAATACTTCTGTGACTCAAGGCTTCCAGTCCCTACAAATCATACCCAGAAATCAGACAACATGAGAACCCTACAAGAGACTCTCATAACTATGATGCTAGCAGCAATAAGCAAGCTCATCAGGCAGAGTATCAAGTAGTATTAAACAGGCCAGTGCACCCAGGAAAACCTGGACCACATCAGGTCAAGCAGCTTCCAAAGGTGATCAACAGAACAAGCTTCCTTCTTTACAGAAGCAAAAGCACATTGCACTTCATTACTATTGACCTAACTACAGAAATCCTGCTACACAGATCTGCAACAAGAACGGTTATTACATAAAGGAAATATTCACTGAAACTTGTAATAAAGACATAGCATACTACTAACAGTAACTTACAGGTGTTTCCTGCAACTCTGTGTGCAAATAACGCTGAGACCATTTCACAACGGAAATGTCAGATCCCATGAATGGAACAGAGTACTCTTTGAATTCCCGGTTGTAAAACACAAGTCCCCTGCAAATGAGGAAAAAAAAACCCCAGAAAATTCAGAAAAAATGTTCAAATGTTCAAGCAAACAAAGAAATTGTTCATAGCAGCCTACCAATACTGGCTTTTTCTCAAGCATTTTTATGACATCTTTTTTCACCGAGAGCAAACCATTCCAACTCAAAATTCCATGTGCTATAGCAAGGATGAATTTGATAATCAAAATTATATTCTTCTCACATTTCTTTTTTCCGTTCTACTGATCACTTCTGAAATCAAACTCAAAAGTTTGCCGTGTCAATAAAAGTCTTTTAGAACAAGCTAACGTTGAGACCCAGTAAATGCTGGGACATGTTCTGTTTTTAGTAAAATACGAACAAGTCAGTAAAACTGAATTTACCTTCAATTCTACTAGATGAGAAATTATGTGTTCCTATTATACCGAAGTCCTAACTGCATCTTTTTAGTATTTAATAATATGTTAACCACCTATATAATAAATACTGGAACTGTTAGAACACAGCATGTTTCGTATCTTATGCTTCTTAGACCTTCTTTCAAGTTTTGCACCAACTACTGGAACAGGGGCATATCCTATCTTTTTGCGAAGCTTCCTCAGGTTGTCTTGATCTGCAAGGCCATAAACAGCTGACTTCCAGGTCCCATCATGTACACAAGAACCCTGGGGACATACCATGAAATTCAGTATCTAAAGGTTTCATGTATGATTTTAGTAATGACCCTAGAATTATCACATATATGTAGTATGATTACATGCATTGAAGTACATTGAAATGTGGTTGGTTGACTTTGGCTGAACACCGGGTGCCCGACAAGCTGCTCGCTCTCTCCCCTCCTCAACAGGACATGGGGAGGGGAGAAAGTAAGATGGAAAAAAACCCCTTGGGGGTCATGATAAATGCAGTTTAATAAAGTAAAAGCAAAGGCTGCACGCAGAAGCAAAGGAAAACAAAACATTTATTCTCTACTTCCCATCAGCAGGTGATGCCCAGCCCCTTCCCAGGAAGCAGGGCTTCAGTACACATAGCAGTTGGGGCGAAAGACAAATGTCGCAGTAATGAATGCCCCCAACCCTCCTCCTTTCTCTCAGCTTTTATTGCTGAGCTGATGTCATATGGTATGGTCTATCCCTTTAGTCAGTTTGGGTCAGCTGTCCTGGCTGTGTTCCCTCCCAGGACCTTGCCTACCTCCAGCCTACTGGGTGAAGTGGGGGAAGTGTTGGAGAGGCAGCCTTGATACTGTGTGAGCACTGTCCAGCAGTAGACAAACCACTGGTGTGTTATCAACACTGTTCTAGCTACCAATAAAAACCACAGCACTAGGAGGGCTCCTATGCGGAAAATTAACTCCATCTCAGCCAGTCCCAATACAATCTCCAACCCATACTCCGTACAATTAGCATCATGCTCAGGTCCCACATAATTTAAATACACACATATATGCGCATACATATATGTGTGTGTATATATATATATGCATCTTCTAACCATCCCATTGTATTTAATTATCGTTACTGAAATCCCTTCTTACCAACACTTAACACTACATATTTAAACCATCTTTATACCCTACATACAGATTTATACATTCTCATTAACTACTATCTCCTGTCCTTCAACAGGTAGATATTATTCTCACATTCCATGGGCCTCCTCCACTCTTCCAGATGTTCACCAGAACTTGGGCCCCATCTGTCAAGATAGGTGCACAGGACAGGAGAACCAGTGCATTGGGCACCAACACTGGCTTGGTTTGTGTCATCGTTGACCTCAGAATTATTACATATATTACATGCCGGAGTGGAAGGCGACCCGGAGTAATGATGAGTCCCAATGTGGGTATGGTCATTCTCCTTTATTTTAGCAAAGTACACAGCTTTTATAGGTTAACATACTGTCCACGCGCCAGACATCGCCCCCCATTGGTTACAAGCATCTGATCACGGACTGTCCACGCGCCCCTCACACAGTCAGGATTGCTGCTTGCAGGTGTCCCTGTTTTTCTTGCTTCTGCTTAGCTGTTTACCACAGTTCCCTCTTGTCAAGGCCGAGCCGTACACCGGCCCACTGCCCTTTGGGAAATCCCGGTATTACACATTTGTAGAGGAATGAGTTTCAACACACGTGGCCAGCGAGTGTCGGAACTCACCTCAGTTGTCACCTTTTAACACAGGGAGCCTATGGCGTATGCACCCAGTCACATATCAACTGTGCTTAAATTAATAGCAGAATATTACAAGGCAAACAATTCTAGTTGTACTACTCCTAGCGATAGAAACTACTCCTACCTAGCGATGGAAAAAGCACTTGTACAAAACTATGAAAACCAATATTGTATCTTACTAAAGGATTTGTAGTTATAGAGCGCTTTGCCCTAAAAGCTTTCCATGTTTCTCTAATGATATCGCTAATTTCAGTGTGATTTACCCATACATTTTCTTTTGGCTGAGATGGCATCCAGATTGCGATGACACCTGATAGTGTCAAGATGTGTCCAACGATGACGATGGTGACTGTTCTACCCATGGTTTTAACCATTTTGCGGGTACCCAATGATTTCCAGAGTCTGTAATGACACAAGCATAACCTCGTCCCCAGGTTAGCAGTTGAAAAGGTCCTTTCTCCTTCCACAAATAATTTAACACATATAAGGCCTTATTCGAATGTTCTTAGGGTAATGTGGTAGCCTCTCCCCCTTTTTGTTTTGAGCGTGTTTATCTAACAAAGCTCATTCATTGGGTGTGTAAGATACTCATTTGAGTTATTAGCTAGCCAAGCATTCTTTACTACCTTTTGAACCATTCCTTGTAGAGAATGCAATAAAAACAGTACAATAAGCATTAGTTTTAAGATAACAAGTACTATAACAACTGCCCCTTTTACTAAGTAACCATCCGCTTAGGCCCAAACTTGACAGCCATGATTCGGGGCCTAGTGAACTTGCCTGTAACCTGTCCGTTAAGTCCTTCAGTTTTCGCAATTGTTGAGTTACCGACTGTGATGTATCTGTTAAATTCATACAACACATGCCATCAAACTCCTCACACCTGTGCCCTTGGGCCAAAAGTAGGAAGTCAATAGCTGCCCTATTTTGCAATGTTACATGCCTTATTGAGTCAGTTTCCATAAACAAAGCACTGAGTGCTGCAGAAGTAGCATTGATTTGTTTCGCTAGCCAACATCCCAATTTATTTAAAGTGGTTAAGCCTTGGGCAGCAGCGACCCCAGGGGCAAGGAAAGAGGCTAGTATGGTTTTGTCCGCAGTCCAAAAATCCAATTGGTCATTGCGCCCTTCCTGATATTTTCAAATCTGTTGTCTTATTCTATGCCGTCGGGTAAGGTTCAATATCATAGAAGTGTTGGGAGTTAGCAATGTCAGGCGCCCCAATGTGCAAGGACCACCTCTCAAACAGGAGGGAACACCTTGCCATGCACGATCACCACAAATCAAAAATATTCCTTTAGGGAGTCTTATTGGGACAATAGTAGAGCACGAGATGTTGCTCGTATAATTACACCAATTAAAATATAAACAGGTAGGGGCTGTAATGCATCCTAAAATATCCAACTCCTGCAGTTCCAACAACTCCTGTGGTCCATGTGCCATCCATCTATCCCACTTATCCATAACTGCAGAGGTGTTTGTTATTTTTAAAAACAAGGCTAGATCAGGGGCGGTCTTCTTTACTACCATTGCCGAATCATAGTCCCCTAAGGGCAGACCAACCAAGCATGTTGTAAACGGATTCTCAGCAGTGGATATAGATAAGCAAAGGTGGCCTTGGCCCGTTTGATTAGCTAGTGTAACCCAGATATTTTTTCTTGGTTGAACGGAAAACCATGCCTGAACCTGGCATATCAAACACGTGACTATCAGACTCACGAACAACTTTCTTCTGCTTGTGGAGAGAGGTGCGCTCGGCATGGTCGAAGCCATCGACTTGGAACCCATCTCACTCCGCTATCTGTAAGAATACAAGCATAGCCTCGACCAGTCATTTTTAACTCTGCAGGTCCTTTCCATTCTCCAGTGACCACATCTTTATACTGTACTAAAATTCTTTCCCCAGTCTGGGACACCCCAGATCGTAGACTTGAATTATGAATCACCATTGGAGGGTCTTCCCTGTCTCCCGTAAAACACAAATAATTTAACACATACACCGCCTTTGCAAGTCATTCTGTCGTGTCCAGCACGCTTTCCCCTTTTTGTTTTTGTAAAAGCGCTTTCAATGTTTGATGTGCCCGCTCCACGATAGCTTGCCCTGTAGGGGAATGAGGAATCCCTGTAATATGTCGAATGCCCCAAAGCTGACAGAAGTGGGAAAATTTTCGAGACACATACGCAGGCCCATTATCCGTTTTTAACTGTAAAGGAACTCCTAAGGGCATAATAGCAGCATGCATTTGCTTGATAACATGTCGCGCTGTTTCTCCGCCTTGTGCGGTAGCCCAAATGGCATGCGAAAAGGTGTCTATTGAGAATCCGAGACAACATTAACAGCCTCTTGAGACCATTTTTCAAATACCCAAAGGACTGCCCGAAGTTCCATAGTTTGTAAAGAATGTCCACACACCCCAGGTAACAGTTGATGTTTCCCTTTGTCATTTTCCTGCCAAGTGGCAGCCGCTCTATGGGATTTGCGTCCTGCGTCGGTAAAGACTGTCATCCCGTTCACTGGGGTCTCTGATCGCATAGGCATTTCTTCAAACTGTTGATTAGCCAACAGTGACAATAATCCATCGGACGGATAGCTATTTGTAATGCGTCTTAAAAAATTGCGATCTGAAACTCCGGAGAACTGGCCAACAACCAATCTAAGTACTTTTGAGATATAGGAACATAAATTATTACAGGTTCTAATCCAGATATTTCTACAATTCTTTGTCTTCCCTTAATAATGAGTTGTGCAAATAATTCATATCTGGTGACCCCTGTTTTTCTGGGTTGATAGGAGAGAAAAACCCATTCCAATACTTTGAAACTGTTTGCCGTATTTCCTAACTGCACGATCAATCCTAGTGGATGTTGCTGTTGCCCTCCTAAATTAACTATCATAAGCGAGATACTCTCAGTAGGTGAACATCTGTGAGCATAGGCTGTTGCTATCTTCTCAGTAATCTTCTGCAAAGCTTGGTGTCGATCCTCGTGCAGTTGACGTCGCTCTGGAGCCTCCACTGAAGACCCCAGGAGCGGCATCAACAGCCTCAGATCATCATTAGTAATTCCGCAAATATTGCAAACCCACTGTATATCCCCCATTAATTTTTGGACATCAGAAAGATTTTCTGTTTTCGAATTAATCTTTATTTTTTGTGGGCAGACCACTCCCCTGCTAATAAACCAGCCCAAATATTGCCATGGTCCCTTCTTTTGAATTTTTTTTTTTCGGTGCTATTTTTAAACCCCGTTTTCCTAAATAGTGCTCTAAGTGCTGTAAAATGTGGTCTGCATTCAATTGTGTCCCTGCTATTAATATATCATCCATATAATGATACATTATTAAATCTGGATACTTTTTCCGCACCGGCTCTAGAGCCCATGCCACAAATGTCTGACACATCGTAGGTGAATTTTTCATTCCTTGTGGTAATACTACCCAATGATACCTCTTTGCTGGCTCTCCTTTATTTACTGGTGGTACCGTAAAGGCAAACTTCTCTGCATCCTCAGCTGCTAAGGGAATGGTAAAAAAGCAATTGAAATATACTCTTTGATTCCCTGCAAAAGAAATGATACGTTTGTGACAATAATTACAACGACATAGAATGAACCCACAACACCATTTTACAAATATGGCATGTTGAAGTTCTTGTTCTTGAATGTCCAGGGAGTGCCGCTGAGACGGTCAACGAGCCATCATTTTGCATACAAAAGAGTGAAAGCGTCAGCTGGCGGTACGTTGGAGTTGACTGCGTCCGTGGGATGTGTGACAGGATCTTCTGGTCTTACTGCCGGCCGTACCGACCTGGCCGGTAGCCACTTCGCTCCATTCCCTCCCCCTCTGCCAAGGCCTCTTGTCTCATGCCTCACCAATGTTGGGCAGGGTCGTATCTTGACTTGGGGGAAGGATCACCCCAGGCAGCCCCCTCCTGTTGCGCCACGGGCGACCAGCGCTCATGTTCCCGGTCAGGAGGCGGGGGCCAAGGAGGACTCGTCATCTCCGTTGGTTGCGTTAGCAGGGGGGGGCGGGTGGGGGTCACTCGTTCTTATCATCCCCAGCTCGGCCTCCCTTCTCTCCCAGGGCTGTGGCAGCGGCAGCTGCTGCCACCGCTGTCCGCTCTGATTTTATCGCCTTTATAGAGTTTCTGACTAATCGCCAGGTTGTTAACACTTTCATAGCCGTATGATCCCCTTTAGAGGCTGCCTCAAACACCAATTTCCCTGCTTTCTCCCAGGTAGGTAACTCAAAAGCTGTTGCAGAGTCTGCTGCTAGCCCCTGGCTCTTCAAAACAGTCTCGAATAGCCATCGCCACATTGTTCCTAGCTCCGCTGCTTGCCCATCTCCTTTCGAGACTCGCCCCGTTGATCTTTCACACGGGCACACAGGGGAACCTTGAGTACATTGTTCTGGGCAACGTTGTCCCGTCTTGCCCTCACATACGTCATCGTAGATCTGTTTCTCTGACTTACCTAATGCAGCCGGTTCACCTGGTGCATCTGGCACCTCAGGAGGTGCAGTCGGAGTCACTGAAGGTCCTGGACCCTCTGACTCTGTTAAAAAGGGATTGGTTGAAGGCGGTTTAACAGCCTCCTCCATATCAGCTGCAGCTTTTCTCTCTGCCTTTAAGGCTTTTAATGTGGTTAATATCAACTTCCATGCTGTCACTAACTCCGCAGCGGTTTTATCTCCGTTTCCAATATGTTCCTATAACATTTTTCCTATCTCCTCCCACGTCTCTGCCTTAAACGCCACAGACAGATTATGGGGGGTACCCTTTTTGGCACCAAATTAGAAACCTTCTAAGTGTATATTCATCATATTTCAGTCCTCTCTTAGAGAGCAGATGTGGCAGGAGTCTGACCATCACCCCTTCTTCATGCGATGCATTCTGCCTTTAGTTCTTTTAATGTCTCTAGGATCAACCTCCAGAGTGTCAGAAACTTTACACTGTCTTTGTTGCCTGTGCTGACTTCCTCCCACAGTGCTGCGCCAATTCCTTCCCAGATCAGATCTCAAAAGCCTCACTTACTGAGGGAATTAGTCCTTTTTGCCGCGCCCATACCAATAATCTTTTTAGGCCGGCTTCCTCATACTGTTCACCTCTCTTGGAGAAGATATGTTGGAGGAGCTTAACCACTGCTTCTTCCTCTTTTGTTAGCGTGGACCCCATCTCCTCCCCAGCCGCTCACCTGATCAGGGCGAGATTCCAACAGTTTCCTCGGTTGCGCGAGTGACTTCCAGGCACCGGGGCAGTGCCTGCTATGGCTGGCTTCCGCACCCCCTTTGCTGTCTCTGCTGTCTTGCTCGAACCCCGATGACTTCCGCTTTTTCTGGAGAAGGCGACATTCTTGACGAAAGCGGAGAGCATAGATTATCTGGCTCTTTCGTCCCCGAATCCTGCTCAACTTTATCACGCAACTCAGCTACAGTCTTACACGTAGACCCCGTCATCCCTTTCACAGCAGGTAGCCCAAAGAACCGCGCAATCGGCCCCGCCTTGGCTTCCCCGTTTTTCGCTTTCTCTGGCATCAGATCTGGAGTTAGCATCTGAGCAGCCGCACACGCAACTTCTCGTTCCGCTTTCATAGCCTTTAAAGTTTCTGTCATGTCTCTCCACAGTTCTCTCACAGACTTTATTTCCTTTTCCAGCTTTTCATCTCCTTCAATAAGTTTCTGCCACATTTGTTCTCCTAACTCTCGCCACTCCGTTATTGAAAACAATGTGCGAGCGTCCTTAAAATGTCCCAAGCAGTGTCCTAATTTAATCAGCTTAGTAAGCCGTTTCACCATTGTCTCGATCCCTCTCTTAGAGAATATACTCGCGAGCAACGTAGCAGCTGCCTCACTCTCCATGATGGCAGCTCACCCTCTCCTAATTTAATCCCGTTGTCTCGATTTCTCTCTTAGAGAGTATGCCTGCGAGCAACGAAGCAGCTGCCTCACTCTCCATGATGGCAGCTCACCCTCTGGGAGGCAGTTAGCTAGACTGCTCCGTATCTGTCCCCACGCTTGAGGATTACAGTACCTCTCCCAGTCGCTTGTTTCCCACTCCCCTTCTCTCGCTGCGCTTACCGCAGTCACGAATTGTAGCACGTAACCATCCTCTGCTACCAGATGCCAGAGTGGGAGGCAATCCCGGAGTAATGATGAGTCCCAATGTGGGTATGGTCATTCTCCTTTATTTTAGCCAAGTACACAGCTTTTATAGGTTAACATACAGTCCACGTGCCAGACATCACCCCCCATTGGTTACAAGCATCTGATCACGCACTGTCCACGCGCCCCTCACACAGTCAGGATTGCTGCTTGCAGGTGTCCCTGTTTTTCTTGCTTCTGCTTAGCTGTTTACCACAGTTCCCTCTTGTCAAGGCCGAGCTGTGCAGATATCCAGCTGTTTACCAGCTTCTCAATGCTGCAGCTCCTTCTCCTTAAGGTCGAGCCGTGCAGCTCAACGCCACAGCTCCTTCTCCTTAAGGTCAAGCCGTGCAGAGTGATCCCAACAATTACACATTACTACAATTATTACATATATGTATTACGATTACATGCATTAAAGTATGTTTATGAGAAGAGATACAGCTGCTTGAACCATTGCAACTGGTGTAGCAACATAGCCAGGCTCTGACAAAAAAAAACCCAAACACCATACAGCATACTGAAATGTAGAACATAGTCTTGCTCTTACCTACAGCAGGCTGAAAAATAATCTCTCTGGCAATGAAACGGCCTTCCCCATTTAAGAACATCTTTCTTACCTGCTAATCATCCCAAGCAGCTGGTGAAGTCCTTGAGATCTAATCTGGAAAAATACTGCTTCAAATACAGTCCTATAACTCAACAACCATTAGCGATCACCTCATGGTGCCAGAGGGCTCTCCATTACAGAAAGAGCTTTCCCCATCCTGTGCTTAAATTCAGACTTTTGCTGCGAGACTTGCATTCAGTTACATCTCTGTTTAAAGAAGCTATGCCTCATTAAACTCCTTTCTGAATATACATTCTTGCTGTCTTCAAACTTTACTTCAGGCGTCATCTCGCTTCAAAGGAATGAATTGGCTATTTCAAAAAACAGGTCACAATGAACAGTAGTATCCAAAGTAATACTATGTAAAGGCTGTTGACTCTTCCATGTTGCAAGAGCTCCTTGAGGGTGAAAGGAACAGCAGCGGAACCACAAACCTATTTTGGAGTTAGGGAACATGAGGCAAAAGCAGTTAGCTGCTACTAACATGCATACCTGGTCCTTTCACTTCAGTGCAGATCTTTACATTTGGTTTGCCATTCTGGGGATCTTGCCCCTCACTGTAACCCTTGCCAAAAAAAGTCATTGTAAAAGAGGTTCCCTCCATCTGTAGTGGACAAGACAAGTGTGGTCACCAAAACAGTAACTCATATCAGGCAAGCACAAGTAGTAAATACAGGTATCTGTTATGCCAAATACCACGATCCATCTAAACATGGGAGTAATTAGAGTTATTGCTTAAAAGGTTCAATCTCATCTAAGTTTTTAATCACTTTTGCTTTGTTGGAACTGTTACTGTTCTAAAGTCCATTTATTCTCTCAGTGCTTTCAGTCCTGGGTTTTTGCTACTCAGTCTCCCTCTGTCATCAACTCTGACATGTTGAGTGCTGTGAGCCACGCGTGTTAAGTACATCAGATCCGGCAACATGATCCACTTTTTCTCATATGAGTTCCACATGCTTTGATGTCTGGTAGCAGAAGGCATGATTATTTAAATATTCAAAGCTATCTGAACAGGCACACACAGTGTGCATTTAGAAATTATTTCTCTGAGACTAAGCAGTTGACTCTAGATTACTATTCCACCATTACCGTAACAAGTTCATTCAATACTTGTGATGGAAAACGGTCGGTTACCTGTTTCTGTGTTGGTCCTTTCTTTGTGAAGCGTCCAGCAGAGAAGAATTCCAGGTACAATATAGCGGGGGCGGGGACAGGACGAAAAAATAAAACAAACAAAAAAAAAACAACCAACAGTAAACTAGAGGGAAAAAAAAGATCTACAGACAATTAATTCTTTTGTGTTTTGAACACTTACTTTTGTTAGACGTTTTCTTCCAAAGCTAAACTTCACAAGAAGAAGAAATACAATGCCAGCAAACATCAGCTTGATAACAGAGCCAAGACCACCTATGTTCACATAAGCAGCATACTGCACCTGAGGCAAAAAAATATTTTCCGTGAACTTACATTAAAATGTTGGCATCAATTAATTTGTAAAAATTAATCCACCCCTAAATCAGGATGCAATTGTTTGATGTGATAGATAGCTGTTTAAATAGGGCCTTAAACAATTGTCTTAGTTCTAAACAACTCTCTGAATAATGCTGCACTTCATAACTCATTATGAGAAGACAATAGAAGTACAGAATGGCTAGGGAGCAAGCAGGGTCAACAACACTGGAAAACTTTAAAGAAAGATGTGTTTTGGTATCTGATTTGAGGCTTCTTTCCAGAGATCTTTCTTTCCTCCTCTTTGTGCTTTGGTTTAAGAGAAACCGAGGCCTTACTTTAGAATTCTGGAATAGCAATGGCAAGCCCTTCTCATTAGTAGTTCCCAAGTATATCTTTAGAGCCCTAGCTCACCTTCATCTCTTAACTGGTATCTGTGATTCTGCACAGCTGTTACACAGATTGTTGGTGCTGGTGTCCTCTCAGGAAACCATGGAAAACAAAAACTAAACATCTTTTCCCCACCACCACTTCACATTGCCTTTACTCTGCACACCAGAGACCCAAGCATCAAAGAACTCTCCAGATACAAATGAGCAGCATCTGAATTAGTTACCAGAATGTTTACTACACTATGCTCACCTGACCTGAGTCACACAGACTACAATTATAATGCTTTTAGAAGCGCTACTGATACAATTTAAAAAAGCCTCTGCACAGGAACAGAATTCAATGAATTTATCATTCCTGAAAATCATGAAGCCTACCTTTCAAATACTTCTGTGACTCTATCTCCTGTCCTTCAACAGGTAGATATTATTCTCACATTCCATGGGCCTCCTCCACTCTTCCAGATGTTCACAAGAACTTGGGCCCCATCTGTCAAGATAGGTGCACAGGACAGGAGAACCAGTGCATTGGGCACCAACACTGGCTTGGTTTGTGTCATCGTTGACCTCAGAATTATTACATATATTACACATTACTACAATTATTACATATATGTATTACGATTGCATGCATTAAAGTATGTTGCAACAACCCCTCCAAACAAAAAAACAAACAGCCAAACACTAGCATTACTGGCAACACACTACATATCTGTTATAGTTCACTTGTGTACGAATCCTTCACACATCTCTGCAAAAACTAAGTATTTCTTGAAACAGCTTAACACAAAACTTTACATAGACAGCCTATGCAAATGAACCTTACAACAGGGTGTTTGCTTGGGACACTTTTATTAGCTCCTAAAGAATAAAATTCTGAGGCTTATCGTCAAAGAACTGCCAGCTTGGCACTTGGTCTGAATTAATGTAATGACAGTTGTTCTAATGGGCTACGGTGATGTTATCACAAATACCTCTTGAGTTTCCAAGAAGGTATAAACCAACTAACCTCAGGCCCAGATTTCACCGTAAGGAAACTTTCGACAGCAGTTAAGGTACCTTTAAGGGAGAAGAAAACATTACTTGTCATACAACTCATTACGGTCATGAGTTCACCAAGCCACTCTGGTAGACTCAAATAGCAGTTATTTGAGTTGAAAATGCGAGTCACATCTTTATCTCAAAGTAAAATAAACTGAGGTTAAGTTCCATTTTAGCTAGCAAGTATCAAATTTCTTATGTAAAGTACATCAATAAGGCTCACTAATATTATCTTTACTCATTACATTTTTTCCTCTGCAAAAAAAAAGAAACACAAGATTTCCTAAAACATTTAAATTTAGCATAGCTTGTGTTTTGCAAAGAATGCTTAGTTGTGATGAACAGCAAAACAAAACAACTCCTCCAAATTCCGCTTTGTTTTGCTTTGCTCAGTTCCTTGTGAGATCGTAAAACTGTACGTGTATGGGCAAATTTCAGTATGACAAACAACTGGAGAGACAGGTGACCAAAACAGGAAGAGATAAGAGACACCTTTATTCAAAACAAGTATCAGCCATCAAATTATAACCCCATGAACCACCAGATACTCATTTCCATGCCTCTCCTCTCCCTCCAATAAGATCCAGACAGACTCCTCTTAAACTGAAAGTTAAGGATATGCTCCAGTATAAAGCAATCCCACTTAATAACAGTTTTAATAGTACATAAAAGCAAAACATTTGGATACTCTTACTGGCCCTTCCACTTTAAAGTGAGACCTGATAAACAAAGTATCTTCATTGGAGTTTAGGATCAAGTACTATTTGCATAGAATTAAATCATCTCGCATCTTTTCTAAAACGTATTTATCCTCTTTCAGTTACTGTCTAGCTGCTCGTAAAGAAAAGGCATTACAAGGCATCGTCTATCTACTTACATTAACACAACAGCTTCTTGGTGCTCGTGGTAGAACGTGAAAACTTATGCAACCTGATTACCCACTAATTTGCCATCTCTTTCCCACAGCTTTCCTTGTCCCCAGTGTCTCTTCCCTACAGGATTCCTGCTGCACAAGAAGCACTGTGCTGGGGCTTATGTAGGGACAGCCACACGCTAGCTGAACAGCCCGCTGCTGACAACTGAAGGGTCTGTTCTCTTAGTGAGCAATATTATCTTGAATCCCTCTTCTACCTAGTGACCAATTTCCTCCAGTATAATGGGAATATGATTTAAATTTTTATTTATCAGATTTGGTTGAAACTGGTCAGCTGGTAAAGGCAGGCAAAAAGAGAGACTGAGGGAGCTTCCACATCAGCATTGCTGCTTTAGAAAGCCAGGTGAAAGCATAATCTGCATTTCTTTGTCAGCATAAGGTCACACTTATTTAAGTCACCTTTCAGCTTGTCTCTGGTGTACAGTACTCCCATATCGGCTGGTATAGAGTCAAAGCCACAGCTTCCAATGATATATACTCCCCTTTCCGCAGCTTTTTTGTTGTATTTCAGGTACATTCCTTCCAGAAACTAAAACACAGTCAGAACAAAGATTTTAAGCATAACTCTGTATTTGGCCATACCCAATATTAACCATCAGCACTTTACTCTCATATCATAGCACCATACATATTTCAGACCACTTACGAGCATCTTTAAGACAGACGCATATTATTCACGTTTTATGGTATGAAACCCCCACAGCAGCGCAAAGAAATGCTATCTACACAAAACTCCTATGTAGAATCACAACCCAGACTTGAATCAGAATCCAAAAATTTTGCATTTGCAGAGAGAACCTGAGAGAGGCTCATCTCAAAGTAAGAAAACTATACAACTAATACACATTAATGCACTTTAAAACAAATAATGCACCTGAAAATCATAGATCAGGAGGCAGAATTTGTCTTCATGTTCAAAAACATTAGCAGAAACATGAAACATACTGAACAAATACTCCTTTAATAGATCCTTGAGGTAAGGTAGCATTTTTCTGCCATCACATACCTGGGGTTCTCCACTGATGTCAATGCAGCTTGCACCATTTTCAACACAAGCTTCCACCACAGGCTCTCCAAAGAATCTATACTATAGCAGGAAAGACCACCACACGTAATGAAACAAAATCCACACACCACAACTCACCCAACGTGCTTTATCTAACGTATCTATAATACAAGTAAACCCTTGGTGACTATTGATTTTGCTAAGTGGGACAAAAATTGAATAGTACTTGCATTTTTTGGGCGGGTGGAGAGAGCACAACAGCCTAACGAACTTCATCACTGCTAATGGAGTTTGGTGCACTGACTACTCCACCCTATTTCCCTCATCAGAGTACAAAGGCCAATTTAGTATTTCTAATCTCCATTTCTGCTTTTTGCTCTCATATTATCAGCATAGCCTCTACTTAAACACTCAATTTCAAAGATGTTATCATAATCCAACTTCCAGCTCTCATACTTTGATCCCCTCTAAATGTGCTGGAAATATTGCCACTGGAATTTTAAAGGGGCCAAGAGCTTAAACGAGCAAGCCTAGGGGCTTTTTTCCCAGCTCTATTTTCAACCCTAGCGCCACTTAAAACATTTTGGCCCAACCCAAACCTCCTCCCCACCTTACAAGCAGTTTTTTATGCTGCCTGTGAAAGGCTTAAAAAACACCCTGCAGTACTTCCGCGAGAATTGTCCGTGAATTACACCACCAGAAATCGCGGTGGGAAATCTTTAGGCGTTTACAGCACACGGCTGTACTTTTGGCTCCACTTCAAAAAGCTGCGTGTCGTCTGGACGGCTCCTGAAATGCCGGAGCCAGCGGCAGGTTGCCCGGTAGCTGTCGCAGCGCTGCCGGCCCTGAGGAGCTGGGAGCCCCCCCGCACGCGCACGCAGGCGAGGAGCGGCGGCCGAGGGGCAGACACCGCCCCGGGCTCTGCCGGGAGCCGCGCCCGGCGGACGCCGTGCGAGCACCGCCCGGATCACCACACTCACCGGGCCCACGCAGTTCAGCACCAGCCGCGTCTGCCTCGTCACGGCGGCCAGCGAGGCCGCGTCGCCCACATCACACAGCAGCACGCCGACCTCCGCCCCGAGCGCCTCCTTCCCTGCGCACCGGAGACCGCCGTCACCGACACCGCCCGCCGCAGGCGTCTCTTCCCTTCCCGGGCCGAGCCGCCACCTCCCCGGCGCAGCCCCGATACCCGAGGGGCTTACCCCGTTCGCCCCTCAGCCCTTGCCCTCGCACCCGCCCGTGGGCGGCTCCCAACGGACAGCGCCGGGACTCCGGGGCCGCGCGGGCCCCGCCGTCCCCGGACGGCGGCGCTGCGCCACACGGCCCCCAGCCGCGGCCCATACCCAGCCTCGCAGCCGCCCGCTCCAGCACCGCCTGCAGCTTCTCCCGGCTTCGCCCGGCCACGGCCCAGCGCAGCGCGCCGCGCAGCTCCTCGCCGGCCGCCGCCCGCGCCACCTCCTCCACCACGAATTGGCCGGTGAAGCCCGAGGCCCCGAACACCACCAGCTCATAGGGCCGCTCGGGCACCCCGGCCGTATCGTCGCCGCCGCCCGCCATGGGAGAGGAACCGCCGCACTGGCGGTTAGCGACAGGTAACGGCCGGTACGAGGCGGCCCCGGCCAGGCCCGGCCCCTCGCCAGCAGGGGCGGTGCGCGAAGCCCGCCCGCGCGGCGGCAGTGACGGCCGTTGCGGCGGTTGGGGGCGTGCCGTGCCGAGCGGCGCGCGGGTCTGTGGGCCTGCCGGGCCCTGGCGGCACACAGCTGTACCTCGCGCCCAGCGCAGGCCCTCAGCCGCTGCCGCCTGTCGCCATTGGCAGCGGCGGCTCGGCCCCGGCCGGGGGAGGAATAAGCTTTGCTCTCGTTCCGGCAGCTGGGAAGGAGGGAGGGGTGCTGTCTCTCGGCGGCTGAGGGGTTTTTTGACATTCCATGAACAAATAAAAGTATACCAAGATAGATCTCAAGATACCAGAAGTATACCAAGAGGTTATGGAGCTTAGCAGCTTAAGCAACAACGTTTCTAGAGAGAGGCCGTCATTACTGGTTCCACAGGAGACATCTGTCCTGATGAGCACAGCTCATTGCTGAGTTACTGCCATAAGCATTTCAGCACAGATGAGTATAGATCAACTGAGTACTGTTACTAATCAAGAAGAAAACCTTAATTACCTAGAAGTAAAATGAAATACTCTGTTTTCCCCCCGAGTACAGCAAATATTTATGTTTTGCTCAACAACAAAAGCAGAACAACGCAAAATTTGAAGTCCCTGTTGCGGTGGGGAGAAGCGGTGACCCTGGAAAGCCACAATGGCAAGGAGCATTTGCAACTGCATGGCATGGTGAGGTATGGTCATGTTTTCTGTGCTTTTCACAGACAGTCTGCTCACCTGGATTCCAGAGGCTTGCAGCAAGTCACGTGGGAAGCAACCTCATGAATCCTGCTCACTCGCCCTTTCTCCCAAGGAGCATCTGCCATATCTAAACTGTTCCTGACAGATGCCTGTGTAACCTGTTGGAAAACCTCTAGTGGTAGATGCTTTCACACTGTTCCCAAGGCAATCTCCTCCTGCATTTTATTATACATATGGCTGGAGACAAGAAGCTGGATCTCCACGTGCTGTAGTTTCAACCTCATACTATTTCTCATGTTTCTAGAGGACATTAGTAAAAGATTCAGTCACTGAGGAGTATATTAAAAAGATGCTGCAAAGCTGGAAACATCCATGCATCTTCTCAGTCTTCCCTAGATTAAAAAGCACTAATTCTTTTGATCTTTCCTCACAGGCCACTTCATACATACATTTTTCCTGTTCCCCTCTGAACTCTCTCCAACTGGTTTACATTTTTCTTGAAATCTAGTGTCCACTGCTAGGCCCTACATTCACATTGTCAGTGCTAAATCGATTGAAAAGGTTATGTGATGTGCCAGAATTTACCCCTGTTCATACATGCCCCAAGCATTTGCCTTTATTTTATGGCAAGTGTCACATTATTGATGCATCTGCAGCTCATGATCTGTTCTACCTCTGGGGCTTTTTCCAGTCACTGCTGCCTAGCCAGTCTTTTACCATCTCAGGTTTGTACTGAAGGTTAATGTCCTTTCTGAATACATTTGAAATATCTACAACTACCTGAAAGGGGGTTGTGGCGACGAGGGTGTTGGTCTCTTCTCCCAAGTAACTAGTGATAGGACGAGAGGAAATGGCCTCAAGTTGTGCCAGGGGAGGTTTAGATTGGATATTAGGAAAAATTTCTTCACCGAGAGAGTGGTCAAGCATTGGAACAGGCTGCCCAGGGAGGTGGTGGAGTCACCATCTCTGGAAGTGTTCAAAAAACGTGTGGATGTGGTGCTTCAGGACATGGTTTAGGGGACATGGTGGCACTAGATTAATGGTTGGACTTGATGATCTTGAAGGTCCTTCCCAACCTTAGTGATTCTGTGATTCTGTAATTGCTTTTGCAGATGGTATGTGCTTGCTGAAATGCGGAGTTGTTCATGTAACTTGCACCGGCTTCCAGAAGGAGGTGGTCTTTTACTGTATCTTTACTGAGAATGTCAAGTACCTTGTCTAAGTTTTCTGTTGCACGGCTTTGAATGTCAGAGACCATTTTATGCTTGTGCTGCCCATCCACGCACATAATTGCAATTGTGTCCTGCCAGTTTTATGCAAAGGGTAACGTTTTAGGTGCACTCTTGGGGCTGTAAAACTACCGTTGTCTCCTGTTGAAGCACGGTCGGGGATTGAATGTCTAGAAAGGAATAGAACGCTGCTCCCGGAGCAAGAACAAAGATGTTGTGGAAGTCGGGGAAAGCTGTTACTTCTTTACTACCCCTCAGTGGAACTGCCTGCATAGTCCGGAGTTAGGGTTTTGATCCCCGGTTAACTTGAAAAAGGTGGACAGAATGGAGAAAGTGGAAAATTATTTAACTGTTGGAGAAGAAATGAAATGTTTTTTTCTCCCAAACTTGGCCGAAGTATAAGTTCGGAGCCACTGCGCAGATTGTGACAAAGAACTTTGCATTAAGTTTGAGCTCACCAAATATTTCCAACATGCATCAGCTTCTGCACAAACAAGCATAGAAAGGATCTTCCAAAGTGTGATTTGAAGTTGTGTGTTAGTTTTAGCTTACATAGAACGTATTTTGTGTCAGCGTTCATGGAAACAGGAAGGCCTGTATATTGACAGAGAAGCTAAACAATGCTTAACTAAGCATTGCAAGGGCTGATAGTTTGTCGTACAGGATTTTTTGAAAGAATCTGTAACGGTTTGTCTGCCAGCTTTAAGACTCTACGTAGTACCACTTACTCAGATTGCAAACCTAAAGCTTATTACTGATGCAAGCTTTCTGACAGTTTACCTGAACATTTCTATTATTTCTCTTAGTGGTTAACCCAGAACCTCGGTGACTGAATAATAGTGCTGTCTTAATCTGTAATGCTCGATTGATGTTTCAGACCTTGAAGTTTTTAAAGAAACAGGGTCCTGCAATAAGAGAAGCCATTCATGAGAGCTACAAGAGGTGTCTTGTAGCTGGCTTGCTGTCTCCGAGACTAGTTGATGTTGAGCCATCCAGTTTGAGTCAGGTGAGTGCACATCAGGGAATCAAGGGGGAAATACGTCCATCTTGAGTCTGACTGGCAACAGCCCCAGCAGATCTGTCTTTAGAGACCCGTCTATTAATCCTGCGCCACAGATAGGCACAAGGAAGTGTGCAGTCCGTGCTGGTCATGCGCAGCAGAAAGCGTCTTTCCCTCAGAACGACCTTGATCCCCATCACTTTCTCAAGCGTTAGGTCCAGTGCAGTAGCTGATGAGGGGGGTGTCTCACTCGGATGCGAGCTATTGCAAACATCAGCTTGCTGCACTAAACAGGATCATTTGCTTCCAAGGAAGTGGGCTGTGGTAAACAACTCCTGTTGTCAGCTCTACGTGACAGTTTCATCACTGCTTGCCCTCATTTCCCCTTCGTCAGCAGGCTTTTCTACAGCCTCTCGAAGCAGATCTTCACCTCGGTAGCCTTTGCCTTGTGCTACAGTAGCCCAGTTTTCTCCTCTTAGACAGCCCTCTTGTTGCTGCAACACCTTAATCACCTTTGTCTTATGACACCCACGACGTTCTGTCTGCTTTCTCCCCCCAGAGTGACTTCACCCCCCTCTGTCATAGGTTTCCCATCTGCAGTGCACCTGCCTTTTCTCTGAAGAGTTTCATGAGAGATGGAGCCTATGTGGTGCACAGCCCATCTTCCCCCAGGCAGGAACTAAGCTGAAGGATCAGCTAGCTAGTCATTGCCCAGTGGAGCAAGTAGTAGGACAGGGAGAGCAGTCTTCCTGCTGGCCTCATCTTCCTGTCTCCTGGATTCTTCACCAGATTTGTGGAAGCGTGGTAGGGCAGAGAACACTTCTGCACAGGGTGGTAGCTAAAATAAATTTCTTGGCAAGCTGGCCTAGCATGTAGACTGTTTCCTTTGCAAGCCTGATGTAGACTCTTACATTCAAATGAGATATTCTGATCATGGCTCCAGTTTGGAAATAACTTGGTAAATCAAGAACGTTTTTAATACCCTTTGCTACCTCTCTATCGTTTAGAGACCTGTGATGCATTTGAGCAGGGATTTCTTTTGCATGTTAGTAAGACAAATTTCAGAATTGTGGTCAGGAAGCTTGGTTAGGAGTTTTGTTGGCCACCGTAAGCAGTATTTGGTGTGTTTCCCTTGTGTGAAACCCGTTTTCAGAAAAAGGTGGGAATACCCCATATGTATACTAATGTGTAGAAATTGCTTTGGGTGTAATGAATATGCCTAGAAGGGAAGGATACTTTTGAATGTGTTTAAAAGCAAACAAACAAACAAAGAACCTAAAAGAAAAAAGTAAAAATTTATGAAGGATCATTTCACCGGAGAGAAGTATCAGAACACCAGCTGAATTAAGCTGCTACTTCATGTCGCGTGTCTGTGCATTATCCTTGTAAAGGATTACCACTACATGATAATACAGTATTTGAACAGCCTAAAATTTAAACCCATTAGAATTTAAAGGCTTCACGTCTTTTCTGTCATTTTAGGAAATTGTACCTTAGCGTTTTGGGTGTCAGAACGGCTTCCTGTCGTCATAGTCCAGAAACTGCTTGACCTTAGTTCCGCTGTTTCCCTGCAAACGTCATTGCATAGTTGTACTTGTTCTGTCCCCTTCGTGCATTACTGACGGCAAACTCAACTGCACAAAATGCGCAATGGGTATTAGCAGAGGATGTTCCCGAAGCCAGTTAGTTGGAACTAAACTGAGACTGTAATGCAGAGGCATGCAAGCAAAGATTAGAATTAGCCTTCCGTAAGTTCAAATGTCGGAGGAAAAGTGAGAGTATTCCTCAGAACAACAGGCAGCCCAGCCTGCGGCTAGAATTAAGCAAAGAATGTGGAATTAGTTGCATGTGTCCTAATTCGGTTTGTGGTGTCTGAATGAGGATACAGTTAGACATGGACGTTTAGTGTTGGTAGTTCATATATAATGAGGGAAAACAAGGGAGAGCCTGCTGTTTTGTCAGCCATTTGAGGATTGCAGGTGACAGCAAGTGTATCAGAACAAAGTTCTGCAGAGTGCCAGAGCTGTTTTACCTTGAAGTTGTGGGTTCTGTTATTCCTCTAGTCTTCCTTCCACTTTGCCAAAACGACCAGGTGAAGCTGGCGTGTGCTGATGGGCAGAACTTGCTGCTGGTGTGTGCAGTGGGTGTATTTTCCTCGACCTGTAGAGGAAATTTATTCACTAATTAGAAAGAGCACAGACAGTTCTGTACAATGAACTTCTTGCAATCAGTTAACATTTTGCTTTACGCTTTTCATGGATCAGAACGATCGTGATCCTCGCTTGAGAGAGCGAGCGGTTGCCAGAAATTCCATGCTAGACCAATATGGCAAGATCCTGCCTAGAGTTCAAAGGAAGCTGGCTGTGGAGAGAGCCAAGCCTTACCGTTTGCCTTCATCGGTCTTAAGTCAAGGTAATTTTTAGGGAGTGAAATATAGCAGACAACTAACCATGGCTTTGATTACACAAGGCTGATGTTTTTTCCCTCTTGCTTTTTCGATGAAGAGGTCTAGGTATTTTTACGGCAATGTCACTTAATTTAGTCTAGTGCGTGGATTGATTAATGGTGAGAAAACAAGCTATTTTGCGTGGCAGTCAAAAGTGTGATTAATTTTTACACTCAGCTTTAAAAGATGGTGCTAGAATGAGAATTAATTTTGTAGCGCCTTGTTTAAGGTGATGCTTGTAAAACTTACAAACACCGGTACATATTTGTTCTTTTGTGTGTGTCTTGCTTTGACAAAAAGCGTATGCATATTATTGGTTGTGAACTTTTTTTTTTTTTTTTTTTAAAGAGAAAGGTACCAGAAGATGCTAAAGCTCTATCTGGAGACTCATCTGAGCATCATTGTGGAGTGGTGGAGGATGCTTGGTCTGAAAGTATTGTCAGTCAAATGGTCTAACATAAACCTGTCCAGATGGAGCAACCAGATTCGTCAGAACTAAGAAAAGAAGCTGGTGTGTTTCATCCTATGATAACCTAAGATTCTGAATTTTTCAAATGTCTTCAAACGGTGTTTTAGCTGTCTTGGATTTGGACAGGAAATCAAAGGTGCTTTTCATGAAAAATAATCATAAGGTAGTGGCCTTCAAAGCATAACCTGATAAAGGAACTTGGCCATTGCTGGGCTACGATATAAACAGTTCCGTACACTTTGAGTACTCTGGAGGCACTAGAGGGCAGTCCGTATAGCCCTTGTTTGGCCTGAGCTGGCAAATTTATGCCAGTCCTGCCTACTGTCTGCCAAGGTAATTGCTGGATCTGGAGGAAGCAGGTGGTAGAAACAGGGCAGAAGAGGAGGATGTTTCTAAAAAAGAACCTGTTGAGATGAGAGCAGGTTAGCAAGCAGTCGGGCTTCAACACCCCCGGTCAATCATTAGAGAGCAGAACCAGAAGAGACCTTAGATGCATTCTTGTGGGAGAGGGGAAGTGGAATCAAGCAAGGAAAGAAGCATTGCAGGAATGCGATAAATATCCAAAGAGAAATAAGAAAACTTAGTACCCGCTTTTAAGAAGGAGGCATGTTTTGTGATGTTTGGATGTATTAGGTCAGTAACATGTCAAGCTTAGTTTGTCAACAGAGTGTCCCTGGTCATTTTGTCTCCTTGCCTGAAACTACGCATCGGATTTCTTGCTTTACTGGGAAGAAGAATTCAGACCTTCTGTGATTTTGAAGCCTTGGCAGCAGTATTCTGGCAGATCACTGTCCTAGATGAAATGCATAAAGGCTCACTTTAAAATCATATGAGTGTTTTAAAGGACATGATGTTAAGTGCAACAGGGAAGTTATTCATCTGCTTGTTTTTGTAGGATTTGTGGAAGAATCAAGTGCTGAATGTCTCCCCCTTCCTGAGGATGGTAAATTGGTGTTAAAAGCTACTGAGGCTGCTACTTCTGGGAATGCAAGCAAAGGGTAAGTTTCTAAACTCGATACCATCTTTGGGCTTAAACAACATGTAGCTGCTGGCTTTCCTGAGCAGGGTTTCACCTGAGCTTCCTGTAACTTTAGTGGCTTCGAACACTTCCTAGCAGTATTTCATACACTGAATTTTTATTTTCTGCGTGTGCTCAATTAGCATCTGCCTGTTTCTGGTAGGGAAGCAGTTTTCTCGCCAGACACTTTAAAAGCTGGAACGGCTTAGTGCTAAAGAGAGACTGTAGGCAACAAAGTAAGCCTCAGTTTCAAGTGGTAACAGACCCTGTTACAAACTTTTGTTCAGTTTGTTCTAAACCTGCAGTAGAGCAGTTGCACTCTTCCTACAGAAGACAAGTAAGACCTTATTGTTTAGCACAGCTCTGTTGTTATGTTACTCTCTAGCGTTAGATAGCTGGGAGGAGTATAAGTACATATTTGATTCATTGCACAGAATTGGTCACAAATTGAATGTAGGCACGTTGGTAAAGGAACTTCTGATTTTTCTTAACTACTTCTGTTTTGAACCCTGAGGATTTTACAGTGCTAAGGTAATTTGCACAGCTCTTCAAGGTTTGTTTTGAAGCTTCATGATGAATTTCTCTCTCTCTCTCTTTCTCTCTGTCCATGAAGTGAAACAAAGCACCAGGCGTCCAAGATGTCCTCCTCATCAGAAGAAAAAGCCGGGAAGCGGGCACAAAATCTCTTGGCACACACAGGATCTGCCTCTGCTCAGGAAGACATACGTTCGGGTGGGAGAGTGGAAATCCTTGATCCTCCTAGGCGATGAACAAGAAGACTTCCACATGCGAAACCAGAAAAAAGGGGTATGCATGAGCAAACACCTGCCCAGCCAAAGGAGGAATCAACCACACCCAGGAGTACAACCAGGACAGGGCGTCGGGGCAGAAAGAGACGATCAGTATTGGAGGAGAGCACAGGGGAGGAGGCCTTCCCCTGAGGACCTGGGGACACTCCTGTGCTGCTTAAAAAGAGAAACCCATCTGCGTGTGATAAAATACTAAGAACTTTAATGGATCGTATTGCAAGAACCTGCCCGGTGTGCAACTGAGGCCTCAGATACCTGAGTAGTTTAATCCCCTGTAAGAACTTCCTCTCATGGAAGACTACTCTCAGGGTTGTCAGCGCAATAAATTTGTTTGCTGCGATTTCATGTGTTCCCATATAGTTTATCAGAAGTAGCTTAGTTGTTGATTTCTAGTGTGGGCAAAACAAGCTCCAGGCAGAAGCCAATCCATAGTTCCTCATGAGTAGTTAGGCAATGCTTGTAACCTGTTAGTCTAGGCCAATCTGAACATACTATGAAGTAATAGAATTTCAAGTAGTAGGAAAGCATTTGTTTCTCCCTCCCCGCCCCGCATGAGGGAACGCTGCAGTGGGGCAGCTGCAAAGATGTGGCCCCAGAGGGACAGGTGGGCCCGAACCCTGCTGTCCTCGCTGTGTGTGCCCCCGGCCAGGCGGCGGGGTGCTGGGTGACCGTGGTGCTGCTGCTGACGCGTGGCCGAACCATCTCGGCGCAGCCGTGCTGGGGGAGGCGACTGCTCGCGGCTCTGCTCTAGAAAGCGGGCCTTGCTCCTATCAGCGCCCCCCCAGCTTTTCCCCTGGTCGTCTCTGTACCAGAGCCACAGTTTTTGGTGAACTCTGCTGTCTGAGCAATTGACGTGGTAATTTTTCCTGCTGTTGATGCCGTATTTTAAGAGATTTTTCTTGATGAAGCAATCACTAAATGTTCCGTCATAAATCTGGAGGACTGGGCAAAAATCCTCGGGGTCTGAAAGAGACAGATTGAAGGAAGGAACGTGAGTAAATCTAAGGCTAACCACGTTAGGCGAAGGGCTCCGGAGCGGAGGATTGTGCCGGGGGACCCTTCCTGAAGCGGCCAAACCGCGAAGGCGGCAGCGCAGGGAGAGAGAGAGGGTGCCCCAGCCCCGCCCGAGGCCGGCGGAGCGGGCTCCTGACGAGCGGCAGCTCCGGCTCCGCGGGGGCGGGCACAGGAGCGGCGGCGGCCAAAGCCCCTCACGTACAAGAGTAGCCCCAGGGAGCGCAAGCGACCCGCAGCGCCGCCAAGAGGGCCGGCAAACAGGACGTGGCGCGTCAGTTTGCGCGTCAGTTCGCGCAGGGAAGGTGTGCGGGCAAGGCACAGTCCCCCCCCGCACTAGAGGCTCTCTGACGAGTGGTCATCAGCCTCCCAGAAGAGGGCCGGCCATGTTCTCCACTCGGCTGAAAACCGTGGCCAGAAGGAATGTGGCGACCCAGGCTGAGCTCCCGCTCAAGAACGTGGCTGTCCAGGAGGTGTCTGGCTGCAGGGGGTGCCTGAGCCAAAGAGACAAAAATAGACAAAAATTGACAAAAATTAGAGACAAAACGAGACAAAATTAGAAGGGCAAAAGCCCAGCTAGAACTCAGTCTGGCCACGGTCATAAGGGATAACAAAAAATGTTTTTACAAATATGTTAACAACAGAAAGCCAAGGAGAATTTCCATCCCTTACTGGATATGGCAGGGAACATTGTCACCAAGGATGAGGACAAGGCTGAGGTACTTAATGCCGCCTTTGCCTCAGTCTTTAATAGCCAGAGCAGGTATCCGCAGGGTATTCAGCCCCCTGAGCTGGAAGACGGGGATGGAGAGCACAATAACCGGCCCATAATCCAGCAGAAAACAGTTAAGGACCTGTAAAGCCACCTGGACACACACAAGCCTATGATGGGGCCTGATGGGATCCACCCAAAAGCACTGAGAGAGCTGGCGGAGGAGCTTGCCAAGCCACTCTCCATCCTTTATCAGCAGTCGTGGTTCACAGGGGAGGTCCCAGATGACTAGAGGCTTGCCAATGTGACGCCCGTCTACAAGAAAGGCCAGAAGGAGCATCCTGGGAAGTACAGGTCTGTCAGCCTCACCTCCGTACTGGGGAAGATCATGGAGCGGTTGGTCTTGAGAGTGCTCACAGGGCACCTGCAGGACAACCAAAGGATCAGGCCCAGCCAGCAGGGGTTCACGAAAGGCAGGACCTGCTTGACCAACCTGATCTTCTTCCATGACCAGGTGACCTGCCTAGCGGATGAGGGAAAGGCTGTGGATGTTGTCTACCTGGACTTTAGTAAAGCCTTGGACAGCGTCTCCCACAGCATTCTCCTGGAGGAACTGGTGGCTCGTGGCTTAGACAGGTTTACTCTTTGCTGGGTAAAGAACTGGCTGGCTGGCCGAGCTCAGAGAGTGGTGGTGAATGGCGTTAAATCCAGCTGGCGGCCGGTCAAAGTAGCAAAGTACATGTCCCTAGCATATTTTTTTCCCTAAACTATTTGTCTAGCTAAACGTCTTGATCAACTGTTAATGTCTGGAAAACTTAATTAGCTAATAATTGTGTGTTTGCTTTGGCTTAGAACTGATACCATTTGAACAAGAAAAAGGGGCAGTATGACTGAAACCTATCACAGAGATGTTTGCTATTCCAGACATTTTTTTGATTATTCTTAGTAAGTGTTGTGTTTCATGAGGGATAGAACAGAATGAAGCCAAAACAGATAGTGGTGTTTTAAAAATATCAGAGAGATCATCTTTTCTACACATAAGAAACAATGTCTTGCCTTTTACAGTAATATCTCCCGAGACCAGTGTGTCAGTCTTCACTTGGCAAGTGAATACATGTGGTCAGGGAAAACCATCTGCTTATTTGGCTGTATTTGACATTAATCGCTGGTATCATGCTCAAATGCCAGATTCAGTAAGGTAGGTTTTTCTTACGTTGTTTTCAATACCCCTCCAAAATTTCATTTGAATGCCGGCCTTTAGCTTATGCACTTGTTTTCTTTAAGGCCAGAAGAATTCCTTCATGACTGCCCCTACTTTGGGTTGTGCTCACTGGACACTGTGATAAGCATGACTTCTCCAAACCTCCTTTTGGATATTCTGTTTGTAATTCATCTGTTTGTATTCATCTAATTTGGCAGAGATAATTTATATAAATTATTGTAAAATTTCATAAACAAATGGTCTTCAATAAGTAACTCCATATGGAGTGTGATTTCCTCAGTCAATGCAGTTTTCTATTTTATATTAAGACTTCATACATTTATATAATATGTAAATGTGTAAAATAGCTTATTTTAGGAATGTTAAATAAAAATGTATACTTCACAATACGCTTACTGTCTGATAGCTTTTTGTGGGAATAATGGGTTAAAATGCCTGGGTTGCTCAGAAATTTTAGTGCTGGTTTGCAAGATTGGTCTCACTTTTGAAGGTCAGCAAAAAGCTTTTTAAGATTTTTAAAAGTTTGCTTGGAATTCCTATAACAAGTATACATCTAAAACATACTAGTTTAAATTTTATAAATTATCTTTGACTTTCTGGCACAAGTAATTTGGCTCACAATACAAACTGGTAATTCCTCATGTTCATGGTTAAGTTGTACTGTATTGAAGTCAGAATGTAAACAATTGTACTTGAGCTGTGCAATATTTTTTTCTATTTGTCTTAAACTTTGGGAAAGCTGCCCCTTAGTTCATAAAACTAGATCACACCTCAGATGTTTCACTATTTTTTACAATTTTTTGTCGGCAAAAAATTTAAGTGTATAGAGGGTATGATGCTTACAATAGCATATAAAATTTAAAAGGATATTACTCACATACTTTGAAATTTGAGCCAAAATCATTTTCATAAGGTTAGTAGGAACGCTACTATACTTGAAATAATGATTGTCTGTAAACATATTTTGCAATATTTGAAGCCTGCATATCACAGCACTGAAAATCTCATGGTAAAACTAATATAATAGTCTGAAAAGGTACAAAAATATACAGAAATCTTAGTTACAAACCATATTTTTGAATAATTATTTGATTAATAACCTTGCTTTATGGAGTAAATGTCCCTATAAAGCTTCAATTTGTAAAAATAAATTCAAAAAACTATTCTTTTAAAAACAGACATGGAAGTACGATTTTGATGTGCAGTCTTTTAGACAATGGATTATTTTTAAGTATGTTAATTTATATATGGATGCAACTTTGAAGACTACAGAATGGTGGAACCTGGCATTAAACTTCTCAATTAGTAAAAAAATACTACAGTTATTCTAAGAAATAATTTATTGGTTAACTAATACCTTGTGCATAATGCATGAATGTATTAATAACAGACTAAGCTTGTAAAAGAAGATTCTTCTGGGGCCATGATTTTCTATCTCAGAACAGATCATTCTAGCGAAGCAGTTGCACGCACTTGGATATTTTTCTCCTTGGGAGTATTCATGACTGAATGAAAGCCTAAAAAAAAAAAAAAAGCCAAATGTTGACAGTGTGAAAGTGTCAGTTCGAGTGAGACCTTTCAGTCAGGTTAGTAATTATTTGCTCTGAATATTTTGTACTTCAACTACGATATAAATATGGTCAAAGAGGAAGGGGGAGGAGTTCTGGCAATATTTTTTTTTTTAAATTCACAGTATACAGAAATGCAGTGAATAGCTCAGAAAAGGGTAAAAGGTCAAACTGTCAAAACTGGAGTAGAAAATGGATGTCAAATCTGAATGTGTTTTGTGTAGTACACGAGTATAAAATGCTCTGCTGATCAAATAGAATTGACTGCTGAAATGCTAGTGAAGGTTGCTTAATAAGGTTTTAACATGTTTCTGTCATTTATACTTACAGTATATTTTTTGGTATGAAAATCAGAACAAATGAAAGCATAATATTAGCTAATTTTATTACTAATTTGTAGTAATTTTTAGCCTCTTTATTTCATAACCAGCTCAGCTGAATTATCCTCATTTGGCAGTGCTTTGGAGGAAAAAAGAAAGCAGTAGTTATAACAGAAAATTGGCATGAGATTTAATAACTTCCTAAAGGTTTGTAATAATCTAGTAGTTCTTTTACTTTAAAGGAGTCTTAATCCAATTATATGTTAAAATGTTTTCCTCCATTTTTTTCAGTTACTTGGATTCAGTGCATAGTTCTTTGGTGATGATTAATTTCCCCAGGGAGCAGTTTAAAAAGAATAGGAGTGTAAGCATAATGTGTAACAAGGAATGGAATTTCAGAAAGTTGAAGGACATAGAAGGAAATGGAAGCAAAAACAGGCACTGGGAATATTTATTTAGAGCCTGAGGAAAAAAAAAAGCAGCTAGCTAACAGATGGCAACTCAAGGATGGGTTTATAATGAAGTGGAGAAAATAGATTTTACTTGGGTGTTTTTTGGGTAGGCCTGCTACAAGTATGTGAAGGATAGAGTGGAAAAGATCCTTTCAACAGTGGTGAGAGAGATTCAGTGCATGGGCAGTGCTTCTAAACAGTGAGGATGAATTGGGAAGAAAATTGCCATTTAAAAGATTAAAAATGGGTTGGGGTGAGTGGCTGAGCAGGCTAGGAGTCTTAATATGAGAATTGCAGGTGCTTACACATGTATCAGAAAGGAAGATAATATTCATGGTGCCAGAGAAGGGCATGAGGGGCCTGTGAAAGAAAGAGGGGTGATGGATCGTTGTGGTGGATGCATGCAGAAGGCTCTAGGGGCATAGAGCAGCAATTTTCTTATGTGCAAGATGAGAATTTCCCAGGAGCTACTCGGTACAGTTCATCACTAAGTGGAGTAATTCTGAAGTTTTTCTGTAGAAAATATAATTGCTTGAGGAGTGTGTGTTTTTCTCTCCCTAAAGAAAAGCTAGAATTTCTTAAGAGTGTTTTGGTGCATCTACTTTGATCTAATGTCAGATGGCTAAAAGCTGAAGCTAAATTGTGCATCTGTACCTTTGTGCCTGTAACCGTGGAGGAAACTCCACTGGGAGATTGACTGCCTTGGGATAGCAGACTCTCACCTTTCAGAAAGAATAAAAACAGGTGTAATGGCAGATTTCCAGGAAGCACATAGTAGGAGATATTAGGAAGGGAAAATTAGTATTGATAAGATTAAGGACTGTTAGAACTGAATTTGTCAAAAAAAGAAATGTTTCAGTAGAAATGATTCCCTGAGTTATCTCAGAGTGTCAACACAAATATTCATAAGATGTTTTTTCTTCAAATGTTCAGAAGCAAAGGCTTATGAAAGTATTCATTCCAGGTTATACCATGAAGGAGAATTAAAGCAAATCTATTTTAGTTTTGATAGCCACTTGGTGCTTAAAGCATTAACTGACTCGCATTGACTTAGTGTATTTGCTGTAGTATTTGTACATGCCCAGTGTGCAATTAAGGCCTCAGATGCCTGAGTAGTTTAATCCCCTGTCAGAACTTCCTCTCATGGAAGACTACTCTCAAGGTTGTCAGCGCAATAAATTTGTTTGCTGCAATTTCATCCGTTCCCATGTAGTTTATCAGAAGTAGCTTAGTTGTTGATTTCTGGTGGGGGCAAAACAAGCTCCAGGCAGAAGCCAATCCATAGTTCCTCATGAGTAGTTAGGCAATGCTTGTAACCTGTTAGTCTAGGCCAATCTCAACATACTATGAAGTAACAGAATTTCAAGTAGTAAGAGAGCATTTGTTTCTTATTTTGTTTGTACTTTTGTCTTCTGTGCAAAACTTGCAGGTTTCTATTCCAGGACTGCTTTTTCCACCAAAGTAGTCAAGGTAACAAGTCTCTTTGATGTGCCTGGAGTTAAATGTACTGTGGTTCCTTTTGAATTAAAGCTGTTCCTGAAATAAAATGCATTTTGCAGTGCGCTGTGCTGTGTGGATGACCTGTACATGAGGTAGAGGGGAAAAATGCAAGTTACGGTTACTGATGTGTCTGTTCGGGTCACTCCTTGGCTGTGTTATCACCTGGCATGGTTCAAGAGCAGGCTTATGCCACAGCGGTCATTGGTGTGGTATGCATTGCTGTTGAACTTGTTTTAAATCCATACTAACACATGAATTATTAGTGAATGACTGATTGCTTGTATTTTGATACTACGATTGTAATTTTAATACACAGGAAGAGAAGGATGCAGGAAGTAGGTGTGTGATTTCTATGAACACCAATAGCACAAACATATATGACCTTAGGAATCCAGGGCACAGGAAGACCTTTACTTTTGACCTGCCCTATTGGTGTCATAGTGGCTTCCTAAAGGATAAGAATGCCATGCTCATCTCAGCAGGATCCAACACTTACGCAGGCCAGGTAAGATTTTATTCAAAGAACCAATTAAAAGCAATTTTACCTAATACACAGTTGTAGACTGGTCAGTTTGTTTCTCTCCTGTTATTAACCTTCATGTAAGGGTAATGCAAATGACTGGCATATATCAGTTTACTGGTTTGAAGCACTATCTAGATTTTTATGTACATTTCTGTCATCCTGGAACTCAGTATTACTTTCAAGTGTATTTGCAAATCTTGATTCCTTATTTAAACTATTAGTGGGGCGACTCCTACTGGCTAGCAGTGCTTGTGTTTGCATTTGCTTGCTCATCTGTGAGGAGGATGCACTTAGTAATTTTTTAGAGACAGGTCTGTTGTGATCTTGGTCAAGGAGTGATGGAGAATGTCTGGCAAGGTTATAATGCTACTCTGCTGGCATATGGTCAGACCAGCTCAGGGAAGAGCTATACGATGATTGGATATGGTGCAGAGGCCTGGTGCCTGTTGTGTGTGGAGAGCTCTTCAAAGCCGCCTGGAATCGGGAACAGAACAAGCAGTGCCGAGTGGGATTAGCACAAAGCGTTACTTATTTCCAAGATCTTTCCAAGGTGTACTTGAAAAGACTCTTGTTAAATGTCAAATTAGCAAAAATAGAAACTGTGAGTAGATGGAGCAACTTGCAGTACAAACCACAGTGGATCCTGTAAAAAGGTGTTGGCTAAAAAGTTGATGTAGTACAGCTAGCTAGAAAGATAAACCCTAAAGTGATGATTTGTCACAGGTGTAATGAATTGATCCCTAACCAAAAATGTTAGTTTTTAGTAAACCTTTTTTAACAACTGTTCAAATACTGATCTTCCTTTACCTACCATAAAATGAGATGATCTTTAATCTCCATTATGCTTCCTAACTTTGATGTTGCCCAGGGTATTAATGAGAGAGTCTTTCCAGCACCTCAGTCAAGAAAATTAATGCTTTCTTCTGTACACCTTTATAGGGTACAGAAGCTTTATAGTGCCATACCTCTCCTATGCAGTAGCAGTGATGTTTGTAGCCTTGCAGTACAGCTTTTGCACTTCTGCATTTGTAGTCCAGTGGATTCTAGCACTGCTGAATCCAGCAGAAAGGTTCACTCCTGTACAGTCACGCCTTTGGTCTACAAAAATACCACCCCGGTTACTGAAGGCTGCTTGTAATTTAGTCCCGTGTTACTTCCCTTTAGAAAGAGCACTTTGTTTTCCCTAACTAGCTTCCCCAGCTCTGTGCTAGCAGAAATGATGCAAGGATGCCATGTGTGAACATGTTTCTGTTTCCCTTTGTCGTCATCCACTGTGCAACCCTGTGATAAACACAACAGTGAAAACTCATTCCTTCCCATCTCACTTGCCATATCAACATGGAAATTCAGAACGCTGTTAGAAGTTGAGTTACTCCTATTTTAGACAGCTCTTGGGTAGAGGAAGATCTTTATTTTTACTTTTAATTCTTAACCATAGCATTACTGTTACAGAATAGGTTTCTTTTTTAAGTTAGTGAATTTTTTATTGCAAAGCTTAACATTTGATTCCAGTCCCTGCCAAGTAGTCAAGGGATGATACAAACCTGCTCAGCCAGGGCTTCTTCCTTCCTGGCCCTGGGAGCCCTGCCTGATGCACCCCAGATCTGAGGGTGTCTATGTCCCAGACCTGTGGCTATGGCTGCTGCTTTCCCATTGCAAGTTTGGCCAGTAGCGAGGCTGAGGGTGTACCATGCACATGTGTGACTACAACATGACTTTATGACCTCCCATCTAGCACTATGGCAACTCACAGAAAGCCTCCTCTCTGGCTTGTTGCAATTTAAGCTCATGAGAGGCATGCTGTCACTCTGTATGTTCCCCCCGCCAGTTACAGAGCCCCAGGAGACCAGCACAGCCTCAAGCCCAGCTATCGTCTCTGCCCCCATCCTGGTGTCCCTCAGTTGCCTCTGGCTGAGACACCAAGTCTTTCCAGAGACTAGTTTTCCTCCTACTTACTAGCTAGCCCACTCTGAAGGCTGCTAGCAATTTACACATGCACATATGGCTACAGAAAAATACAACCACCCTGCCCCCTCCCCTTGCTGGCACCCTGCTGGCTGTGGTTCCCAGTCCAGGTTCTGGCGCCAAGACCCTCACTGCCCCACTTGCTGACACCACATGGGCTTCTGTCACCCATGACCTGGCTTTGGTTGCTGATGCTTAAATCTCTCACCCTGTGACCTGTGGTCCCACCAGTTGCTGGCACTGGGACCCTCATACGATCTGATAAGTGTAATGTAGCAGATGTTCTCACATTACACATACCCTTATGCAGGTAATAGATATGGCTCCAGATATTCATTCAGAAATCATAAACATTGGCTTTTTCTTTCTTAAAATAGCCTTGAAAATAAATACTGGTTGAACCACCCTGCCTAGCTATCAAAAGTTAACATTTCCACTTCTTGAATTTACTACAATGCTGTCTAGATGCTTAATAACTTAATATTTAAGTAAAGTGATTTCTTGAAACATATCTTATGATGGAGTCTACTTAGACAATAATAAGGATTAGGCACGTAAGGACAGGTTGAAGAAATGTTGGAGAAGAGAGAGAGATGTGATGAAACAGTACGGATCTGATAAATAACTGCATGAATTAAGCTTATGTAATGGTTTGGGATGAAGGGAAGTTTTGACCTGTGTAACCTGTGTTATTTTTACAATGGGATGACACTCCATTAAGTTTGTGGGGTTTTTTTCAAATACGTTTTACCTTCTAGTTACTTCTTGTCTTCGGAGATTACTTTTAGTATGCTGGAAATTTATAACTAACAGGTAATGAACTCATTTTGTTTCAGTATTAACAAATCTTCGTTTCCTATATGCATTTATTTCTTTTTACTTACTGTAACTTGAAAATCATCCTTTATGCTCTCTTAACGTGACCCTTCTGGGCACATTGACTGAAGTGTGTGTGGATGCTATATAGACCTAACAGCATCTTTTTGCTGCTTGAGCTACCCGTCTGCTCTGCCATAATACTGGCTAAGCTGTTTCATCCATATAGTACTTTTCTTCTTTCTCCTTTCTGTATTTTTCTCCTTTTTGAAGAAAAAAGAGGTTGAAAAGAAAGTTAGCATTTTTATTTACTTCTCCTCCCAACCCTGCTCATCATCTTGTCAGTCTCTTATGTTGGCAGATACAGGACTCATGACATTGAAAACAGGTAATCTGCTTCTCTTAAAGTGGGAGGGCATTTTGAAGATGGTGTCTGTCTCAGAGGATTTAATTTTTAGCATTCCTTCTAAGGCTTATATGATTTGCCACTTGTTTGTGAACTGCTTTCCCCTGTACCTTCCTGCCTACCAGTTTTGAGCTATGTGGCAAATTTCAGACAAATTTGATGCAATGGACAGGAGAGATAGGGGAAAAAAAGAATACATGGGAAAACAAAGTTCATTAGTTTTAGCAGCTCATGGGATAAACTTGTTTAAATTCCTCATCTAATAACGATAAGAGAAGCACAGGGGAATAATGCCTGTTGGGATCACCCTGCAAGGGCTCGACCTTAAGGAGAAGGAGCTGTGGCGTTCATCTGCACGGCTCGACCTTAAGGAGAAGGAGCTGTGGCTTTGAGAAGCTGGTAAACAGCTGGATGTCTGCAGGGCTCAGCCTTGAGGAGAAGGAGCTGTGGTAAACAACTAAGAGGAAGCAAAGGAGCGCGTGGACACCTGCAAGCAGCGAATCCTGACTGTGGAGAAGAGCGTGGACTGTGTGTGGTAACCAACCAGGACGTATTTTGTGGTGCGTGAAAGAGCTGTAACTGCATAAAAAAGCGGACACTTGTAGCAATAAAGGGAATCCCCGCCAGAGTCCGTGCCCTGTTACTCCACAAATGGCGCCCGAACAGGGACCTGAATCGTGGGAAGAGAACGACCGGTGGAGTAGCCCAGCTGCAGGGGAAAATAGCAGCGGACCAGAGAGCTGCAGGGGAAAGTAGCAGCGGGACAGAGAGCTGCAGTCTGGACGAATAATCACCAAAGAGGTGAGCAGCTGGGGACGTTAAGTAAGGGTCGCAAATATCTTTGGAAGAAAAAGCAATCCTTTGTATTATAGTAAAAATTTTGAAGAAAAGGGGGTTTACTTATGATGAACAAACTTTGCGATTATTATAGAGCCAGGGACTAGCAGCAGACTCTGCAACAGTTTTTGAGCTAGATACTTGGGACAAAGCAGGAAAATTGGTGTTTGAGGCAGCCTCTAAAGGGGATCATACGGCTATGAAAGTGTTAACAACCTGGCGATTAGTTAACGACTCTATGAAGGCGATAAAATCAGAGCGGACAGCGGCGGCAGCAGCTGCCGCTGCCACAGCCCCGGGAGAGAAGAGAGGCCGAGCTGGGGATGATGAGAACGAGCGCCCCCCACCCGTGCCCCCACCCCCCCGCTAACGCAATCAACGGAGGTGGCGAGTCCTCCTTGGCCCCCGCCTCCTGACCGGGAACATGAGCACTGGTCGCCCATGCCGCAACAGGAGGGGGCTGCCTGGGGCGATCCTTCCCCCAAGTCGAGATACGACCCTGCCCAACATTGGTGAGGCATGAGACAAGGGGCCTTGGCAGAGGGGGAGGGGGCGGAGCGAAGTGGGTACCGGCCAGGTTGGTACGGCGGCGGTAAGACCAGAAGATCCTGTCACACGTCCCACGGACGCAGAGTCCAACCCCGACGTACCGCCAGCTGACGCTTTCGCTCTTTTGTATGGGGAATGACGGCTCATTGACCGTTTCAGCGGCACTCCCTAGACGTTCAAGAGCAGGAACTTCAATATGCCGTATTTGTAAAACGGTGTTGTGGGTTTGTTCTATGTCGTTGTAATTATTGTCACAAATGTATCATTTCTTTTGCAGGGAATCAAAGAGTATATTTGAATAAGACGCTCTCCCCACAGTGTATACGGTGTAACAGAGTTGGGGGGATAGAGAATTTTGGGTAACTTGCAATCTGCCAGAAGTTTTTTGCGTGCTCGAAATAGGGCAACGACAACCTACCTTAAAAATGACTTTTTGCAACAACCAAGTAGATCCAAAAGAATGGAGTTGTCATATGCTAATAGATACGGGAGCGGATGTAACCATTATTTCCAGCAGGGACTGGCCTGCAACCTGGCCAACACATAATCCAGCCCATGGGTTGAGTGGGGTCGGAGACGTCTCTAATATCATGCAAAGTTCAGTACTCTTGCAATGTAAGAACCCAGATGGGTATACAGTAACAGTAAAACCATATGTAGCTCCCATCCCAATCAATTTGCTAGGGAGAGATGTTTTCAGACAAATGAGTTGTGTTCTAAGTAGTACTCCTGAACATTCTGTGGAGCAGCCATTGAGGAGTGACTAACACTCAAATTGACATGGAAAACTGACACACTGGTTTGGGTGGATCAATGGCCGCTATCTCAAGAAAAGGTCGGTAAGCTACAGGAATTGGTAAAAGAGCAATTAGAAAAGAAACATATTAAACCCACTACAAGTCCATGGAATACACCTGTATTTGTAATTCCTAAAAAAAACAAAAAACAAAAAAAAAATCACAGAATGTGATGTTAAGAACCGAAATCAGAACATTGAATGATGTTCAAAAATTACTGGGAGATTTTAATTGGTTTCATAATATTTGTGGAATAACAAATGTAGAAATGACACCATTGCTGAATCTGTTATCAAGACTTTGGAGGATTTAAATATGTTCATGTTTCAATTGATTGGTATTCTGCAGTAGTTTGGGCCACTGCACAAACAGGAGAAACTAGCAGACATGTACAAAAGCATTTGCAAGCTGCATTCGTGGCCCATGGTATACCCCTACAAATTAAAACCGATAATGGTCCTTGTTATGTAGCCCAGTCAACCCAACCATTTTTTGCTCAATGGGGAGTGACGCATATTACTGGAATACCGCATTCCCCAACTGGACAAGCTATTGTTGAACGAATGAAGCGTTTATTGCAAAAACAAAAAGGGGGAGAGGCTACCACACCACTGCAAGAATGTTTGAATAAAGCCTTATATGTGTTAAATTATTTGCGTCTAGCAGAAGGAGAAACAGTACCTCCCATAATAAAACATGTAAAAGGAATGACAGGAAGTCTGTTTGAGTTAACACAAAATGTGCAAGTAAAAGTTAAAAATTTGGAAAAGAATATGTGGGAAGGACCTTTTCAACTGCTAACCTGGGGACGAGGTTATGCTTGTGTCATTACAGATTCTGGAACTTGTTGGGTACCTGCAAAATGGGTAAAACCATGGGTGAAACAGTCACCATCGTTGTCATCAGACACATCTTGACACTATCAGGTGTCATCGCAATCTGGATGCCACCTCAGCCAATAGAAAATGTATGGGTAATGTTAGCAAATCAAACAGGACAGAACACCATCTGTCTGTCTCTTTCCTCCCCGGGCAATCCCTTTTCAATCTGCCAGAAGGGTTATGGTGGCTGTGTGGAGATCAGTTGGCTGGGAAACAGCTGCCCGGGAACTGGTCGGGGGACTGTACCATGGGCATCCTAGTTCCTAATTTGCAAATAATTAATCAGACTGAAATTAGCAGTATCATTAGAGGAACATGGAAAGCTTTTAGGGCAAAGTGCTCTATAACTACAAATCCTTTGGTAAGATACAATATTGGTTTTCATAGCTTTGTGCAGGCGTTTTTTTCCATTGCTAGAAGTAGTTTCCATCGCTACGAGTAGTACAGCTAGAATTGTTTGCCTTGTAACATTCTGCTATTGGCTTAAGCAGAGTTGATATGTGACTGCTGGATTATGGTAATATGCCATGTGAACAAAGCCTACGAACCAATAGACGGGATGGCTGTGGCGTGTGCAGCACGCCTGGCCAGTGGGCACATACGCCATAGGCTCCCTGTGTTGAGAGGTGGCAACCGAGGCATGTCCCGACACTCGCTGGCCATGTGTGTCAAAACTCGTTCCTCTGCAAATGTATAAATACCGGGATTTCCCGAAGGGCAGTGGGCTAGTGTACGGCAAGGCCACCGTTGCCTCCATGGGGACGCCCATGTAAAGCTGGCACTTACCGACTGCTGGGCTGAGTTCGCGGCACAGGACGGTACAGGAATGTACAGATGGTCCATCTTCCTCACAGTCCTCGGGTTGCGAATGATCCATCAGGTTTTGTTTATAGATAAACAAAAAGGGGGAGATGTTTGGATCACCCTAAAAGGGCTCGACCTTAAGGAGAAGGAGCTGTGGCATTGAGAAGCTGGTAAACAGCTGGACACCTGCAGGGCTCGGCCTTGAGGAGAAGGAGCTGTGGTAAACAACGTAAGAGGAAGCAAAGGAGCGCGTGGACACCTGCAGGCAGCGAATCCTGACTGTGGAGAAGCGCGTGGACTGTGTGTGGTAACCAACCAGGACGTATTTTGTGGTGCGTGAAAGAGCTGTAACTGCATAAAAAGCGGACACTTGTAGCAATAAAGGTTTTTGGCCTGAATCCCCACCAGAGTCCGTGCCCTGTTACTCCACAAATGCCTTTATGTTGAATTTTGCAAACATCTTAAGTCTAGAGATGTGAGCTCTCAATGTAGATTAAATTTACTTGGCAAGTGGAATTCTCTAGGAATGAGTGTCTAAATAGGGTAAAGCCAGAATAACTATCTCGTGCTCGGCCATAGTCTATCTTAATTTTTGTTCTATCCTTACTAAGTGTAACATTTTTTTTTCGTATTTTACTAACAGATTTTGACTATAAATCTCTCTCCCCAGGTAATAGACTTACTATCTAAAACCAGGAAGCCTCGTGGGATCAAGATTTGAGAAGACCAGCAGCAAGGTTTTTATGTGCATGGTTTGCAGCTGGTGCCTTGTGATAATTATGCATAGATCAAGAGGTTAATGGAACAAGGGAATGAGATGAAAACAACAGCTACAACCACCATGAATACCACCAGCAGCTGGTCTCACATGGTCATCCTCATCCAATTCAAACAGGTGTAGTGTGCAGGGACTCTTTCCAATGTTCAGTATGCCTGTTTAGCACTCTTAATGAATTTAGTCCTGTGAGATGCACCATAAAGTGAACTCTTGGAAGCTTATGGAGACACAGAGTCCAGGGCGGCTCTGTTGTACCTAGACCCACCATTGTTTATTGCCACCTACGTGACAGCGAGCGGATAAGAGCACGTTGGGTTTCCTCACCCTGGGCTGCAGGGTGAGCCTTGCCAGCCCACGTTTTTGGCGCTTGAACACTGTCCACCGCTGCTGCTCTCGGAGTGAGGATCGCCAAAGGTAGAGATGTCCTCAGCCACCGCCTGCTTGCAGGTTGACTCCGTGTCCCAAATATTGCCGGCGATCTTTGGCAGTCTCCCACTGGTGTCCAGAAGTAATCTCGGGTCACCATTTGTCTCTGGTATTCGCTGCTTGCCCGTTGGCGCTGTGCAGAACTCCTGGGCTCAGTATAACAAGCGTCCCTATAGCGAGCAAGCGCATACAGCGCGGCACAAGCGTGGGGCAGTCCGTGACACCTCCCCGACCCCGCATGAGGGAACGCTGCAGTGGGGCAGCTGCAAAGATGTGGCCCCAGAGGGACAGGTGGGCCCGAACCCTGCTGTCCTCGCTGTGTGTGCCCCCGGCCAGGCGGCGGGGTGCTGGGTGACCGTGGTGCTGCTGCTGACGCGTGGCCGAACCATCTCGGCGCAGCCGTGCTGGGGGAGGCGACTGCTCGCGGCTCTGCTCTGGAAAGCGGGCCTTGCTCCTATCAGCGCCCCCCCAGCTTTTCCCCTGGTCGTCTCTGTACCAGAGCCACAGTTTTTGGTGAACTCTGCTGTCTGAGCAATTGACGTGGTAATTTTTCCTGCTGTTGATGCCGTATTTTAAGAGATTGTTCTTGATGAAGCAATCACTAAACGTTCTGTCATAAATCTGGAGGACTGGGCAAAAATCCTCAGGGTCTGAAAGAGACAGATTGAAGGAAGGAACGTGAGTAAATCTAAGGCTAACCACGTTAGGCGAAGGGCTCCAGAGCGGAGGATTGTGCCGGGGGACCCTTCCTGAAGCGGCCAAACCGCGAAGGCGGCAGCGCAGGGAGAGAGAGAGGGTGCCCCAGCCCCGCCCCAGGCCGGCGGAGCGGGCTCCTAATGAGCGGCAGCTCTGGCTCCGCGCGGGCGGGCACAGGAGCGGCGGCGGCCAAAGACCCTCACGTACAAAAGCAACCCCAGGGTGTGCGAGCGACCCGCAGCGCCGCCAAGAGGGCCGGCAAACAGGACGTGGCGCGTCAGTTTGCGCGTCAGTTTGTGCAGGGAAGGTGTGTGAGCAAGGCACAGTCCCCCCCCGCACTAGAGGCTCTCTGACGAGTGGTCGTCGGCCTCCCAGAAAAGGGCCGGCCATGTTCTGCACTCGGCTGAAAACCGTGGCCAGAAGGAATATGGCGACCCAGGCTGAGCTCCTGCTCACACACGCGGCTGTCCAGGTGTGCCTGAGCCTGTCACTCGTGCCAGAGAGCAGCGGAGACAACACCTGCACGTGGTGAGACCAGGTGAGCGACCTGCTCAGCCTGGGGCAGGGCTGACTGAGGGAGGGGAGAGGTTGAGGAGCATCAGGGAGTGCAAGAGGGAGATGGATCGGTGGAGCCACACTGGGCCATCCCTGAGGCAGAGGCAGCTGGTGGAGGCTCCACAAGCAGCAGGGGATCCCCTGCCCTCTTGCTGCTGGGCAGAAGGGGGGAACCTAAGAGATGAAGGAGAGTGGAAACAGGTCCCTGCTCAGGGCAGCAGGCGAATCCCCTCCCGGCCTCCCTCACCATTCCAGCTGCCCTTACACAACAGATATGGGGCTCTGGAACTTGAGGGCCAGGAACATGAGGACCTTGATGAAAGTCCATCCAGGGGGTTGCTTGGGGTGAGTCAGTCAGCCCCACGCATCAAGATGTCCTCTGCTAAGAAAAAAAGGAGGGTAATTGTCATAGGTGACTCCCTTCTGAGGGGTACAGAGGGCCCAATATGCCAACTGGACCCAACCCACCCGAAAATCTGCCGCCTCCCTGGGGTACCAGGTGAGAGATGTCACCAGGAAACTCCCTGGTCTGGTTCGGCCCACTGATTACTACCCACTGTTGGTCATACAGGTTGGCAACGACGAGGTTGCACTAAGAAGCCCAAAGGCAATTAAAAGGGACTTCAGAGTGCTGGGGCGACTGATCGATGGAGTGGGAGCACAGGCAACGTTTTCGTCAATCCCTTCAGTGGCAGGGAGGAATGCTGAAAAGAACAGGAAAGCACACCTGGTTGACACATGGCTCAGAGGCTGGTGCTGTTGGCAGAATTTTGGGTTTTTTGACCATGGGGCGGTTTACACGGCACTGAGGCTGCTGGCAGCAAGTGGAGTGCAACTGCCTCCAAGGGGGAAAAGGATCTTGCTTATGATTTGGCAGGCCTCATTGAGAGGGATTTAAGCTAGATTTGAAGGGGGAAGGGGATAAAACCAGGCTCACTAGAGATGAGCCTAAGGGTGGCATGCCAGACCTGGGGGTGAAATCGATAGCCCAGCTGAAGCGCATCTACACCAACGCACGCAGCATGGGCACCAAACAGGAGGAGCTGTAAGCCATTGTGCAGCGGGACAGCTATGACTTAGTCGCCATCACAGAAACATGGAGGGATGACTCTTATGAGTGGAGTGCTGTAATGGATGGCTATAAGCTCTTCCAAAGGGATAGGCAGGGAAGGAGAGGCGGTGGAGTGGCTCTGTATGTTAGGGAGTGTTTTCATAGTATAGAAATCAATAGTTGTGAAGCCCAAGTTGAGTGCTTATGGGTAAGGATGAGGGGAAAGGCCAATGAGGCAGATATCCTGCTAGGAGTCTATTATAGACCACCCAACCAGAATGAAAAGGCAGATGAAGCATTCTTTAAGCAACTGGCAGAAGTCTCACAATTGCTAGCCCTTGTTCTTGTGGGGGACTTCAATCTACCGGACATCTGCTGGAAGTATAACACGGCAGAGAGGAAACAGTTTAGGAGGTTCCTGAAGTGTATGGAAAATAACTTCCTGACACAGCTGGTGAGTGAGCCCACCAGGGGAGGTGCCTTGTTGGACCTGCTGTTTACAAACAGAGAAGGGCTCATGGGAGATGTGATGATTGGAGGCCGTCTTGGGCTTAGCGACCATGACATGATAGGATTCTCAATTTTGAGTGAAGTAAGGAGAGGGGTCAGCAAAACTGCTACCATGGACTTCCGGAGGGCAGACTTTGGCCTGTTCAGGTCACTGGTTGAGAGAGTCCCTTGGGAGACAGTCCTGAAGGGCAAAGGGGTCCAGGGAGGCTGGACAGTCTTCAAGAAGGAAATCTTAAAGGCGCAGGAGCAGGCAGTCGCCATGTGCCGTAAGAAGAGCTGGCAGGGAAGGCGACCAGCCTGGCTGAACAGGGAGATTTTGCTGGGACTCCGGAGAAAAATAGCCAGGAGTATGTGCTTCAGGGATACCTGGAAAGGCTAAAAATGCAGAATTAGTTGTTGTTAAACTCAAAAAGGGAGCATGACCTATTAGGGTAAAGCAATATCCCCTGAAATTGGAAGACAGGTGAAAAGTGAAAAGCATTATAGAAGAATTTTTAAAATTGGGATTTTTATTTGAATGCTTTTGAGAGTGTAACAGTCCTATTCTGCCTGTCAAAAAGCCCAATGGCAAAGCCTACAGGTTGGCACAAGACCTGTGGGCAATAAATAAGATCGTTGAAGATTTACACCTGGTAGTGGCAAACCCATACACCTTACTGACTAATTTAAAAGAAACCTATGAATGGTTCACAGTATTAGATCTGAAAGATGCATTCTTTTGCCTCACCTTGGCCCCTGAAAGCTGCAATTTATTCACCTTTGAATAGGAAAAGCCCGATTCAGGACAAAAAACCCAGCTAACCTGGACAGTGCTACCCCAAGGATTTAAAAAAAGCCCCATGATCTTTGGAAACCAATTAGCTAAAGAATTAGAGGCCTGGGAAAGACCTTCGGGGAATGGGATTCTTTTGCAGTATGTAGATGATATTTTGATAGCCACAGAAAAGGATGAAGAATGTAAAGAATGGACTGTGAGTTTATTGAATTATCTTGGACTAAGTGGTTACTGAGTCTCATTACAGAGATGCCCAGATCTTGAAGAAAGAAGTAATATACCTGGGATTTGTGATTTCTAAGGGATGGAGACAGCTTGGGAATGACTGAAAAGAAGCTATTTGCAGGACTCCAGAATGGATCACAGTAAAAGAGCTTCGAACCTTTCCGGGAATGACAGGTTGATGCCTGTTACGGATCTATAATTATGGACTTCTGGTTAAACATCTGTATGAACTACTGAAAAATAGCCAGACACAATTAATATGGGCTGATGAAGCCCAAGAGGGCATTCAAAAAGCTGAAATTGAAGCTAATGAGGGCTCCAACTCTGGGCCTGCCTGACATAACAAAGCCCTTCTAGCTGTCCTCGTATGAAAGGCAAGGAGTGGCTTTGGGAATTGTAGCCCAGAGGCTACATAAGTGAGCAGTAGCGTACTTTACCAAACAACTGGATGAAGTCGGACAAGGATGGAGAATTTAAGTCCATTTGAAATTTTGTTTGGGTGGCCGTACCAATCCCAATACCAAGGGGAAGATCTCACCCAGTTAGGCAAAAATAATCTACAGAAATATATAATAATATATATATAATAATATAATAATATTAGGAAATTCTAAACAAGCGTGATTGCAAATGCCTAGAGATTCTAGCCAGACATTATTCTAATAGGAGTTCCAGTTCGGGTTAACATCTCTCTATTTAATAACCCCCACTATGGAGCAGGTCATGATAAGAATAACTTCGATGACACCTCCTTTGGATCAAAAAGCTGTTTGTACCCATATTAGTTGATAGCTTATTTGTTTTATGTACTTGTTGTATAATTCGATGTTCAATATGGTGTTGTCAGAAGAATGTGGATGATTATGTTACCTGGAAAAAGAATAAGATCAAACATGAAGTCGCAACAGGGAGGTATTTTAATCAATGGACAAATGATAACGTTATGTTATAAGGGATTGCGAAAGAATTCGCAAGGATAATAGAAAAGGGAGGAATGAAACAAGGATCTAAAACAATTATAAGGTTTTAGCATGTGCCACTAATCACCTGTAGGTTTTGCAAATTTCTTAATATATGGAAGGTTATTGATTACATGATTAGTTTAACTTTAGTATAGAATTCTTTAACCTAATAACTGTGTGATGATATTTAACGGCCTACTCTCATAGTCCTTAGGCTGTATTTGCCTCAATGCTAACATTGTAACTATGTGTGAACAGTTAATCACAAGGAAAGCCGGCCCCATGAAAATTAAAAAAAAAAAGAATTCAGAGCAAGGACTGAGAGATTAAAGAGAACAGAGAAGATATCTTAACCTTGAGCATAAAGACAGATTGGCAGGAGTGCTCGAACAAGGATGATAAGAAAGAACCGCTTGCCTGGACAACAGAAGGGGCAAACATCCAAGGAGAAGAAATTATCCTCAAGAGACCTGTGACCATAAAAGGGAAAAAGGAGTACGGGGCTAAGTACCCAGATGACCACCGATGACAACCCAAGACCCCCGCGCATGCGTAGCGTAGTTTTGCAATACCAGCATTACGTAAATGTAGTAGATAAGCAAGGAGGCAGTGATTTCTTGGAAAATGTGTGAATATTCATGTCTTTGAGGTATATAAAGGATGAACTTTTGTTTCAGCGCACGCATGGAGCTGGAAGCCATTATGCAGCAGGACAGCTATGATGTAGTTGCTATCACAGAAACATGGTGGGATGATTCTCATGACTGGAGTGCTGCAATGGATGGCTATAAGCTCTTCCAAAGGGATAGGCAGGGAAGGAGAGGTGGTGGGGTGGCTCTGTATGTTAGGGGGTGTTTTGATTGCATAGAAATCAATGATTGTGAAGACCAAGACACGTGCTTATGGGTAAGGATGAGGGGGAAGGCCAATGAGGCAGATATCTTGCTAGGAGTCTGTTACAGACCACCCAACCAGGACGAAGAGTCAGATGAGACATTCTATAAGCGACTGGCAGAAGTCTCCCATTCGCTGGCCCTTGTTCTTGTGGGGGACTTCAATCTACCGGACATCTGCTGGAAGTATAACACGGCAGAGAGGAAACAATCTGTGAGGTTCCTGGAGTGTGTGGAGGATAACTTCCTGACACAGCTGGTGAGTGAGCCCACCAGGGGAGGTGCCTTGTTGGACCTGCTGTTTACAAACAGAGAAGGACTGGTGAGAGATGTGGTGGTCAGAGGCCGTCTTGGGCTTAGCGACCATGACATGATAGGATTCTCAATTGTGAGCGAAGTAAGGAGAGGGGTCAGCAAAACTGCTACCATGGACTTCCGGAGGGCAGACTTTGGCCTGTTCAGGTCACTGGTTGAGAGAGTCCCTTGGGAGACAGTCCTGAAGGGCAAAGGGGTCCAGGAAGGCTGGACAGTCTTCAAGAAGGAAATCTTAAAGGCGCAGGAGCAGGCAGTTGCCATGTGCCATAAGAAGAGCTGGCAGGGAAGGCGACCAGCCTGGCTGAACAGGGAGATTTTGCTGGGACTCAGGGAAAAGAGGAGAGTTTATCACCTCTGGAAGAAGGGGCAGGCAACTCATGAAGAGTACAAGGATCTCATTAGGTCGAGCAGGGACAAAATTAGAAAGGCAAAAGCCCAGCTAGAGCTCAGTCTGGCCACAGTCATAAAGGGTAATAAAGAATGCTTCTACAGATATATTAACAACAAAAAGAGAGGCAAAGAGAATCTCGATCCCTTACTGGATATGGTGGGGAACATTGTCTCCAAGGATGAGGACAAGGTTGAGGTACTTAATGCAGCCTTTGCCTCAGTCTTTAATAGCCAGTCCAGGTATCCGCAGGCTATTCAGCCCCCTGAGCTGGAAGACGGGGATGGAGAGCACAATAACGCCCCCATAACTGAGTAGGAAGCAGTTAAGGACCTGTTAAGCCACCTGGACACCCACAAATCTATGGGGCCTGATGGGATCCACCCGAGAGTACTGAGAGAGCTGGTGGAGGATCTTGCCAAGCCACAGCAGTCCTGGTTCACAAGGGAGGTCCCAGAAGACTGGAGGCTTGCCAGTGTGACGCCCCTCTACAAGAAAGGCTGGAAGGAGGATCCTGGGAACTACAGGCCTGTCAGTATGACCTCCATACCGGGGAAGATCATGGAGCGGTTTGTCTTGAGAGTGCTCACAGGGCATATGAAGGACAACCAAAGGATCAGGCCCAACCAGCATGGGTCCATGAAAGGCAAGTCCTGCTTGACCAACCTGATTTCCTTCTATGACCAGGTGGCCCACCTAGTGGCTGAGGGAAAGGCTGTGGATGTTGACTACCTGGACTTCAGTAAAGCCTTTGACAGCATCTCCCACAGTATTCTCCTGGAGAAATTGGCGGTTTACTCTTTGCTGGGTAAAGAACTGCCTGGACGGCCAAGCCGAGAGAGTGGTGGTGAATGGCATTAAATCCGGCTGGCGGCCGGTCACAAGCAGTGTTCCCCAGGGCTCGGTTCTGGGGCCAGTCTTGTTCAATAGCTTTATACATGATCTGAATGAGGGAATCGAATGCTCCCTCGGTAAGTTTGCAGATGACACCAAGTTGGGTGACAGTGTTGATCTGCTGAAGGGTAGGAGGGGTCTGCAGAGGGATCTGGACAGGCTGGATCGATGGACAGAGGTCAGCTGTATGAGGTTTAATAAAGCCAAGTGCCGGGTCTTGCACTTTGGTCACAACAACCCCATGCAACATTACTGGCTTGGGGAAGAGTGGTTGGAGAGCACTCCAGTGGAAAGGGACCTGGGGGCGCTGGTCGACAGCCGGCTGAATATGAGCCAGCAGTGTGCCCAGGTGGCCAAGAAGGCCGACAGCGTCCTGGCCTGTCTCAGAAATAGTGTGGCCAGCAGGAGTAGGGAGGTGATTGTGCCCCTGTACTCAGCACTGGTGAGGCTGCACCTTGAATACTGTGTTCAGTTTTGGGCCCCTTACTACAAGAAGGACATTGAGTTGCTGGAGCGTGTCCAGCGAAGGGCAACGAAGCTGGTCAGGGGTCTGGAGCACAAGTCTTATGAGGAGCGCTGAAGGACCTGGGGTTGTTTAGTCTGGAGAAGAGGAGGCTGAGGGGAGACCTTATCACTTTCTACAACTACCTGAAAGAGCGTTGTGGCGACATGGGTGTTGGTCTCTTCTCCCAACTAACTAGTGATAGGACGAGAGGAAATGGCCTCAAGTTGCACCAGGGGAGGTTTAGATTGGATATTAGGAAAAATTTATTCACCAAGAGGGTGGTCAAGCATTGGAACAGGCTGCCGAGGGAGGTGGTGGAGTCACCAACTCTGGAAGTGTTCAAAAAACGTGTGAATGTGGTGCTTCTGGACATGGTTGAGGGGTTGTGGCGCGAGATTGATGATTGGACTTGATGATCTTGAAGGTCCCTTCCAACCTTAGTGATTCTGTGATTCTGTGATGTTAGGAGGAGATATCCCCCTTGCATTCAGCGCTGCAATAAAGATGTCTGCTTAATAACACTTCTATGTTATTGACTTTAAATATCTTTAATTTTTTTGAATCAATTCCTTGAAATTCTATTACTTCATAGTATGTTGAGATTGGCCTAGACTAACAGGTTACAAGCATTGCCTAACTACTCATGAGGAACTATGGATTGGCTTCTGCCTGGAGCTTGTTTTGCCCCCACCAGAAATCAACAACTAAGCTACTTCTGATAAACTATATGAGAACGGATGAAATCGCAGCAAACAAATTTATTGCGCTGACAACCCTGAGAGTAGTCTTCCATGAGAGGAAGTTCTGACAGGGGATTAAACTACTCAGGTATCTGAGGCCTCAGTTGCACACCGGGCAGGTTCTTGCAATACGATCCATTAAGGTTCTTAGTATTTTATCATGCGCAGATGGGTTTCTCTTTTTAAATAGCACAGGAGTGTCCCCAGGTCCTCAGGGGAAGGCCTCCTCCCCTGTGCTCTCCTCCAATACTGATCGTCTCTTTCTCCCCCGACGCCCTGTTCTGGTTATGCTCCTGGGTGTGGTTGATTCCTCCTTTGGCTGGGCAGGTATTTGCTCATGCGTATCCTTTTTTTCTGGTTTCGCATGTGGAACTCTTCGTGTTCTTCGCCTAGGAGGATCAAGGATTTCCACTTTCCCACCCAAACGTACGGCTTCCTGAGCAGAGGCAGATTCTGTGTCTGCCAAGAGATTTTGTGCCCGCTTCCTGGCTTTTTCTTCTGATGAGCAGGACATCTTGGACCCCTGGTGCTTTGTTTCACTTCATGAACACAGAGAGAGAGAGAGAGAGAGAGAGAGAGAAATTCATCATGAAGCTTCAAACCAAACCTTGAAGAGCTGTGCAAATTACCTTAGCACTGTAAAATCTTCAGGTTTCAGAACGGAAGAAATTAAGAAAAATTACAAGTTCCTTTACCAACGTACCTACATTCAGTTTGTGACTCATTCTGTGAATTCACTGAATCAAGTACTTAATGCTCTTCCCAGCTATCTAACGCTAGAGAGTAACATAACAACAGAGCTGTGCTAAACAATAAGGTCTTACTTGTCTTCTGTAGGAAGAGTGCAACTGCTCTACTGCAGGTTTAGAACAAACTGAACAAGTTTGTACCAGGGTATGTTACCACTTGAAATTGAGGCTTACTTTGTTGCCTACATTCTCTCTTTAGCACTAAGCCGTTCCAGCTTTTAAAGTGTCTGGCGAGAAAACTGCTTCCCTACCAGAAACAGGCAGATGCTAATTGAGCACACGCGGAAAATAAAAATTCAGTGTATGAAATACTGCCAGGAAGTGTTCAAAGCCACTAAAGTTACAGGAACCTCAGGTGTAATTTGTAGCTACACAATTTTCAGACACAAGCAAGGTGTATGTTCACAGCATCTGCTTAGTAACCCTCAAACTGTAGAAAGGCTTACATAGGCTGGTGAAGGAAGTCTTCATCAGCACACTTTGGGGCCTGCAATGACTGGAGAAAAAAGGCCTAAACTGGCAGCTAGTCAAGCTCACTTCTATTCATGCCAAGCCAGTTCTGTTCACAGACAGAAAGGACTAGAAAAGCCATTACATTTAAGAACACAGGAGAGGACCAATACCTCGTCAAAATCATAGTTTCCAAACACACGAAAGCCAGCAGCTACATGTTGCGTGAGCCCAAAAATGTATCGATTTTAGAAACCTACCCTTCGCTTGCAGTCCCAAAAGTAGCAGCCTCAGCAGCTTTAAACACCAATTTACCATCCTCAGGAAGGGGGAGACATTCAGCACTTGAGTCTTCCACAAATCCTACAAAAACAAGCAGATGAATGACTTCCCTGTTGCACTTAACATCATGTCCTTTAAAACACTCATATGATTTTAAAGTGAGCCTTTATGCATTTCAGCTAGGAGAGTGATCTACCAGAATAATGCTGCCAAGGCTTCAAAAGCACAGGAGGTCTGAATTCTTCTTCCCAGTAAAACAAGAAATCCGATGCGTAGTTTCAGGCAAGGAGACAAAATGACCAGGGACACTCTGTTTACAAACTAAGCTTGACGTGTTACTGACCTAATACATCCAAACATCACAAAACATGCCTCCTTCTTAAAAGCGGGTACTAAGTTTTCTTATTTCTCTTTGGATATTTATCACATTCCTGCAATGCTCTTTCCTTGCTTGACTCCATTTCCCCTCTCCCACAAGAATGCATCTATATGTATCTACAAGAATGCATCTACTGTTTGTACCGTAGCCCAGCAATGACCAAGTTCCTTTATCAGGTTATTCTTTGAAGGCCACCACCTTATGATTATTTTTCAGGAAAAGCACCTTTGATTTCTTCTCCAAATCCAAGACAGCTAAAACAGGGCAGGCAAATGTTTTGACCTATCTTACTAGAAACACTCAGACCTGGGGAACCCCGTTTCCCCATGTACATGGAGTCCGTGTTTGGGCACTCCTCGAATTCAAAATGAAAAGGAGCTGAGGAACTTCAACAGCAACAATCACTCTCCAGGATCCTCCAGAATCAGCCCAGACTTAGGACTCACTCAGCGTGCTTATGATGCACTGATACTGCAGGCAGGCTCACTGCTACAAATGGTTTGAAGACCTCAGCGCAGAACTCTGACACTTGCATACATGTCCCAGGAAGAGCAAACTTGTTTTAGAAAGAGTTACACAGGCAGACCCATTTCCAGAAGAAAACAATTTAACTGAGCACTAAAGAGGGGGGCGGCTGGGGAAAAAAAATAATCTATCTAGTCAAAGCTATGCCGTATACTAGACTTGCTGTAACAACCCTGCAGCCTAAAGAAGTGCCCCTAAAACACAACCAGAAGCCTAAGGCTTCAACTTGTACCCCTCTCAAAACTCCCACAAATCACTGCTGCCTCTCAGCTGCAATCGCACACAAGAAACACCAGCCAAAAGCAGCATACATTCATAACGTCCAGGATACCTAAAAGAGGACTCAGAACACAGTGGCAACTTTAAAAGCCTAGCACAAGGAAGTGCCTAGGACACTTGCCAACGCTTGTCATTAACTGCTGCACTCATCAGTAACGTGACCGTTTGAAGCCATTTGAAAAATTCAGGATCTTAGGTTATCTTAGGGTGAAACACACCAGCTTCTTTTCTTAGTTCTGATGAATCGGGTTGTTCCATCTGGAAAGGTTTATCTTCGACCATTTGACTGTCTTCTTCCTTCTTCGATTCTGGAAAATCAGCAGTTTCTTCAGTGGAAGAATGAGCTGGTGTAGCAGCTATGAAGATGACATCATCTTCAAAATTGCCAGGTGACTTTGCATCATGACACTCCAAAGTAGTTTGGTCTGACCTGGCAGAGAACTTACTATTTTCTTGGCTGACATCCATTTTCTCCAAACCATCTCCAGGTCTGCTCTCTGAAGAATCTTCCGCTTCAGCACCAGCACCCTCAGGATTGCTCGCAGTAAACAGCGTTGGTTTCTCTCTACTTTCAGACCAAGCATCCTCCACCACTCCATGATGATGCTCAGATGAGTCTCCAGATAGCGCTTTAGCATCTTCTGGTAACTTTTTTAAAAAAAAAAAAAAAAGTTCACAACCAATAACATGCATATGCTTTTTCTCAAAGCAAGACACACACAAAAGAAAAATATGTACCAGTGTTTGTAAGTTTTACAAGCATCACCTTAAGCAAGGCACTACAAGATTAATTCTCATTCTAGCACAATCTTTTAAAGCTGAGGGGAAAAACTAATCACACTTTTGACTGCTTACTGAGTTTCCATGTCCTTGGAGAATTAAGGTGGAGGGGGTCTTGTAAGTGCTTGCTTACAAGCTGTTGTGAGGCTTGTTCTCAGCACTGTTCACTGGCTTCACTACTGCGCCTTCAAGAGGAGGGAGCTTTGCATAACTGAAAGCATAACCCAAGAGCTCTCTTTTGTTATGCTTGCTTTTTCGAGTTGGATGCACTACTAAAATATCCTAGTGTTCACTGTGCCTGTAGCATAGAGCAAGTAAATTAATCTGGGCATGCTGCATTATTAGTAAGAACTTCGTATCGGAGGGAGAGCCTCTTGTTACAGTTGAGCAGCTCTTTATAGCAGCCAATAAAAACAAAAACCAGGTATAAAAAAGGTATCGTAAAAATGCCCCTGTTTGCTCCTGATTTTGATCGGCAGTTGCATGAGGAGCCGAACCAGGGAATCCAACTGACAGAACAAAAGGAGGAGTAGAAGGGGGCAACGTTCAGATGGACCAACTTCGTTCGACAGCTGTACAAATGCTACCCCTGATGCAAGGCAAGAAACAAAACCGCGAACTTCAGGGCTGGAGAACAGACAACAGTACAGCTCTCTTCACCAGGCGTCTACTGTTACCATAGCTGAAGGAAACGCAGCCTTGCGAAAAGAGAGATTGAAAGTAAATGCAGCTCATGACTCATGTTGCTTTTGAAGAAGGTTAACTCACAAAGTTTAACAAACCCAAACAACTGGCTCAATCTATAGTCCTTACCTTCCTGCCAGACCAGCCTTTCAAAAGGCCTAGCGAGGAGCTGAACTCGCAGGTTGGAACAATCACAGCTCCTAACACCTCTCGGGTAAAAACCGCCAAGCTCGTTGGCATTTCTTATGAACACGTTCCTGCAGGCACGTGACATTACAGAAGGTCTAACATAACCTTTTTTGAGCAAATTCAGGTGTGCCATCCCGATGTGCAGTTCCAATTCTCAATATAGGGAGTTTTGGCAAACTTGAAAAAAAATCTAAATCAAATCAGAGTCTGTAAAGCCTTTAACTGTAAAAGTCACTAACTATAGCCCAGCTTACTCCAACAGTCCATCTTGCCTTCGAGTTCTCTTCCCTGAAAGACACTCTATGTTTCTTTGCTCGCGGAGATGCAGAGGGAGTTGCTAGGGGTGTGGTACGAAGGCTGGATCTGAGAACAGACTGAGGAGTAAACCCAGGAAAACCAGAAGCAGATGTGGCCAAGACTTTCGCTCTCTATGAAAAGAAATAAAAACATCTACTTGAAAACCAGGCAAACCTTCAAAAGAATAGAATCCACTCAAGCATTAGGGTAAAAAATTGCAAACTGCGATTGTACCAGCAGAGAGGACAAAGTTTAGCCTCTGCGCTGGTCTTTTTCCAAAGGTAGGAAAACATTAATGATTAAGGAAAAGTGCTGTTCATGTTTCTCTTGGCTTTTTTTTTAATGTCAACATAAAATGTTATCTTTCAAACTAATTATACGGGAAAAAAAAGGATGTGGCACCTTGTTGTCTGCAGCGCACTAGACTTAATTAAGTGACACTGCTGTAAAAATACCTAGACCTCTTCATCAAGAAGCGTTGAGGTCTTCTTAGCGCAGCTTAAAAAAGACTTGACAGTACTGAAAGGGTTTCCCTCTTCAAGACTGCTCCCAACGTACTGCTTCCAAAAGGACTGTACCTATGATAACCAGAAGTGTACTGAAAATACTCCGCAATTTGAATCCAACAGTATTGGTGTCAAATCCCTTTGTTGGTTTCTTTTTAAACAGAGTTTACAGGCTTTTGGTTTGTCTGTTTATCACAGGTTCTTTAAAATACTGACCTTAACCACAGGAGGAGTCTCCAGTAACTTCCGCTCTGATGCTCCTGAAAAATCCTTCTGTGAGATGGAACTGTGGATATTTGATTTCAGTGGGCTGGAGGCCATGAACAAAGCAGGGGCTCTGCATGGTGACTGAGCGCTACCACCCTGTGCTGCAGAGCATGAAGGAACAGGACGAACCACCAAATCCAGCGGTCTGTTAAGATCCACAATTTAAAAGAGGAAAATAATTAAAAAAATGCAAAAAATCATGCTGTGTTCAAGAAATTGGAGATGAAACATAGCAAAAACATACAACAAACAAGAAGTACGGGTGAGCCCTCACACTTCGGGTGATGCATGAGGGCCATGAACAAGTTACAGCCATTTTCTCTTTCTTTGATGATTCCTTTACATTTCATACTTCATTTCCCAAGTCACTGCCTCTGAGGCAAGAGTAGTCCAGTTTTAAGCTGCACAAGTGATGTGCTTCTCATGCCAGAAGAAAAATCATCCACATTTCAATGCTGGGACCACTTCAGATTCTTCACTTAGTTGTGTCCCTGAGTTGGCCTTTTCTTTAGCAGATACAAAACTAAATGCAAACAGAACACTTTGCAAACACTGAGAGTAAAGACACACTCTCACACACAGACACACACATATATATGAGAAACCACACCTTTTTGAAATAGTCGTTCTGTAGATCTACTATACCTGGAACAGTTTTGTGAACGTTTTGTAAATAGTGTCCCAACAAATACATTGCGCAACTCTGTGCCAGCGAGAGCATGTGTTACGGCTGGTGGTTCTGTAGCAGTAGGACTAGATTTAAAAGGAAAATGTAAGTGACTTTCAATCCCCTGAAGTCCATACGTATCAGAACTCAAATTTAGTTGACCGTACCACCTAGAGGAAAATCATCAGACCGCTGCTAGCCTCTTTTCCGCTCTTTACAATTCTGCCTGGGTTTTAGGTAAGAAAAAGGCAGAAACGAGGCAGAAACTGGGCAGGAGGAGGTAAAAGAGTACTATTTGGTCACGCGATCAAGTCTATCAAAATCCGTACACCAATAGCTTGGACGGTAATCAAAGCTTTACTTTCAGCTATCTTAAATTCTGTAAACACATTTGCCATCATAAATATGCAAATATATGTGTTTACAAGACCATCGTAGCAGAAAAACTCTCTCCAACTATTACTTATGCTGTATTGTTTCTTCGCTGTTATATATCGTATGAGTAAAACAACGCCAAACAAGTCTTTGTTCAGGCGCACCTTCCCTCCGAAACACTAGCGCCATTCAAACAGATTTTTCTCTCTTTCTGCCAACATGTAGCTCAAGACTAAACACTGTGAAAAGGCTGCTCACCTAGCATAATGTGAGAAACTGGTTTGCGGCTCATTTCCCACTCCAACTTCTCCAATTTTGGATAATACATTACTGATAAAAGTTGCTCTTGTATGCACATTTCCTGCGTTAGCTTGTTTTGTTACTGTTGACAATGGTGTTGGTCTTGCGACTGTAAAGCAAGAGGGAAAAAACATCAGCCTTGTGTAATCAAAGCCACGGTTAGTTGTCCATTGTATTTCACCCCCTAAAAATTACCTTGACTTAAGACCGATGAAGGCAAACGGTAAGGCTTGGCTTTCTCCACAGCCACCGTCCTTTGAACTCTAGGCAGGATCTTGCCATATTGGTCTACTGTGGAATTTCTGGCAACTGCTCCCTCTCTCAAGCGAGGGTCACGATCGTTCTGATCCATGAAAAGCAAAAAGCAAAATGTTAACTGATTGCAAGAAGTTCATCGCACAGAACTGTCTGTGCTCTTTCTAATTAGTGAATAAATTTCCTCTACAGGTCGAGGAAAATACACCCACTGCACACACCAGCAGCAAGTTCTGCCCATCAGCACACGCCAGCTTCACCTGGTAGTTTTGGCAAAGTGGAAGGAAGACTAGAGGAATAACAGAACCCACAACTTCAAGGTAAAACAGCTCTGGCACTCTGCAGAACCTTGTTCTGATACACTTGCTGTCACCTGCAATCCTCAAACGGCTGACAAAACACCAGGCTCTCCCTTGTTTTCCCTCAATATATATGAACCACCAACACTAAACGTCAGTGTCTAACTGTATCCTCATTCAGACACCACAAACCCAATTAGGACACATGCAACTAATTCCACATTCTTTTGCTTAATTCGAGCCGCAGGCTGGGCTGCCTACTGGTCTGAGGATCACTATCACTTTTCCTCCGACATTTCAACTTACGGAAGGCTAATTCTAATCTTTGCTTGCATGCCTCTGCATTACAGTCTCAGTTTACTGAGTTCCAACTAACTGGCTTCGGGAACATCCTCTGCTAATACCCATTGCGCATTTTGTGCAGTTGAGTTTGCCGTCAGGAATGCACGAAGGGGACAGAACAAGTACAACTACGCAATGACGTTTGCAGGGAAACAGCGGAACTAAGGTCAAGCAGCTTTCTAGACTGTGAGAACAGGAAGCCATTCTGACACCAAAAACGTTAAGTTACAATTTCCTAAAATGACAGAAAAGACGTGAAGCATTTAAAATCTAATGGATTTAAATTTTAGGCAGTTCAAATACCGTATTATCATGTAGTGGTAATCCTTTACAAGGATAATGCACAGACACGTGACACGCAGTAGCAGCTTAATTCAGCTGGTGTTCTGATACTTCTCTCCGGTGAAATGATCCTTCATAAAATTTTACTTTTTTCTTTTAGGTTCTTTGTTTGTTTGTTTGCTTTTAAACACATTCAAAAGTATCCTTCCCTTCTAGGCATATTCATTACACCCAAAGCAATTTCTACACATTAGAATACATATGAGGTATTCCCACCTTTTTCTGAAAACGGGTTTCACACAAGGGAAACACACCAAATACTGCTTACGGTGGCCAACAAAACTCCTAACCAAGCTTCCTGACCACAATTCTGAAATTTGTCTTACTAACATGCAAAAGAAATCCCTGCTCAAATGCATCACAGGTCTCTAAACGATAGAGAGGTAGCAAAGGGTATTAAAAACGTTCTTGATTTACCAAGTTATTTCCAAACTGGAGCCATGATCAGAATATCCCATTTGAATGTAAGAGTCTACATCAGGCTTGCAAAGGAAACAGTCTACATGCTAGGCCAGCTTGCCAAGAAATTTATTTTAGCTACCACCCTGTGCAGAAGTGTTCTCTGCCCTACCACACTTCCACAAATCTGGTGACGAATCCAGGAGACAGGAAGATGAGGCCAGCAGGAAGACTGCTCTCCCTGTCCTACTACTTGCTCCACTGGGCAATGACTAGCTAGCTGATCCTTCAGCTTAGTTCCTGCCTGGGGGAAGATGGGCTGTGCACCACATAGGCTCCATCTCTCATGAAACTCTTCAGAGAGAAAGGGAGGTGCACTGCAGATGGGAAGCCTATGACAGAGGGGGGTGAAGTCACTCTGGGGGGAGAAAGCAGACAGAACGTCGTGGGTGTCATAAGACAAAGGTGATTAAGGTGTTGCAGCAACAAGAGGGCCGTCTAAGAGGAGAAAACTGGGCTACTGTAGCACAAGGCAAAGGCTACCGAGGTGAAGATCTGCTTTGAGAGGCTGCAGAAAAGCCTGCTGACGAAGGGGAAATGAGGGCAAGCAGTGATGAAACTGTCACGTAGAGCTGACAACAGGAGTTGTTTACCACAGCCCACTTCCTTGGAAGCAAATGATCCTGTTTAGTGCAGCAAGCTGATGTTTGCAATAGGTCGCATCCGAGTGAGACACCCCCCTCGTCAGCTACTGCACTGGACCTAACGCTTGAGAAAGTGATGGGGATCAAGGTCGTTCTGAGGGAAAGACGCTTTCTGCTGCGCATGACCAGCACGGACTGCACACTTCCTTGTGCCTATCTGTGGCGCAGGATTAATAGATGGGTCTCTAAAGACAGATCTGCTGGGGCTGTTGCCAGTCAGGCTCAAGATGGACGTATTTCCCCCTTGATTCCCTGATGTGCACTCACCTGACTCAAACTGGATGGCTCAACATCAACTAGTCTCGGAGACAGCAAGCCAGCTACAAGACACCTATTGTAGCTCTCATGAATGGCTTCTCTTATTGAAGGACCCTGTTTCTTTAAAAATTTCAAGGTCTGAAACATCAATCGAGCATTACAGATTAAGACAGCACTATTATTCAGTCACCGAGGTTCTGGGTAACCACTAAGAGCAATAATAGAAACGTTCAGGTAAACTGTCAGAAAGCTTGCATCAGTAATATGCTTTAGGTTTGCAATCTGAGTAAGTGTTACTATGTAGAGTCTTAACGCTGGCAGACAAACCGTTACAGATTCTTTAAAAAAATCCTGTACGACAAACTATCAGCCCTTGCAATGCTTAGTTAAGCATTGTTTAGCTTCTCTGTCAATATACAGGCCTTTCTGTTTCCATGAACGCTGACACAAAATACGTTCTATGTAAGCTAAAACTAACACACAACTTCAAATCACACTTTGGAAGATCCTTTCTATGCTTGTTTGTGCAGAAGCTGATGCATGTTGGAAATATTTAGTGAGCTCAAACTTAATGCAAAGTTCTTTGTCACAATCTGCGCAGTGGCTCCGAACTTATACTTCGGCCAAGTTTGGGAGAAAAAAACATTTCATTTCTTCTCCAACAGTTAAATAATTTTCCACTTTCTCCATTCTGTCCTCCTTTTTCAAGTTAACCGGGGATCAAAACCCTAACTCAGGACTATGCAGGCAGTTCCACTGAGGGGTAGTAAAGAAGTAACAGCTTTCCCCGACTTCCACAACATCTTTGTTCTTGCTCCTGGAGCTGCACTCTATTCCCTTCTAGACATTCAATCCCTGACCGTGCTTCAACAGGAGACAACGGTAGTTTTACAGCCCCAAGAGTGCACCTAAAACGTTACCCTTTGCATAAAACTGGCAGGACACAATTGCAATTATGCGCATGGATGGGCAGCACAAGCATAAAATGGTCTCTGACATTCAAAGCCGTGCAACAGAAAACTTAGACAAGGTACTTGACATTCTCAGTAAAGACACAGTAAAAGACCACCTCCTTCTGGAAGCCGGTGCAAGTCACATGAACAACTCCGCAGGTCAGCAAGCACATACCATCTGCAAAAGCAATTACAGAATCACAGAATCACTAAGGTTGGGAAGGACCTTCAAGATCATCAAGTCCAACCATTAATCTAGTGCCACCATGTCCCCTAAACCATGTCCTGAAGCACCACATCCACACGTTTTTTGAACACTTCCAGAGATGGTGACTCCACCACCTCCCTGGGCAGCCTGTTCCAATGCTTGACCACTCTCTCGGTGAAGAAATTTTTCCTAATATCCAATCTAAACCTCCCCTGGCACAACTTGAGGCCATTTCCTCTCGTCCTATCACTAGTTACTTGGGAGAAGAGACCAACACCCTCGTCGCCACAACCCCCTTTCAGGTAGTTGTAGATATTTCAAATGTATTCAGAAAGGACATTAACCTTCAGTACAAACCTGAGATGGTAAAAGACTGGCTAGGCAGCAGTGACTGGAAAAAGCCCCAGAGGTAGAACAGATCATGAGCTGCAGATGCATCAATAATGTGACACTTGCCATAAAATAAAGGCAAATGCTTGGGGCATGTATGAACAGGGGTAAATTCTGGCACATCACATAACCTTTTCAATCGATTTAGCACTGACAATGTGAATGTAGGGCCTAGCAGTGGACACTAGATTTCAAGAAAAATGTAAACCAGTTGGAGAGAGTTCAGAGGGGAACAGGAAAAATGTATGTATGAAGTGGCCTGTGAGGAAAGATCAAAAGAATTAGTGCTTTTTAATCTAGGGAAGACTGAGAAGATGCATGGATGTTTCCAGCTTTGCAGCATCTTTTTAATATACTCCTCAGTGACTGAATCTTTTACTAATGTCCTCTAGAAACATGAGAAATAGTATGAGGTTGAAACTACAGCACGTGGAGATCCAGCTTCTTGTCTCCAGCCATATGTATAATAAAATGCAGGAGGAGATTGCCTTGGGAACAGTGTGAAAGCATCTACCACTAGAGGTTTTCCAACAGGTTACACAGGCATCTGTCAGGAACAGTTTAGATATGGCAGATGCTCCTTGGGAGAAAGGGCGAGTGAGCAGGATTCATGAGGTTGCTTCCCACGTGACTTGCTGCAAGCCTCTGGAATCCAGGTGAGCAGACTGTCTGTGAAAAGCACAGAAAACATGACCATACCTCACCATGCCATGCAGTTGCAAATGCTCCTTGCCATTGTGGCTTTCCAGGGTCACCGCTTCTCCCCACCGCAACAGGGACTTCAAATTTTGCGTTGTTCTGCTTTTGTTGTTGAGCAAAACATAAATATTTGCTGTACTCGGGGGGAAAACAGAGTATTTCATTTTACTTCTAGGTAATTAAGGTTTTCTTCTTGATTAGTAACAGTACTCAGTTGATCTATACTCATCTGTGCTGAAATGCTTATGGCAGTAACTCAGCAATGAGCTGTGCTCATCAGGACAGATGTCTCCTGTGGAACCAGTAATGACGGCCTCTCTCTAGAAACGTTGTTGCTTAAGCTGCTAAGCTCCATAACCTCTTGGTATACTTCTGGTATCTTGAGATCTATCTTGGTATACTTTTATTTGTTCATGGAATGTCAAAAAACCCCTCAGCCGCCGAGAGACAGCACCCCTCCCTCCTTCCCAGCTGCCGGAACGAGAGCAAAGCTTATTCCTCCCCCGGCCGGGGCCGAGCCGCCGCTGCCAATGGCGACAGGCGGCAGCGGCTGAGGGCCTGCGCTGGGCGCGAGGTACAGCTGTGTGCCGCCAGGGCCCGGCAGGCCCACAGACCCGCGCGCCGCTCGGCACGGCACGCCCCCAACCGCCGCAACGGCCGTCACTGCCGCCGCGCGGGCGGGCTTCGCGCACCGCCCCTGCTGGCGAGGGGCCGGGCCTGGCCGGGGCCGCCTCGTACCGGCCGTTACCTGTCGCTAACCGCCAGTGCGGCGGTTCCTCTCCCATGGCGGGCGGCGGCGACGATACGGCCGGGGTGCCCGAGCGGCCCTATGAGCTGGTGGTGTTCGGGGCCTCGGGCTTCACCGGCCAATTCGTGGTGGAGGAGGTGGCGCGGGCGGCGGCCGGCGAGGAGCTGCGCGGCGCGCTGCGCTGGGCCGTGGCCGGGCGAAGCCGGGAGAAGCTGCAGGCGGTGCTGGAGCGGGCGGCTGCGAGGCTGGGTATGGGCCGCGGCTGGGGGCCGTGTGGCGCAGCGCCGCCGTCCGGGGACGGCGGGGCCCGCGCGGCCCCGGAGTCCCGGCGCTGTCCGTTGGGAGCCGCCCACGGGCGGGTGCGAGGGCAAGGGCTGAGGGGCGAACGGGGTAAGCCCCTCGGGTATCGGGGCTGCGCCGGGGAGGTGGCGGCTCGGCCCGGGAAGGGAAGAGACGCCTGCGGCGGGCGGTGTCGGTGACGGCGGTCTCCGGTGCGCAGGGAAGGAGGCGCTCGGGGCGGAGGTCGGCGTGCTGCTGTGTGATGTGGGCGACGCGGCCTCGCTGGCCGCCGTGGCGAGGCAGACGCGGCTGGTGCTGAACTGCGTGGGCCCGGTGAGTGTGGTGATCCGGGCGGTGCTCGCACGGCGTCCGCCGGGCGCGGCTCCCGGCAGAGCCCGGGGCGGTGTCTGCCCCTCGGCCGCCGCTCCTCGCCTGCGTGCGCGTGCGGGGGGGCTCCCAGCTCCTCAGGGCCGGCAGCGCTGCGACAGCTACCGGGCAACCTGCCGCTGGCTCCGGCATTTCAGGAGCCGTCCAGACGACACGCAGCTTTTTGAAGTGGAGCCAAAAGTACAGCCGTGTGCTGTAAACGCCTAAAGATTTCCCACCGCGATTTCTGGTGGTGTAATTCACGGACAATTCTCGCGGAAGTACTGCAGAGTGTTTTTTAAGCCTTTCACAGGCAGCATAAAAAACTGCTTGTAAGGTGGGGAGGAGGTTTGGGTTGGGCCAAAATGTTTTAAGTGGCGCTAGGGTTGAAAATAGAGCTGGGAAAAAAGCCCCTAGGCTTGCTCGTTTAAGCTCTTGGCCCCTTTAAAATTCCAGTGGCAATATTTCCAGCACATTTAGAGGGGATCAAAGTATGAGAGCTGGAAGTTGGATTATGATAACATCTTTGAAATTGAGTGTTTAAGTAGAGGCTATGCTGATAATATGAGAGCAAAAAGCAGAAATGGAGATTAGAAATACTAAATTGGCCTTTGTACTCTGATGAGGGAAATAGGGTGGAGTAGTCAGTGCACCAAACTCCATTAGCAGTGATGAAGTTCGTTAGGCTGTTGTGCTCTCTCCACCCGCCCAAAAAATGCAAGTACTATTCAATTTTTGTCCCACTTAGCAAAATCAATAGTCACCAAGGGTTTACTTGTATTATAGATACGTTAGATAAAGCACGTTGGGTGAGTTGTGGTGTGTGGATTTTGTTTCATTACGTGTGGTGGTCTTTCCTGCTATAGTATAGATTCTTTGGAGAGCCTGTGGTGGAAGCTTGTGTTGAAAATGGTGCAAGCTGCATTGACATCAGTGGAGAACCCCAGGTATGTGATGGCAGAAAAATGCTACCTTACCTCAAGGATCTATTAAAGGAGTATTTGTTCAGTATGTTTCATGTTTCTGCTAATGTTTTTGAACATGAAGACAAATTCTGCCTCCTGATCTATGATTTTCAGGTGCATTATTTGTTTTAAAGTGCATTAATGTGTATTAGTTGTATAGTTTTCTTACTTTGAGATGAGCCTCTCTCAGGTTCTCTCTGCAAATGCAAAATTTTTGGATTCTGATTCAAGTCTGGGTTGTGATTCTACATAGGAGTTTTGTGTAGATAGCATTTCTTTGCGCTGCTGTGGGGGTTTCATACCATAAAACGTGAATAATATGCGTCTGTCTTAAAGATGCTCGTAAGTGGTCTGAAATATGTATGGTGCTATGATATGAGAGTAAAGTGCTGATGGTTAATATTGGGTATGGCCAAATACAGAGTTATGCTTAAAATCTTTGTTCTGACTGTGTTTTAGTTTCTGGAAGGAATGTACCTGAAATACAACAAAAAAGCTGCGGAAAGGGGAGTATATATCATTGGAAGCTGTGGCTTTGACTCTATACCAGCCGATATGGGAGTACTGTACACCAGAGACAAGCTGAAAGGTGACTTAAATAAGTGTGACCTTATGCTGACAAAGAAATGCAGATTATGCTTTCACCTGGCTTTCTAAAGCAGCAATGCTGATGTGGAAGCTCCCTCAGTCTCTCTTTTTGCCTGCCTTTACCAGCTGACCAGTTTCAACCAAATCTGATAAATAAAAATTTAAATCATATTCCCATTATACTGGAGGAAATTGGTCACTAGGTAGAAGAGGGATTCAAGATAATATTGCTCACTAAGAGAACAGACCCTTCAGTTGTCAGCAGCGGGCTGTTCAGCTAGCGTGTGGCTGTCCCTACATAAGCCCCAGCACAGTGCTTCTTGTGCAGCAGGAATCCTGTAGGGAAGAGACACTGGGGACAAGGAAAGCTGTGGGAAAGAGATGGCAAATTAGTGGGTAATCAGGTTGCATAAGTTTTCACGTTCTACCACGAGCACCAAGAAGCTGTTGTGTTAATGTAAGTAGATAGACGATGCCTTGTAATGCCTTTTCTTTACGAGCAGCTAGACAGTAACTGAAAGAGGATAAATACGTTTTAGAAAAGATGCGAGATGATTTAATTCTATGCAAATAGTACTTGATCCTAAACTCCAATGAAGATACTTTGTTTATCAGGTCTCACTTTAAAGTGGAAGGGCCAGTAAGAGTATCCAAATGTTTTGCTTTTATGTACTATTAAAACTGTTATTAAGTGGGATTGCTTTATACTGGAGCATATCCTTAACTTTCAGTTTAAGAGGAGTCTGTCTGGATCTTATTGGAGGGAGAGGAGAGGCATGGAAATGAGTATCTGGTGGTTCATGGGGTTATAATTTGATGGCTGATACTTGTTTTGAATAAAGGTGTCTCTTATCTCTTCCTGTTTTGGTCACCTGTCTCTCCAGTTGTTTGTCATACTGAAATTTGCCCATACACGTACAGTTTTACGATCTCACAAGGAACTGAGCAAAGCAAAACAAAGCGGAATTTGGAGGAGTTGTTTTGTTTTGCTGTTCATCACAACTAAGCATTCTTTGCAAAACACAAGCTATGCTAAATTTAAATGTTTTAGGAAATCTTGTGTTTCTTTTTTTTTGCAGAGGAAAAAATGTAATGAGTAAAGATAATATTAGTGAGCCTTATTGATGTACTTTACATAAGAAATTTGATACTTGCTAGCTAAAATGGAACTTAACCTCAGTTTATTTTACTTTGAGATAAAGATGTGACTCGCATTTTCAACTCAAATAACTGCTATTTGAGTCTACCAGAGTGGCTTGGTGAACTCATGACCGTAATGAGTTGTATGACAAGTAATGTTTTCTTCTCCCTTAAAGGTACCTTAACTGCTGTCGAAAGTTTCCTTACGGTGAAATCTGGGCCTGAGGTTAGTTGGTTTATACCTTCTTGGAAACTCAAGAGGTATTTGTGATAACATCACCGTAGCCCATTAGAACAACTGTCATTACATTAATTCAGACCAAGTGCCAAGCTGGCAGTTCTTTGACGATAAGCCTCAGAATTTTATTCTTTAGGAGCTAATAAAAGTGTCCCAAGCAAACACCCTGTTGTAAGGTTCATTTGCATAGGCTGTCTATGTAAAGTTTTGTGTTAAGCTGTTTCAAGAAATACTTAGTTTTTGCAGAGATGTGTGAAGGATTCGTACACAAGTGAACTATAACAGATATGTAGTGTGTTGCCAGTAATGCTAGTGTTTGGCTGTTTGTTTTTTTGTTTGGAGGGGTTGTTGCAACATACTTTAATGCATGCAATCGTAATACATATATGTAATAATTGTAGTAATGTGTAATATATGTAATAATTCTGAGGTCAACGATGACACAAACCAAGCCAGTGTTGGTGCCCAATGCACTGGTTCTCCTGTCCTGTGCACCTATCTTGACAGATGGGGCCCAAGTTCTTGTGAACATCTGGAAGAGTGGAGGAGGCCCATGGAATGTGAGAATAATATCTACCTGTTGAAGGACAGGAGATAGAGTCACAGAAGTATTTGAAAGGTAGGCTTCATGATTTTCAGGAATGATAAATTCATTGAATTCTGTTCCTGTGCAGAGGCTTTTTTAAATTGTATCAGTAGCGCTTCTAAAAGCATTATAATTGTAGTCTGTGTGACTCAGGTCAGGTGAGCATAGTGTAGTAAACATTCTGGTAACTAATTCAGATGCTGCTCATTTGTATCTGGAGAGTTCTTTGATGCTTGGGTCTCTGGTGTGCAGAGTAAAGGCAATGTGAAGTGGTGGTGGGGAAAAGATGTTTAGTTTTTGTTTTCCATGGTTTCCTGAGAGGACACCAGCACCAACAATCTGTGTAACAGCTGTGCAGAATCACAGATACCAGTTAAGAGATGAAGGTGAGCTAGGGCTCTAAAGATATACTTGGGAACTACTAATGAGAAGGGCTTGCCATTGCTATTCCAGAATTCTAAAGTAAGGCCTCGGTTTCTCTTAAACCAAAGCACAAAGAGGAGGAAAGAAAGATCTCTGGAAAGAAGCCTCAAATCAGATACCAAAACACATCTTTCTTTAAAGTTTTCCAGTGTTGTTGACCCTGCTTGCTCCCTAGCCATTCTGTACTTCTATTGTCTTCTCATAATGAGTTATGAAGTGCAGCATTATTCAGAGAGTTGTTTAGAACTAAGACAATTGTTTAAGGCCCTATTTAAACAGCTATCTATCACATCAAACAATTGCATCCTGATTTAGGGGTGGATTAATTTTTACAAATTAATTGATGCCAACATTTTAATGTAAGTTCACGGAAAATATTTTTTTGCCTCAGGTGCAGTATGCTGCTTATGTGAACATAGGTGGTCTTGGCTCTGTTATCAAGCTGATGTTTGCTGGCATTGTATTTCTTCTTCTTGTGAAGTTTAGCTTTGGAAGAAAACGTCTAACAAAAGTAAGTGTTCAAAACACAAAAGAATTAATTGTCTGTAGATCTTTTTTTTCCCTCTAGTTTACTGTTGGTTGTTTTTTTTTTGTTTGTTTTATTTTTTCGTCCTGTCCCCGCCCCCGCTATATTGTACCTGGAATTCTTCTCTGCTGGACGCTTCACAAAGAAAGGACCAACACAGAAACAGGTAACCGACCGTTTTCCATCACAAGTATTGAATGAACTTGTTACGGTAATGGTGGAATAGTAATCTAGAGTCAACTGCTTAGTCTCAGAGAAATAATTTCTAAATGCACACTGTGTGTGCCTGTTCAGATAGCTTTGAATATTTAAATAATCATGCCTTCTGCTACCAGACATCAAAGCATGTGGAACTCATATGAGAAAAAGTGGATCATGTTGCCGGATCTGATGTACTTAACACGCGTGGCTCACAGCACTCAACATGTCAGAGTTGATGACAGAGGGAGACTGAGTAGCAAAAACCCAGGACTGAAAGCACTGAGAGAATAAATGGACTTTAGAACAGTAACAGTTCCAACAAAGCAAAAGTGATTAAAAACTTAGATGAGATTGAACCTTTTAAGCAATAACTCTAATTACTCCCATGTTTAGATGGATCGTGGTATTTGGCATAACAGATACCTGTATTTACTACTTGTGCTTGCCTGATATGAGTTACTGTTTTGGTGACCACACTTGTCTTGTCCACTACAGATGGAGGGAACCTCTTTTACAATGACTTTTTTTGGCAAGGGTTACAGTGAGGGGCAAGATCCCCAGAATGGCAAACCAAATGTAAAGATCTGCACTGAAGTGAAAGGACCAGGTATGCATGTTAGTAGCAGCTAACTGCTTTTGCCTCATGTTCCCTAACTCCAAAATAGGTTTGTGGTTCCGCTGCTGTTCCTTTCACCCTCAAGGAGCTCTTGCAACATGGAAGAGTCAACAGCCTTTACATAGTATTACTTTGGATACTACTGTTCATTGTGACCTGTTTTTTGAAATAGCCAATTCATTCCTTTGAAGCGAGATGACGCCTGAAGTAAAGTTTGAAGACAGCAAGAATGTATATTCAGAAAGGAGTTTAATGAGGCATAGCTTCTTTAAACAGAGATGTAACTGAATGCAAGTCTCGCAGCAAAAGTCTGAATTTAAGCACAGGATGGGGAAAGCTCTTTCTGTAATGGAGAGCCCTCTGGCACCATGAGGTGATCGCTAATGGTTGTTGAGTTATAGGACTGTATTTGAAGCAGTATTTTTCCAGATTAGATCTCAAGGACTTCACCAGCTGCTTGGGATGATTAGCAGGTAAGAAAGATGTTCTTAAATGGGGAAGGCCGTTTCATTGCCAGAGAGATTATTTTTCAGCCTGCTGTAGGTAAGAGCAAGACTATGTTCTACATTTCAGTATGCTGTATGGTGTTTGGGTTTTTTTTTGTCAGAGCCTGGCTATGTTGCTACACCAGTTGCAATGGTTCAAGCAGCTGTATCTCTTCTCATAAACATACTTTAATGCATGTAATCGTAATACATATATGTAATAATTGTAGTAATGTGTAATTGTTGGGATCACTCTGCACGGCTTGACCTTAAGGAGAAGGAGCTGTGGCGTTGAGCTGCACGGCTCGACCTTAAGGAGAAGGAGCTGCAGCATTGAGAAGCTGGTAAACAGCTGGATATCTGCACAGCTCGGCCTTGACAAGAGGGAACTGTGGTAAACAGCTAAGCAGAAGCAAGAAAAACAGGGACACCTGCAAGCAGCAATCCTGACTGTGTGAGGGGCGCGTGGACAGTGCGTGATCAGATGCTTGTAACCAATGGGGGGTGATGTCTGGCACGTGGACTGTATGTTAACCTATAAAAGCTGTGTACTTGGCTAAAATAAAGGAGAATGACCATACCCACATTGGGACTCATCATTACTCCGGGATTGCCTCCCACTCTGGCATCTGGTAGCAGAGGATGGTTACGTGCTACAATTCGTGACTGCGGTAAGCGCAGCGAGAGAAGGGGAGTGGGAAACAAGCGACTGGGAGAGGTACTGTAATCCTCAAGCGTGGGGACAGATACGGAGCAGTCTAGCTAACTGCCTCCCAGAGGGTGAGCTGCCATCATGGAGAGTGAGGCAGCTGCTTCGTTGCTCGCAGGCATACTCTCTAAGAGAGAAATCGAGACAACGGGATTAAATTAGGAGAGGGTGAGCTGCCATCATGGAGAGTGAGGCAGCTGCTACGTTGCTCGCGAGTATATTCTCTAAGAGAGGGATCGAGACAATGGTGAAACGGCTTACTAAGCTGATTAAATTAGGACACTGCTTGGGACATTTTAAGGACGCTCGCACATTGTTTTCAATAACGGAGTGGCGAGAGTTAGGAGAACAAATGTGGCAGAAACTTATTGAAGGAGATGAAAAGCTGGAAAAGGAAATAAAGTCTGTGAGAGAACTGTGGAGAGACATGACAGAAACTGTAAAGGCTATGAAAGCGGAACGAGAAGTTGCGTGTGCGGCTGCTCAGATGCTAACTCCAGATCTGATGCCAGAGAAAGCGAAAAACGGGGAAGCCAAGGCGGGGCCGATTGCGCGGTTCTTTGGGCTACCTGCTGTGAAAGGGATGACGGGGTCTACGTGTAAGACTGTAGCTGAGTTGCGTGATAAAGTTGAGCAGGATTCGGGGACGAAAGAGCCAGATAATCTATGCTCTCCGCTTTCGTCAAGAATGTCGCCTTCTCCAGAAAAAGCGGAAGTCATCGGGGTTCGAGCAAGACAGCAGAGACAGCAAAGGGGGTGCGGAAGCCAGCCATAGCAGGCACTGCCCCGGTGCCTGGAAGTCACTCGCGCAACCGAGGAAACTGTTGGAATCTCGCCCTGATCAGGTGAGCGGCTGGGGAGGAGATGGGGTCCACGCTAACAAAAGAGGAAGAAGCAGTGGTTAAGCTCCTCCAACATATCTTCTCCAAGAGAGGTGAACAGTATGAGGAAGCCGGCCTAAAAAGATTATTGGTATGGGCGCGGCAAAAAGGACTAATTCCCTCAGTAAGTGAGGCTTTTGAGATCTGATCTGGGAAGGAATTGGCGCAGCACTGTGGGAGGAAGTCAGCACAGGCAACAAAGACAGTGTAAAGTTTCTGACACTCTGGAGGTTGATCCTAGAGACATTAAAAGAACTAAAGGCAGAATGCATCGCATGAAGAAGGGGTGATGGTCAGACTCCTGCCACATCTGCTCTCTAAGAGAGGACTGAAATATGATGAATATACACTTAGAAGGTTTCTAATTTGGTGCCAAAAAGGGTACCCCCCATAATCTGTCTGTGGCGTTTAAGGCAGAGACGTGGGAGGAGATAGGAAAAATGTTATAGGAACATATTGGAAACGGAGATAAAACCGCTGCGGAGTTAGTGACAGCATGGAAGTTGATATTAACCACATTAAAAGCCTTAAAGGCAGAGAGAAAAGCTGCAGCTGATATGGAGGAGGCTGTTAAACCGCCTTCAACCAATCCCTTTTTAACAGAGTCAGAGGGTCCAGGACCTTCAGTGACTCCGACTGCACCTCCTGAGGTGCCAGATGCACCAGGTGAACCGGCTGCATTAGGTAAGTCAGAGAAACAGATCTACGATGACGTATGTGAGGGCAAGACGGGACAACGTTGCCCAGAACAATGTACTCAAGGTTCCCCTGTGTGCCCGTGTGAAAGATCAACGGGGCGAGTCTCGAAAGGAGATGGGCAAGCAGCGGAGCTAGGAACAATGTGGCGATGGCTATTCGAGACTGTTTTGAAGAGCCAGGGGCTAGCAGCAGACTCTGCAACAGCTTTTGAGTTACCTACCTGGGAGAAAGCAGGGAAATTGGTGTTTGAGGCAGCCTCTAAAGGGGATCATACGGCTATGAAAGTGTTAACAACCTGGCGATTAGTCAGAAACTCTATAAAGGCGATAAAATCAGAGCGGACAGCGGTGGCAGCAGCTGCCGCTGCCACAGCCCTGGGAGAGAAGGGAGGCCGAGCTGGGGATGATAAGAACGAGTGACCCCCACCCGCCCCCCCCTGCTAACGCAACCAACGGAGATGACGAGTCCTCCTTGGCCCCCGCCTCCTGACCGGGAACATGAGCGCTGGTCGCCCGTGGCGCAACAGGAGGGGGCTGCCTGGGGTGATCCTTCCCCCAAGTCAAGATACGACCCTGCCCAACATTGGTGAGGCATGAGACAAGAGGCCTTGGCAGAGGGGGAGGGAATGGAGCGAAGTGGCTACCGGCCAGGTCGGTACGGCCGGCAGTAAGACCAGAAGATCCTGTCACACATCCCACGGACGCAGTCAACTCCAACGTACCGCCAGCTGACGCTTTCACTCTTTTGTATGCAAAATGATGGCTCGTTGACCGTCTCAGCGGCACTCCCTGGACATTCAAGAACAAGAACTTCAACATGCCATATTTGTAAAATGGTGTTGTGGGTTCATTCTATGTCGTTGTAATTATTGTCACAAACGTATCATTTCTTTTGCAGGGAATCAAAGAGTATATTTCAATTGCTTTTTTACCATTCCCTTAGCAGCTGAGGATGCAGAGAAGTTTGCCTTTACGGTACCACCAGTAAATAAAGGAGAGCCAGCAAAGAGGTATCATTGGGTAGTATTACCACAAGGAATGAAAAATTCACCTACGATGTGTCAGACATTTGTGGCATGGGCTCTAGAGCCGGTGCGGAAAAAGTATCCAGATTTAATAATGTATCATTATATGGATGATATATTAATAGCAGGGACACAATTGAATGCAGACCACATTTTACAGCACTTAGAGCACTATTTAGGAAAACGGGGTTTAAAAATAGCACCGAAAAAAAAAAATTCAAAAGAAGGGACCATGGCAATATTTGGGCTGGTTTATTAGCAGGGGAGTGGTCTGCCCACAAAAAATAAAGATTAATTCGAAAACAGAAAATCTTTCTGATGTCCAAAAATTAATGGGGGATATACAGTGGGTTTGCAATATTTGCGGAATTACTAATGATGATCTGAGGCTGTTGATGCCGCTCCTGGGGTCTTCAGTGGAGGCTCCAGAGCGACGTCAACTGCACGAGGATCGACACCAAGCTTTGCAGAAGATTACTGAGAAGATAGCAACAGCCTATGCTCACAGATGTTCACCTACTGAGAGTATCTCGCTTATGATAGTTAATTTAGGAGGGCAACAGCAACATCCACTAGGATTGATCGTGCAGTTAGGAAATACGGCAAACAGTTTCAAAGTATTGGAATGGGTTTTTCTCTCCTATCAACCCAGAAAAACAGGGGTCACCAGATATGAATTATTTGCACAACTCATTATTAAGGGAAGACAAAGAATTGTAGAAATATCTGGATTAGAACCTGTAATAATTTATGTTCCTATATCTCAAAAGTACTTAGATTGGTTGTTGGCCAGTTCTCCGGAGTTTCAGATCGCAATTTTTTAAGACGCATTACAAATAGCTATCCGTCCGATGGATTATTGTCACTGTTGGCTAATCAACAGTTTGAAGAAATGCCTATGCGATCAGAGACCCCAGTGAACGGGATGACAGTCTTTACCGACGCAGGACGCAAATCCCATAGAGCGGCTGCCACTTGGCAGGAAAATGACAAAGGGAAACATCAACTGTTACCTGGGGTGTGTGGACATTCTTTACAAACTATGGAACTTCGGGCAGTCCTTTGGGTATTTGAAAAATGGTCTCAAGAGGCTGTTAATGTTGTCTCGGATTCTCAATAGACACCTTTTCGCATGCCATTTGGGCTACCGCACAAGGCGGAGAAACAGCGCGACATGTTATCAAGCAAATGCATGCTGCTATTATGCCCTTAGGAGTTCCTTTACAGTTAAAAACGGATAATGGGCCTGCGTATGTGTCTCGAAAATTTTCCCACTTCTGTCAGCTTTGGGGCATTCGACATATTACAGGGATTCCTCATTCCCCTACAGGGCAAGCTATCGTGGAGCGGGCACATCAAACATTGAAAGCGCTTTTACAAAAACAAAAAGGGGAAAGCGTGCTGGACACGACAGAATGACTTGCAAAGGCGGTGTATGTGTTAAATTATTTGTGTTTTACGGGAGACAGGGAAGACCCTCCAATGGTGATTCATAATTCAAGTCTACGATCTGGGGTGTCCCAGACTGGGGAAAGAATTTTAGTACAGTATAAAGATGTGGTCACTGGAGAATGGAAAGGACCTGCAGAGTTAAAAATGACTGGTCGAGGCTATGCTTGTATTCTTACAGATAGCGGAGTGAGATGGGTTCCAAGTCGATGGCTTCGACCATGCCGAGCGCACCTCTCTCCACAAGCAGAAGAAAGTTGTTCGTGAGTCTGATAGTCACGTGTTTGATATGCCAGGTTCAGGCATGGTTTTCCGTTCAACCAAGAAAAAATATCTGGGTTACACTAGCTAATCAAACGGGCCAAGGCCACCTTTGCTTATCTATATCCACTGCTGAGAATCCGTTTACAACATGCTTGGTTGGTCTGCCCTTAGGGGACTATGATTCGGCAATGGTAGTAAAGAAGACCGCCCCTGATCTAGCCTTGTTTTTAAAAATAACAAACACCTCTGCAGTTATGGATAAGTGGGATAGATGGATGGCACATGGACCACAGGAGTTGTTGGAACTGCAGGAGTTGGATATTTTAGGATGCATTACAGCCCCTACCTGTTTATATTTTAATTGGTGTAATTATACGAGCAACATCTCGTGCTCTACTATTGTCCCAATAAGACTCCCTAAAGGAATATTTTTGATTTGTGGTGATCGTGCATGGCAAGGTGTTCCCTCCTGTTTGAGAGGTGGTCCTTGCACATTGGGGCGCCTGACATTGCTAACTCCCAACACTTCTATGATATTGAACCTTACCCGACGGCATAGAATAAGACAACAGATTTGAAAATATCAGGAAGGGCGCAATGACCAATTGGATTTTTGGACTGCGGACAAAACCATACTAGCCTCTTTCCTTGCCCCTGGGGTCGCTGCTGCCCAAGGCTTAACCACTTTAAATAAATTGGGATGTTGGCTAGCGAAACAAATCAATGCTACTTCTGCAGCACTCAGTGCTTTGTTTATGGAAACTGACTCAATAAGGCATGTAACATTGCAAAATAGGGCAGCTATTGACTTCCTACTTTTGGCCCAAGGGCACAGGTGTGAGGAGTTTGATGGCATGTGTTGTATGAATTTAACAGATACATCACAGTCGGTAACTCAACAATTGCGAAAACTGAAGGACTTAACGGACAGGTTACAGGCAAGTTCACTAGGCCCCGAATCATGGCTGTCAAGTTTGGGCCTAAGCGGATGGTTACTTAGTAAAAGGGGCAGTTGTTATAGTACTTGTTATCTTAAAACTAATGCTTATTGTACTGTTTTTATTGCATTCTCTACAAGGAATGGTTCAAAAGGTAGTAAAGAATGCTTGGCTAGCTAATAACTCAAATGAGTATCTTACACACCCAATGAATGAGCTTTGTTAGATAAACACGCTCAAAACAAAAAGGGGGAGAGGCTACCACATTACCCTAAGAACATTCGAATAAGGCCTTATATGTGTTAAATTATTTGTGGAAGGAGAAAGGACCTTTTCAACTGCTAACCTGGGGACGAGGTTATGCTTGTGTCATTACAGACTCTGGAAATCATTGGGTACCCGCAAAATGGTTAAAACCATGGGTAGAACAGTCACCATCGTCATCGTTGGACACATCTTGACACTATCAGGTGTCATCGCAATCTGGATGCCATCTCAGCCAAAAGAAAATGTATGGGTAAATCACACTGAAATTAGCGATATCATTAGAGAAACATGGAAAGCTTTTAGGGCAAAGCGCTCTATAACTACAAATCCTTTAGTAAGATACAATATTGGTTTTCATAGTTTTGTACAAGTGCTTTTTCCATCGCTAGGTAGGAGTAGTTTCTATCGCTAGGAGTAGTACAACTAGAATTGTTTGCCTTGTAATATTCTGCTATTAATTTAAGCACAGTTGATATGTGACTGGGTGCATACGCCATAGGCTCCCTGTGTTAAAAGGTGACAACTGAGGTGAGTTCCGACACTCGCTGGCCACGTGTGTTGAAACTCATTCCTCTACAAATGTGTAATACCGGGATTTCCCAAAGGGCAGTGGGCCGGTGTACGGCTCGGCCTTGACAAGAGGGAACTGTGGTAAACAGCTAAGCAGAAGCAAGAAAAACAGGGACACCTGCAAGCAGCAATCCTGACTGTGTGAGGGGCGCGTGGACAGTCCGTGATCAGATGCTTGTAACCAATGGGGGGCGATGTCTGGCGCGTGGACAGTATGTTAACCTATAAAAGCTGTGTACTTTGCTAAAATAAAGGAGAATGACCATACCCACATTGGGACTCATCATTACTCCGGGTCGCCTTCCACTCCGGCATGTAATATATGTAATAATTCTGAGGTCAACGATGACACAAACCAAGCCAGTGTTGGTGCCCAATGCACTGGTTCTCCTGTCCTGTGCACCTATCTTGACAGATGGGGCCCAAGTTCTGGTGAACATCTGGAAGAGTGGAGGAGGCCCATGGAATGTGAGAATAATATCTACCTGTTGAAGGACAGGAGATAGTAGTTAATGAGAATGTATAAATCTGTATGTAGGGTATAAAGATGGTTTAAATATGTAGTGTTAAGTGTTGGTAAGAAGGGATTTCAGTAACGATAATTAAATACAATGGGATGGTTAGAAGATGCATATATATATATACACACACATATATGTATGCGCATATATGTGTGTATTTAAATTATGTGGGACCTGAGCATGATGCTAATTGTACGGAGTATGGGTTGGAGATTGTATTGGGACTGGCTGAGATGGAGTTAATTTTCCGCATAGGAGCCCTCCTAGTGCTGTGGTTTTTATTGGTAGCTAGAACAGTGTTGATAACACACCAGTGGTTTGTCTACTGCTGGACAGTGCTCACACAGTATCAAGGCTGCCTCTCCAACACTTCCCCCACTTCACCCAGTAGGCTGGAGGTAGGCAAGGTCCTGGGAGGGAACACAGCCAGGACAGCTGACCCAAACTGACTAAAGGGATAGACCATACCATATGACATCAGCTCAGCAATAAAAGCTGAGAGAAAGGAGGAGGGTTGGGGGCATTCATTACTGCGACATTTGTCTTTCGCCCCAACTGCTATGTGTACTGAAGCCCTGCTTCCTGGGAAGGGGCTGGGCATCACCTGCTGATGGGAAGTAGAGAATAAATGTTTTGTTTTCCTTTGCTTCTGCGTGCAGCCTTTGCTTTTACTTTATTAAACTGCATTTATCATGACCCCCAAGGGGTTTTTTTCCATCTTACTTTCTCCCCTCCCCATGTCCTGTTGAGGAGGGGAGAGAGCGAGCAGCTTGTCGGGCACCCGGTGTTCAGCCAAAGTCAACCAACCACATTTCAATGTACTTCAATGCATGTAATCATACTACATATATGTGATAATTCTAGGGTCATTACTAAAATCATACATGAAACCTTTAGATACTGAATTTCATGGTATGTCCCCAGGGTTCTTGTGTACATGATGGGACCTGGAAGTCAGCTGTTTATGGCCTTGCAGATCAAGACAACCTGAGGAAGCTTCGCAAAAAGATAGGATATGCCCCTGTTCCAGTAGTTGGTGCAAAACTTGAAAGAAGGTCTAAGAAGCATAAGATACGAAACATGCTGTGTTCTAACAGTTCCAGTATTTATTATATAGGTGGTTAACATATTATTAAATACTAAAAAGATGCAGTTAGGACTTCGGTATAATAGGAACACATAATTTCTCATCTAGTAGAATTGAAGGTAAATTCAGTTTTACTGACTTGTTCGTATTTTACTAAAAACAGAACATGTCCCAGCATTTACTGGGTCTCAACGTTAGCTTGTTCTAAAAGACTTTTATTGACACGGCAAACTTTTGAGTTTGATTTCAGAAGTGATCAGTAGAACGGAAAAAAGAAATGTGAGAAGAATATAATTTTGATTATCAAATTCATCCTTGCTATAGCACATGGAATTTTGAGTTGGAATGGTTTGCTCTCGGTGAAAAAAGATGTCATAAAAATGCTTGAGAAAAAGCCAGTATTGGTAGGCTGCTATGAACAATTTCTTTGTTTGCTTGAACATTTGAACATTTTTTCTGAATTTTCTGGGGTTTTTTTTTCCTCATTTGCAGGGGACTTGTGTTTTACAACCGGGAATTCAAAGAGTACTCTGTTCCATTCATGGGATCTGACATTTCCGTTGTGAAATGGTCTCAGCGTTATTTGCACACAGAGTTGCAGGAAACACCTGTAAGTTACTGTTAGTAGTATGCTATGTCTTTATTACAAGTTTCAGTGAATATTTCCTTTATGTAATAACCGTTCTTGTTGCAGATCTGTGTAGCAGGATTTCTGTAGTTAGGTCAATAGTAATGAAGTGCAATGTGCTTTTGCTTCTGTAAAGAAGGAAGCTTGTTCTGTTGATCACCTTTGGAAGCTGCTTGACCTGATGTGGTCCAGGTTTTCCTGGGTGCACTGGCCTGTTTAATACTACTTGATACTCTGCCTGATGAGCTTGCTTATTGCTGCTAGCATCATAGTTATGAGAGTCTCTTGTAGGGTTCTCATGTTGTCTGATTTCTGGGTATGATTTGTAGGGACTGGAAGCCTTGAGTCACAGAAGTATTTGAAAGGTAGGCTTCATGATTTTCAGGAATGATAAATTCATTGAATTCTGTTCCTGTGCAGAGGCTTTTTTAAATTGTATCAGTAGCGCTTCTAAAAGCATTATAATTGTAGTCTGTGTGACTCAGGTCAGGTGAGCATAGTGTAGTAAACATTCTGGTAACTAATTCAGATGCTGCTCATTTGTATCTGGAGAGTTCTTTGATGCTTGGGTCTCTGGTGTGCAGAGTAAAGGCAATGTGAAGTGGTGGTGGGGAAAAGATGTTTAGTTTTTGTTTTCCATGGTTTCCTGAGAGGACACCAGCACCAACAATCTGTGTAACAGCTGTGCAGAATCACAGATACCAGTTAAGAGATGAAGGTGAGCTAGGGCTCTAAAGATATACTTGGGAACTACTAATGAGAAGGGCTTGCCATTGCTATTCCAGAATTCTAAAGTAAGGCCTCGGTTTCTCTTAAACCAAAGCACAAAGAGGAGGAAAGAAAGATCTCTGGAAAGAAGCCTCAAATCAGATACCAAAACACATCTTTCTTTAAAGTTTTCCAGTGTTGTTGACCCTGCTTGCTCCCTAGCCATTCTGTACTTCTATTGTCTTCTCATAATGAGTTATGAAGTGCAGCATTATTCAGAGAGTTGTTTAGAACTAAGACAATTGTTTAAGGCCCTATTTAAACAGCTATCTATCACATCAAACAATTGCATCCTGATTTAGGGGTGGATTAATTTTTACAAATTAATTGATGCCAACATTTTAATGTAAGTTCACGGAAAATATTTTTTTGCCTCAGGTGCAGTATGCTGCTTATGTGAACATAGGTGGTCTTGGCTCTGTTATCAAGCTGATGTTTGCTGGCATTGTATTTCTTCTTCTTGTGAAGTTTAGCTTTGGAAGAAAACGTCTAACAAAAGTAAGTGTTCAAAACACAAAAGAATTAATTGTCTGTAGATCTTTTTTTTCCCTCTAGTTTACTGTTGGTTGTTTTTTTTTTGTTTGTTTTATTTTTTCGTCCTGTCCCCGCCCCCGCTATATTGTACCTGGAATTCTTCTCTGCTGGACGCTTCACAAAGAAAGGACCAACACAGAAACAGGTAACCGACCGTTTTCCATCACAAGTATTGAATGAACTTGTTATGGTAATGGTGGAATAGTAATCTAGAGTCAACTGCTTAGTCTCAGAGAAATAATTTCTAAATGCACACTGTGTGTGCCTGTTCAGATAGCTTTGAATATTTAAATAATCATGCCTTCTGCTACCAGACATCAAAGCATGTGGAACTCATATGAGAAAAAGTGGATCATGTTGCCGGATCTGATGTACTTAACACGCGTGGCTCACAGCACTCAACATGTCAGAGTTGATGACAGAGGGAGACTGAGTAGCAAAAACCCAGGACTGAAAGCACTGAGAGAATAAATGGACTTTAGAACAGTAACAGTTCCAACAAAGCAAAAGTGATTAAAAACTTAGATGAGATTGAACCTTTTAAGCAATAACTCTAATTACTCCCATGTTTAGATGGATCGTGGTATTTGGCATAACAGATACCTGTATTTACTACTTGTGCTTGCCTGATATGAGTTACTGTTTTGGTGACCACACTTGTCTTGTCCACTACAGATGGAGGGAACCTCTTTTACAATGACTTTTTTTGGCAAGGGTTACAGTGAGGGGCAAGATCCCCAGAATGGCAAACCAAATGTAAAGATCTGCACTGAAGTGAAAGGACCAGGTATGCATGTTAGTAGCAGCTAACTGCTTTTGCCTCATGTTCCCTAACTCCAAAATAGGTTTGTGGTTCCGCTGCTGTTCCTTTCACCCTCAAGGAGCTCTTGCAACATGGAAGAGTCAACAGCCTTTACATAGTATTACTTTGGATACTACTGTTCATTGTGACCTGTTTTTTGAAATAGCCAATTCATTCCTTTGAAGCGAGATGACGCCTGAAGTAAAGTTTGAAGACAGCAAGAATGTATATTCAGAAAGGAGTTTAATGAGGCATAGCTTCTTTAAACAGAGATGTAACTGAATGCAAGTCTCGCAGCAAAAGTCTGAATTTAAGCACAGGATGGGGAAAGCTCTTTCTGTAATGGAGAGCCCTCTGGCACCATGAGGTGATCGCTAATGGTTGTTGAGTTATAGGACTGTATTTGAAGCAGTATTTTTCCAGATTAGATCTCAAGGACTTCACCAGCTGCTTGGGATGATTAGCAGGTAAGAAAGATGTTCTTAAATGGGGAAGGCCGTTTCATTGCCAGAGAGATTATTTTTCAGCCTGCTGTAGGTAAGAGCAAGACTATGTTCTACATTTCAGTATGCTGTATGGTGTTTGGGTTTTTTTTTGTCAGAGCCTGGCTATGTTGCTACACCAGTTGCAATGGTTCAAGCAGCTGTATCTCTTCTGGAAGATGCAACTTGTCTGCCTGAACAGTAAGTACTTTCCCATGCAGAACAGCTTGACCTGCCTTAAATTTAGCTACTGTGGGCATATGTTTCTCTTTGAAAATACAGGTCTCATAACCCTGTAGATTTCTGTATTACCTCACCCAAATGGCTGTGCAAGCGACATACTTCACCACAAGCTGCTGTAAAAGCCACTTACTCTTCATCTGCCTTTCCATTTGAAAGGATGTAGTCATAGGTTTTTAGTAATGCTTTTGCAGAATCTATCACATCAGTGTCTGTATTTTCAGTTAATGGAATGATTTCTATTGAGTTTGCTGGATGCAGGAATGATCCTCTAAATATGACCAGCCTGCCAAATTCCTCATACACTCTCCTGTGGGACAAAGTGGCTTTTTCTTTGTTAGGCACAGAAACACATCTTTGACTTCAGAAAAAGGTGTCTTGCAGTCACTGTACCACTAACGTTTTTCTCTTTTTTGCTTTTCATTAACAGGGGTGGCGTATATTCTCCAGGAGCTGCCTTTGCTAAAACAAAACTGATTGATCGCCTCAACAAATGTGGTGTTGAGTTCTCTGTTATTAGCAAGCCTGAAGTCTGAAGTCAAAACATAACTGTATGAACTAACACCTTTCCTGGGTCTAACTTCAATAAAACTCATTTGGCTGTAAAAGCTTAATCATAAAATAGTTTCACTGTGCTATTGTTTACAGCAGAAACAGAAGAAAAAATGAGTTAAAAAGTATAATATTACTTGCTATAGTGAGCTAACCCATGAAGGCTGTTGAGTTTTAATTCACGGGCATATTAAATAAGTGACTTACTGGGTACTAGTTGTAAAATGTTGAATCTCTTTCATCTAAGTTTTAAGTTACTATTTAATGGCACCAGTGTGGCATCTGCTTCACAAGTAACCACAGCTTTCTGGTTCTGCTCCATTCCCCAGCTATTAAAAGCAGGCAGGCCCTGGATAACAAGTGCCTTAGCAGGTGAAACCACTAGTTACTCCTTGTGCTTGTTTGGGATAGGTGCTGTTAGTCTGTGGTGGTCTTACTTCATTCTTGCAAAGCTTTAGTGCCCATAGTGAAATAAAAGAGTAGTTGTTCTTTGTCAGTTTATGGAATAGTTATTTTTTCTTCTTTTTTTCCTGTGTTACTATAAAGATCAGCTGATGCCATACAGTTGTCTCAAGGTATGTTCGCTTTCATCCTTACTGGTTTGCCTGTAGTGAGCTGTACTAAAAAAGGAGAGAAGAGAAAGTACAAAGAGTAGGTTTGTCAATATGACCATGAGCCGCAGTGTGATGGTTCCTCTCCACATGGCAGGCAGTGGGGCCAGGGCACCCAAGTGCCCCTATGAGCTGAGCTGGTGGTGTTCAGGGCCTCATGCCTCACCATCTAGTTTCTGGTGGAGGAGGTGGCATGGGCGGTGGCTGGTGGGGAGCTGTGTGGTGCGCTACGCTGGGCCAGGGCCAGATGGAGCTGGGAGAAGCTGCAGGCGGTGCTGGAATGGTGGCCGAGATGTTTCTAAAGCTCTGGAAATTATTCGGAGAGATAAAAAGCTCTCCATCTCCCTCAGGAAAATACACCTGTTCAAAGATGCTGGAGTACACAGTTAATTCACCTGAGACAAAGAAGAACCTATGGGAGTTTTATCTTAGTTAGGAGTGCAACATCTGGTGCACAGCACAAACAATCTCAGCATTCAGGAAAACAAATTTTGCTTCATACTACTGCCAAGTGTTCTGTAAAGAAGCTGGCTTTTACCTAAAACAGGTCCTTACAGCAACATTTCTCTATGTTTAGATAAAGTGTTAGAAATATGCAGAAAACTCTTTCAGAAGAAATGGGGTTTGTATCCCTAATGTAGAGAGGGGTATAGATTTTGTGCCAGCCACGTTTCTGTTCTGGACAGATAGAACTGTAGAATCATTAGGGTTGGAAAAGACTTGTAAGATCATAAAGTCCAACCGTCAACCCAGCACCACCATGCCCACTCAACCATGTCCTGAAGTGCCATGTCTACACGTTTTTTGAACAATTCCAGTGAAGGTGACTCCACCACCTCCCTGGGCAGCCTGTTCCGATGCTTGCTCACTCTGTAAAGAAATTTTTCTGAATACGTAGTCTAAACCTCCACTGGCGCAACTTGAGGCCCTTTCCTCTCGTCCTATCACTAGTTACTTGGGAGGAGAGACCAACACCCACGTCGCCAAAACCCCCTTTCAGCTGGTTGTAGAGAGTGGTAAGCTCTCCCTTCAGCTGCCTCGCCTCTGACCGTTTGCCGAGAGAGCGTCGAGCCAGGAGGGGGACTGCCCCCTGCACGCGCTGCCTGGACCAACTGCCGCGCCACGCCCTTGTCAGGCGCCACGTCCTGTTTCTCTACCTGATCGCTCGCGCTCCCTGAGGGCTTCTCTGGTACGTGAGGGACTTTGGCCGCCGTCGCTCCTGTCCCCGCCACGCGGAGCCAGAGCGGCAGTTCGTCAGGAGCCCGCTCCGCCGGCTCCGGGGGCGGGGACTCCCTCTCTCTCCCCCTGACCTGCCGGCTTCGCGGTTTTGCCGCTTTAGGAAGGGTTCCCCGGCGCGATCCTTCGCCTCGGTGGCCTCACTGAAATGGCGGGTGCGCTGCGTTTTGAACTGCCGCCGTCGCTCTTGTCACCGACCACGCAGAGCCAGAGCGGCCGCTCGCCAGGAGCCTGCTCTGCCGGCTCGCGGGGCGGCGGCAGGGGGTTGGGGGTGGGGGGGCCTGGGGCACCCCCTCCCTCCTTGCGTTTTCGCCTTCGCGATTTTGCCGCTTCAGGACAGGAAGGGTCCCCCGGCGGGATCCTCCGCACCGGAGCACTTCGCCTCGGTGGCTTCAGATGTAGGATCTTAGCTGTTGGGGGTTGTTGGAATAGGGAGCTGAAATCCTTTCTGCCTTTCGTCTTCTGCCGCCGATTTGTGCTTCTAAGAGAGCTTGTGGGGCATCCACACAAACTCTGCAAGGCAACCTGTAGGCTGCACTTGAGTGAAATAAGCCTCATTGATTGATTGATTATCAAAGACCGTCTCTGTTATGCTAGTAGCTTTTTAGAGTAAAACTCGGGGTTGGGGGAAGTTTGTCTGCCTCAGTGGGAAAGAAATGACTCAGTAATCTAGTCACTAGATCACCTGCTAACTCACTCACTAAATCCTCTTTCTTGCAGGAGTAAAATACAGCTAAGTGACAATTCACTGAACGTGACTGCTAAGGTGCAGAAAGTGTCTTTTCCATCTGCTGCTCCTCCAAGGCCTGTGAGTTGCTTCCTGTTTTCCTGGGGAAAATGTCACTGAAGCAGTTGTTAATAGTAATTCAAAAAATTCCATGACTATCATCTTTACCTGTTATTCAACAAAGTGGGTGCTGTTTTTCTGAAAAGAACTTAGCTGTTCTTCCTGTTCTTCTTCTCGGGCTTCTTCCCACTCTCTGTCCCGTTTCCTTTGAAAACATGATCTGAATTGATCTGAATAGTGTCACATGATGTTGTACCTTCTCTGATCACTGAGGAACGCTCCCCTGAAGTCCCTTTAGCTTCCACATCGGGCTGAAGGAAAGAACAATGCCTGTCAGCTGCAGCCTTTCCCAGCGAGGTCGTGAGCCTCTGCGCGCAAGAGGGAGTAAAAAGTTGACCGGCTGTGTTTTGGGTGCTGTCCTTTCTACAAGTGAAGGGGTTTTTCTCAGTCCTTGCAAAGTGAGCATGTAGTTTCACACGTGTATGAGGTAGCACAACGGCTTACTGCCTCAAGATGGGGACGGACGAATTCCCTCTCCTGCTTCCCATTGCATTGTCCTGCCTCTTTCATCGTGCCAGCTTTTATGCTTGCTAGTTCTCTCTGCAAGCCGGTTTAACTCTCTAACCTGGTGGAAAACGATCTGCTTTTCTGGGTTAGTTTCCTGTCTGCTGAGGGAGTAAACTTGGCTCATAAAGTGCACTAGAAAGCGTTCAAGTCAGTGCAAGGCAAGCCACAGGAATAGAGTAGGAGAACAAAAGAGCAGAGGGAGAGATGGGAGGCGGCAGCGAGGCCTCTCTTGTGGTCAACATCTTGTGTGAAATCATATCTTCAGCTGCAGCTGACCATAGGTTTAGCTGGTTTAGCTTTTTCTTCAGTAAGACTACAGCGTTGTTGGCCTTTGATTTTCATGTGCTACAGTCAGTGAAAACTGACATCCCAGAACTCTGGCTTCGCTGCATGTCATACTGCTTGAACACGTAATTGCTTGACTTTTTTTCTTTTCCCGCCTGGAGCTTTTTAATCCAAAACTCTATCATCAGTCTACAACTTGTGATGTGTTCCTTCCCTTGGAAATAGCTGATGATGCTTGGAAGTCGTAAGTACCGAGGATGAAGAAGAATGGTAATTTTGGCAACTTGTACGCAGACCACTTTGGTATAGGATACAGCTGGGAGGTTGGATTCCTGAATGTGGAGTGAGCCTGTGGCGTTTTACACTAATCTGCCTTCTAACAGACAGAAAGAGGAATGGGATTGTAGTCGCTGTTTTCAAAGAGAGCAGAAATGGAGTTAGTGTTGGATATATCTCCTAAAGGAGAGGCTTCATGCCTTTACCCTAACTCTCTCTATTTTGCCACCGTTTTGATTTCCCACTACTCCTTGGTTTAGCTTAGCAGAATGATGCAAGTACAACATCCTAAAAATTGTTTGTTCAATGTTTTCATTAATGATCTGGATGAGGGGGCAGAGTGTACCCTCAGCAAGCTGGCTGATGATACAAAACTGGGAAGAGCGGTGATAACACCAGTGGGTCATGCTGCCATCCAGAGGGCCTTTGACAGGCTGGAGAAGGGGGCTGGCAGGAATGCCATGCAGTGCAAGAAGGGGAAGTGCCAAGTCCTGCACCCGGGGAGGAGCACCTCCATGCAGCAGTATATGCTGGGGGCTACCCAGCTGGAAAGCAGCTTGGCAGAAAAGACCCTGGGTGTCCTGGTGGGCACCAAGTTGAGCGTGAGCCAGCAACGTTCCCTTGCGGCAAAGGTGGCTGACAGTATCCCGGGCTGCATGAGGAGGAGCATTGCCAGCAGGTGGAGAGAGGTGATCCTTCCTCTAATCAGCACTGGTGAGGTGACAGCTGAAGTGCTGCAGCCAGGTCTGGGCTCCCCAGTCTCACCAGAGAGAGATGGAGCTACTGGAGAGAGTGCAGCAAAGGGCACAGAGATGGTTAGAGGGCACTGGAGCACCTCTTCTATGAGGAAAGGCTGGGAGAGCTGAGAGCTGGGACTGTTCAGCCTGGAGAAGAGACATCCCAGGGCGGATCTCACCAACGCATGTAAATACCGGAAGGGAGGGTGTACAAATACCGGAAGGGAGGAGCCAGGCACTTTCCTGTGGTGCCCCGTGACAGGGCCAGAGGCAATGGGCACACGCTGAGACATGTAAAAGATGCTCTTTGCCTACTGTGTTAGTATCTGGTATTACGGGCTACTCACAAAACACAGGCGTTAAATTATTACGATTAAACCACGCCAGAGTGCTGGTCAAGTTGTGGGGCTTTTTCCTCTCTGGAGCCCCTGGATGCAGTGCAAAAGTTCACCCCACTGTCCCTTTGAAATGATGACAGGTGCCAAAAAGCAAACCCAACAAACTGCTGCAAATGAGTTGTCCCGGTTGGAACTTGACCTGTGTGAGGTGTGAATTCTGGCAAAGTAGTCAGGCTGGCTGGCTGCAGCAGTGTCCCACAATGCTGGCTTTGCCATCGGCAACATTTCTTTCAAACTGTTGACTTGTGCCTCTTGCGGGACCCTGACTTACCCTGACTTGACACTTGCTGTGTTTCACGCGCTCGTTGTTTTCATGCTGGCAGAAGATGCTAGAACATGCTCACAAGTAGAGTGCTTGTGACTTGCAATCGAGTAGATTCCAGTGCCCAGGTTTCAGAGCATGACCTTGCTTCGCAGAAGTAACAACTCATAGAAACGGTATTGGTTTATAAACATTTCCCTTTCCTAGCTTTGTGTTGCTGCCAGAGTGTAGTCTTCAAAACTAGCCGTAACCCCCAGTGCTGTAAGGAAAATAGGTTACTAGTGCATGCTGGAAGAAACAATCCTAAAACTGTAGTTGCAGGAGAACATGTGTGCTGCAGTTAATGCAGCAAGGCTTTGTGTGCACATTTAGGTGGCTGGCTGTAGTGCTTCGTAGTACAGAGTAAGGGTTCTGTTTGACGCCTGAGTTGCTCAGCGTGTGTAACAGCCGGGAACAGTGAACGACGCATACTGCCTGCCTTTTGAGACTTCATGAAGAAAGCAGTGCTGTTTGAGCAAGATAATTAAACTGTCTTGTCTTCCGGGGGCTTTTTCAGTAACGCACAGAACTTGCAAAACATGGATACTTCAAGTCATTTGTATTCGCACGTCTATGGAGTATCTCTTATTTGGCCTCCTATGTAATCGTGTCAATCGCTTCAGTTTTTAAGTTTTCCCCCCCAAAAAATAAAGGAAATTTTTGTTAATTCCTGCCGGGAAGGACAGGCAATAGGAAGGAAGGGACTGGAATAAGCAATACAAGGATTCAAGCCCAGGGAGAAAATCAGTGCCTCGAAGTGCTGCGTTATGTTTACGTTGTCAGAGTATGGAAAACTACTTTCTAACTGATGAGCTCTGAAAGTCTGTATTGCTCGTAATGTGAAAATATCAACAGTACATTTTCTGGAAGAATTTGAGAGTGAAGGTAGTTAAGAACTTAGTATTCCTTAATGTTCAGAATAAACATGCAAAAGTGAACAAGACATAAATGATGCATGAAATCTACTAGAAGACAACTGACAATAAATGATATGGTATAAAACCAAGGGAAAGGACAAATGGAAACTTATACCTGTTACTGAGAAGCTTTTTAAGATACCATTTTTCTCAGGCCCCGTCTTACTAGCCTATGTGAGTAGACTTGAACTCGGTGTGCTGTGTTTTTTCCTGTTACTTACCTTGTCAGTACCTCTGTGACGCCTTTTGCTAGTGATCTCACAGGGATCGGGAAAGCAACGGGTTCTCCTTTTGCTCTGCTGTGGGATCAAAAGCTGTCCTGAGTGCCATTTTTTTAAGGAAAAGAGCTACAGGCGATGTGGAGGAGATTTTTCAGAGCATACTGATGAAACTTCTGTCAATCTCGGAAATATTTATGGCTGACATGAGTCTGGTTTTGCATCTTTGCCTTTCTTTCCAGTGAAGAATGGGAGACCTAACGGCTCAGGTAACGAGCAGTCTGCTGCAGTTTCCCGAGGTGACTATCTTAGCTACTGTGGGCATATGTTTCCCTGTAGATTTCTGTATTACCTCACCCAAATGGCTGTGCAAGCGACATACTTCACCACAAGCTGCTGTAAAAGCCACTTACTCTTCATCTGCCTTTCCATTTGGAAGGATGTAGTCATAGGTTTTTAGTAATGCTTTTGCAGAATCTATCACATCAGTGTCTGTATTTTCAGTTAATGGAATGACTTCTATTGAGTTTGCTGGATGAAGGAATGATCCTGTAAATATGAGCAGCCTGCGAAATTCCTCATACACTCTCCTGTGGGACAAAGTGGCTTTTTCTTTGTTAGGCACAGAAACACATCTTTGACTTCAGAAAAAGGTGTCTTGCAGTCACTGTACCACTAACGTTTTTCTCTTTTTGCTTTTCATTAACAGGGGTGGTGTATTTCACTCCTGCAAGAAAGAGGATTTTGTGAGTTAGCAGGTGATCTAGTGACTACCACTAAGTCACTTCTTTCCCACTGAGGCAGACAAATTCCCCCTGATGTCTGAGGCAGAACCCCTGCATTTAAACCAAACCCCGAGGTTTACTCTAAAAAGCCACTAGCATAACAGAGACGGTCTTCGACAATCAATCAATCAATCAGTCAGGCTTATTTCACTCAAGTGCAGCCTACAGGTTGCCTTGCAGAGTTTGTGCGGATGCCCCACAAGCTCTCTGAGTAGCACAAATCTGCGGCAGAAGGTGAATAGAAGAAAGGATTTCAGCTCCCTATGCCAACAACCCCCAACAGCGAAGATCCTGCATCTGATGCAGACCATAGATGCGATTTCCCTTTAAACGAAAAAACAAACCAACCCAACACAGACCAGAAGTTGACACTAGAGCCAGTTTACCCAGATGCCTCCTATGGCTATTCTCCAACACAGCTAGACTTACCATCAAGAGCTGCAGTCCCTGTCTAACGTGGCTAAGGTCGCTTGCCTCTCACAGCACAAATTCCAGAATCACAGAATCACAATGAAGAGAAGGGCCTTCCAGAATCACTGGAGGTCACCTGGCCCAACCCCCCTGCTCTAGCACGCTCACCTAGACCCCTGTCTAAGACAGACCCTACTGTCATAAGAAATAACAAAAATGTTTTTACAAATATATTATCTAGAAAAGAGAGCCACGTAGAATCCCCATCCTTTATTGGATGCGCGGGGCAACATTGCCACCAAAGTAAGGAAAAGGCTGAGGTACTTAATGCCTTCTGTGCCTCAGTCTTTAGTAGCCAAACCAGGTATCTGCAGGGTATTCAGCACCCTGAGCGGGAAGACGGGGATGGAGAACACAATAACCCCCCATAATCCAGGAGGAAGTAGTTAAGGACCTGTTAAGCCACCTGGACAGCCACAAGTCTATGGGGCCTGATAGGTCCACCCGAGAGTACTGAGGGAGCTGGCGGAGGAGCTTGCCAAGCCACTCTCCATCCTTTATCAGCAGTCCTGGTTCACAGGGGAGGTCCGAGACGACTGGAGGCTTGCCAGTGTGACACCCATCAACAAGAAGAGTTGGAAGGAGCATCTGGGGAACTACAGGCCTATCAGCCTGACCTCGGTGCTGGGGAAGGTTATGGAGAAGTCCATCTTGAGGGTGCTCACAGGGCATGTGCAGGACAACCAGGCATGTGCAGGAGAACCAGGGGATCAGGCCCAGCCAGCATGGGTTCAGGAAAGGCAGGTCCTTCTTGGCCAACCGGATTTTCTTCCATGACCAGGTGACCCGCCTAGTGGATGAGGGAAAGGCTGTGGATGTTGTCTACTGGACTTTAGTAAAGCCTTTGACAGTGTCTCCCACAGCATTCTCTTAGAGGAGCTGGTGGCTCATGGCTTAGACAGGTGCATACTTCGCCGGGTAAGAAACTGGCTGGATGACCGAGCCCAGAGGATTGTGGTGAATGAAGATAAACCCAGTTCACAGCCAGTCAGAAGTGGTGTTCCCCAAGGCTCAGTTTTGGGGCCAGTCTTGTTTCATATCTTTATCAATGACCTGGACGAGGGGATCAAGCACACCCTCAGTAAGTTTGCAGATGACACGAAGTTGGGTGGGAGCGTTGATGCGCTCGAGGGGAGGAAGGCTGTACAGAGGAATCTGGACAGGCAGGATCACGGGTCGAAGCCTACTGCATGGTATTTAACAAGGCCAACTGCCAGGTCTTGCACTTTGGTCATAACAACCCCAAGAAACGCTACAGGCTTGGGGAAGAGCAGCTGGAAAGCTGCCCGGTAGAAAAGGCTGTGGGGGGCTGGTGGACAATCAGCTGAACATGAGCCAGCAGTGTGCCCAGGTGGCCAAGAAGGCCAAGAGAATCCTGGCCTGTATCAGAAATGGTGTGGCCAGCAGGAGTAGGGAAGGGATAACACCCCTGTACTCAGCACTGGTGAGGCCGCACCTCGAATCCTGTGTTCCGTTTTGGTCCCCTCACTACAAGAAGGACGTTTAGGTGCTGGAGCGTGTCCAGAGAAGGGCAACGAAGCTGGTGAAGGTTCTAGAGAACAAGTCTTAAGAGGAGTGGCTGTGGGACCTGGGGTTCTTTAGTCTGGAGGAAAGGAGGCTGAGAGGAGAGAGACTTTATCATTCTCTACAACTACCTGAAAGGAGGTTGTAGTGAGGTGGGTGTTGGTCTCTTCTCCCAAGTAACTTGCAATAGCATGAGAGGAAACGGCCTCAAGTTGCGCCAGGGGAGGTTTAGCTTAGATTTAGGAGAAATTCCTTTACTGGAAGAGCAGTCAAGCATTGGAACAGGATCCCCAGGGAAGTGGTGGACTCACCATCCCTGCAGGTGTTCAAAAAACGTGTAGACGTGGCACTCTGGGACATGTTTTAGTGGGCATGGTGGTGATGGGTTGATGGTGGGACTCGATGGCCTTAGAGGACTTTTCCAACCGTAAAAATTCCATGATGCAGAGCATAGATTTGATTTCCCTTTACATGAAAAAACAAACCAACCCAGCACAGATCAGAAGTTGACACTAGAGCCAGTTTACCCAGGTGCCTCCGATGGCTATCCTCTAACACAACTAGACTTACCTTCAAGAGCTGCAGTCCCCGTCTAACGTGGCTAAGGTAGCAACAGTTCCCACATCAGCTCTGAAATTATGCTCTTTTTTACGTTGCGCAATGTAGCTGGACAGACAGGCGTAGGTGCTAACTGTCTCAGTATAGAAGACACACGCAGCCTCCCTGACAGAGAGAGACGACAGTTCACAAGACACTGCCAGCGTACCACACCGGTAGGGTGCCCAGCAGCACAAAGTCCAGAATCACAGAATCACAATGAAGGGAAGGGCCTTCCAGAATCACTGGAGGTCATCTGGTCCAACCCCCCTGCTCCAGCAGGGTCACCTAGAGCAGGCAGCCCAGGACCATGTCCAGACGGCTTCTGAGTATCTCACTCTGATACTTTTACAAACAGCAAGCTGAGAAGATGAACTGCCAAAGCATCTGCGACACATGCAACAGGCCCAGGTTTTTGGCGACTCTCTCTCCTACCAATTTAAGTACGTTCTCCACCACACCAGTAAACAATACCACACCAGCGAAGGCTTGTCACCATTCCTTCTCTAAAACTCTCCCCGACAGCTTGCTGGGTAGCAGACACAAAATCCCCTTTAAAAGTGTTTGCAAGTACTTGCCAACTGCAAACGCTTCCATCTCTTTCTTCAGCTCTGATGTTTGCCCACTCTCGTCGCCTTATAGTATTCCTCACTTTTACAGTGGAACATTTTTCACTCCTGCCGGCAATATCCTTTCTTACACTTGTTTTGGACTTTTACCTTGAGCAAACCATCAACACTTGATAAGGGAACTGACTTTGAGCAACTGGATGTGCCCATGCCAGTGCTGCAAATGAGTATAGGGAGCAATTCTCAAAGGCAGTCTCGTGGGTTGTTTTTTTCCTTTTTAAGTTTTTAAAAGCAGTATGTCTGGGGAGAAAAAAAACCCAACAGCCTTTAGAAAAAATCCCAAGTCACATACTATTAACTGCTACTCCCATGCTGGCAGGCAGAGACTCAGCAGCGCTGTCAGGCTGCCTTAATGAAGCAGAGCACGAGCTGGCCAGCAGGCAGTTAGGGGAGAGCACCCACCTGCGGGCAGTGCCCACCCAGGACAAGGCTCCTGGGTTCTCCCAGTGCCTCATCTCAGGCTCAGAGGGAGTCCTAATCCGGACAGGGGTGGGGTGGCACAACAAGGCCTGTGCTCCTGCACGTGTGTCAGGGCTGAGCAGGTTTCATGCAGGTCTCCTCTCTCCCTCCCAAGTATTTTGAAATCCTTGGGATTGGCATACCGGGGTTAATACGTTATGAAACACCGTCTGCTGGACACCCTGTGCTCCCGAGCCCAGACAGCCTGGAGAGTAGTTTGTTATTTTCAGCCTTCCATGCTCTTTGAAGCTTCTCACTGGCACTTGCATTCACTACTGCTTTGCTCCTGATCTTGTTTGTCCTTTCAAAATCTATAAATACGTAAAAGACAAAAAAGAAGCTGTTACCCAGAGAACCCCAGGACACAACAAGATTTCCTCTCAAACATGACTTTTCTTCTTTTGTTCTTTTCCCCGTCCAGAAATATCCCATGTAGCTCCGGAACCTCACAAGTGAAAAGTCTCATGGCCGCTTTGCTCCTCAGGTGGAAGCACCTGATGCCCCCCCTGGTACTGCTACCAGCAATCACAGCCTGGTTTGCTTTGCCCCTGCCAGTCCAGGAAAACCCTTCTCTTCCCCCCGCCCCGAAACCTAACTGGCAGCAACGGAGCCACGACTGCTGTGCCTCTAGGATGTGGGGCAATGTGGGATGGGACACTTCCAAACCAGACCTGACCCACTGCAAGTGTGGGTACGCCAGGTGGGCAGACAAATCCCCTGCAGGGACAACTACAGCTGTCCCTGCACGGAGTGAGCTCGGGCGTGGGGCGTTTCTTGGTCTGCGTTCATCGGCACATGAAAGCAAGTCAGCTCGTTGCAGGACTGAACTGGTGCTGGAAACATTAAACCTTCTGCTCCTGGCACCTGCTAACAGCCCGGCTGCTGTGGCTACAGGGTCACTGAGCCCTGATCCGCTTCAGGATAACAGATGTGTTTTATGGCACCTCGTTTTATGGGAGCTGGAATAGGAAGGAATTAGTGCTGGAGTGCCAGCGGAAACCTGACTGAAAGGATGGCAAAGAGAGCGGTTTTCCATCCCGAGCCCCAGGAAGGGCAGGAGGAGAGCAAAGGCGAGGAGAGAGGGAACCTTCTCCTCCAGAAGGAGCCGACGGACTGGGGAAGTGGCCGGGAAGCAAGCTGCTCCTGGGCAGGAAGGAAAAAGCTCCGTGTGGCACTGTCGCTGGGGTCTGGGATTGGGAAGCAGAGACGGCAAATGCCTGGCAGCAGGGATCGTCTCTATGTCCTACGCTTCAAACCATGTTTGGTCTGTGGGACCCCAAACTACAGCTTCGTTTTAGAGGTGCTGCGCTACTGGGAGAGAAAGGGAAGGAGAGGAGCTGAGTTAAGTCACACATGTGAGCGAGACCCAGAATGCTCAGGAAAAATAGTTACTTCTGTCGTTCCACTTAGTTGTAAAAATAGATGCCGTTCGTTAGTAGGAATACAGAAGCAGCTCTTAATGGGCCTCCCTTGCTTATTGACAGATTCCCTCTTTCTGCACCCTCAGCTGGCAATCACTTTGAGCTGCTATCTTTTGTCATTTTGACCAGTGCCTGACTGCAAGTTGCACCAAGACCAGAGAGGAAACACTGGTGGTGTGTTGGACCATTAAGCACACCGTAAAGCTGACAGTTTCTTCATAACAGGTGTCTGCTGCACTCACGGCCGCACTCTGTAAGCACAGGAAAAGTACTAACTGGCATTAGCTTTTGAAGGAGGCTTTTCAAGGAGTTTTAAACACTGCCAAAAATCAGGTAAGGTTTCACATGGAAAAACAGACCATTAAGGCCTTCACCGTAAGAGGAGAACCCTAGTGTCTTAGCAATCTGGCTCCAAGTTATCTCTCCTTAACATTTTGCAAGAAAAGAGACAGGCAGAAAGAGAGAAAGAGAGGTGAGAAGATACAGGTCATTTTTGCAAAAATCAGTCATGTAGGTGCTTGAATCCTAGTAACTGGCTTACGCGAGCGTCAACGCAAGAAAACCCTCGCAAAACCACGTCGATGGTATTTGTACAAGTAACAACTGAAGAATCTGTCCTTAAGTGTGTTCAAAACACCCTTGATTCATCACGGGACTTAGCATTTGAAGAAACTCAGGTAAACTGGTTGAAGACTATCAGCATTTACAGTCAACGTTTTCACATATGCCCCTCTTTATTTGTATTCTTCCTTCTTTCATTTGATAGCGCTTTCTGTGAGAAAAAATGGGAGCTGGAATAGGAAGGAATTAGTGCTGGAGTGCCAGCGGAAACCTGACTGAAAGGATGGCAAAGAGAGCGGTTTTCCATCCCGAGCCCCAGGAAGGGCAGGAGGAGAGCAAAGGCGAGGAGAGAGGGAACCTTCTCCTCCAGAAGGAGCCAACGGACTGGGGAAGTGGCCGGGAAGCAAGCTGCTCCTGGGCAGGAAGGAAAAAGCTCCGTTGAAGACTATCAGCATTTACAGTCAACGTTTTCACATATGCCCCTCTTTATTTGTATTCTTCCTTCTTTCATTTGATAGCGCTTTCTGTGAGAAAAAATGCCTCTTCAAAGTGCTGGAGTGTGCTGGAGTACACAGTTCATTCACCCGAATTCGGCCCCAGAACCGAGCCCTGGGGAACACCGCTTGTGACCGGCCGCCAGCTGGATTTAACGCCATTCACCACCACTCTCTGAGCTCGGCCATCCAGCCAGTTCTTTACCCAGCAAAGAGTAAACCTGTCTAAGCCACGAGCCACCAGTTCCTCCAGGAGAATGCTGTGGGAGACGCTGTCCAAGGCTTTACTAAAGTCCAGGTAGACAACATCCACAGCCTTTCCCTCATCCGCTAGGCGGGTCACCTGGTCATGGAAGGAGATCAGGTTGGTCAAGCAGGACCTGCCTTTCAAGAACCCCTGCTGGCTGGGCCCGACCCCTTGGTTGTCCTGCACATGCCCTGTGAGCACTCTCAAGACCAACCGCTCCATGATCTTCCCCAGTACGGAGGTGAGGCTGACAGACCTGTACTTCCCAGGATCCTCCTTCCGGCCTTTCTTGTAGATGGGCGTCACATTGGCAAGCCTCTAGTCATCTGGGACCTCCTCTGTGAACCACGACTGCTGATAAAGGATGGAGAGTGGCTTGGCAAGCTCCTCCGCCAGCTCCCTCATACTCTTGGGTGCATCCCATCAGGCCCCATCATAGGCTTGTGGGTGTCCAGGTGGCTTAACAGGTCCTTAACCGTTTTCTGCTGGATTATGGGCCGGTTATTGTGCTCTCCATCCCCGTCTTCCAGCTCAGGGGGCTGAATACCCTGCGGATACCTGCTCTGGCTATTAAAGACTGAGGCAAAGGCGGCATTAAGTACCTCAGCCTTGTCCTCATCCTTGGTGACAATGTTCCCTGCCATATCCAGTAAGGGATGGAAATTCTCCTTGGCTTTCTGTTGTTAACATATTTGTAAAAACATTTTTTGTTATCCTTTATGACCGTGGCCAGACTGAGTTCTAGCTGGGCTTTTGCCCTTCTAATTTTGTCTTGTTTTGTCTCTAATTTTTGTCTATTTTTGTCTCTTGGGCTCAGGCACCCCCTGCAGCCAGACACCTCCTGGACAGCCACGTTCTTGAGCGGGAGCTCAGCCTGGGTCGCCACATTCCTTCTGGCCACGGTTTTCAGCCAAGTGGAGAACATGGCCGGCCCTCTTCTGGGAGGCCGACGACCACTCGTCAGAGAGCCTCTAGTGCGGGGGGGGACTGTGCCTTGCCCGCACACCTTCCCTGCACAAACTGACGCGCAAACTGACGCGCCACATCCTGTTTGCCCGCCCTCTTGGCGGCGCTGCGGGTTGCCCGCGCTCCCTGGGGCTGCTCTTGTACGTGAGGGGCTTTGGCCGCCGCCGCTCCTGTGCCCGCCCGCGCGGAGCCAGAGCTGCCGCTCATTAGGAGCCTGCTCCACCGGCCTGGGGCGGGGCTGGGGCACCCTCTCTCTCTCCCTGTGCTGCCGCCTTCGCGGTTTGGCCGCTTCAGGAAGGGTCCCCCGGCACAATCCTCCACTCCGGAGCCCTTCGCCTAATGTGGTTAGCCTTAGATTTACTCACGTTCCTTCCTTCAATCCGTCTCTTTCAGACCCTGAGGATTTTTGCCCAGTCCTCCAGATTTATGACGGAACATTTAGTGATTGCTTCATCAAGAAAAAGCTCTTAAAATACGGCATCAACAGCAGGAAAAATTACCACGTCAATTGCTCAGACAGCAGAGTTCACCAAAAACTGTGGCTCTGGTACAGAGACGACCAGGGGAAAAGCTGGGAGGGTGCTGATAGGAGCAAGGCCCGCTTTCCAGAGCAGAGCCGCGAGCAGTCGCCTCCCCCAGCACGGCTGCGCCGAGATGGTTCAGCCACGCGTCAGCAGCAGCACCACGGTCACCCAGCACCCCGCCGCCTGGCCGGGGGCACACACAGCGAGGACAGCAGGGTTCGGGCCCACCTGTCCCTCTGGGGCCACGTCTTTGCAGCTGCCCCACTGCAGTGTTCCCTCATGCGGGGTCAGGGAGGGAGAAACAAATGCTCTCCTACTACTTGAAATTCTATTACTTCATAGTATGTTGCGATTGGCCTAGACTAACAGGTTACAAGCATTGCCTAACTACTCATGAGGAACTATGGATTGGCTTCTGCCTGGAGCTTGTTTTGCCCCCACCAGAAATCAACAACTAAGCTACTTCTGATAAACTATATGAGAACGGATGAAATCGCAGCAAACAAATTTATTGCGCTGACAACCCCGAGAGTAGTCTTCCGTGAGAGGAAGTTCTGACAGGGGATTAAACTACTCAGGTATCTGAGGCCTCAGTTGCACACCGGGCAGGTTCTTGCAATACGATCCATTAAGGTTCTTAGTATTTTATCACGCGCAGATGGGTTTCTCTTTTTAAGCAGCACAGGAGTGTCCCCAGGTCCTCGGGGGAAGGCCTCCTCCCCTGTGCTCTCCTCCAATACCGATCGTCTCTTTCTGCCCCGACGCCCTGTCCTGGTTGTGCTCCTGGGTGTGGTTGATTCCTCCTTTGGCTGGGCAGGTGTTTGCTCATGCGTACCCCTTTTTTCTGGTTTCGCATGTGGAACTCTTCTTGTTCTTCGCCTAGGTGGATCAAGGATTTCCACTTTCGCACCTGAATGTATGTCTTCCTGAGTAGAGGCAGATTCTGTGTCTGCCAAGAGATTTTGTGCCCGCTTCCTGGCTTTTTCTTCTGATGAGCAGGACATCTTGGATCCCTGGTGCTTTGTTTCACTTCATGAACACAGAGAGAGAGAGAGAGAGAGAGAGAGAGAAATTCATCATGAAGCTTCAAAACAAACCTTGAAGAGCTGTGCAAATTACCTTAGCACTGTAAAATCTTCAGGTTTCAGAACAGAAGAAATTAAAAATTACAAGTTCCTTTACCAACGTACCTACATTCAGTTTGTGACTCATTCTGTGAATTCACTGAATCAAGTACTTAATGCTCTTCCCAGCTATCTAACGCTAGAGAGTAACGTAACAACAGAGCTGTGCTAAACAATAAGGTCTTACTTGTCTTCTGTAGGAAGAGTGCAACTGCTCTACTGCAGGTTTAGAACAAACTGAACAAGTTTGTACCAGGGTATGTTACCACTTGAAATTGAGGCTTACTTTGTTGCCTACATTCTCTCTTTAGCACTAAGCCGTTCCAGCTTTTAAAGTGTCTGGCGAGAAAACTGCTTCCCTACCAGAAACAGGGAGATGCTAATTGAGCACACGCAGAAAATAAAAATTCAGTGTATGAAATACTGCCAGGAACTGTTCAAAGCCACTAAAGTTACAGGAACCTCAGGTGTAATTTGTAGCTACACAATTTTCAGACACAAGCAAGGCGTATGTTCACAGCATCTGCTTAGTAACCCTCAAACTGTAGAAAGGCTTACATAGGCTGGTGAAGGAAGTCTTCATCAGCACACTTTGGGGCCTGCAATGACCGGAGAAAAAAGGCCTAAACTGGCAGCTAGTCAAGCTCACTTCTATTCATGCCAAGCCAGTTCTGTTCACAGACAGAAAGGACTAGAAAAGCCGTTACATTTAAGAACACAGGAGAGGACCAATACCTCGTCAAAATCATAGCTTCCAAACACACGAAAGCCAGCAGCTACATGTTGTGTGAGCCCAAAAATGTATCGATTTTAGAAACCTACCCTTCGCTTGCAGTCCCAAAAGTAGCAGCCTCAGCAGCTTTAAACACCAATTTACCATCCTGAGGAAGGGGGAGACATTCAGCACTTGAGTCTTCCACAAATCCTACAAAAACAAGCAGATGAATGACTTCCCTGTTGCACTTAACATCATGTCCGTTAAAACACTCATGTGATTTTAAAGTGAGCCTTTATGCATTTCAGCTAGGAGAGTGATCTGACAGAATAATGCTGCCAAGGCTTCAAAAGCACAGGAGGTCTGAATTCTTCTTCCCAGTAAAACAAGAAATCCGATGCGTAGTTTCAGGCAAGGAGACAAAATGTCCAGGGACACTCTGTTTACAAACTAAGCTTGACATGTTACTGACCTAACACATCCAAACCTCACAAAACATGCCTCCTTCTTAAAAGCGGGTACTAAGTTTTCTTATTTCTCTTTGGATATTTATCGCATTCCTGCAATGCTCTTTCCTTGCTTGACTCCATTTCCCCTCTCCCACAAGAATACATCTAAGGTCTCTTCTGGTTCTGCTCTCTAATGATTGACCGGTGGTGTTGAAGCCTGGCTGCTTGCTAACCTGTTCTCATCTCAACAGGTTCCGTTTTAGAAACATCCTCCTCTTCTGCCTTGTTTCTACCGCCTGCTTCCTCCAGATCCAGCAATTACCTTGGCAGACAGTAGGCAGGACTGGCATAAGTTTGCCAGCTCAGGCCAAACAAGGGCTATACAGACTGCCTTCTAATGCCTCCAGAGTACTCAAAGTGTACAGAACTGTTTGTACCGTAGCCCAGCAATGGCCAAGTTCCTTTATCAGGTTATTCTTTGAAGGCCATTTGAAAAATTCAGGATCTTAGGTTATCTTAGGGTGAAACACACCAGCTTCTTTTCTTAGTTCTGATGAATCGGGTTGTTCCATCTGGAAAGGTTTATCTTCGACCATTTGACTGTCTTCTTCCTTCTTCGATTCTGGAAAATCAGCAGTTTCTTCAGTGGAAGAATGAGCTGGTGTAGCAGCTATGAAGATGACATCATCTTCAAAATCGCCAGGTGACTTTGCATCATGACTCTCCAAAGTAGTTTGGTCTGACCTGGCAGAGAACTTACTATTTTCTTGGCTGACATCCGTTTTCTCCAAACCATCTCCAGGTCTGCTCTCTGAAGAATCTTCCGCTTCAGCACCATCACCCTCAGGATTGCTCGGAGTAAACAGCGTTGGTTTCTCTCTACTTTCAGACCAAGCATCCTCCACCACTCCATGATGATGCTCAGATGAGTCTCCAGACAGCGCTTTAGCATCTTCTGGTAACTTTTTTTTTAAAAAAAAACAAAAAAAAAAGGTTCACAACCAATAACATGCATATGCTTTTTCTCAAAGCAAGACACACACAAAAGAAAAATATGTACCAGTGTTTGTAAGTTTTACAAGCATCACCTTAAGCAAGGCACTACAAGATTAATTCTCATTCTAGCACTATCTTTTAAAGCTGAGGGGAAAAACTAATCACACTTTTGACCGCTTACTGAGTTTCCAGGTCCTTGGAGAATTAAGGTGAAGTGGGTCTTGTAAGTGCTTGCTTACAAGCTGTTGTGAGGCTTGTTCTCAGCACTGTTCACTGGCTTCACTACTGTGCCTTCAAGAGGAGGGAGCTTTGCATAACTAAAAGCATAACCCAAGAGCTCTCTTTTGTTATGCTTGCTTTTTCAAGTTGGATGCACTACTAAAATATCCTAGCGTTCACTGTGCCTGTAGCATGGAGCAAGTAAATTAATCTGGCCATGCTGCATTATTAGTAAGAACTTCTTATCGGAGGGAGAGCCTCTTGTTACAGTTGAGCAGCTCTTTCTAGCAGCCAATAAAAACAAAAACCAGGTATAAAAAAGGTATCGTAAAAATGCCCCTGATTTTGATCGGCAGTTGCATGAGGAGCCGAACCAGGGAATCCGACTGACAGAACAAAAGGAGGAGTAGAAGGGGGCAACGTTCAGATGGACCAACTTCGTTTGACAGCTGTACAAATGCTACCCCTGATGCAAGGCAAGAAACAAAATTGCGCACTTCAGGGCTGGAGAACAGACAACAGTACAGCTCTCTTCACCAGGCGTCTACTGTTACCATAGTTGAAGGAAACGCAGCCTCGCGAAAAGAGAGATTGAAAGTAAATCCAGCTCATGACTCATGTTGCTTTTGAAGAGGGTTAATTCACAAAGCTTAACAAACCCAAACAACTGGCTCAATCTATAGTCCTTTACCTTCCTGCCAGACCAGCCTTTCAAAAGGCCTAGCGGGGAGCTGAACTCGCAGGTTGGAACAATCACAGCTCCTAACACCTCTCGGGTAAAAACCGCCAAGCTCGTTGGCACTTCTTCTGAACACGTTCCTGCAGGCACGTGACATTACAGAAGGTCTAACATGACCTTTTTTGAGCAAATTCAGGTCTGCCATCCCGATGTGCAGTTCCAATTCTCAATATAGGGAGTTTTGGCAAACTTGAAAAAAAATCTAAATCAAATCAGAGTCTGTAAAGCCTTTAACCGTAAAAGTCACTAACTACAGCCCAGCTTACTCCAACAGTCCATCTTGCCTTCGAGTTCTCTTCCCTGACAGACACTCTATGTTTCTTTGCTCGCGGAGATGCAGAGGGAGTTGCTAGGGGTGTGGTGCGAAGGCTGGATCTGAGAATAGACCGAGGAGTAAACCCAGGACAACCGGAAGCAGATGTGGCCAAGACTTTCGCTCTCTATGAAAAGAAATAAAAACATCTACTTGAAAACCAGGCAAACCTTCAAAAGAGTAGACTCCACTCGACAGAAGCATTAGTGTAAAAAATTGTAAACTGCGATTGTACCAGCAGAGAGGACAAAGTTTAGCCTCTGCACTGGTCTTTTTCCAAAGGTAGGAAAACATTAATGATTAAGGAAACGTGCTGTTCATGTTTCTTTTGGCGCTTTTTTAATGTCAACATAAAATGTTATCTTTCAAACTAATTATACGGAAAAAAAAAGGATGTGGCACCTTGTTGTCTGCAGCGCACTAGACTTAATTAAGTGACACTGCTGTAAAAACACCTAGACCTCTTCATCAAGAAGCGTTGAGGTCTTCTTAGCTCAGCTGAAAAAAGACTTGACAGTACTGACAGGGTTTCCCTCTTCAAGACTGCTCCCAACGTACTGCTTCCAAAAGGACTTTATCTGCAATAACCACATGCATACTGAAAATACTCCACAAGTTGAATCCAACAGTGTTGGTGTCAAATCCCTTTGCTGGTTTCATTTTCAACAAAGTTTACAGGCTTTTGGTTTGGCTGTTTTTCACAGGTTCTTTAAAATACTGACCTTAACCGCAGGAGGAATCTCCAGTAACTTCCGCACTGATGCCCCTGAAAATTCCTTCTGTGAGATGGAACTGTGGATATTTGATTTCAGTGGGCTGGAGGCCATGAACAAAGCAGGGGCTCTGCATGGTGACTGAGCGCTACCACCCTGTGCAGCAGAGCATGAAGGAACAGGACGAACCACCAAATCCAGCGGTCTGTTAAGATCCACAATTTAAAAGAGGAGAATAATTAAAAAATGCAAAAAATCATGCTGCGTCCAAGAAATTGGAGATGAAACATAGCAAAAACATACAACAAACAAGAAGTACGGGTGAGCCCTCACACTTCGGGTGATGCATGAGGGCCATGAACAAGTTACAGCCATTTTCTCTTTCTTTGATGATTCCTTTACATTTCATACTTCATTTCCCAAGTCACTGCCTCTGAGGCAAGAGTAGCCCAATTTTAAGCTGCACAAGTGATGTGCTTCTCATGTCAGAAGAAAAATTGTCTACATTTCAATGCTGGGACCACTTCAGATTCTCCACTTAGTTGTGTCCCTGAGTTGGCCTTTTCTTTAGCAGATACAAAACTAAATGCAAACAGAACACTTTGCAAACACTGAGAGTAAAGACACACTCTCTCACACACACACACATACATATATATGAGAAACCACACCTTTTTGAAATAGTCGTTCTGTAGATCTACTATACCTGGAACAGTTTTGTGAACGTTTTGTAAATAGTGTCCCAACAAATGCATCGCGCAACTCTGTGCCAGCGAGAGGATGTGTTACGGCTGGTGGTTCTGTAGCAGTAGGACTAGATTTAAAAGGAAAATGTAAGTGACTTTCAATCCCCCGAAGTCCATACGTATGAGAACTCAAATTTAGTTGACCGTACCACCTAGAGGAAAATCATCAGACCGCTGCTAGCCTCTTTTCTGCTCTTTACAATTCTGCCTGGGTTTTGGGTAAGAAAAAGGCAGAAACGAGGCAGAAACTGGGCAGGAGGAGGTAAAAGAGTACTATTTGGTCACGCGATCAAGTCTATCAAAATCCATACACCAATAGCTTGGACGGTAATCATAGCTTTACTTTCAGCTATCTTAAATTCTGTAAACACATTTGCCATCATACATATGCAAATATATGTGTTTACAAGATCATCATAGCAGAAGAACTCTCTCCAACTATTACTTATGCTGTATTGTTTCTTCGCTGTTATATATCGTATGAGTAAAACAACGCCAAACAAAGCTTTGTTCAGGCGCACCTTCCCTCCGAAACACTAGCGTCATTCAAAAGGATTTTTCCCTCTCTCTCCCAACACGTAGTTCAAGACTAAACACTGTGAAAAGGCTGCTCACCTAGCATAGTGTGAGAAACTGGTTTGCTGCTCATTTCCCACTCCAGCTTCTCCAATTTTGGATAATACATTACTGATAAAAGTTGCTCTTGTATGCACATTTCCTGTGTTAGCTTGTTTTGTTACTGTTGACAATGGTGTTGGTCTTGCAACTGTAAAACAAGAGGGAAAAAACATCAGCCTTGTGTAATCAAAGCCGTGGTTAGCTGTCCATTATATATCACCCCCTAAAAAGTACCTTGACTTAAGACCGATGAAGGCAAACGGTAAGGCTTGGCCCTCTCCACAGCCAGCTTCCTTTGAACTCTAGGCAGGATCTTGCCATATTGGTCTACCGTGGAATTTCTGGCAACCGCTCGCTCTCTCAAGGGAGGATCACAATCGTTCTGATCCATGAAAAGCGTAAAGCAAAAAGTTAACTGATTGCAAGAAGTTCATCGCACAGAACTCTCTGTGCTCTTTCTAATTAGTGAATAAATTTCCTCCACAGGTCGAGGAAAATACACCCACTGCACACACCAGCAGCAAGTTCTGCCCATCAGCACACGCCAGCTTCACCTGGTAGTTTTGGCAAAGTGGAAGGAAGACTAGAGGAATAACAGAACCCACAACTTCAAGGTAAAACAGCTCTGGCACTCTGCAGAACTTTGTTCTGATACACTTGCTGTCACCTGCAATCCTCAAATGGCTGACAAAACAGCAGGCTCTCCCTTGTTTTCCCTCAATATATATGAACAACCAACACTAAACGTCCGTGTCTAACTGTATCCTCATTCAGACACCACAAACCCAATTAGGACACATGCAACTAATTCCACATTCTTTTGCTTAATTCGAGCCGCAGGCTGGGCTGCCTGTTGGTCTGAGGAACACTCTCACTTTTCCTCCGACATTTCAACTTACGGAAGGCTAATTCTAATCTTTGCTTGCATGCCTCGGCATTACAGTCTCAGTTTACTGAGTTCCAACTAACTGGCTTTGGGCACATCCTCTGCTAATACCCATTGCGCATTTTGTGCAGTTGAGTTTGCCGTCAGGAATGCACGAAGGGGACAGAACAAGTACAACTACGCAATGACGTTTGCAGGGAAACAGCGGAACTAAGGTCAAGCAGCTTTCTAGGCTGTGAGAACAGGAACCCATTCTGCCACCCAAAACGTTAAGTTACAATTTCCTAAAATGACAGAAAAGATGCAACGTGTTTAAATTCTAATGGCTTTAAATTTTAGGCTGTTGAAATACTGTATTATCATGTAGCGGTAATCCCTTAGAAGCACAATGCACAGCCATACGACACAAAGTAGTAGCTTAGTTCAGCTGGTGTTCTGATAATTCTCTCCGGTGAAATGATCCTTCATACAATTTTACTTTTTTCTTTTAGGTACTTTCTTTGTTTTTAAACGCGCTCGGAAGTATCTTTCCCTTCTAGGCATAATCATTACATCCAAAGCGATTACTACACATTAGAATACACGTGGGATATCCCCATCTTTCACAGCAATTAACCTAGAACTAAACGTTCCCTCTGCGGGACTGTTCGCAACGTACTGCTTCCAAAGGGACTGTATCTACAATAAGTACATGCATACTGAAAATACTCCACAAGTTGAATCCAGCAGTGTTGGTGCCAAATCCCTTTCCTGGTTTCATTTTCAACAAAGTTTACAGGCGTTTGTTTTGGCTGGTTTTCACAGGTTCTTTAAAATACCGACCTTAACCGCAGGAGGAATCTCCAGTAACTTCCGCACTGATGCCCCTGAAAATTCCTTCTGTGAGATGGAACTGTGGATATTTGATTTCAGTGGGCTGGAGGCCATGAACAAAGCAGGGGCTCTGCATGGTGACTGAGCGCTACCACCCTGTGCTGCAGAGCATGAAGGAACAGGACGAACCACCAAATCCAGCGGTCTGTTAAGATCCACAATTTAAAAGAGGAAAATAAATTAAACAATGGGAAAAAATTCAAGAAATCGGAGGTGATACCTAGCAAAAACATTCAACAAACAAGAAGTACGGGTGAGCCCTCACTCACCAGGCCCATGAACCTGCTACAGGCATTTTCTCTTTTTTTAATGATTTCTTTATATTTTGAACCTCATTTCGCAAGTCACTGCCTCTGAGGCAAGACTAGTCCAGTTTTAAGCTGCACAAGTGATGTGCTTCTCATGCCAGAAGAAAAATTGTCTACATTTCAATGCTGGGACCACTTCAGATTCTCCGCTTAGTTGTGTCCCTGAGTTGGCCTTTTCTTTAACAGATACAAAACTAAATGCAAACAGAACACTTTGCAAACACTGAGAGTATAGACACACACACACACATATATATATATATGAGAAACAACACCTTTTTGAAATAGTTGTTCTCTAGATCCACTATACCTGGAAGAGTTTGGTGAATATTTTGTAACTGGTGTCCCAAGAAATGCATCGCGCAACTCTGCGTCAGGGAGAGGATGTGTTACGGCTGGTGGTTCCGTAGCTCTGGGACTAGATTTAAAAGGAAAATGTAAGTGACTTTCAATCCCCTGAAGTCCGTACGTATGAGAACTCAAATTTAGTTGACCGTACCACCTGGAGGAAAATCATCAGACCGCTGCTAGCTTCTTTTCTGCTCTTTACAATTCTGCCTGGGTTTTGGGTAAGAAAAAGGCAGAAACGAGGCAGAAACTGGGCAGGAGGAGGTAAAAGAGTACTATTTGGTCACGCGATCAAGTCTATTAAAATCTGTACACCAATAGGTTTATGGTAATCATAGCTTTACTTTCAGCTACCTTAAATTCTGTAAACACATTTGCCATCATACATATGCAAATATATGCGTTTACAAGATCATCATAGCAGAAGAACTCTCTCCAACTATTACTTATGCTGTGTTGTTTCTTCGCTGTTACATATCGTATGCGCAAAAGAAAGCCAAACAAAGCTTTGTTCAGGCGCACCTTCCCTCCGAAACACTAGTGTCATTCAAATGGATTTTTCCCTCTCTCTCCCAACACATAGCTCAAGACTAAACACTGTGAAAAGGCTGCTTACCTAGCATAGTGCGAGAAACTGGTTGGCTGCTTAAAACCCACCCAAAAGTCCCTAATTTTTGAAAATACATTACGAATGAAAGAATGCACATTTCCTGCGTGAGCTTGTTTTGTTACTGTTGACAATGGTGTTGGTCTTGCGACTGTAAAGCAAGAGGGAAAAAACATCAGCCTCATGTAATCAAAGCCATGGTTAGTTGTCCGCTATATTTCACTCCCTAAAAATTACCTTGACTTAAGACCGATGAAGGCAAACGGTAAGGCTTGGCTCTCTCCACAGCCAGCTTCCTTTGAACTCTAGGCAGGATCTTGCCATATTGGTCTACCGTGGAATTTCTGGCAACCGCTCGCTCTCTCAAGCGAGGATCACAATTGTTCTGGTGCATGAAAAGCGTAAAGCAAAAAGTTAACTGATTGCAAGAAGTTCATCGCTCAGAACTCTCTGCGCTCTTTCTAATTAGTGAATAAATTTCCTCTACAGGTCGAGGAAAATGCACCCACTGCACACACCAGCAGCAAGTTCTGCCCATCAGCATGCACCAGCTTCGCCTGGTAGTTTTGGCAAAGTGGAACGAAGACTAGAGGAATAACAGAACCCACAACTTCAAAGTAAAACACCTCTGGCACTCTCCAGAACCTTGTTCTGTTACACTTGCTGTCACCTGCAATTCTCAAACGGCTGACAAAACAGCAGGCTCTCCCTTGTTTTCCCCCAATATATATGAAGCACCAACACTAAACGTCCGTGTCTAACTGTATCCTCATTCAGACACCACAAACCCAGTTAGGACACATGCAACTAATTCCACATTCTTTGCTTAATTCTAGCCGCAGGCTGGGCTGCCTGTTGGTCTGAGGAACACTCTCACTTTTCCTCCGACATTTCAACTTACGGAAGGCTAATTCTAATCTTTGCTTGCATGCCTCGGCATTACAGTCTCAGTTTACTGAGTTCCAACTAACTGGCTTTGGGAACGTCCTCTGCTAATACCTATTGCGCATTTTGTGCAGTTGAGTTTGCCGTCAGGAATGCACGAAGGGGACAGAACAAGTACAACTACGCAATGACGTTTGCAGGGAAACAGCGGAACTAAGGTCAAGCAGCTTTCTGGACTAGGACGACAGGAAGCCGTTCTGACACCCAAAACGCTAAGGTACAATTTCCTAAAATGACAGAAAAGGCGTGAAGCATTTAAATTCTAATGGGTTTAAATTTTAGGCTGTTCAAATACCGTATTATCATGTAGTGGTAATCCTTTACAAGGATAATGCACAGACACGCGACACGCAGTAGCAGCTTAATTCAGCTGGTGTTCTGATACTTCTCTCCGGTGAAATGATCCTTCATAAATTTTTACTTTTTTCTTTTAGGTTCTTTGTTTGTTTGTTTGCTTTTAAACACATTCAAAAGTATCCTTTCCTTCTAGGCATATTCATTACACCCAAAGCAATTTCTACACATTAGAATACATATGGGGTATTCCCACCTTTTTCTGAAAACGGGTTTCAGACAAGGGAAACACACCAAATACTGCTTACGGTGGCCAACAAAACTCCTAACCAAGCTTCCTGACCACAATTCTGAAATTTGTCTTACTAACATGCAAAAGAAATCCCTGCTCAAATGCATCACAGGTCTCTGAATGATTGAGAGGTAGCAAAGGGTATTAAAAACGTTCTTGATTTACCAAGTTTTTTCCAAACTGGAGTCATGATCAGAATATCTCATTTGAATGTAAGAGTCTACATCAGGCTTGCAAAGGAAACAGTCTACATGCTAGGCCAGCTTGCCAAGAAATTTATTTTAGCACCACCCTGTGCAGAAGTGTTCTCTGCCCTACCACACTTCCACAAATCTAGTGAAGAATCCAGGAGACAGGAAGATGAGGCCAGCAGGAAGACTGCTCTCCCTGTCCTACTACTTGCTCCACTGGGCAATGACTAGCTAGCTGATCCTTCAGCTTAGTTCCTGCCTGGGGGAAGATGGGCTGTGCACCACATAGGCTCCATCTCTCATGAAACTCTTCAGAGAGAAAGGGAGGTGCACTGCAGATGGGAAGCCTATGACAGAGGGGGGTGAAGTCACTATGGGGGGAGAAAGCAGACAGAAGGTCGTGGGTGTCATAAGACAAAGGTGATTAAGGTGTTGCAGCAACAAGAGGGCCGTCTAAGAGGAGAAAACTGGGCTACTGTAGCTTCCTTGGAAGCAAATGATCCTGTTTAGTGCAGCAAGCTGATGTTTGCAATAGCTCGCATCCGAGTGAGACACCCCCCTCGTCAGCTACTGCACTGGACCTAACGCTTGAGAAAGTGATGGGGATCAAGGTCGTTCTGAGGGAAAGACGCTTTCTGCTGCGCATGACCAGCACGGACTGCACACTTCCTTGTGCCTATCTGTGGCGCAGGATTAATAGACGGGTCTCTAAAGACAGATCTGCTGGGGCTGTTGCCAGTCAGGCTCAAGATGGACGTATTTCCCCCTTGATTCCCTGATGTGCACTCACCTGACTCAAACTGGATGGCTCAACATCAACTAGTCTCGGAGACAGCAAGCCAGCTACAAGACACCTCTTGTAGCTCTCATGAATGGCTTCTCTTATTGCAGGACCCTGTTTCTTTAAAAACTTCAAGGTCTGAAACATCAATCGAGCATTACAGATTAAGACAGCACTATTATTCAGTCACTGAGGTTCTGGGTTAACCACTAAGAGAAATAATAGAAATGTTCAGGTAAACTGTCAGAAAGCTTGCATCAGTAATAAGCTTTAGGTTTGCAATCTGAGTAAGTGGTACTACGTAGAGTCTTAAAGCTGGCAGACAAACCGTTACAGATTCTTTCAAAAAATCCTGTACGACAAACTATCAGCCCTTGCAATGCTTAGTTAAGCATTGTTTAGCTTCTCTGTCAATATACAGGCCTTTCTGTTTCCATGAACGCTGACACAAAATACGTTCTATGTAAGCTAAAACTAACACACAACTTCAAATCACACTTTGGAAGATCCTTTCTATGCTTGTTTGTGCAGAAGCTGATGCATGTTGGAAATATTTAGTCAGCTCAAACTTAATGCAAAGTTCTTTGTCACAATCTGCGCAGTGGCTCCGAACTTATACTTCGGCCAAGTTTGGGAGAAAAAAACATTTCATTTCTTCTCCAACAGTTAAATAATTTTCCACTTTCTCCATTCTGTCCACCTTTTTCAAGTTAACCGGGGATCAAAACCCTAACTCCGGACTATGCAGGCAGTTCCACTGAGGGGTAGTAAAGAAGTAACAGCTTTCCCCGACTTCCACAACATCTTTGTTCTTGCTCCGGGAGCAGCGTTCTATTCCTTTCTAGACATTCAATCCCCGACCGTGCTTCAACAGGAGACAACGGTAGTTTTACAGCCCCAAGAGTGCACCTAAAACGTTACCCTTTGCATAAAACTGGCAGGACACAACTGCAATTATGCGCGTGGGTGGGCAGGACGAGCATAAAATGGTCTCTGACACTCAAAGCCGCGCAATAGAAAACTTAGACAAGGTACGTCTCTTGACATTCTCGGTAAAGACACAGTAAAAGATCACCTCCTTCTGGAAGCCGGTGCAAGTCACATGAACAACTCCGCAGGTCAGCAAGCACGTAACATCTGCAAAAACAAGGAACGTTTGACAACCTCCCATACTCTCACAGCCAGGTTATGACCAGATTACAAGTTTTAAACAGCAGTGTCTGGAAAGACATAACTGAGGACCCATTTTCTTCATCAGATCACTTACAAACCTGTTTTAAAAAACAATTACTGCGTGCAGAAATTTTATCTCTAGTGCTATTGAGGCGCTGTGCTTTGAGCTTCCGTTCAAAGTCATTTCGTTTTATGACCGCCACCACTTCACAGGCTACATGACAAGAGCACCAAAACCCAAAACTCAGCAGACTGTCAGAGACGTTCCACAATATTAAATAACTTGTTAGTACAATGTAATCAGAGTTGGGTTTGGGGGGAGGTTGTGTTGTTTTGGTTTGGTTTTTGACTGACAAACAATGAACAGGAGAACCAATTTCACAACCAAAAGCAGTGAAATACCTACCAAAATTATAGTTCCTTGGATGAAAAAACTGCTCAGGTGGTGGATAAGAAGGACGAGCTCCCCGACTTAGACTCCGCTCATGTACCAGAATATCCAAAAGGAGGTTTGGAGAAGTCATGCTTATCACAGTGTCCAGTGACCACAATCCAAAGTAGGGGCAGTCATGAAGGAATTCTTCTGGCCTTAAAGAAAACAAGTGCATAAGCTAAAGGCCGGCATTCAAATGAAGTTTTTGGAGGGGTATTGAAAACAATGTAAGAAAAACCTACCTTAGTGAATCTGGCATTTGAGCATGATACCAGCGATTAATGTCAAATACAGCCAAATAAGCAGATGGTTTTCCCTGACCACATGTATTCACTTGCCAAGTGAAGACTGACACACTGGTCTCGGGAGATATTACTGTAAAAGACAAGACATTGTTTCTTATGTGTAGAAAAGATGATCTCTCTGATATTTTCAAAACACCACTTTCTGTTTTGGCTTCATTCTGTTCTATCCCTCATGAAACACAACACTTACTAAGAATAATCAAAAAAATGTCTGGAATAGCAAACACCTCTGTGATAGGTTTCAGTCATACTGCCCCTTTTTCTTGTTCAAATGGTATCAGTTCTAAGCCAAAGCAAACACACAATTATTAGCTAATTAAGTTTTCCAGACATTAACAGTTGATCAAGACGTTTAGCTAGACAAATAGTTTAGGGAAAAAAATATGCTAGGGACACGTACATTGCTACTTTCAGAAAGCATACAACTATTTATCATGTACACTCGTATCAATCAGTAGGCATTCACAATTTCCAGATTTGAGTCAACTGCAAGTTTTAAGACTAGCCCCTTTCCAGCATATATTGAAGTAAAGAAAACTGAACACAGTATTCAAGGTGCAGCCTCACCACTGCCGAGTACAGGGGGGTGATCACTTCCCTACTCCTGCTGGCCACACTATTTCTGAGACAGGATGCTGCTGGCCACCTTGGCCACCTGGGCACACTGCCGGCTCATGTTCAGCTGGCTGTCGAACAACACCCCCAGGTCCTTTTCCACCAGGCAGCTTTGCAGCCGCTCTTCCCCAAGCCTGTAGCGTTGCATGGGGGTGTTGTGACCAAAGTGCCCTGGCACTTGGCCTTGTTGAACAATTGACCTCGGCCTATTGGTCCAGCCTGTCCAGATCCCTCTGTACAGCCTTCCTACCCTCAAGCAGATCAACACTCCTGCCCAGCTTGGTGTCTTCTGCAAACTTACTGAGGGTGTGCTCGATCCCCTTCTCCAGGTCAACAATAAAGATATGAAACAAGACGGGCCCCAAAACCGAGCCCTGGGGAGCAGCATTTGTGACTGGCTGACAACTGGATGCAGATGCAGATACAGGTTTGAACAGAAAAAAAAAAGATCAGGTAACATTCCTAAGCAATGGAGGGAATGATCTTGTTGTTCAAAGACGACAGCTGGAGGAATAAAGGGACTGACCAGCATTATACACATGACCCCACCATATATCACTATAGCATTTCAGCAAGCACAAAATAAAACCTATTTTTCCCCTGAAAGAAGTCCCACATCACTTAAGCACACAGTTTTTCTTTTTAAATAAGCCCAACAAGCTAGTCTATGCAGACATTTAAGACCTTCAGCCTGTGGGTACAGAACAGCATTCATTGCTTAGATTCCAAAACCATTTATTGTAGAATAACCAAACACGGACATCAGAACAAACCTTCATTAACGCTATCCTCGCTGTCAACGCATTTGTGAAATTTTTCTACAGTCTGGCAGCTGAGTAATTTAATATTGCTCGTTTGCCCTCTCGAGGGAAAGACTCCACCCATGAGATCTAAGCTGTACCTTTCATCACAGAATTCCAAACCCTGGGGAAAGAATAAAAGGGGAGGAAAAAGGTCATTTTGAGATTAAAACATACAGTATACCTAAATATGAACGAATGTCTCTCTCTGACATAATATGCATATTATACTGTGTATTTCCCTTGAGTTCTTTATTACGGTAAATAGCAGGTACAACTGACATGCAAGAGAATTAAATGTCAAATTGTAATGGGTAAGTTTGGCTCTGAAGGCTTTGCACAGCTCCAAAATGTAGCATTTCCCTAACGTTATTCAGATCGGAAGATGTTTTGCAGAATTCTATGCGGCATCAAGGCTTCTTTACAAACCTAAACGTATATTTACAAAGCGATACCTGAAATAATACAACAGATATGCACGCAAAGCTCTTTGCTCCATGTCTTGATTACAGAACCGATGGAGTTAGAAAAGTCGTGGCACTACAGCAGCTAAAGCTCTGTTGAGAGCTCTTCTCTGCAGGCACACCACTGGAGAGAACATGCACCCCTCTGTCGCAACTATGAGGCCTTCTTACTGGTTCACAATCTTCTTTCAAACCACGTCAGCTCTTACCAGCTCCTCCTCGAAGCTTGTCAGAGACTAACGGGTGAAATATCCCTCAGTTCCTGCACCAAGCACAGCCAAGAGCAAAAGGGGAAAACAGAGAGGACATGGGGTGCAGAGTAAGCAAACTACTTTGAGATACACAGAGACCCCGGCAGGATTGTGTTGAAACTCTGCTGCCACCATCTCCCAAGTAAGCACTAACTGAAATGCTCTCTTTGCAAATACAGCATTTGTTCAACCGGTCTACCGCACAACACATGAATGTGTGTATTGTGGACAAATGGCAGCTCTACAACTAAAAAACCACCCAAAACAAACCACAACAACAAAACACCAAACAAAAAAAAAAAACCAAAAACCCCACGCACCACCTAACATAAAACAACCCCCAAACTGATCAGACCACATTCTACCCAAGTTCCCTAAGCTTTCAGAGCTCTCAAATGAACTGGCATGAAACAACACATTCCCAGATGATCTCATGCGCTACATCTAATTTGCCGAATCTGAGAAAAGGCAAGCTTTCTCTTCATAGTTCCAGGAAATAAATATCAAGGCAGTCTAAACCAAAAATAATTTAAAAACCAAAATTAACTCTTTCATTACTGAGAAGAAAAATAATTCTGAAGCACAGCAGCGTATTTTACATTCTCCACCCTGGGGCAAGCAAATCTAAGGGAAGGAACTCCATTGTATGGAAGATATTAAGCACTGTCTTTATCGACCAGTAAAATATGAAGACACTTTTCAGATGAGATGCACTCAAACTTGGCCTGGCAAGTGGGAACAACTCTTACCTTTGCTGCCACTGAGGTCGGACAAGAAACTTGACTCGGCCAGCCATGTAGGCAGACAGTCATGTAGTACTGACCACTCTGTGACTACAAGGAAGTATTCTGAGACTAAAAGTGCCCGCTGTAGAGCACAGATTCTGCCCTAGTGCGTCTTCGGGAGGTTTTGGCGGGTTGGGAGTTGGTTTTGCTGGGCTTTGGTGCTTTTTTTGGCTGTAGGTGTTGTCCCGTCTTGGTATGTGTAAGTGGCTCATCTGGAAGCTAGCTGAAGAACCTGTCTCTTCTCCCCAGAGGGTCCAGCTGTTTCGTTCTCTCTTCCACTTACCTTGTACGACTGGTTCCTCTTTCAGTCTTCCACGACACTCATCACAGGGAAGCGGAAACAGCGGGGCAGTAAACTGCCTCAAACCCAGAGACTGGTGCCTGACACCTCTCACAAGCCTGTGAACGTGTGGCTGGTTGCATGGTCTGCACTGGCTTAAAAGTCTTACATTAAGTACACCACAGCTTTCTCAGGCCACAAACACAGTAACCCTATTTAATCCCTTTGTGTGCTTTTTTTCAACAGTGTCAACTGGAGTTTCTAGTAGATGCATTTTTAAAGGCTGATGAAACGTTTCAACCCTCTGAGGTAAAGACTGACACGCGTCACACCTTTTGTTCGGGAAAATAAGACGGCCAAGACAAAGAACAGCCAAAGACTTGAAGGTCAAACATTTTAGGATTGAAGGGTTGAGACAGAGCAAAGTATCCTATCAACCTGCCAAAGTGCTTAGAGTACTACAAGAGATGCAGCAGAGAACCACAGAGAAAGCCCACGTACAATTAAAAAAACCCAATCAGGGTGCTCTCCTCCTCTAGAGCACGGTATAGTTATGTCATATAAAAAAAACACTGCGCATAAACAAAGACAAAGGGATGACATCCATATCTAGATCATGCTGAATCACTTGAAGATATTTCTACTTTCTCACCATGAGAGAGAATGCATCTTAGAGAAACACCACCTTTTCCAAACACCCAACCCTTACCTAGTCAAAAGCAACGCTTACAAGTGAGGAAGCACCTTTCCGCTATAGAAGGAAAACCAAAAAGATCCAAATGTAAACTCATGCAGAAAATCAAAACGCAGAGTCCCGATAAGAACATGTACCACGCGAGTGTTTAGAAACGAGTACCACGATGCAAGAACCACCCCTATTTCATTCCACACCTATTGAGGACATGCACGAGAAAGTATCAAAATAGGAGGAAAGACTTGCTCTGAAGTGAGATTGCTTTCCCCTCAAAAAGGTTTTGGAAGAGTTCCAAGCATACTACTGAAGACAATTATACATACATTATAAATATTATACATACATTAGACAAATATACATTCTACTGAGTAGAATTATATATACACACAGACAGATGTGGCTTACATCTGTTAGATATCAGAAATATCATGATACCTCATCTATATTTTAAACACACCACCTTTGAAGCCAGTTCTAAAAATTTATGTATGCTCTTCTGACCAAGTCATACCACTCTTTACTGTATGTACATATTTTGCTGGCTTTAAGAGTAGACTGCATAGGTGACCCAGCCAAAAAGTAGAAAGGGTTACCTTTACAGCTACTAAGCTTCAGGATCAACACTTAAGAGACGCTGTAACTACATTTCATTCCAAGTCCAGCTTGCAGAGCTCAAAAGAAAAACAAGAATATAAAAACGAAGATCAGAAAAGGACATGAGGGGGGGAGAGAGAGAGAGAGAGAGGGGGGCCGTATTTTAAGAAAGGGAGACAGAAGCTTATTCAAGCCTGCGGTTTGGTTAAGCAAAGCTACTCAAAGTCCTGTCTTCTCCTCCTACGTGCTATTAATTTGCTGTTTCAGTCAAGAGTAATTTTACGGGTAAAAGCTGCTGCTTCTTCAGGAATTGAATTTATACGAGCCCTTTACAGACGAATCTAGCTGGAACACACGACACTGCAGTATACAATTGTATGGCTTGTTTTCAAAAAGTATGGCCATAGGCCATGCCCGAGAAGCTCAGCAAACCATTTCTTTTTTTAGAGGTCTCGGAATTGTGATGGTAACTATTAGCCCTGACAACTTAACTGACACGCACTTAGAGAAAATGACTGTTTTCTTCCTCTCACATACATGCACGTCTTACCTCATACATGACTTGTCCTGATGCCAGGCGTTTTCTGTCACCAAATTCTAACTGCAACAGATGTAAACTCACAACATCACCTTCACTGAAAAAGGTAAAAATGAGGAAATTTGATGACAAAGCTGCTTTGTAGTCCTTATTATCATTTTATTAGATCTAGACTGAAGTATTCTTAAGAGTGTGTTCTTGCTGAAAAGAAAAACACCACTTCCCAAAACATCACGATTGGTCACATTTAGCTGCTAAAACATAAAGGAGGACGTTCTGACACTAGCACACCTTGAGGGGCAAATGCTAACCATACAATTTGGAGGCTTTAGCATGTTGTATGGACTAAATAATGTTGGAAATAGTGTGGAAATAGTGGAAATAGAATATCTCTTCACTTCTTCATGGTGAAAAGCTCTCGATCAAAACTGCTTTAAAGTCAAACTTAAGCAGACTGCCGCTCCATGAACACCTGAGCTGGTTAAATAGCTTCCCGGTGCTGGAAGAGAGAGCTCTTTCTCCCCGTCCCTTCCCACCAAAGTTCCAGTCCCTCTCTTGCATACACTGCACCCTTCCACATACTGATTTGATTCATTAGCCCAGCAGGCAACCGGTGACTTTTCTGCTGACCAGTGATCGTTCTCTGCCAGCTGAGCCGAACCGGCTCGTGAAGGCTCCAAAGACTGCTAGAGTTGCCGCAAGGGAATCGGCAATACTGTCACCTCCCTCCTTTAGGGGCAGCAGGCTGTTACATCGGCACATTTACTGGGCTAGATCTGCAGCCTCAACTACTTTTAACAGTAATTTAATACCGTGGTGCGAATATCAAACAAGCCATAAAGCAGTCGTCAAGAAACAAAGGAAATCATTTAAGAACGCAAGCACAAAAAGACAGCTGCTGTTGCTTTGCCTTCTTTTCAGGAGGTAGGAACTACTAGGTCCCTCTTCACGTCCGTTAAAGCCTGTCAAAATTGCCTTGTAAGCGTAACACCTTCCCTACCTCAGACAACCTCCCACACAGCTACATAAACAAAAGCAATACACATGTACCAACTGTATGTCAACAAATATATTTTTAAAAAAAAGTCAGTGGCTTCCAGTAAGTTTCAATTCACCTTTCTTGTGTAGACTGAACAGCCCACAAGTAGCAACACTTGCGAGGATCATTCTCAGGCTCTTGAAAAGTGACAGCATAGACAGGAATCCTTCCTCCTTCAAGCTGAGAGTGGTGCCTACAGGGTTCAAGAAAAAAGAAGAAAGGTCAGCCCGCTGGCACAAACTGCAGAAGGGCAGAAGCATCTTCTGAGAAAAGAGCACCTTACATGCTTATCCTCAAAGCACAAAAGGTCATACTTCCGGCTCAGACAAGTGAGTCAAGGAAGCCACTACGTTTTATGCAACAGTCAGGAGGTGAGGAAACTACTGTCCATCAAATGCAATAACCTGGGCTAACATCCTCCTCTGCCTGAGGACAAGGAACACAAATGACTACTTCAGCTGCCACGCAGAAGATTGGTCCTGCTCTTGTAGCCTACTTCAATATTGAACTTAAAAAGCAGCATAGCTCCTGAACAAATCTAAAATGGCACCAAGCAGAAGAAGTTCCTCACTTCTTCACCTGGACGACGTAAACCATTTTCTCTTCCAGGCTTCTGAACCGTATCTGCACCTTCACAATCCATTCTTGCCCCCTAACTATTCCTCCACTGTCTTTTTACGCATCCAATAGTTTCTGGTCAGTCACTGCAGATGTGCTTAAGGGAATCCCTATCTGAATTTGGTCAAGTATTTCAAGTGCGATTGCTCTGTGGCAGAGTTAAAAACTTCTCGTTTGTATTGCTTATAGGTTTATGCGTCCCTTATGCTCATCTACAAGTCTTCCAAGTAAACTTTCATTCACATGCATCATTGCCTTGGAAGGGGTCAATCCCCTACGTCAGTCAAGGCTGAAATGCAGGAAAGAATCTGCCTTCTGGCACAGATCAGCTACTGGTTTTTCATGTCTCACTAGTTTCACCCTGGACACTTTAGAGAATATTATCACCAAAAGCGCATTCTTAGCATACTTAAGCCTTTCCATGTATGCCCCAATGGCAGCAACTGGTGCTGCAACATAATTTCTAAAATCTCTTTCATCAAAATACACACATTTCCTGGTTTCACTGAATTCTACCGAGAGGACACACTGTCTTACAGAACTCAGCTCTATCGCACCCTAACTGCTTGACGTCACCCCAAAGGAGCATGCTTTCCACGATTCCTCAATCCACAGGCACAAGAAGGAAAACAATGCTAGTCCATGGGGGAGAAGGCGGTCCACTTAATCCATGTAGGACTTAGCAGTTGTCTCAGAAGAGGATTTCCAAACATTCCAAGGTTATAATCAAAATTCCAGTCCCTGAAAAAGGTCTCTCTCCTAAATTAACATACTTCCTTCAGCAAGAAAATTGAGACCCCTCCCCATCCTGGCATGGTCAAGGGTACAGGCCTACTTACTCCCGCTGCAACGTTTTCATACTCCATAGTGACAGGTAGCCATCTGAAAAACCCACAACGAGCTGATTGCTTCTGCTTATGTAGCACAGGGTTGATATTGCTGCTCCTGAAGGATTTTGTAATTGGAAACAGAGATGTCTTCCTTCTCTGGTCACAGCTTCTCTTCTTTGTGGAACTCCAGCAGGGATTCTAGTGACGACTTCTAGATCTACACACACAAAACCACACCATAAATGAATGCGGTATGCCATTTTAAACACTGACGTGACAACAGGTATAATCTACTTCTACCGTGCCAGGCAAAACACCCGTTTATGCAACACTTCTCTTGCTATTTCCATGCTGGATGCGTTCAAAGAACATTAAGAACTCTCTGACGCGATGGGTATTCTCACTCGTATTTCAAAACCTGGTAAAAGTGTGACCTTCATAGACAAATTCTTCTTGCGCTCTGTAAATCAGAGGAGTCTGGGCCTCATGATGAAGCTATCTATCTGAAGTGACATCTACTCCTGAGGCCGCTGCTGTAGTAGCCGAAGCAGCGTATGCAATCGGAGTACACAAATCAGAGATTTCATTCATCCAAATGCGTGGTTTTTCATACGTCAGATGTATTTTAAAAAACGAGCCCCAATTTTGCCCCAAGTCAATTTGCAGAAGCGCAAGAACATTCCGGAGAAATAGGGCACCTCTGACACAACTCCCTATCAGGCAGCTGCACCGACTCAGATGCTACAATTCCTACACCTCACTGGCAAGAATCATAGCGACATAGGGGTCGGGGTGGGAGGGAGGCATTTAGAGCACTGGGAGGAATATTAAGCCGCTCCCGTTCTTAATCAGTTGAGGACTATACGGTGTCAAACCACCATCTGCAATCAGCAGTCGTAAATGTCTGCACACTAGTATCTTCAAAGTGGGACGTGTATTGTTTATTTAAAAGACACACCTTTCCTTCCTTTCAAATTCGAGTTTAAAACCTGCAAGCTTACCCAATGCTTCTGCTTCATTCTGACGGCAAGACAAAACATCCAAGCAAAGGTCAACCAGAAGTAGATGACCAGCATCTGTAGCCACTGCTGCCACTCCAAAGAGCCATCGCAGACTCCGATGTAGGTGCCCAGTGCTCACGCTGGGTCCTCCGTCATTAGTTATGGGTTCTACAGCAGTTACCTACAGGAAAACTACAAGTTGCTATTCAAGCTGTTTGACAAGCTGAAGAGAAATCATTCAGAAGTGAAGCCAGAATTAGCACATCAGAAACAAGACAATAAATACAGGATCGTCGGACTCGGAAGCAAAGCCTTGTTTCCAATTACATCAAGGTGGGGGGGGGGGGGAACAGAAGGCCCTCTACAAAAACCTGTTCCTGCCTTCCACTTACTAGAGTTCCTACAGTTACCTAACTGAATTAACTTCACCTTAAAGTTGGGAATTCTATTCCTAGAGCTTACCAATTTCCACCTCCTCCGTAGAAATAATTAACTCTAAGAAAGCACAGAAAATCAGTTCTATGCAAGAAACTTTATCATATTTAAGGGACTTAAGTAAGAAAAAGAAAACTAAATCTAGTTCTCCCACTGCCCACAGCCCATCAGCACTGCCATACAGCCGGTGTCACCTTTGCCAAACAGGCATTAGGATAAGCCATGGCTGTCAGTCAGACGAGGCGGCGGGCACCCGCACTACAGCTATACAACAAAAGAACTAGCGTTCAGCCTTCTTACAAGATGCAACACAACGGAAAAAGCTTTACGTCAACAACAAAGTTTCACATGAAAAGAACACAAAGAAGTGAGCACCACAAGGTAGGCCATGTTTTTATATCTTTCTTTTTACCCCCAGAGTTGGGGAAAAATATCCAAATCCCTAAGCCCCAAAGCTTTCTCCTTTCCCGTATCAAGCGCTTACTATGACTACACGGCCTGGCAATCTGCTACAGAATTTACCTTTCATCTTGGTCACAAGAATTCTAATCTTAGCAGTACCTATTAGTAGTTCAGGCACCTTTAATTTGTTGCAGGTTTCCAATCTGTCAGGTGACTCACTAAAGGCTCTTTTTGCCTGTCCTAAGTCAACATAAAAACCTGCTGTGCTCTGAAGCCACCTGCTTGCTAGTCTGAGATTTGCAGGAATGTGCCCAAGCCATCTACTGCACAACTGCGGAACTTGGACATATTTTAAAGGCAGTGTTTCTGACAGAAATCAAGCATGTAGGAAACATATGTTACAGACAGTTTGAAGAGTGGGGTGGGGTTTTTTGTTCTTCTCTCTGGCCAAAAAAAGGTATTTTTCAATGCCTTTTTGTGCAAGTGGAGAGTTAGGTAACTATGTGCTCTACAATAAAACCAGAAAACTTGCTTCACTATCAGTAAACTCAAACGATAATGGTACCGTTAAGTCCAGGATTTTACATCAAGGCTGTCTTGACGGGGTACTCGGAAGTGACAGCGTCTTAAGGCAATATAGAAAAAATTCCTCCTACAAAGAGACGCTCCACAGCTTTCCCTGCAACAGGACTATGCAGCACCTAACCACCTAAAAGCTTCGTTTCTCCAACTAAAAAGTACGCACCCTTCCTGGAAGAGCAACTGCTTTAACCACTTTTGATATTCCAAGGTCGTACAGGCAGAGAACGCTTCCCTCGGCTTCTTCCAACCCAACCAGTAGTCCAGTTCTCTTCTGCCAGGAAAACTCCTTTACCACACGAACAATGGGAGGCTGTTCATTCACGCCGCCAAAACGATGTGCCGAGAGCCGCTCTCCTGTCACAGAGTTCACGACCTCAAGTTGAGGACCACACGCCAGCCATGCTAGGCGCTTTCTCCCTGTAAGAGAAAAACAAGCTGACTATGGCCCATCTCCAAGAGAAGGTTGAAAACAACTGAAAAATCACAGTCACTGCCCCTTTCCTTCAAGAAAAGTACCTAACAGAGGAAGACTGACTTACCTCACTTGGGTCAATTATTTAAAGTCGCCTACTGAAATCCTCAGGCAACGCATCTTAGAATTAACAACCTTCTTATTTTGCATTTGTACTTGCCATTCCTGCACTGAAGAATTCTGATCATTTGCGATAAAGATTACAATATATTGATCTACAGTCTTTATACCATGTTTGGCTTGTTTTTGCTAGAAATCACCTGAATACATACGGGAATACAACTCTTGGAGCATACTTCTGACGCAACAAATCTAAACCAATCCATTTCTAGTTTCTGAGTTTTACTTGACACATGCCTACTTTGGGCAGGGGTTTGGACTTCAGCAAGAAACTATCTTAAAATGGGCACTGTTTGAGCAAACTTAGGCTTTTACACGTGCCGATCACAGAAAGAATGTAGCACACTTTGTTTCACTGAGCTACTTCAAGCTCCAAGGAAGTCTTAAGTCAATTACTGCATTTACAGTCCGGTAGATGGACTCTACCTGGGCTTAACAGAAGCCTAGACATCCAGATGGGCACTCAGCTCTATCCAGTTTCAGATCACCCAGAAACTCAACTACCTAATCTGCTCAGCCACTTCCAGCAGCTCTCACTGGCTCCTCATCTGCACCCCATTAAGTACTTGGGAGATATGGGGCTGCGGCGCTGAACAGGGTTATCCTCTTCCTTCTGTTTTCATTCAGACTAGAAAAGAAAAATGGGGGGGGTTGCCTCTGCAACACTGCAGAAGAACTATTTCTGCATGTGACGTTGGATGGTCCTAGAGCTTGAGCTGGTATAAATAAATACAGCCCAAAGCAACACTATTACTTTTTTGAAAACTGCCTTTTGTTTAATGAAAAATGGAGGAGGGCCCACTGACTGAGCATAGTAACTAAGTGAATTATTTTAATGGCACAAGACCAGTGCAAGCTGTTGTAATGTCAAAGTTTAACTATTTGCTTTTGTTAATTGAACACCTAATGCTAGTGTTTTACTATTAGCATTTTTAATCGTTAAAACATCCTTTTTGTTCTCTCAAAACCTGATGCGTCTTAACAGCACCAACCTGACACAGCTGATACCGTGACCCTACGCGTCAGGTAACCTCCAGGCAGTGACAACTTTATACCTAAAAACTAAAGGAAAATGCTCACCTCCAGAAAACTTCCCGCACAGCACAGAACCTGGGGTTATTCCGTCTTCCGCAAGGGCCTGGATAGTCCCCTCGGGAAACTGCAGCAGACTGCTCGTTACCTGAGCCGTTAGGTCTCCCATTCTTCACTGGAAATAAAGGCAAAAATGCAAAACCAGACTCATGTCAGCCATAAATATTTCCGAGATTGACAGAAGTTTCATCAGTACGCTCTGAAAAATCTCCTCCACATCGCCTGTAGCTCTTTTCCTTAAAAAAATGGCACTCAGGACAGCTTTTGATCCCACAGCAGAGCAAAAGGAGAACCCGTTGCTTTCCCGATGCCTGTGAGATCACCAGCAAAAGGCGTCACAGAGGTACTGACAAGGTAAGTAACAGGAAAAAACACAGTACACCGAGTTCAAGTCTACTCACATAGGCTAGTAAGACGGGGCCTGAGAAAAATCGTATCTTAAAAAGCTTCTCAGTAACAGGTATAAGTTTCCATTTGTCCTTTCCCTTGGTTTTATACCATATCATTTATTGTCAGTTGTCTTCTAGTAGATTTCATGCATCATTTATGTCTTGTTCACTTTTGCATGTTTATTCTGAACATTAAGGAATACTAAGTTCTTAACTACCTTCACTCTCAAATTCTTCCAGAAAATGTACTGTTGATATTTTCACATTACGAGCAATACAGACTTTCAGAGCTCATCAGTTAGAAAGTAGTTTTCCGTACTCTGACAACGTAAACATAACGCAGCACTTCGAGGCACTGATTTTTTCCCTGGGCTTGAATCCTTGTATTGCTTATTCCAGTCCCTTCCTTCCTATCGCCTGTCCTTCCCGGCAGGAATTAACAAAAATTTCCTTTATTTTTTTGGGGGGAAAACTTAAAAGCTGAAGCGTTTGACACGATTACATAGGAGGCCAAATAAGAGATACTCCATAGACGTGCGAATACAAACGGCTTGAAGTATCCATGTTTTGCAAGTTCTGTGCGTTACTGAAAAAGCCCCCGGAAGACAAGACAGTTTAATTATCTTGCTCAAACAGCACTGCTTTCTTCATGAAGTCTCAAAAGGCAGGCAGTACGCGTCGTTCACTGTTCCCGGCTGTTACACACGCTGAGCAACTCAGGCGTCAAACAGAACCCTTACTCTGTACTACGAAGCACTACAGCCAGCCACCTAAATGTGCACACAAAGCCTTGCTGCATTAACTGCAGCACACGTGTTCTCCTGCAACTACAGTTTTAGGATTGTTTCTTCCAGCGTGCACTAGTAACCTATTTTCCTTACAGCACTGCGGGTTACGGCTAGTTTTGAAGACTACACTCTGGCAGCAACACAAAGCTAGGAAAGGGAAATGTTTATAAACCAATACCGTTTCTATGAGTTGTTACTTCTGCGAAGCAAGGTCATGCTCTGAAACCTGGGCACTGGAATCTACTCGATTGCAAGTCACAAGCACTCTACTTGTGAGCATGTTCCAGCATCTTCTGCCAGCATGAAAACAACGAGCGCGTGAAACACAGCAAGTGTCAAGTCAGGGTACGCCAGGGTCCCGCATGAGGCACAAGTCAACGTTTTGAAAGAAATGTTGCCGATGGCAAAGCCAGCATTGCGGGACGCTGCTGCAGCCAGCCAGCCGGACCACTTTGCCAGAATTTGCCCGAATATTCAGGTGGTCAGTCCTCCTTTAAGGGAGAACCCTGGCTATGACAACATACATTAAGGAGTTTTAAACAACAGCACAAAATTCCCAAAAGAGCATAGATGACTGTAGTGAATAAAAAAGAAATCTTTCCTGTAAATAAGCACCAAGGTGTCTGAAAAACAAGTCTGTGTGGTGAGTACTCCACGAGTACTCACCCAATGGAGATTCGGATTTGATGGGTGGACTGCTGGGCGGATGAGGAATTGTTTGGATGGTCGCATCCAGAGGGTAGTGGTCCAAGCACTCCACGACTACTAATACAACATATCATAGTAGTAGCAAGGTGGTTTTCAGAAAAAGAGTGAACAAGGATCTTCCACTAGGGAAGGTAGCAGCATCCAAGAAAGCTTCTCAACTGCATGCTCTCCGTGAGTCACCCCGCCTTCGCCACTGCCTGCCTGGGCAGGCCAAGAGCACAGAGGGAATGCCTGAACTTTGTGTGGCCAAACTGGAAATCCAGTTTTAACATACTCTACTGGGGAGATTTGAGTTTCTAAACAAACCACTCACCAGCCAAACTCCCCACCAAATCGGAAAGAATTCTGCTCTGCTGGAAAGCTCACACTTTGACACAGTGTACTTCTGCCTACAGCACACATCAAGTGTGCTTACCAGTCCAATAGCACCAGTAAGAACTGTCAAAGAAGTAACACTCCAACACCTGGACCATTCATTAAGTAAATGCAATCATGCGGCAGCTACTAACTGCATATAACAGCATGTGAAAATGCTGGAGCATCAGCCATGCCCGGGTTTCCTCTAGCAAGCCAATGGACATTTTAAACATTTTTGTTCTAGACATCTGGCTCGGCAACATGGAACTAGGAAGGTAAAATCCATCATCAATTATGAGCAGTGCATATAGAGCGATCTGGTTTTTAGGATGTTGTACTTGCATCATTCTGCTAAGCTAAACCAAGGAGTAGTGGGAAATCAAAACAGTGGCAAAATAGAGAGAGTTAGGGTAGAGGCATGAAGCCTCTCCTTTAGGGGATATAGCCAACACTAACTGCATTTCTGCTCTCTTTGAAAACAGCGACTACAATCCCATTCCTCTTTCTGTCTGTTAGAAGGCAGATTAGTGTAAAACGCAACAGGCTCACTCCACGTTCAGGAGTAAGCCGGACTCCAACCTCCCAGCTGTATCCTATACCAAAGTGGTCTGCGTACAAGTTGCCAAAATTACCATTCTTCTTCACCCTCGGTACTTACGACTTCCAAGCATCATCAGCTATTTCCACGGGAAGGAACACGTCACAAGTCGTAGACTGATGATAGAGTTTTGGATTAAAAAGCTCCAGGTGGGAAAAGAAAAAAAGTCAAGCAATTACGTGTTCAAGCAGAATGACATACAGCCCAGCCAGAGTTCTGGGATGTCAGTTGTCGCTGACTGTAGTACATGAAAATCAAAGGCCAACAACGCTGTGGCCTTACTGAAGAAAAAGCTAAACCTATGGTCAGCTGCGCTGAACATACGATTTCACAAAACATGTTGACTTCACTGCCACCACAACAGAGGCCTCGCTGCTGCCTCCCATCCCTCCCTCTACCCTTTTGTTCTCCTACTCTATTCCTGTGGCTTGCCTTGCACTGACTTGAACGCTTTCTAGCGCACTTTATGAGCCAAGTGAACTCCCTAAGCAGACAGGAAACTAACCCAGAAAAGCAGATTGTTTTCCACCAGGTTAGAGAGTTAAACTGGCTTGCAGAGAGAACTAGCAAGCATAAAAGCTGGGACGACGAAACAGGCAGGACAATGTAAATGGGAAGCAGGAGAGGGAATTCGTCCGTCCCCATCTTGAGGCAGTAAGCCATTGTGCTAGCTCATACGCGTGTGAAACTACATGCTCACTTTGCAAGGATTGAGAAAAACCCCTTTAGTTTTGGAAAAAGCGCTTTACTTGAGAAAAGCACCCAAGACACAGCCAGTCAACTTTTTACTCCCTCTTGCGCCTAGAGGCTCACGACCTCGCTGGGAAAGGCCGCAGCTGACGGGCGTCATTCTTTCCTTCAGCCCGATGTGGAAGCTAAGGGGACTTCAGGGGAGTGTTACTCAGTGATCAGAGAAGGGACAATATTGTGTGGCACTATTCAGATCACGTTTTCAAAGGAAACGGGACAGAGAGTAGGAAGAAGCCCGAGAAGAAGAACAGGAAGAACAGCTACGTTCTTTTCAGAAAAACAGCACCCACTTTGTTGAATAACAGGTAAAGATGACAGTCACAGAATTTTTTGAATTATTATTAATGACTGCTTCAGTGACATTTTCCCCAGAAAAACAGGAAGCAACTCACAAGCACTGGAAAAGCAGTACATGGGAAAGACACTTCGGGCACCTCAGCAGTCAGGTTCAGTGAATTGGCACTTTGCTGTATTTCACTCCTGCAAGAAAGAGGATTTTGTGAGTTAGCAGGTGACCTAGTGACAACCACTAAGTCACTTCTTTCCCACGAAGGCAGACAAATTCCCCCTGATGTCTGAGGCAGAACCCCTGCATTTAATCCAAACCCCGAGGTTTACTCTAAAAAGCCACCAGCATAACAGAGACGGTCTTCGACAATCAATCAATCAATCAATCAATCAGGCTTATTTCACTCAAGTGCAGCCTACAGGTTGCCTTGCAGAGTTTGTGCGGATGCCCCACAAGCTCTCTGAGTAGCACAAATCTGCGGCAGAAGGTGAATAGAAGAAAGGATTTCAGCTCCCTATGCCAACAACCCCCAACAGCGAAGATCCTGCATCTGATGCAGACCATAGATGCGATTTCCCTTTAAACGAAAAAACAAACCAACCCAACACAGACCAGAAGTTGACACTAGAGCCAGTTTACCCAGATGCCTCCTGTGGCTATACTCCAACACAGCTAGACTTACTCTCAAGAGCTGCAGTCCCTGTCTAACGTGGCTAAGCTCGCTTGCCTCTCACAGCACAAATTCCAGAATCACAGAATCACAATGAAGAGAAGGGCCTTCCAGAATCACTGGAGGTCACCTGGCCCAACCCCCCTGCTCTAGCACGCTCACCTAGACCCCTGTCTAAGACAGACCCCACTGTCATAAGAAATAACAAAAATGTTTTTACAAATATATTATCTAGAAAAGAGAGCCACGTAGAATCCCCATCCTTTATTGGATGCGCGGGGCAACATTGCCACCAAAGTAAGGAAAAGGCTGAGGTACTTAATGCCTTCTGTGCCTCAGTCTTTAGTAGCCAAACCAGGTATCTGCAGGGTATTCAGCCCCCTGAGCGGGAAGACGGGGATGGAGAGCACAATAACGCCCCCCATAATCCAGGAGGAAGCAGTTAAGGACCTGTTAAGCCACCTGGACAGCCACAAGTCTATGGGGCCTGATAGGTCCACCCGAGAGTACTGAGGGAGCTGGCGGAGGAGCTTGCCAAGCCACTCTCCATCCTTTATCAGCAGTCGTGGTTCACAGGGGAGGTCCGAGACGACTGGAGGCTTGCCAGTGTGACACCCATCTACAAGAAGAGTCGGAAGGAGCATCCGGGGAACTACAGGCCTATCAGCCTGACCTCGGTGCTGGGGAAGGTTATGGAGAAGTCCATCTTGAGGGTGCTCACAGGGCATGTGCAGGACAACCAGGGGATCAGGCCCAGCCAGCATGGGTTCAGGAAAGGCAGATCCTTCTTGGCCAACCGGATCTCCTTCCATGACCAGGTGACCCGCCTAGTGGATGAGGGAAAGGCTGTGGATGTTGTCTACCTGGACTTTAGTAAAGCCTTTGACAGTGTCTCCCACAGCATTCTCTTAGAGGAGCTGGTGGCTCATGGCTTAGACAGGTGCATTCTTCGCCGGGTAAGAAACTGGCTGGAAGGCCGAGCCCAGAGGGTTGTGGTGAACGAAGATAAATCCAGTTCACAGCCAGTCACAAGTGGTGTTCCCCAAGGCTCAGTTTTGGGGCTAGTCTTGTTTCGTATCTTTATCAACGACCTGGACGAGGGGATCAAGCGCACCCTCAGTACGTTTGCAGATGACACCAAGCTGGGCGGGAGCGTTGATGTGCTTGAGGATAGGAAGGCTGTACAGAGGGATCTGGACAGGCAGGATCACGGGCCGAAGCAGTTGCATGGTATTTAACAAGGCCAACTGCCAGGTCTTGCACTTTGGTCATAACAACCCCAAGCAACGCTACAGGCTTGGGGAAGAGCAGCTGGAAAGCTGCCCAGTAGAAAAGGCTGTGGGGGGGCTGGTGGACAGTCAGCTGAACATGAGCCAGCAGTGTGCCCAGGTGGCCAAGAAGGCCAAGAGAATCCTGGCCTGTATCAGAAATGGTGTGGCCAGCAGGAGTAGGGAAGGGATAACGCCCCTGTACTCAGCACTGGTGAGGCCGCACCTCGAATCCTGTGTTCCGTTTTGGTCCCCTCACTACAAGAAGGACGTTTAGGTGCTGGAGCGTGTCCAGAGAAGGGCAACGAAGCTGGTGAAGGTTCTAGAGAACAAGTCTTAAGAGGAGTGGCTGCGGGACCTGGGGTTCTTTAGTCTGGAGGAAAGGAGGCTGAGAGGAGAGAGACTTTATCATTCTCTACAACTACCTGAAAGGAGGTTGTAGTGAGGTGGGTGTTGGTCTCTTCTCCCAAGTAACTTGCGATAGCATGAGAGGAAACGGCCTCAAGTTGCGCCAGGGGAGGTTTAGCTTGGATTCAGGAGAAATTCCTTTACTGAAAGAGCAGTCAAGCATTGGAACAGGATCCCCAGGGAAGTGGTGGACTCACCATCCCTGCAGGTGTTCAAAAAACGTGTAGACGTGGCACTCTGGGACATGTTTTAGTGGGCATGGTGGTGATGGGTTGATGGTGGGACTCGATGGCCTTAGAGGACTTTTCCAACCGTAAAAATTCCATGATGCAGAGCATAGATTTGATTTCCCTTTACATGAAAAAACAAACCAACCCAGCACAGATCAGAAGTTGACACTAGAGCCAGTTTACCCAGCTGCCTCCGATGGCTATCCTCTAACACAACTAGACTTACCTTCAAGAGCTGCAGTCCCCGTCTAACGTGGCTAAGGTAGCAACAGTTCCCACATCAGCTCTGAAATTATGCTCTTTTTTACGTTGCGCAATGTAGCTGGACAGACAGGCGTAGGTGCTAACTGTCTCAGTATAGAAGACACACGCAGCCTCCCTGACAGAGAGAGACGACAGTTCACAAGACACTGCCAGCGTACCACACCGGTAGGGTGCCCAGCAGCACAAAGTCCAGAATCACAGAATCACAATGAAGGGAAGGGCCTTCCAGAATCACTGGAGGTCATCTGGTCCAACCCCCCTGCTCCAGCAGGGTCACCTAGAGCAGGCAGCCCAGGACCATGTCCAGACGGCTTCTGAGTATCTCACTCTGATACTTTTACAAACAGCAAGCTGAGAAGATGAACTGCCAAAGCATCTGCGACACATGCAACAGGCCCAGGTTTTTGGCGACTCTCTCTCCTACCAATTTAAGTACGTTCTCCACCACACCAGTAAACAATACCACACCAGCGAAGGCTTGTCACCATTCCTTCTCTAAAACTCTCCCCGACAGCTTGCTGGGTAGCAGACACAAAATCCCCTTTAAAAGTGTTTGCAAGTACTTGCCAACTGCAAACGCTTCCATCTCTTTCTTCAGCTCTGATGTTTGCCCACTCTCGTCGCCTTATAATATTCCTCACTTTTACAGTTGGAACATTTTTCACTCCTGCCAGCAGTATCCTTTCTTACACTTGTTTTGGACTTTTACCTTGAGCAAACCATCAACACTTGATAAGGGAACTGACTTTGAGCAAGTGGATGTGCGCATGCCAGTGCTGCAAATGAGTATAGGGAGCAATTCTCAAAGGCAGTCTCGTGGGTTGTTTTTTTCCTTTTTAAGTTTTTAAAAGCAGTATGTCTGGGGAGAAAAAAAAAACAACAACCTTTGGAAAAAATCCCAAGTCACAGACTATTAACTGTTACTCCCATGCCGGCAGGCAGAGACTCAGCAGCGCTGTCAGGCTGCCTTAATGAAGCAGAGCACGAGCTGGCCAGCAGGCAGTTAGGGGAGAGCACCCACCTGCGGGCAGTGCCCACCCAGGACAAGGCTCCTGCTGGCCTTGGTTCTCCCGTGCCTCATCTCGGGCTCAGAGGGAGTCCTAATCCGGACAGGGGTGGGGTGGCACAACAAGGCCTGTGCTCCTGCACGTGTGTCAGGGCTGAGCAGGATTCATGCAGGTCTCCTCTCTCCCTCCCAAGTATTTTGAAATCCTTGGGATTGGCATACCGGGGTTAATACGTTATGAAACACCGTCTGCTGGTCACCCTGTGCTCCCGAGCCCAGACAGCCTGGAGAGTAGTTTGTTATTTTCAGCCTTCCATGCTCTTTGAATCTTCTCACTGGCACTTGCATTCACTACTGCTTTGCTCCTGATCTTGTTTGTCCTTTCAAAATCTATAAATACGTAAAAGACAAAAAAGAAGCTGTTACCCAGAGAACCCCAGGACACAACAAGATTTCCTCTCAAACATGACTTTTCTTCTTTTGTTCTTTTCCCCGTCCAGAAATATCCCATGTAGCTCCGGAACCTCACAAGTGAAAAGTCTCATGGCCGCTTTGCTCCTCAGGTGGAAGCACCTGATGCCCCCCCTGGTACTGCTACCAGCAATCACAGCCTGGTTTGCTTTGCCCCTGCCAGTCCAGGAAAACCCTTCTCTTCCCCCCGCCCCGAAACCTAACTGGCAGCAACGGAGCCACGGCTGCTGTGCCTCTAGGATGTGGGGCAATGTGGGATGGGATACTTCCAAACCAGACCTGACCCACTGCAAGTGTGGGTACGCCAGGTGGGCAGACAAATCCCCTGCAGGGACAACTACAGCTGGCCCTGCACGGAGTGAGCTCGGGCGTGGGGCGTTTCTTGGTCTGCGTTCATCGGCACATGAAAGCAAGTCAGCTCGTTGCAGGACTGAACTGGTGCTGGAAACATTAAACCTTCTGCTCCTGGCACCTGCTAACAGCCCGGCTGCTGCGGCTACAGGGTCACTCAGCCCTGATCCGCTTCGGGATAACAGACGTGTCTTATGGCACCTCGTTTTATGGGAGCTGGAATAGGAAGGAATTAGTGCTGGAGTGCCAGCGGAAACCTGACTGAAAGGATGGCAAAGAGAGCGGTTTTCCATCCCGAGCGCCAGGAAGGGCAGGAGGAGAGCAAAGGCGAGGAGAGAGGGAACCTTCTCCTCCAGAAGGAGCCGACGGACTGGGGAAGTGGCTGGGAAGCAAGCTGCTCCTGGGCAGGAAGGAAAAAGCTCCGTGTGGCACTGTCGCTGGGGTCTGGGATTGGGAAGCAGAGACGGCAAATGCCTGGCAGCAGGGATCGTCTCTATGTCCTACGCTTCAAACCATGTTTGGTCTGTGGGACCCCAAACTACAGCTTCATTTTAGAGGTGCTGCGCTACTGGCAGAGAAAGGGAAGGAGAGGAGCTGAGTTAAGTCACACATGTGAGCGAGACCCAGAATGCTCAGGAAAAATAGTTACTTCTGTCGTTCCACTTAATTGTAAAAATAGATGCCGTTCGTTAGTAGGAATACAGAAGCAGCTCTTAATGGGCCCCCCTTGCTTATTGACAGATTCCCTCTTTCTGCACCCTCAGCTGGCAATCACTTTGAGCTGCTATCTTTTGTCATTTTGACCAGTGCCTGACTGCAAGTTGCACCAAAACCAGAGAGGAAACACTTACAAAAGTGGACCATTCAGCACACCGTAAAGCTGACAGTTTCTTCATAACAGGTGTCTGCTGCACTCACGGCCGCACTCTGTAAGCACAGGAAAAGTACTAACTGGCATTAGCTTTTGAAGGAGGCTTTTCAAGGAGTTTTAAACACTGCCAAAAATCAGGTAAGGTTTCACATGGAAAAACAGACCATTAAGGCCTTCACCGTAAGAGGAGAACCCTAGTGTCTTAGCAATCTGGCTCCAAGTTAGCTCTCCTTAACATTTTGCAAGAAAAGAGACAGGCAGAAAGCGAGAAAGAGAGGTGAGAAGATACAGGTCATTTTTGCAAAAATCAGTCATGAAGGTGCTTGAATCCTAGTAACTGGCTTACGCGAGCGTCAACGCAAGAAAACCCTGCAAAACCACGTCGATGGTATTTGTACAAGTAACAACTGAAGAATCTGTCCTTAAGTGTGTTCAAAACACCCTTGATTCATCACGGGACTTAGCATTTGAAGAAACTCAGGTAAACTGGTTGAAGACTATCAGCATTTACAGTCAACGTTTTCACATATGCCCCTCTTTATTTGTATTCTTCCTTCTTTCATTTGATAGCACTTTCTGTGAGAAAAAATGCCTCTTCAAAGTGCTGGAGTGTGCTGGAGTACACAGTTCATTCACCTGAATTCGGCCCCAGAACCGAGCCCTGGGGAACACCGCTTGTGACCGGCCGCCAGCTGGATTTAACGCCATTCACCACCACTCTCTGAGCTCGGCCATCCAGCCAGTTCTTTACCCAGCAAAGAGTAAACCTGTCTAAGCCACGAGCCACCAGTTTCTCCAGGAGAATGCTGTGGGAGACGCTGTCCAAGGCTTTACTAAAGTCCAGGTAGACAACATCCACAGCCTTTCCCTCATCCGCTAGGCGGGTCACCTGGTCATGGAAGGAGATCAGGTTGGTCAAGCAGGACCTGCCTTTCATGAACCCCTGCTGGCTGGGCCCGATCCCTTGGTTGTCCTGCACATGCCCTGTGAGCACTCTCAAGACCAACCGCTCCATGATCTTCCCCAGTACGGAGGTGAGGCTGACAGACCTGTACTTCCCAGGATCCTCCTTCCGGCCTTTCTTGTAGATGGGCGTCACATTGGCAAGCCTCTAGTCATCTGGGACCTCCTCTGTGAACCACGACTGCTGATAAAGGATGGAGAGTGGCTTGGCAAGCTCCTCCGCCAGCTCCCTCATACTCTTGGGTGCATCCCATCAGGCCCCACCATAGGCTTGTGGGTGTCCAGGTGGCTTAACAGGTCCTTAACCGTTTTCTGCTGGATTATGGGCCGGTTATTGTGCTCTCCATCCCCGTCTTCCAGCTCAGGGGGCTGAATACCCTGCGGATACCTGCTCTGGCTATTAAAGACTGAGGCAAAGGCGGCATTAAGTACCTCAGCCTTGTCCTCATCCTTGGTGACAATGTTCCCTGCCATATCCAGTAAGGGATGGAAATTCTCCTTGGCTTTCTGTTGTTAACATATTTGTAAAAACATTTTTTGTTATCCTTTATGACCGTGGCCAGACTGAGTTCTAGCTGGGCTTTTGCCCTTCTAATTTTGTCTCGTTTTGTCTCTAATTTTTGTCTATTTTTGTCTCTTGGGCTCAGGCACCCCCTGCAGCCAGACACCTCCTGGACAGCCACGTGCTTGAGCGGGAGCTCAGCCTGGGTCGCCACATTCCTTCTGGCCACAGTTTTCAGCCGAGTGGAGAACATGGCCGGCCCTCTTCTGGGAGGCTGACGACCACTCGTCAGAGAGCCTCTAGTGCGGGGGGGGACTGTGCCTTGCCCGCACACCTTCCCTGCATGAACTGACGCGCAAACTGACGCGCCACGTCCTGTTTGCCCGCCCTCTTGGCGGCGCTGCGGGTCGCTCACGCTCCCTGAGGCTGCTCTTGTACGTGAAGGGCTTTGGCCACTGCCGCTCCTGTGCCCGCCCGCGCGGAGCCAGAGCTGCCGCTCGTTAGGAGCCCGCTCCGCCGGCCTGGGGCGGGGCTGGGGCACCTCTCTCTCTCCCTGTGCTGCCACCTTCGCGGTTTGGCTGCTTCAGGAAGGGTCCCCCGGCACAATCCTCCACTCCGGAGCCCTTCGCCTAACGTGGTTAGCCTTAGATTTACTCACGTTCCTTCCTTCAATCCGTCTCTTTCAGACCCTGAGGATTTTTGCCCAGTCCTCCAGATTTATGACGGAACATTTAGTGATTGCTTCATCAAGAAAAAGCTCTTAAAATACGGCATCAACAGCAGGAAAAATTACCACGTCAATTGCTCAGACAGCAGAGTTCACCAAAAACTGTGGCTCTGGTACAGAGACGACCAGGGGAAAAGCTGGGGGGGCGCTGATAGGAGCAAGGCCCGCTTTCCAGAGCAGAGCCGCGAGCAGTCGCCTCCCCCAGCACGGCTGCGCCGAGATGGTTCGGCCACGCGTCAGCAGCAGCACCACGGTCACCCAGCACCCCGCCGCCTGGCCGGGGGCACACACAGCGAGGACAGCAGGGTTCGGGCCCACCTGTCCCTCTGGGGCCACATCTTTGCAGCTGCCCCACTGCAGCGTTCCCTCATGCGGGGTCAGGGAGGGAGAAACAAATGCTCTCCTACTACTTGAAATTCTATTACTTCATAGTATGTTGCGATTGGCCTAGACTAACAGGTTACAAGCATTGCCTAACTACTCATGAGGAACTATGGATTGGCTTCTGCCTGGAGCTTGTTTTGCCCCCACCAGAAATCAACAACTAAGCTACTTCTGATAAACTATATGAGAACGGATGAAATCGCAGCAAACAAATTTATTGCGCTGACAACCCCGAGAGTAGTCTTCCGTGAGAGGAAGTTCTGACAGGGGATTAAACTACTCAGGTATCTGAGGCCTCAGTTGCACACCGGGCAGGTTCTTGCAATACGATCCATTAAGGTTCTTAGTATTTTATCACGCGCAGATGGGTTTCTCTTTTTAAGCAGCACAGGAGTGTCCCCAGGTCCTCGGGGGAAGGCCTCCTCCCCTGTGCTCTCCTCCAATACCGATCGTCTCTTTCTGCCCCGACGCCCTGTCCTGGTTGTGCTCCTGGGTGTGGTTGATTCCTCCTTTGGTTGGGCAGGTGTTTGCTCATGCGTATCCATTTTTTCTGGTTTCGCATGTGGAACTCTTCTTGTTCTTCGCCTAGGAGGATCAAGGATTTCCACTTTCGCACCTGAACGTATGTCTTCCTGAGTAGAGGCAGATTCTGTGTCTGCCAAGAGATTTTGTGCCCGCTTCCTGGCTTTTTCTTCTGATGAGCAGGACATCTTGGACCCCTGGTGCTTTGTTTCACTTCATGAACACAGAGAGAGAGAGAGAGGGAGAGAGAAATTCATCATGAAGCTTCAAACCAAACCTTGAAGAGCTGTGCAAATTACCTTAGCACTGTAAAATCTTCAGGTTTCAGAACAGAAGAAATTAAGAAAAATTACAAGTTCCTTTACCAACGTACCTACATTCAGTTTGTGACTCATTCTGTGAATTCACTGAATCAAGTACTTAATGCTCTTCCCAGCTATCTAACGCTAGAGAGTAACATAACAACAGAGCTGTGCTAAACAATAAGGTCTTACTTGTCTTCTGTAGGAAGAGTGCAACTGCTCTACTGCAGGTTTAGAACAAACTGAACAAGTTTGTACCAGGGTATGTTACCACTTGAAATTGAGGCTTACTTTGTTGCCTACATTCTCTCTTTAGCACTAAGCCGTTCCAGCTTTTAAAGTGTCTGGCGAGAAAACTGCTTCCCTACCAGAAACAGGGAGATGCTAATTGAGCACACGCAGAAAATAAAAATTCAGTGTATGAAATACTGCCAGGAAGTGTTCAAAGCCACTAAAGTTACAGGAACCTCAGGTGTAATTTGTAGCTACACAATTTTCAGACACAAGCAAGGCGTATGTTCACAGCATCTGCTTAGTAACCCTCAAACTGTAGAAAGGCTTACATAGGCTGGTGAAGGAAGTCTTCATCAGCACACTTTGGGGCCTGCAATGACCGGAGAAAAAAGGCCTAAACTGGCAGCTAGTCAAGCTCACTTCTATTCATGCCAAGCCAGTTCTGTTCACAGACAGAAAGGACTAGAAAAGCCGTTACATTTAAGAACACAGGAGAGGACCAATACCTCGTCAAAATCATAGCTTCCAAACACACAAAAGCCAGCAGCTACATGTTGTGTGAGCCCAAAAATGTATCGATTTTAGAAACCTACCCTTCGCTTGCAGTCCCAAAAGTAGCAGCCTCAGCAGCTTTAAACACCAATTTACCATCCTGAGGAAGGGGGAGACATTCAGCACTTGAGTCTTCCACAAATCCTACAAAAACAAGCAGATGAATGACTTCCCTGTTGCACTTAACATCATGTCCGTTAAAACACTCATGTGATTTTAAAGTGAGCCTTTATGCATTTCAGCTAGGAGAGTGATCTGACAGAATAATGCTGCCAAGGCTTCAAAAGCACAGGAGGTCTGAATTCTTCTTCCCAGTAAAACAAGAAATCCGATGCGTAGTTTCAGGCAAGGAGACAAAATGTCCAGGGACACTCTGTTTACAAACTAAGCTTGACATGTTACTGACCTAACACATCCAAACCTCACAAAACATGCCTCCTTCTTAAAAGCGGGTACTAAGTTTTCTTATTTCTCTTTGGATATTTATCGCATTCCTGCAATGCTCTTTCCTTGCTTGACTCCATTTCCCCTCTCCCACAAGAATACATCTAAGGTCTCTTCTGGTTCTGCTCTCTAATGATTGACCGGTGGTGTTGAAGCCTGGCTGCTTGCTAACCTGTTCTCATCTCAACAGGTTCCGTTTTAGAAACATCCTCCTCTTCTGCCTTGTTTCTACCGCCTGCTTCCTCCAGATCCAGCAATTACCTTGGCAGACAGTAGGCAGGACTGGCATAAGTTTGCCAGCTCAGGCCAAACAAGGGCTATACAGACTGCCCTCTAATGCCTCCAGAGTACTCAAAGTGTACAGAACTGTTTGTACTGTAGCCCAGCAATGGCCAAGTTCCTTTATCAGGTTATTCTTTGAAGGCCATTTGAAAAATTCAGGATCTTAGGTTATCTTAGGGTGAAACACACCAGCTTCTTTTCTTAGTTCTGATGAATCGGGTTGTTCCATCTGGAAAGGTTTATCTTCGACCATTTGACTGTCTTCTTCCTTCTTCGATTCTGGAAAATCAGCAGTTTCTTCAGTGGAAGAATGAGCTGGTGTAGCAGCTATGAAGATGACATCATCTTCAAAATCGCCAGGTGACTTTGCATCATGACACTCCAAAGTAGTTTGGTCTGACCTGGCAGAGAACTTACTATTTTCTTGGCTGACATCCGTTTTCTCCAAACCATCTCCAGGTCTGCTCTCTGAAGAATCTTCCGCTTCAGCACCATCACCCTCAGGATTGCTCGGAGTAAACAGCGTTGGTTTCTCTCTACTTTCAGACCAAGCATCCTCCACCACTCCATGATGATGCTCAGATGAGTCTCCAGACAGCGCTTTAGCATCTTCTGGTAACTTTTTTTTTAAAAAAAAACAAAAAAAAAAGGTTCACAACCAATAACATGCATATGCTTTTTCTCAAAGCAAGACACACACAAAAGAAAAATATGTACCAGTGTTTGTAAGTTTTACAAGCATCACCTTAAGCAAGGCACTACAAGATTAATTCTCATTCTAGCACTATCTTTTAAAGCTGAGGGGAAAAACTAATCACACTTTTGACCGCTTACTGAGTTTCCAGGTCCTTGGAGAATTAAGGTGAAGTGGGTCTTGTAAGTGCTTGCTTACAAGCTGTTGTGAGGCTTGTTCTCAGCACTGTTCACTGGCTTCACTACTGTGCCTTCAAGAGGAGGGAGCTTTGCATAACTAAAAGCATAACCCAAGAGCTCTCTTTTGTTATGCTTGCTTTTTCAAGTTGGATGCACTACTAAAATATCCTAGCGTTCACTGTGCCTGTAGCATGGAGCAAGTAAATTAATCTGGCCATGCTGCATTATTAGTAAGAACTTCTTATCGGAGGGAGAGCCTCTTGTTACAGTTGAGCAGCTCTTTCTAGCAGCCAATAAAAACAAAAACCAGGTATAAAAAAGGTATCGTAAAAATGCCCCTGATTTTGATCGGCAGTTGCATGAGGAGCCGAACCAGGGAATCCGACTGACAGAACAAAAGGAGGAGTAGAAGGGGGCAACGTTCAGATGGACCAACTTCGTTTGACAGCTGTACAAATGCTACCCCTGATGCAAGGCAAGAAACAAAACTGCGCACTTCAGGGCTGGAGAACAGACAACAGTACAGCTCTCTTCACCAGGCGTCTACTGTTACCATAGCTGAAGGAAACGCAGCCTCGCGAAAAGAGAGATTGAAAGTAAATGCAGCTCATGACTCATGTTGCTTTTGAAGAGGGTTAATTCACAAAGCTTAACAAACCCAAACAACTGGCTCAATCTATAGTCCTTTACCTTCCTGCCAGACCAGCCTTTCAAAAGGCCTAGCGGGGAGCTGAACTCGCAGGTTGGAACAATCACAGCTCCTAACACCTCTCGGGTAAAAACCGCCAAGCTCGTTGGCACTTCTTCTGAACACGTTCCTGCAGGCACGTGACATTACAGAAGGTCTAACATGACCTTTTTTGAGCAAATTCAGGTCTGCCATCCCGATGTGCAGTTCCAATTCTCAATATAGGGAGTTTTGGCAAACTTGAAAAAAAATCTAAATCAAATCAGAGTCTGTAAAGCCTTTAACCGTAAAAGTCACTAACTACAGCCCAGCTTACTCCAACAGTCCATCTTGCCTTCGAGTTCTCTTCCCTGACAGACACTCTATGTTTCTTTGCTCGCGGAGATGCAGAGGGAGTTGCTAGGGGTGTGGTGCGAAGGCTGGATCTGAGAATAGACCGAGGAGTAAACCCAGGACAACCGGAAGCAGATGTGGCCAAGACTTTCGCTCTCTATGAAAAGAAATAAAAACATCTACTTGAAAACCAGGCAAACCTTCAAAAGAGTAGACTCCACTCGACAGAAGCATTAGTGTAAAAAATTGTAAACTGCGATTGTACCAGCAGAGAGGACAAAGTTTAGCCTCTGCACTGGTCTTTTTCCAAAGGTAGGAAAACATTAATGATTAAGGAAACGTGCTGTTCATGTTTCTTTTGGCGCTTTTTTAATGTCAACATAAAATGTTATCTTTCAAACTAATTATACGGAAAAAAAAAGGATGTGGCACCTTGTTGTCTGCAGCGCACTAGACTTAATTAAGTGACACTGCTGTAAAAATACCTAGACCTCTTCATCAAGAAGCGTTGAGGTCTTCTTAGCTCAGCTGAAAAAAGACTTGACAGTACTGAAAGGGTTTCCCTCTTCAAGACTGCTCCCAACGTACTGCTTCCAAAAGGACTTTATCTGCAATAACCACATGCATACTGAAAATACTCCACAAGTTGAATCCAACAGTGTTGGTGTCAAATCCCTTTGCTGGTTTCATTTTCAACAAAGTTTACAGGCTTTTGGTTTGGCTGTTTTTCACAGGTTCTTTAAAATACTGACCTTAACCGCAGGAGGAATCTCCAGTAACTTCCGCACTGATGCCCCTGAAAATTCCTTCTGTGAGATGGAACTGTGGATATTTGATTTCAGTGGGCTGGAGGCCATGAACAAAGCAGGGGCTCTGCATGGTGACTGAGCGCTACCACCCTGTGCAGCAGAGCATGAAGGAACAGGACGAACCACCAAATCCAGCGGTCTGTTAAGATCCACAATTTAAAAGAGGAGAATAATTAAAAAATGCAAAAAATCATGCTGCGTCCAAGAAATTGGAGATGAAACATAGCAAAAACATACAACAAACAAGAAGTACGGGTGAGCCCTCACACTTCGGGTGATGCATGAGGGCCATGAACAAGTTACAGCCATTTTCTCTTTCTTTGATGATTCCTTTACATTTCATACTTCATTTCCCAAGTCACTGCCTCTGAGGCAAGAGTAGCCCAATTTTAAGCTGCACAAGTGATGTGCTTCTCATGTCAGAAGAAAAATTGTCTACATTTCAATGCTGGGACCACTTCAGATTCTCCACTTAGTTGTGTCCCTGAGTTGGCCTTTTCTTTAGCAGATACAAAACTAAATGCAAACAGAACACTTTGCAAACACTGAGAGTAAAGACACACTCTCTCACACACACACACATACATATATATGAGAAACCACACCTTTTTGAAATAGTCGTTCTGTAGATCTACTATACCTGGAACAGTTTTGTGAACGTTTTGTAAATAGTGTCCCAACAAATGCATCGCGCAACTCTGTGCCAGCGAGAGGATGTGTTACGGCTGGTGGTTCTGTAGCTCTAGGACTAGATTAAAAAGGAAAATGTAAGTGACTTTCAATCCCCCGAAGTCCATACGTATGAGAACTCAAATTTAGTTGACCGTACCACCTAGAGGAAAATCATCAGACCGCTGCTAGCCTCTTTTCTGCTCTTTACAATTCTGCCTGGGTTTTGGGTAAGAAAAAGGCAGAAACGAGGCAGAAACTGGGCAGGAGGAGGTAAAAGAGTACTATTTGGTCACGCGATCAAGTCTATCAAAATCCATACACCAATAGCTTGGACGGTAATCATAGCTTTACTTTCAGCTATCTTAAATTCTGTAAACACATTTGCCATCATACATATGCAAATATATGTGTTTACAAGATCATCATAGCAGAAGAACTCTCTCCAACTATTACTTATGCTGTATTGTTTCTTCGCTGTTATATATCGTATGAGTAAAACAACGCCAAACAAAGCTTTGTTCAGGCGCACCTTCCCTCCGAAACACTAGCGTCATTCAAAAGGATTTTTCCCTCTCTCTCCCAACACGTAGTTCAAGACTAAACACTGTGAAAAGGCTGCTCACCTAGCATAGTGTGAGAAACTGGTTTGCTGCTCATTTCCCACTCCAGCTTCTCCAATTTTGGATAATACATTACTGATAAAAGTTGCTCTTGTATGCACATTTCCTGTGTTAGCTTGTTTTGTTACTGTTGACAATGGTGTTGGTCTTGCAACTGTAAAACAAGAGGGAAAAAACATCAGCCTTGTGTAATCAAAGCCGTGGTTAGCTGTCCATTATATATCACCCCCTAAAAAGTACCTTGACTTAAGACCGATGAAGGCAAACGGTAAGGCTTGGCCCTCTCCACAGCCAGCTTCCTTTGAACTCTAGGCAGGATCTTGCCATATTGGTCTACCGTGGAATTTCTGGCAACCGCTCGCTCTCTCAAGGGAGGATCACAATCGTTCTGATCCATGAAAAGCGTAAAGCAAAAAGTTAACTGATTGCAAGAAGTTCATCGCACAGAACTCTCTGTGCTCTTTCTAATTAGTGAATAAATTTCCTCCACAGGTCGAGGAAAATACACCCACTGCACACACCAGCAGCAAGTTCTGCCCATCAGCACACGCCAGCTTCACCTGGTAGTTTTGGCAAAGTGGAACGAAGACTAGAGGAATAACAGAACCCACAACTTCAAGGTAAAACAGCTCTGGCACTCTGCAGAACTTTGTTCTGATACACTTGCTGTCACCTGCAATCCTCAAATGGCTGACAAAACAGCAGGCTCTCCCTTGTTTTCCCTCAATATATATGAACAACCAACACTAAACGTCCGTGTCTAACTGTATCCTCATTCAGACACCACAAACCCAATTAGGACACATGCAACTAATTCCACATTCTTTTGCTTAATTCGAGCCGCAGGCTGGGCTGCCTGTTGGTCTGAGGAACACTCTCACTTTTCCTCCGACATTTCAACTTACGGAAGGCTAATTCTAATCTTTGCTTGCATGCCTCGGCATTACAGTCTCAGTTTACTGAGTTCCAACTAACTGGCTTTGGGCACATCCTCTGCTAATACCCATTGCGCATTTTGTGCAGTTGAGTTTGCCGTCAGGAATGCACGAAGGGGACAGAACAAGTACAACTACGCAATGACGTTTGCAGGGAAACAGCGGAACTAAGGTCAAGCAGCTTTCTAGGCTGTGAGAACAGGAACCCATTCTGCCACCCAAAACGTTAAGTTACAATTTCCTAAAATGACAGAAAAGATGCAACGTGTTTAAATTCTAATGGCTTTAAATTTTAGGCTGTTGAAATACTGTATTATCATGTAGCGGTAATCCCTTAGAAGCACAATGCACAGCCATACGACACAAAGTAGTAGCTTAGTTCAGCTGGTGTTCTGATAATTCTCTCCGGTGAAATGATCCTTCATACAATTTTACTTTTTTCTTTTAGGTACTTTCTTTGTTTTTAAACGCGCTCGGAAGTATCTTTCCCTTCTAGGCATAATCATTACATCCAAAGCGATTACTACACATTAGAATACACGTGGGATATCCCCATCTTTCACAGCAATTAACCTAGAACTAAACGTTCCCTCTGCGGGACTGTTCGCAACGTACTGCTTCCAAAGGGACTGTATCTACAATAAGTACATGCATACTGAAAATACTCCACAAGTTGAATCCAGCAGTGTTGGTGCCAAATCCCTTTCCTGGTTTCATTTTCAACAAAGTTTACAGGCGTTTGTTTTGGCTGGTTTTCACAGGTTCTTTAAAATACCGACCTTAACCGCAGGAGGAATCTCCAGTAACTTCCGCACTGATGCCCCTGAAAATTCCTTCTGTGAGATGGAACTGTGGATATTTGATTTCAGTGGGCTGGAGGCCATGAACAAAGCAGGGGCTCTGCATGGTGACTGAGCGCTACCACCCTGTGCTGCAGAGCATGAAGGAACAGGACGAACCACCAAATCCAGCGGTCTGTTAAGATCCACAATTTAAAAGAGGAAAATAAATTAAACAATGGGAAAAAATTCAAGAAATCGGAGGTGATACCTAGCAAAAACATTCAACAAACAAGAAGTACGGGTGAGCCCTCACTCACCAGGCCCATGAACCTGCTACAGGCATTTTCTCTTTTTTTAATGATTTCTTTATATTTTGAACCTCATTTCGCAAGTCACTGCCTCTGAGGCAAGACTAGTCCAGTTTTAAGCTGCACAAGTGATGTGCTTCTCATGCCAGAAGAAAAATTGTCTACATTTCAATGCTGGGACCACTTCAGATTCTCCGCTTAGTTGTGTCCCTGAGTTGGCCTTTTCTTTAACAGATACAAAACTAAATGCAAACAGAACACTTTGCAAACACTGAGAGTATAGACACACACACACACATATATATATATATGAGAAACAACACCTTTTTGAAATAGTTGTTCTCTAGATCCACTATACCTGGAAGAGTTTGGTGAATATTTTGTAACTGGTGTCCCAAGAAATGCATCGCGCAACTCTGCGTCAGGGAGAGGATGTGTTACGGCTGGTGGTTCCGTAGCTCTGGGACTAGATTTAAAAGGAAAATGTAAGTGACTTTCAATCCCCTGAAGTCCGTACGTATGAGAACTCAAATTTAGTTGACCGTACCACCTGGAGGAAAATCATCAGACCGCTGCTAGCTTCTTTTCTGCTCTTTACAATTCTGCCTGGGTTTTGGGTAAGAAAAAGGCAGAAACGAGGCAGAAACTGGGCAGGAGGAGGTAAAAGAGTACTATTTGGTCACGCGATCAAGTCTATTAAAATCTGTACACCAATAGGTTTATGGTAATCATAGCTTTACTTTCAGCTACCTTAAATTCTGTAAACACATTTGCCATCATACATATGCAAATATATGCGTTTACAAGATCATCATAGCAGAAGAACTCTCTCCAACTATTACTTATGCTGTGTTGTTTCTTCGCTGTTACATATCGTATGCGCAAAAGAAAGCCAAACAAAGCTTTGTTCAGGCGCACCTTCCCTCCGAAACACTAGTGTCATTCAAATGGATTTTTCCCTCTCTCTCCCAACACATAGCTCAAGACTAAACACTGTGAAAAGGCTGCTTACCTAGCATAGTGCGAGAAACTGGTTGGCTGCTTAAAACCCACCCAAAAGTCCCTAATTTTTGAAAATACATTACGAATGAAAGAATGCACATTTCCTGCGTGAGCTTGTTTTGTTACTGTTGACAATGGTGTTGGTCTTGCGACTGTAAAGCAAGAGGGAAAAAACATCAGCCTCATGTAATCAAAGCCATGGTTAGTTGTCCGCTATATTTCACTCCCTAAAAATTACCTTGACTTAAGACCGATGAAGGCAAACGGTAAGGCTTGGCTCTCTCCACAGCCAGCTTCCTTTGAACTCTAGGCAGGATCTTGCCATATTGGTCTACCGTGGAATTTCTGGCAACCGCTCGCTCTCTCAAGCGAGGATCACAATTGTTCTGGTGCATGAAAAGCGTAAAGCAAAAAGTTAACTGATTGCAAGAAGTTCATCGCTCAGAACTCTCTGCGCTCTTTCTAATTAGTGAATAAATTTCCTCTACAGGTCGAGGAAAATGCACCCACTGCACACACCAGCAGCAAGTTCTGCCCATCAGCATGCACCAGCTTCGCCTGGTAGTTTTGGCAAAGTGGAACGAAGACTAGAGGAATAACAGAACCCACAACTTCAAAGTAAAACACCTCTGGCACTCTCCAGAACCTTGTTCTGTTACACTTGCTGTCACCTGCAATTCTCAAACGGCTGACAAAACACCAGGCTCTCCCTTGTTTTCCCCCAATATATATGAAGCACCAACACTAAACGTCCGTGTCTAACTGTATCCTCATTCAGACACCACAAACCCAGTTAGGACACATGCAACTAATTCCACATTCTTTGCTTAATTCTAGCCGCAGGCTGGGCTGCCTGTTGGTCTGAGGAACACTCTCACTTTTCCTCCGACATTTCAACTTACGGAAGGCTAATTCTAATCTTTGCTTGCATGCCTCGGCATTACAGTCTCAGTTTACTGAGTTCCAACTAACTGGCTTTGGGAACGTCCTCTGCTAATACCTATTGCGCATTTTGTGCAGTTGAGTTTGCCGTCAGGAATGCACGAAGGGGACAGAACAAGTACAACTACGCAATGACGTTTGCAGGGAAACAGCGGAACTAAGGTCAAGCAGCTTTCTGGACTAGGACGACAGGAAGCCGTTCTGACACCCAAAACGCTAAGGTACAATTTCCTAAAATGACAGAAAAGGCGTGAAGCATTTAAATTCTAATGGGTTTAAATTTTAGGCTGTTCAAATACCGTATTATCATGTAGTGGTAATCCTTTACAAGGATAATGCACAGACACGCGACACGCAGTAGCAGCTTAATTCAGCTGGTGTTCTGATACTTCTCTCCGGTGAAATGATCCTTCATAAATTTTTACTTTTTTCTTTTAGGTTCTTTGTTTGTTTGTTTGCTTTTAAACACATTCAAAAGTATCCTTTCCTTCTAGGCATATTCATTACACCCAAAGCAATTTCTACACATTAGAATACATATGGGGTATTCCCACCTTTTTCTGAAAACGGGTTTCAGACAAGGGAAACACACCAAATACTGCTTACGGTGGCCAACAAAACTCCTAACCAAGCTTCCTGACCACAATTCTGAAATTTGTCTTACTAACATGCAAAAGAAATCCCTGCTCAAATGCATCACAGGTCTCTGAATGATTGAGAGGTAGCAAAGGGTATTAAAAACGTTCTTGATTTACCAAGTTTTTTCCAAACTGGAGTCATGATCAGAATATCTCATTTGAATGTAAGAGTCTACATCAGGCTTGCAAAGGAAACAGTCTACATGCTAGGCCAGCTTGCCAAGAAATTTATTTTAGCACCACCCTGTGCAGAAGTGTTCTCTGCCCTACCACACTTCCACAAATCTAGTGAAGAATCCAGGAGACAGGAAGATGAGGCCAGCAGGAAGACTGCTCTCCCTGTCCTACTACTTGCTCCACTGGGCAATGACTAGCTAGCTGATCCTTCAGCTTAGTTCCTGCCTGGGGGAAGATGGGCTGTGCACCACATAGGCTCCATCTCTCATGAAACTCTTCAGAGAGAAAGGGAGGTGCACTGCAGATGGGAAGCCTATGACAGAGGGGGGTGAAGTCACTATGGGGGGAGAAAGCAGACAGAAGGTCGTGGGTGTCATAAGACAAAGGTGATTAAGGTGTTGCAGCAACAAGAGGGCCGTCTAAGAGGAGAAAACTGGGCTACTGTAGCTTCCTTGGAAGCAAATGATCCTGTTTAGTGCAGCAAGCTGATGTTTGCAATAGCTCGCATCCGAGTGAGACACCCCCCTCGTCAGCTACTGCACTGGACCTAACGCTTGAGAAAGTGATGGGGATCAAGGTCGTTCTGAGGGAAAGACGCTTTCTGCTGCGCATGACCAGCACGGACTGCACACTTCCTTGTGCCTATCTGTGGCGCAGGATTAATAGACGGGTCTCTAAAGACAGATCTGCTGGGGCTGTTGCCAGTCAGGCTCAAGATGGACGTATTTCCCCCTTGATTCCCTGATGTGCACTCACCTGACTCAAACTGGATGGCTCAACATCAACTAGTCTCGGAGACAGCAAGCCAGCTACAAGACACCTCTTGTAGCTCTCATGAATGGCTTCTCTTATTGCAGGACCCTGTTTCTTTAAAAACTTCAAGGTCTGAAACATCAATCGAGCATTACAGATTAAGACAGCACTATTATTCAGTCACTGAGGTTCTGGGTTAACCACTAAGAGAAATAATAGAAATGTTCAGGTAAACTGTCAGAAAGCTTGCATCAGTAATAAGCTTTAGGTTTGCAATCTGAGTAAGTGGTACTACGTAGAGTCTTAAAGCTGGCAGACAAACCGTTACAGATTCTTTCAAAAAATCCTGTACGACAAACTATCAGCCCTTGCAATGCTTAGTTAAGCATTGTTTAGCTTCTCTGTCAATATACAGGCCTTTCTGTTTCCATGAACGCTGACACAAAATACGTTCTATGTAAGCTAAAACTAACACACAACTTCAAATCACACTTTGGAAGATCCTTTCTATGCTTGTTTGTGCAGAAGCTGATGCATGTTGGAAATATTTAGTGAGCTCAAACTTAATGCAAAGTTCTTTGTCACAATCTGCGCAGTGGCTCCGAACTTATACTTCGGCCAAGTTTGGGAGAAAAAAACATTTCATTTCTTCTCCAACAGTTAAATAATTTTCCACTTTCTCCATTCTGTCCACCTTTTTCAAGTTAACCGGGGATCAAAACCCTAACTCCGGACTATGCAGGCAGTTCCACTGAGGGGTAGTAAAGAAGTAACAGCTTTCCCCGACTTCCACAACATCTTTGTTCTTGCTCCGGGAGCAGCGTTCTATTCCTTTCTAGACATTCAATCCCCGACCGTGCTTCAACAGGAGACAACGGTAGTTTTACAGCCCCAAGAGTGCACCTAAAACGTTACCCTTTGCATAAAACTGGCAGGACACAACTGCAATTATGCGCGTGGGTGGGCAGGACGAGCATAAAATGGTCTCTGACACTCAAAGCCGCGCAATAGAAAACTTAGACAAGGTACGTCTCTTGACATTCTCGGTAAAGACACAGTAAAAGATCACCTCCTTCTGGAAGCCGGTGCAAGTCACATGAACAACTCCGCAGGTCAGCAAGCACGTAACATCTGCAAAAACAAGGAACGTTTGACAACCTCCCATACTCTCACAGCCAGGTTATGACCAGATTACAAGTTTTAAACAGCAGTGTCTGGAAAGACATAACTGAGGACCCATTTTCTTCATCAGATCACTTACAAACCTGTTTTAAAAAACAATTACTGCGTGCAGAAATTTTATCTCTAGTGCTATTGAGGCGCTGTGCTTTGAGCTTCCGTTCAAAGTCATTTCGTTTTATGACCGCCACCACTTCACAGGCTACATGACAAGAGCACCAAAACCCAAAACTCAGCAGACTGTCAGAGACGTTCCACAATATTAAATAACTTGTTAGTACAATGTAATCAGAGTTGGGTTTGGGGGGAGGTTGTGTTGTTTTGGTTTGGTTTTTGACTGACAAACAATGAACAGGAGAACCAATTTCACAACCAAAAGCAGTGAAATACCTACCAAAATTATAGTTCCTTGGATGAAAAAACTGCTCAGGTGGTGGATAAGAAGGACGAGCTCCCCGACTTAGACTCCGCTCATGTACCAGAATATCCAAAAGGAGGTTTGGAGAAGTCATGCTTATCACAGTGTCCAGTGACCACAATCCAAAGTAGGGGCAGTCATGAAGGAATTCTTCTGGCCTTAAAGAAAACAAGTGCATAAGCTAAAGGCCGGCATTCAAATGAAGTTTTTGGAGGGGTATTGAAAACAATGTAAGAAAAACCTACCTTAGTGAATCTGGCATTTGAGCATGATACCAGCGATTAATGTCAAATACAGCCAAATAAGCAGATGGTTTTCCCTGACCACATGTATTCACTTGCCAAGTGAAGACTGACACACTGGTCTCGGGAGATATTACTGTAAAAGACAAGACATTGTTTCTTATGTGTAGAAAAGATGATCTCTCTGATATTTTCAAAACACCACTTTCTGTTTTGGCTTCATTCTGTTCTATCCCTCATGAAACACAACACTTACTAAGAATAATCAAAAAAATGTCTGGAATAGCAAACACCTCTGTGATAGGTTTCAGTCATACTGCCCCTTTTTCTTGTTCAAATGGTATCAGTTCTAAGCCAAAGCAAACACACAATTATTAGCTAATTAAGTTTTCCAGACATTAACAGTTGATCAAGACGTTTAGCTAGACAAATAGTTTAGGGAAAAAAATATGCTAGGGACACGTACATTGCTACTTTCAGAAAGCATACAACTATTTATCATGTACACTCGTATCAATCAGTAGGCATTCACAATTTCCAGATTTGAGTCAACTGCAAGTTTTAAGACTAGCCCCTTTCCAGCATATATTGAAGTAAAGAAAACTGAACACAGTATTCAAGGTGCAGCCTCACCACTGCCGAGTACAGGGGGGTGATCACTTCCCTACTCCTGCTGGCCACACTATTTCTGAGACAGGATGCTGCTGGCCACCTTGGCCACCTGGGCACACTGCCGGCTCATGTTCAGCTGGCTGTCGAACAACACCCCCAGGTCCTTTTCCACCAGGCAGCTTTGCAGCCGCTCTTCCCCAAGCCTGTAGCGTTGCATGGGGGTGTTGTGACCAAAGTGCCCTGGCACTTGGCCTTGTTGAACAATTGACCTCGGCCTATTGGTCCAGCCTGTCCAGATCCCTCTGTACAGCCTTCCTACCCTCAAGCAGATCAACACTCCTGCCCAGCTTGGTGTCTTCTGCAAACTTACTGAGGGTGTGCTCGATCCCCTTCTCCAGGTCAACAATAAAGATATGAAACAAGACGGGCCCCAAAACCGAGCCCTGGGGAGCAGCATTTGTGACTGGCTGACAACTGGATGCAGATGCAGATACAGGTTTGAACAGAAAAAAAAAAGATCAGGTAACATTCCTAAGCAATGGAGGGAATGATCTTGTTGTTCAAAGACGACAGCTGGAGGAATAAAGGGACTGACCAGCATTATACACATGACCCCACCATATATCACTATAGCATTTCAGCAAGCACAAAATAAAACCTATTTTTCCCCTGAAAGAAGTCCCACATCACTTAAGCACACAGTTTTTCTTTTTAAATAAGCCCAACAAGCTAGTCTATGCAGACATTTAAGACCTTCAGCCTGTGGGTACAGAACAGCATTCATTGCTTAGATTCCAAAACCATTTATTGTAGAATAACCAAACACGGACATCAGAACAAACCTTCATTAACGCTATCCTCGCTGTCAACGCATTTGTGAAATTTTTCTACAGTCTGGCAGCTGAGTAATTTAATATTGCTCGTTTGCCCTCTCGAGGGAAAGACTCCACCCATGAGATCTAAGCTGTACCTTTCATCACAGAATTCCAAACCCTGGGGAAAGAATAAAAGAGGAGGAAAAAGGTCATTTTGAGATTAAAACATACAGTATACCTAAATATGAACGAATGTCTCTCTCTGACATAATATGCATATTATACTGTGTATTTCCCTTGAGTTCTTTATTACGGTAAATAGCAGGTACAACTGACATGCAAGAGAATTAAATGTCAAATCGTAATGGGTAAGTTTGGCTCTGAAGGCTTTGCACAGCTCCAAAATGTAGCATTTCCCTAACGTTATTCAGATCGGAAGATGTTTTGCAGAATTCTATGCGGCATCAAGGCTTCTTTACAAACCTAAACGTATATTTACAAAGCGATACCTGAAATAATACAACAGATATGCACGCAAAGCTCTTTGCTCCATGTCTTGATTACAGAACCGATGGAGTTAGAAAAGTCGTGGCACTACAGCAGCTAAAGCTCTGTTGAGAGCTCTTCTCTGCAGGCACACCACTGGAGAGAACATGCACCCCTCTGTCGCAACTATGAGGCCTTCTTACTGGTTCACAATCTTCTTTCAAACCACGTCAGCTCTTACCAGCTCCTCCTCGAAGCTTGTCAGAGACTAACGGGTGAAATATCCCTCAGTTCCTGCACCAAGCACAGCCAACAGCAAAAGGGGAAAACAGAGAGGACATGGGGTGCAGAGTAAGCAAACTACTTTGAGATACACAGAGACCCCGGCAGGATTGTGTTGAAACTCTGCTGCCACCATCTCCCAAGTAAGCACTAACTGAAATGCTCTCTTTGCAAATACAGCATTTGTTCAACCGGTCTACCGCACAACACATGAATGTGTGTATTGTGGACAAATGGCAGCTCTACAACTAAAAAACCACCCAAAACAAACCACAACAACAAAACACCAAACAAAAAAAAAAACCCAAAAACCCCACGCACCACCTAACATAAAACAACCCCCAAACTGATCAGACCACATTCTACCCAAGTTCCCTAAGCTTTCAGAGCTCTCAAATGAACTGGCATGAAACAACACATTCCCAGATGATCTCATGCGCTACATCTAATTTGCCGAATCTGAGAAAAGGCAAGCTTTCTCTTCATAGTTCCAGGAAATAAATATCAAGGCAGTCTAAACCAAAAATAATTTAAAAACCAAAATTAATTCTTTCATTACTGAGAAGAAAAATAATTCTGAAGCACAGCAGCGTATTTTACATTCTCCACCCTGGGGCAAGCAAATCTAAGGGAAGGAACTCCATTGTATGGAAGATATTAAGCACTGTCTTTATCGACCAGTAAAATATGAAGACACTTTTCAGATGAGATGCACTCAAACTTGGCCTGGCAAGTGGGAACAACTCTTACCTTTGCTGCCACTGAGGTCGGACAAGAAACTTGACTCGGCCAGCCATGTAGGCAGACAGTCATGTAGTACTGACCACTCTGTGACTACAAGGAAGTATTCTGAGACTAAAAGTGCCCGCTGTAGAGCACAGATTCTGCCCTAGTGCGTCTTCGGGAGGTTTTGGCGGGTTGGGAGTTGGTTTTGCTGGGCTTTGGTGCTTTTTTTGGCTGTAGGTGTTGTCCCGTCTTGGTATGTGTAAGTGGCTCATCTGGAAGCTAGCTGAAGAACCTGTCTCTTCTCCCCAGAGGGTCCAGCTGTTTCGTTCTCTCTTCCACTTACCTTGTACGACTGGTTCCTCTTTCAGTCTTCCACGACACTCATCACAGGGAAGCGGAAACAGCGGGGCAGTAAACTGCCTCAAACCCAGAGACTGGTGCCTGACACCTCTCACAAGCCTGTGAACGTGTGGCTGGTTGCATGGTCTGCACTGGCTTAAAAGTCTTACATTAAGTACACCACAGCTTTCTCAGGCCACAAACACAGTAACCCTATTTAATCCCTTTGTGTGCTTTTTTTCAACAGTGTCAACTGGAGTTTCTAGTAGATGCATTTTTAAAGGCTGATGAAACGTTTCAACCCTCTGAGGTAAAGACTGACACGCGTCACACCTTTTGTTCGGGAAAATAAGACGGCCAAGACAAAGAACAGCCAAAGACTTGAAGGTCAAACATTTTAGGATTGAAGGGTTGAGACAGAGCAAAGTATCCTATCAACCTGCCAAAGTGCTTAGAGTACTACAAGAGATGCAGCAGAGAACCACAGAGAAAGCCCACGTACAATTAAAAAAACCCAATCAGGGTGCTCTCCTCCTCTAGAGCACGGTATAGTTATGTCATATAAAAAAAACACTGCGCATAAACAAAGACAAAGGGATGACATCCATATCTAGATCATGCTGAATCACTTGAAGATATTTCTACTTTCTCACCATGAGAGAGAATGCATCTTAGAGAAACACCACCTTTTCCAAACACCCAACCCTTACCTAGTCAAAAGCAACGCTTACAAGTGAGGAAGCACCTTTCTGCTATAGAAGGAAAACCAAAAAGATCCAAATGTAAACTCATGCAGAAAATCAAAACGCAGAGTCCCGATAAGAACATGTACCACGCGAGTGTTTAGAAACGAGTACCACGATGCAAGAACCACCCCTATTTCATTCCACACCTATTGAGGACATGCACGAGAAAGTATCAAAATAGGAGGAAAGACTTGCTCTGAAGTGAGATTGCTTTCCCCTCAAAAAGGTTTTGGAAGAGTTCCAAGCATACTACTGAAGACAATTATACATACATTATAAATATTATACACACATTAGACAAATATACATTCTACTGAGTAGAATTATATATACACACAGACAGATGTGGCTTACATCTGTTAGATATCAGAAATATCATGATACCTCATCTATATTTTAAACACACCACCTTTGAAGCCAGTTCTAAAAATTTATGTATGCTCTTCTGACCAAGTCATACCACTCTTTACTGTATGTACATATTTTGCTGGCTTTAAGAGTAGACTGCATAGGTGACCCAGCCAAAAAGTAGAAAGGGTTACCTTTACAGCTACTAAGCTTCAGGATCAACACTTAAGAGACGCTGTAACTACATTTCATTCCAAGTCCAGCTTGCAGAGCTCAAAAGAAAAACAAGAATATAAAAACGAAGATCAGAAAAGGACATGAGGGGGGGAGAGAGAGAGAGAGAGAGGGGGGCCGTATTTTAAGAAAGGGAGACAGAAGCTTATTCAAGCCTGCGGTTTGGTTAAGCAAAGCTACTCAAAGTCCTGTCTTCTCCTCCTACGTGCTATTAATTTGCTGTTTCAGTCAAGAGTAATTTTACGGGTAAAAGCTGCTGCTTCTTCAGGAATTGAATTTATACGAGCCCTTTACAGACGAATCTAGCTGGAACACACGACACTGCAGTATACAATTGTATGGCTTGTTTTCAAAAAGTATGGCCATAGGCCATGCCCGAGAAGCTCAGCAAACCATTTCTTTTTTTAGAGGTCTCGGAATTGTGATGGTAACTATTAGCCCTGACAACTTAACTGACACGCACTTAGAGAAAATGACTGTTTTCTTCCTCTCACATACATGCACGTCTTACCTCATACATGACTTGTCCTGATGCCAGGCGTTTTCTGTCACCAAATTCTAACTGCAACAGATGTAAACTCACAACATCACCTTCACTGAAAAAGGTAAAAATGAGGAAATTTGATGACAAAGCTGCTTTGTAGTCCTCATTATCATTTTATTAGATCTAGACTGAAGTATTCTTAAGAGTGTGTTCTTGCTGAAAAGAAAAACACCACTTCCCAAAACATCACGATTGGTCACATTTAGCTGCTAAAACATAAAGGAGGACGTTCTGACACTAGCACACTTTGAGGGGCAAATGCTAACCATACAATTTGGAGGCTTTAGCATGTTGTATGGACTAAATAATGTTGGAAATAGTGTGGAAATAGTGGAAATAGAATATCTCTTCACTTCTTCATGGTGAAAAGCTCTCGATCAAAACTGCTTTAAAGTCAAACTTAAGCAGACTGCCGCTCCATGAACACCTGAGCTGGTTAAATAGCTTCCCGGTGCTGGAAGAGAGAGCTCTTTCTCCCCGTCCCTTCCCACCAAAGTTCCAGTCCCTCTCTTGCATACACTGCACCCTTCCACATACTGATTTGATTCATTAGCCCAGCAGGCAACCGGTGACTTTTCTGCTGACCAGTGATCGTTCTCTGCCAGCTGAGCCGAACCGGCTCGTGAAGGCTCCAAAGACTGCTAGAGTTGCCGCAAGGGAATCGGCAATACTGTCACCTCCCTCCTTTAGGGGCAGCAGGCTGTTATATCGGCACGTTTACTGGGCTAGATCTGCAGCCTCAACTACTTTTAACAGTAATTTAATACCGTGGTGCGAATATCAAACAAGCCATGAAGCAGTCGTCAAGAAACAAAGGAAATCATTTAAGAACGCAAGCACAAAAATACAGCTGCTGTTGCTTTGCGTTCTTTTCAGGAGGTAGGAACTACTAGGTCCCTCTTCACGTCCGTTAAAGCCTGTCAAAATTGCCTTGTAAGCGTAACACCTTCCCTACCTCAGACAACCTCCCACACAGCTACATAAACAAAAGCAATACACATGTACCAACTGTATGTCAACAAATATATTTTTAAAAAAAAGTCAGTGGCTTCCAGTAAGTTTCAATTCACCTTTCTTGTGTAGACTGAACAGCCCACAAGTAGCAACACTTGCGAGGATCATTCTCAGGCTCTTGAAAAGTGACAGCATAGACAGGAATCCTTCCTCCTTCAAGCTGAGAGTGGTGCCTACAGGGTTCAAGAAAAAAGAAGAAAGGTCAGCCCGCTGGCACAAACTGCAGAAGGGCAGAAGCATCTTCTGAGAAAAGAGCACCTTACATGCTTATCCTCAAAGCACAAAAGGTCATAATTCCGGCTCAGACAAGTGAGTCAAGGAAGCCACTACGTTTTATGCAACAGTCAGGAGGTGAGGAAATTACTGTCCATCAAATGCAATAACCTGGGCTAACGTCCTACTCTGCCTGAGGACAAGGAACACAAATGACTACTTCAGCTGCCACGCAGAAGATTGGTCCTGCTCTTGTAGCCTACTTCAATATTGAACTTAAAAAGCAGCCTAGCTCCTGAACAAATCTAAAATGGCACCAAACAGATGTAGTTCCTCATTTCTTCACTTGGACGACGTAAACCATTTTCTCTTCCAGGCTTCTGAACCGTATCTGCACCTTCACAATCCATTCTTGCCCCCTAACTATTCCTCCACTGTCTTTTTACGCATCCAATAGTTTCTGGTCAGTCACTGCAGATGTGCTTAAGGGAATCCCTATCTGAATTTGGTCAAGTATTTCAAGTGCGATTGCTCTGTGGCAGAGTTAAAAACTTCTCGTTTGTATTGCTTATAGATTTATGCGTCCCTTATGCTCATCTACAAGTCTTCCAAGTAAACTTTCATTCACATGCATCATTGCCTTGGAAGGGGTCAATCCCCTACGTCAGTCAAGGCTGAAATGCAGGAAAGAATCTACTTTCTGGCACAGATCAGCTACTGGTTTTTCATGTCTCACTAGTTTCACCCTGGACACTTTAGAGAATATTATCACCAAAAGCGCATTCTTAGCATACTTAAGCCTTTCCATGTATGCCCCAATGGCAGCAACTGGTGCTGCAACATAATTTCTAAAATCTCTTTCATCAAAATACACACATTTCCTGGTTTCACTGAATTCTACCGAGAGGACACACTGTCTTACAGAACTCAGCTCTATCGCACCCTAACTGCTTGACGTCACCCCAAAGGAGCATGCTTTCCACGATTCCTCAATCCACAGGCACAAGAAGGAAAACAATGCTAGTCCATGGGGGAGAAGGCGGTCCACTTAATCCATGTAGGACTTAGCAGTTGTCTCAGAAGAGGATTTCCAAACATTCCAAGGTTATAATCAAAATTCCAGTCCCTGAAAAAGGTCTCTCTCCTAAATTAACATACTTCCTTCAGCAAGAAAATTGAGACCCCTCCCCATCCTGGCATGGTCAAGGGTACAGGCCTACTTACTCCCGCTGCAACGTTTTCATACTCCATAGTGACAGGTAGCCATCTGAAAAACCCACAACGAGCTGATTGCTTCTGCTTATGTAGCACAGGGTTGATATTGCTGCTCCTGAAGGATTTTGTAATTGGAAACAGAGATGTCTTCCTTCTCTGGTCACAGTTTCTCTTCTTTGTGGAACTCCAGCAGGGATTCTAGTGACGACTTCTAGATCTACACACACAAAACCACACAATAAATGAATGCGGTATGCCATTTTAAACACTGACGTGACAACAGGTATAATCTACTTCTACCGTCCCAGGCAAAACACCTGTTTATGCAACACTTCTCTTGCTATTTCCATGCTGGATGCGTTCAAAGAACATTAAGAACTCTCTGACGCGATGGGTATTCTCACTCGTATTTCAAAACCTGGTAAAAGTGTGACCTTCATAGACAAATTCTTCTTGCGCTCTGTAAATCAGAGGAGTCTGGGCCTCATGATGAAGCTATCTATCTGAAGTGACATCTACTCCTGAAGCCGCTGCTGTAGTAGCCGAAGCAGCGTATGCAATCGGAGTACACAAATCAGAGATTTCATTCATCCAAATGCGTGGTTTTTCATACGTCAGATGTATTTTAAAAAACGAGCCCCAATTTTGCCCCAAGTCAATTTGCAGAAGCACAAGAACATTCCGGAGAAATAGGGCACCTCTGACACAACTCCCTATCAGGCAGCTGCACCGACTCAGATGCTACAATTCCTACACCTCACTGGCAAGAATCATAGCGACATAGGGGTCGGGGTGGGAGGGAGGCATTTAGAGCACTGGGAGGAATATTAAGCCGCTCCCATTCTTAATCAGTTGAGGACTATACGGTGTCAAACCACCATCTGCAATCAGCAGTCGTAAATGTCTGCACACTAGTATCTTCAAAGTGGGACGTGTATTGTTTATTTAAAAGACGCACCTTTCCTTCCTTTCAAATTCGAGTTTAAAACCTGCAAGCTTACCCAATGCTTCTGCTTCATTCTGATGGCAAGACAAAACATCCAAGCAAAGGTCAACCAGAAGTAGATGACCAGCATCTGTAGCCACTGCTGCCACTCCAAAGAGCCATCGCAGACTCCGATGTAGGTGCCCAGTGCTCACGCTGGGTCCTCCGTCATTAGTTATGGGTTCTACAGCAGTTACCTACAGGAAAACTACAAGTTGCTATTCAAGCTGTTTGACAAGCTGAAGAGAAATCATTCAGAAGTGAAGCCAGAATTAGCACATCAGAAACAAGACAATAAATACAGGATCGTCGGACTCGGAAGCAAAGCCTTGTTTCCAATTACATCAAGGTGGGGGGGGGGGGAACAGAAGGCCCTCTACAAAAACCTGTTCCTGCCTTCCACTTACTAGAGTTCCTACAGTTACCTAACTGAATTAACTTCACCTTAAAGTTGGGAATTCTATTCCTAGAGCTTACCAATTTCCACCTCCTCCGTAGAAATAATTAACTCTAAGAAAGCACAGAAAATCAGTTCTATGCAAGAAACTTTATCATATTTAAGGGACTTAAGTAAGAAAAAGAAAACTAAATCTAGTTCTCCCACTGCCCACAGCCCATCAGCACTGCCATACAGCCGGTGTCACCTTTGCCAAACAGGCATTAGGATAAGCCATGGCTGTCAGTCAGACGAGGCGGCGGGCACCCGCACTACAGCTATACAACAAAAGAACTAGCGTTCAGCCTTCTTACAAGATGCAACACAACGGAAAAAGCTTTACGTCAACAACAAAGTTTCACATGAAAAGAACACAAAGAAGTGAGCACCACAAGGTAGGCCATGTTTTTATATCTTTCTTTTTACCCCCAGAGTTGGGGAAAAATATCCAAATCCCTAAGCCCCAAAGCTTTCTCCTTTCCCGTATCAAGCGCTTACTATGACTACACGGCCTGGCAATCTGCTACAGAATTTACCTTTCATCTTGGTCACAAGAATTCTAATCTTAGCAGTACCTATTAGTAGTTCAGGCACCTTTAATTTGTTGCAGGTTTCCAATCTGTCAGGTGACTCACTAAAGGCTCTTTTTGCCTGTCCTAAGTCAACATAAAAACCTGCTGTGCTCTGAAGCCACCTGCTTGCTAGTCTGAGATTTGCAGGAATGTGCCCAAGCCATCTACTGCACAACTGCGGAACTTGGACATATTTTAAAGGCAGTGTTTCTGACAGAAATCAAGCATGTAGGAAACATATGTTACAGACAGTTTGAAGAGTGGGGTGGGGTTTTTTGTTCTTCTCTCTGGCCAAAAAAAGGTATTTTTCAATGCCTTTTTGTGCAAGTGGAGAGTTAGGTAACTATGTGCTCTACAATAAAACCAGAAAACTTGCTTCACTATCAGTAAACTCAAACGATAATGGTACCGTTAAGTCCAGGATTTTACATCAAGGCTGTCTTGACGGGGTACTCGGAAGTGACAGCGTCTTAAGGCAATATAGAAAAAATTCCTCCTACAAAGAGACGCTCCACAGCTTTCCCTGCAACAGGACTATGCAGCACCTAACCACCTAAAAGCTTCGTTTCTCCAACTAAAAAGTACGCACCCTTCCTGGAAGAGCAACTGCTTTAACCACTTTTGATATTCCAAGGTCGTACAGGCAGAGAACGCTTCCCTCGGCTTCTTCCAACCCAACCAGTAGTCCAGTTCTCTTCTGCCAGGAAAACTCCTTTACCACACGAACAATGGGAGGCTGTTCATTCACGCCGCCAAAACGATGTGCCGAGAGCCGCTCTCCTGTCACAGAGTTCACGACCTCAAGTTGAGGACCACACGCCAGCCATGCTAGGCGCTTTCTCCCTGTAAGAGAAAAGCAAGCTGACTATGGCCCATCTCCAAGAGAAGGTTGAAAACAACTGAAAAATCACAGTCACTGCCCCTTTCCTTCAAGAAAAGTACCTAACAGAGGAAGACTGACTTACCTCACTTGGGTCAATTATTTAAAGTCGCCTACTGAAATCCTCAGGCAACGCATCTTAGAATTAACAACCTTCTTATTTTGCATTTGTACTTGCCATTCCTGCACTGAAGAATTCTGATCATTTGCGATAAAGATTACAATATATTGATCTACAGTCTTTATACCATGTTTGGCTTGTTTTTGCTAGAAATCACCTGAATACATACGGGAATACAACTCTTGGAGCATACTTCTGACGCAACAAATCTAAACCAATCCATTTCTAGTTTCTGAGTTTTACTTGACACATGCCTACTTTGGGCAGGGGTTTGGACTTCAACAAGAAACTATCTTAAAATGGGCACTGTTTGAGCAAACTTAGGCTTTTACACGTGCCGATCACAGAAAGAATGTAGCACACTTTGTTTCACTGAGCTACTTCAAGCTCCAAGGAAGTCTTAAGTCAATTACTGCATTTACAGTCCGGTAGATGGACTCTACCTGGGCTTAACAGAAGCCTAGACATCCAGATGGGCACTCAGCTCTATCCAGTTTCAGATCACCCAGAAACTCAACTACCTAATCTGCTCAGCCACTTCCAGCAGCTCTCACTGGCTCCTCATCTGCACCCCATTAAGTACTTGGGAGATATGGGGCTGCGGCGCTGAACAGGGTTATCCTCTTCCTTCTGTTTTCATTCAGACTAGAAAAGAAAAATGGGGGGGGTTGCCTCTGCAACACTGCAGAAGAACTATTTCTGCATGTGACGTTGGATGGTCCTAGAGCTTGAGCTGGTATAAATAAATACAGCCCAAAGCAACACTATTACTTTTTTGAAAACTGCCTTTTGTTTAATGAAAAATGGAGGAGGGCCCACTGACTGAGCATAGTAACTAAGTGAATTATTTTAATGGCACAAGACCAGTGCAAGCTGTTGTAATGTCAAAGTTTAACTATTTGCTTTTGTTAATTGAACACCTAATGCTAGTGTTTTACTATTAGCATTTTTAATCGTTAAAACATCCTTTTTGTTCTCTCAAAACCTGATGCGTCTTAACAGCACCAACCTGACACAGCTGATACCGTGACCCTACGCGTCAGGTAACCTCCAGGCAGTGACAACTTTATACCTAAAAACTAAAGGAAAATGCTCACCTCCAGAAAACTTCCCGCACAGCACAGAACCTGGGGTTATTCCGTCTTCCGCAAGGGCCTGGATAGTCCCCTCGGGAAACTGCAGCAGACTGCTCGTTACCTGAGCCGTTAGGTCTCCCATTCTTCACTGGAAATAAAGGCAAAAATGCAAAACCAGACTCATGTCAGCCATAAATATTTCCGAGATTGACAGAAGTTTCATCAGTACGCTCTGAAAAATCTCCTCCACATCGCCTGTAGCTCTTTTCCTTAAAAAAATGGCACTCAGGACAGCTTTTGATCCCACAGCAGAGCAAAAGGAGAACCCGTTGCTTTCCCGATGCCTGTGAGATCACCAGCAAAAGGCATCACAGAGGTACTGACAAGGTAAGTAACAGGAAAAAACACAGTACACCGAGTTCAAGTCTACTCACATAGGCTAGTAAGACGGGGCCTGAGAAAAATCGTATCTTAAAAAGCTTCTCAGTAACAGGTATAAGTTTCCATTTGTCCTTTCCCTTGGTTTTATACCATATCATTTATTGTCAGTTGTCTTCTAGTAGATTTCATGCATCATTTATGTCTTGTTCACTTTTGCATGTTTATTCTGAACATTAAGGAATACTAAGTTCTTAACTACCTTCACTCTCAAATTCTTCCAGAAAATGTACTGTTGATATTTTCACATTACGAGCAATACAGACTTTCAGAGCTCATCAGTTAGAAAGTAGTTTTCCGTACTCTGACAACGTAAACATAACGCAGCACTTCGAGGCACTGATTTTTTCCCTGGGCTTGAATCCTTGTATTGCTTATTCCAGTCCCTTCCTTCCTATCGCCTGTCCTTCCCGGCAGGAATTAACAAAAATTTCCTTTATTTTTTTGGGGGGAAAACTTAAAAGCTGAAGCGTTTGACACGATTACATAGGAGGCCAAATAAGAGATACTCCATAGACGTGCGAATACAAACGGCTTGAAGTATCCATGTTTTGCAAGTTCTGTGCGTTACTGAAAAAGCCCCCGGAAGACAAGACAGTTTAATTATCTTGCTCAAACAGCACTGCTTTCTTCATGAAGTCTCAAAAGGCAGGCAGTACGCGTCGTTCACTGTTCCCGGCTGTTACACACGCGGAGCAACTCAGGCGTCAAACAGAACCCTTACTCTGTACTACGAAGCACTACAGCCAGCCACCTAAATGTGCACACAAAGCCTTGCTGCATTAACTGCAGCACACGTGTTCTCCTGCAACTACAGTTTTAGGATTGTTTCTTCCAGCGTGCACTAGTAACCTATTTTCCTTACAGCACTGGGGGTTACGGCTAGTTTTGAAGACTACACTCTGGCAGCAACACAAAGCTAGGAAAGGGAAATGTTTATAAACCAATACCGTTTCTATGAGTTGTTACTTCTGCGAAGCAAGGTCATGCTCTGAAACCTGGGCACTGGAATCTACTCGATTGCAAGTCACAAGCACTCTACTTGTGAGCATGTTCCAGCATCTTCTGCCAGCATGAAAACAACGAGCGCGTGAAACACAGCAAGTGTCAAGTCAGGGTAAATCAGGGTCCCGCATGAGGCACAAGTCAACGTTTTGAAAGAAATGTTGCCGATGGCAAAGCCAGCATTGCGGGACGCTGCTGCAGCCAGCCAGCCGGACCACTTTGCCAGAATTTGCCCGAATATTCAGGTGGTCAGTCCTCCTTTAAGGGAGAACCCTGGCTATGACAACATACATTAAGGAGTTTTAAACAACAGCACAAAATTCCCAAAAGAGCATAGATGACTGTAGTGAATAAAAAAGAAATCTTTCCTGTAAATAAGCACCAAGGTGTCTGAAAAACAAGTCTGTGTGGTGAGTACTCCACGAGTACTCACCCAATGGAGATTCGGATTTGATGGGTGGACTGCTGGGCGGATGAGGAATTGTTTGGATGGTCGCATCCAGAGGGTAGTGGTCCAAGCACTCCACGACTACTAATACAACATATCATAGTAGTAGCAAGGTGGTTTTCAGAAAAAGAGTGAACAAGGATCTTCCACTAGGGAAGGTAGCAGCATCCAAGAAAGCTTCTCAACTGCATGCTCTCCGTGAGTCACCCCGCCTTCGCCACTGCCTGCCTGGGCAGGCCAAGAGCACAGAGGGAATGCCTGAACTTTGTGTGGCCAAACTGGAAATCCAGTTTTAACATACTCTACTGGGGAGATTTGAGTTTCTAAACAAACCACTCACCAGCCAAACTCCCCACCAAATCGGAAAGAATTCTGCTCTGCTGGAAAGCTCACACTTTGACACAGTGTACTTCTGCCTACAGCACACATCAAGTGTGCTTACCAGTCCAATAGCACCAGTAAGAACTGTCAAAGAAGTAACACTCCAACACCTGGACCATTCATTAAGTAAATGCAATCATGCGGCAGCTACTAACTGCATATAACAGCATGTGAAAATGCTGGAGCATCAGCCATGCCCGGGTTTCCTCTAGCAAGCCAATGGACATTTTAAACATTTTTGTTCTAGACATCTGGCTCGGCAACATGGAACTAGGAAGGTAAAATCCATCATCAATTATGAGCAGTGCATATAGAGCGATCTGGTTTTTAGGATGTTGTACTTGCATCATTCTGCTAAGCTAAACCAAGGAGTAGTGGGAAATCAAAACAGTGGCAAAATAGAGAGAGTTAGGGTAGAGGCATGAAGCCTCTCCTTTAGGGGATATAGCCAACACTAACTGCATTTCTGCTCTCTTTGAAAACAGCGACTACAATCCCATTCCTCTTTCTGTCTGTTAGAAGGCAGATTAGTGTAAAACGCAACAGGCTCACTCCACGTTCAGGAGTAAGCCGGAATCCAACCTCCCAGCTGTATCCTATACCAAAGTGGTCTGCGTACAAGTTGCCAAAATTACCATTCTTCTTCACCCTCGGTACTTACGACTTCCAAGCATCATCAGCTATTTCCAAGGGAAGGAACACATCACAAGTCGTAGACTGATGATAGAGTTTTGGATTAAAAAGCTCCAGGTGGGAAAAGAAAAAAAGTCAAGCAATTACGTGTTCAAGCAGAATGACATACAGCCAAGCCAGAGTTCTGGGATGTCAGTTGTCGCTGACTGTAGTACATGAAAATCAAAGGCCAACAACGCTGTGGCCTTACTGAAGAAAAAGCTAAACCTATGGTCAGCTGCGCTGAACATACGATTTCACAAAACATGTTGACTTCACTGCCACCACAACAGAGGCCTCGCTGCTGCCTCCCATCCCTCCCTCTACCCTTTTGTTCTCCTACTCTATTCCTGTGGCTTGCCTTGCACTGACTTGAACGCTTTCTAGCGCACTTTATGAGCCAAGTGAACTCCCTAAGCAGACAGGAAACTAACCCAGAAAAGCAGATTGTTTTCCACCAGGTTAGAGAGTTAAACTGGCTTGCAGAGAGAACTAGCAAGCATAAAAGCTGGGACGACGAAACAGGCAGGACAATGTAAATGGGAAGCAGGAGAGGGAATTCGTCCGTCCCCATCTTGAGGCAGTAAGCCGTTGTGCTAGCTCATACGCGTGTGAAACTACATGCTCACTTTGCAAGGATTGAGAAAAACCCCTTTAGTTTTGGAAAAAGCGCTTTACTTGAGAAAAGCACCCAAGACACAGCCAGTCAACTTTTTACTCCCTCTTGCGCCTAGAGGCTCACGACCTCGCTGGGAAAGGCCGCAGCTGACGGGCGTCATTCTTTCCTTCAGCCCGATGTGGAAGCTCAGGGGACTTCAGGGGAGTGTTACTCGGTGATCAGAGAAGGGACAATATTGTGTGGCACTATTCAGATCACGTTTTCAAAGGAAACAGGACAGAGAGTGGGAAGAAGCCCGAGAAGAAGAACAGGAAGAACAGCTACGTTCTTTTCAGAAAAACAGCACCCACTTTGTTGAATAACAGGTAAAGATGACAGTCACAGAATTTTTTGAATTATTATTAATGACTGCTTCAGTGACATTTTCCCCAGAAAAACAGGAAGCAACTCACAAGCACTGGAAAAGCAGTACATGGGAAAGACACTTCGGGCACCTCAGCAGTCAGGTTCAGTGAATTGGCACTTTGCTGTGTTTCACTCCTGCAAGAAAGAGGATTTTGTGAGTTAGCAGGTGATCTAGTGACAACCACTAAGTCACTTCTTTCCCACTAAGGCAGACAAATTCCCCCTGATGTCTGAGGCAGAACCCCTGCATTTAATCCAAACCCCGAGGTTTACTCTAAAAAGCCACTAGCATAACAGAGACGGTCTTCGACAATCAATCAATCAATCAATCAATCAGGCTTATTTCACTCAAGTGCAGCCTACAGGTTGCCTTGCAGAGTTTGTGCGGATGCCCCACAAGCTCTCTGAGTAGCACAAATCTGCGGCAGAAGGTGAATAGAAGAAAGGATTTCAGCTCCCTATGCCAACAACCCCCAACAGCGAAGATCCTGCATCTGATGCAGACCATAGATGCGATTTCCCTTTAAACGAAAAAACAAACCAACCCAACACAGACCAGAAGTTGACACTAGAGCCAGTTTACCCAGATGCCTCCTGTGGCTATACTCCAACACAGCTAGACTTACTCTCAAGAGCTGCAGTCCCTGTCTAACGTGGCTAAGCTCGCTTGCCTCTCACAGCACAAATTCCAGAATCACAGAATCACAATGAAGAGAAGGGCCTTCCAGAATCACTGGAGGTCACCTGGCCCAACCCCCCTGCTCTAGCACGCTCACCTAGACCCCTGTCTAAGACAGACCCCACTGTCATAAGAAATAACAAAAATGTTTTTACAAATATATTATCTAGAAAAGAGAGCCACGTAGAATCCCCATCCTTTATTGGATGCGCGGGGGAACATTGCCACCAAAGTAAGGAAAAGGCTGAGGTACTTAATGCCTTCTGTGCCTCAGTCTTTAGTAGCCAAACCAGGTATCTGCAGGGTATTCAGCCCCCTGAGCGGGAAGACGGGGATGGAGAGCACAATAACGCCCCCCATAATCCAGGAGGAAGCAGTTAAGGACCTGTTAAGCCACCTGGACAGCCACAAGTCTATGGGGCCTGATAGGTCCACCCGAGAGTACTGAGGGAGCTGGCGGAGGAGCTTGCCAAGCCACTCTCCATCCTTTATCAGCAGTCGTGGTTCACAGGGGAGGTCCGAGACGACTGGAGGCTTGCCAGTGTGACACCCATCTACAAGAAGAGTCGGAAGGAGCATCCGGGGAACTACAGGCCTATCAGCCTGACCTCGGTGCTGGGGAAGGTTATGGAGAAGTCCATCTTGAGGGTGCTCACAGGGCATGTGCAGGACAACCAGGGGATCAGGCCCAGCCAGCATGGGTTCAGGAAAGGCAGATCCTTCTTGGCCAACCGGATCTCCTTCCATGACCAGGTGACCCGCCTAGTGGATGAGGGAAAGGCTGTGGATGTTGTCTACCTGGACTTTAGTAAAGCCTTTGACAGTGTCTCCCACAGCATTCTCTTAGAGGAGCTGGTGGCTCATGGCTTAGACAGGTGCATTCTTCGCCGGGTAAGAAACTGGCTGGAAGGCCGAGCCCAGAGGGTTGTGGTGAACGAAGATAAATCCAGTTCACAGCCAGTCACAAGTGGTGTTCCCCAAGGCTCAGTTTTGGGGCTAGTCTTGTTTCGTATCTTTATCAACGACCTGGACGAGGGGATCAAGCGCACCCTCAGTACGTTTGCAGATGACACCAAGCTGGGCGGGAGCGTTGATGTGCTTGAGGATAGGAAGGCTGTACAGAGGGATCTGGACAGGCAGGATCACGGGCCGAAGCAGTTGCATGGTATTTAACAAGGCCAACTGCCAGGTCTTGCACTTTGGTCATAACAACCCCAAGCAACGCTACAGGCTTGGGGAAGAGCAGCTGGAAAGCTGCCCAGTAGAAAAGGCTGTGGGGGGGCTGGTGGACAGTCAGCTGAACATGAGCCAGCAGTGTGCCCAGGTGGCCAAGAAGGCCAAGAGAATCCTGGCCTGTATCAGAAATGGTGTGGCCAGCAGGAGTAGGGAAGGGATAACGCCCCTGTACTCAGCACTGGTGAGGCCGCACCTCGAATCCTGTGTTCCGTTTTGGGCCCCTCACTACAAGAAGGACGTTTAGGTGCTGGAGCGTGTCCAGAGAAGGGCAACGAAGCTGGTGAAGGTTCTAGAGAACAAGTCTTAAGAGGAGTGGCTGCGGGACCTGGGGTTCTTTAGTCTGGAGGAAAGGAGGCTGAGAGGAGAGAGACTTTATCATTCTCTACAACTACCTGAAAGGAGGTTGTAGTGAGGTGGGTGTTGGTCTCTTCTCCCAAGTAACTTGCGATAGCATGAGAGGAAACGGCCTCAAGTTGCGCCAGGGGAGGTTTAGCTTGGATTCAGGAGAAATTCCTTTACTGAAAGAGCAGTCAAGCATTGGAACAGGATCCCCAGGGAAGTGGTGGACTCACCATCCCTGCAGGTGTTCAAAAAACGTGTAGACGTGGCACTCTGGGACATGTTTTAGTGGGCATGGTGGTGATGGGTTGATGGTGGGACTCGATGGCCTTAGAGGACTTTTCCAACCGTAAAAATTCCATGATGCAGAGCATAGATTTGATTTCCCTTTACATGAAAAAACAAACCAACCCAGCACAGATCAGAAGTTGACACTAGAGCCAGTTTACCCAGCTGCCTCCGATGGCTATCCTCTAACACAACTAGACTTACCTTCAAGAGCTGCAGTCCCCGTCTAACGTGGCTAAGGTAGCAACAGTTCCCACATCAGCTCTGAAATTATGCTCTTTTTTACGTTGCGCAATGTAGCTGGACAGACAGGCGTAGGTGCTAACTGTCTCAGTATAGAAGACACACGCAGCCTCCCTGACAGAGAGAGACGACAGTTCACAAGACACTGCCAGCGTACCACACCGGTAGGGTGCCCAGCAGCACAAAGTCCAGAATCACAGAATCACAATGAAGGGAAGGGCCTTCCAGAATCACTGGAGGTCATCTGGTCCAACCCCCCTGCTCCAGCAGGGTCACCTAGAGCAGGCAGCCCAGGACCATGTCCAGACGGCTTCTGAGTATCTCACTCTGATACTTTTACAAACAGCAAGCTGAGAAGATGAACTGCCAAAGCATCTGCGACACATGCAACAGGCCCAGGTTTTTGGCGACTCTCTCTCCTACCAATTTAAGTACGTTCTCCACCACACCAGTAAACAATACCACACCAGCGAAGGCTTGTCACCATTCCTTCTCTAAAACTCTCCCCGACAGCTTGCTGGGTAGCAGACACAAAATCCCCTTTAAAAGTGTTTGCAAGTACTTGCCAACTGCAAACGCTTCCATCTCTTTCTTATAATATTCCTCACTTTTACAGTTGGAACATTTTTCACTCCTGCCAGCAGTATCCTTTCTTACACTTGTTTTGGACTTTTACCTTGAGCAAACCATCAACACTTGATAAGGGAACTGACTTTGAGCAAGTGGATGTGCGCATGCCAGTGCTGCAAATGAGTATAGGGAGCAATTCTCAAAGGCAGTCTCGTGGGTTGTTTTTTTCCTTTTTAAGTTTTTAAAAGCAGTATGTCTGGGGAGAAAAAAAAAACAACAACCTTTGGAAAAAATCCCAAGTCACAGACTATTAACTGTTACTCCCATGCCGGCAGGCAGAGACTCAGCAGCGCTGTCAGGCTGCCTTAATGAAGCAGAGCACGAGCTGGCCAGCAGGCAGTTAGGGGAGAGCACCCACCTGCGGGCAGTGCCCACCCAGGACAAGGCTCCTGCTGGCCTTGGTTCTTCCGTGCCTCATCTCGGGCTCAGAGGGAGTCCTAATCCGGACAGGGGTGGGATGGCACAACAAGGCCTGTGCTCCTGCACGTGTGTCAGGGCTGAGCAGGATTCATGCAGGTCTCCTCTCTCCCTCCCAAGTATTTTGAAATCCTTGGGATTGGCATACCGGGGTTAATACGTTATGAAACACCGTCTGCTGGTCACCCTGTGCTCCCGAGCCCAGACAGCCTGGAGAGTAGTTTGTTATTTTCAGCCTTCCATGCTCTTTGAATCTTCTCACTGGCACTTGCATTCACTACTGCTTTGCTCCTGATCTTGTTTGTCCTTTCAAAATCTATAAATACGTAAAAGACAAAAAAGAAGCTGTTACCCAGAGAACCCCAGGACACAACAAGATTTCCTCTCAAACATGACTTTTCTTCTTTTGTTCTTTTCCCCGTCCAGAAATATCCCATGTAGCTCCGGAACCTCACAAGTGAAAAGTCTCATGGCCGCTTTGCTCCTCAGGTGGAAGCACCTGATGCCCCCCCTGGTACTGCTACCAGCAATCACAGCCTGGTTTGCTTTGCCCCTGCCAGTCCAGGAAAACCCTTCTCTTCCCCCCGCCCCGAAACCTAACTGGCAGCAACGGAGCCACGGCTGCTGTGCCTCTAGGATGTGGGGCAATGTGGGATGGGATACTTCCAAACCAGACCTGACCCACTGCAAGTGTGGGTACGCCAGGTGGGCAGACAAATCCCCTGCAGGGACAACTACAGCTGGCCCTGCACGGAGTGAGCTCGGGCGTGGGGCGTTTCTTGGTCTGCGTTCATCGGCACATGAAAGCAAGTCAGCTCGTTGCAGGACTGAACTGGTGCTGGAAACATTAAACCTTCTGCTCCTGGCACCTGCTAACAGCCCGGCTGCTGCGGCTACAGGGTCACTCAGCCCTGATCCGCTTCGGGATAACAGACGTGTCTTATGGCACCTCGTTTTATGGGAGCTGGAATAGGAAGGAATTAGTGCTGGAGTGCCAGCGGAAACCTGACTGAAAGGATGGCAAAGAGAGCGGTTTTCCATCCCGAGCCCCAGGAAGGGCAGGAGGAGAGCAAAGGCGAGGAGAGAGGGAACCTTCTCCTCCAGAAGGAGCCGACGGACTGGGGAAGTGGCTGGGAAGCAAGCTGCTCCTGGGCAGGAAGGAAAAAGCTCCGTGTGGCACTGTCGCTGGGGTCTGGGATTGGGAAGCAGAGACGGCAAATGCCTGGCAGCAGGGATCGTCTCTATGTCCTACGCTTCAAACCATGTTTGGTCTGTGGGACCCCAAACTACAGCTTCATTTTAGAGGTGCTGCGCTACTGGCAGAGAAAGGGAAGGAGAGGAGCTGAGTTAAGTCACACATGTGAGCGAGACCCAGAATGCTCAGGAAAAATAGTTACTTCTGTCGTTCCACTTAATTGTAAAAATAGATGCCATTCGTTAGTAGGAATACAGAAGCAGCTCTTAATGGGCCCCCCTTGCTTATTGACAGATTCCCTCTTTCTGCACCCTCAGCTGGCAATCACTTTGAGCTGCTATCTTTTGTCATTTTGACCAGTGCCTGACTGCAAGTTGCACCAAGACCAGAGAGGAAACACTTACAAAAGTGGACCATTCAGCACACCGTAAAGCTGACAGTTTCTTCATAACAGGTGTCTGCTGCACTCACGGCCGCACTCTGTAAGCACAGGAAAAGTACTAACTGGCATTAGCTTTTGAAGGAGGCTTTTCAAGGAGTTTTAAACACTGCCAAAAATCAGGTAAGGTTTCACATGGAAAAACAGACCATTAAGGCCTTCACCGTAAGAGGAGAACCCTAGTGTCTTAGCAATCTGGCTCCAAGTTAGCTCTCCTTAACATTTTGCAAGAAAAGAGACAGGCAGAAAGCGAGAAAGAGAGGTGAGAAGATACAGGTCATTTTTGCAAAAATCAGTCATGAAGGTGCTTGAATCCTAGTAACTGGCTTACGCGAGCGTCAACGCAAGAAAACCCTCGCAAAACCACGTCGATGGTATTTGTACAAGTAACAACTGAAGAATCTGTCCTTAAGTGTGTTCAAAACACCCTTGATTCATCACGGGACTTAGCATTTGAAGAAACTCAGGTAAACTGGTTGAAGACTATCAGCATTTACAGTCAACGTTTTCACATATGCCCCTCTTTATTTGTATTCTTCCTTCTTTCATTTGATAGCACTTTCTGTGAGAAAAAATGCCTCTTCAAAGTGCTGGAGTGTGCTGGAGTACACAGTTCATTCACCTGAATTCGGCCCCAGAACCGAGCCCTGGGGAACACCGCTTGTGACCGGCCGCCAGCTGGATTTAACGCCATTCACCACCACTCTCTGAGCTCGGCCATCCAGCCAGTTCTTTACCCAGCAAAGAGTAAACCTGTCTAAGCCACGAGCCACCAGTTTCTCCAGGAGAATGCTGTGGGAGACGCTGTCCAAGGCTTTACTAAAGTCCAGGTAGACAACATCCACAGCCTTTCCCTCATCCGCTAGGCGGGTCACCTGGTCATGGAAGGAGATCAGGTTGGTCAAGCAGGACCTGCCTTTCATGAACCCCTGCTGGCTGGGCCCGATCCCTTGGTTGTCCTGCACATGCCCTGTGAGCACTCTCAAGACCAACCGCTCCATGATCTTCCCCAGTACGGAGGTGAGGCTGACAGACCTGTACTTCCCAGGATCCTCCTTCCGGCCTTTCTTGTAGAAAGACTGAGGCAAAGGCGGCATTAAGTACCTCAGCCTTGTCCTCATCCTTGGTGACAATGTTCCCTGCCATATCCAGTAAGGGATGGAAATTCTCCTTGGCTTTCTGTTGTTAACATATTTGTAAAAACATTTTTTGTTATCCTTTATGACCGTGGCCAGACTGAGTTCTAGCTGGGCTTTTGCCCTTCTAATTTTGTCTCGTTTTGTCTCTAATTTTTGTCTATTTTTGTCTCTTGGGCTCAGGCACCCCCTGCAGCCAGACACCTCCTGGACAGCCACGTGCTTGAGCGGGAGCTCAGCCTGGGTCGCCACATTCCTTCTGGCCACGGTTTTCAGCCGAGTGGAGAACATGGCCGGCCCTCTTCTGGGAGGCCGACGACCACTCGTCAGAGAGCCTCTAGTGCGGGGGGGGACTGTGCCTTGCCCGCACACCTTCCCTGCATGAACTGACGCGCAAACTGACGCGCCACGTCCTGTTTGCCCGCCCTCTTGGCGGCGCTGCGGGTCGCTCACGCTCCCTGAGGCTGCTCTTGTACGTGAAGGGCTTTGGCCGCTGCCGCTCCTGTGCCCACCCGCGCGGAGCCAGAGCTGCCGCTCGTTAGGAGCCCGCTCCGCCGGCCTGGGGCGGGGCTGGGGCACCCTCTCTCTCTCCCTGTGCTGCCGCCTTCGCGGTTTGGCCGCTTCAGGAAGGGTCCCCCGGCACAATCCTCCACTCCGGAGCCCTTCGCCTAACGTGGTTAGCCTTAGATTTACTCACGTTCCTTCCTTCAATCCGTCTCTTTCAGACCCTGAGGATTTTTGCCCAGTCCTCCAGATTTATGACGGAACATTTAGTGATTGCTTCATCAAGAAAAAGCTCTTAAAATACGGCATCAACAGCAGGAAAAATTACCACGTCAATTGCTCAGACAGCAGAGTTCACCAAAAACTGTGGCTCTGGTACAGAGACAACCAGGGGAAAAGCTGGGGGGGCGCTGATAGGAGCAAGGCCCGCTTTCCAGAGCAGAGCCGCGAGCAGTCGCCTCCCCCAGCACGGCTGCGCCGAGATGGTTCGGCCACGCGTCAGCAGCAGCACCACGGTCACCCAGCACCCCGCCGCCTGGCCGGGGGCACACACAGCGAGGACAGCAGGGTTCGGGCCCACCTGTCCCTCTGGGGCCACGTCTTTGCAGCTGCCCCACTGCAGCGTTCCCTCATGCGGGGTCAGGGAGGGAGAAACAAATGCTCTCCTACTACTTGAAATTCTATTACTTCATAGTATGTTGCGATTGGCCTAGACTAACAGGTTACAAGCATTGCCTAACTACTCATGAGGAACTATGGATTGGCTTCTGCCTGGAGCTTGTTTTGCCCCCACCAGAAATCAACAACTAAGCTACTTCTGATAAACTATATGAGAACGGATGAAATCGCAGCAAACAAATTTATTGCGCTGACAACCCCGAGAGTAGTCTTCCGTGAGAGGAAGTTCTGACAGGGGATTAAACTACTCAGGTATCTGAGGCCTCAGTTGCACACCGGGCAGGTTCTTGCAATACGATCCATTAAGGTTCTTAGTATTTTATCACGCGCAGATGGGTTTCTCTTTTTAAGCAGCACAGGAGTGTCCCCAGGTCCTCGGGGGAAGGCCTCCTCCCCTGTGCTCTCCTCCAATACCGATCGTCTCTTTCTGCCCTGACGCCCTGTCCTGGTTGTGCTCCTGGGTGTGGTTGATTCCTCCTTTGGTTGGGCAGGTGTTTGCTCATGCGTATCCATTTTTTCTGGTTTCGCATGTGGAACTCTTCTTGTTCTTCGCCTAGGAGGATCAAGGATTTCCACTTTCGCACGTGAACGTATGTCTTCCTGAGTAGAGGCAGATTCTGTGTCTGCCAAGAGATTTTGTGCCCGCTTCCTGGCTTTTTCTTCTGATGAGCAGGACATCTTGGACCCCTGGTGCTTTGTTTCACTTCATGAACACAGAGAGAGAGAGAGAGAGAGAGAGAAATTCATCATGAAGCTTCAAACCAAACCTTGAAGAGCTGTGCAAATTACCTTAGCACTGTAAAATCTTCAGGTTTCAGAACAGAAGAAATTAAGAAAAATTACAAGTTCCTTTACCAACGTACCTACATTCAGTTTGTGACTCATTCTGTGAATTCACTGAATCAAGTACTTAATGCTCTTCCCAGCTATCTAACGCTAGAGAGTAACGTAACAACAGAGCTGTGCTAAACAATAAGGTCTTACTTGTCTTCTGTAGGAAGAGTGCAACTGCTCTACTGCAGGTTTAGAACAAACTGAACAAGTTTGTACCAGGGTATGTTACCACTTGAAATTGAGGCTTACTTTGTTGCCTACATTCTCTCTTTAGCACTAAGCCGTTCCAGCTTTTAAAGTGTCTGGCGAGAAAACTGCTTCCCTACCAGAAACAGGGAGATGCTAATTGAGCACACGCAGAAAATAAAAATTCAGTGTATGAAATACTGCCAGGAACTGTTCAAAGCCACTAAAGTTACAGGAACCTCAGGTGTAATTTGTAGCTACACAATTTTCAGACACAAGCAAGGCGTATGTTCACAGCATCTGCTTAGTAACCCTCAAACTGTAGAAAGGCTTACATAGGCTGGTGAAGGAAGTCTTCATCAGCACACTTTGGGGCCTGCAATGACCGGAGAAAAAAGGCCTAAACTGGCAGCTAGTCAAGCTCACTTCTATTCATGCCAAGCCAGTTCTGTTCACAGACAGAAAGGACTAGAAAAGCCGTTACATTTAAGAACACAGGAGAGGACCAATACCTCGTCAAAATCATAGCTTCCAAACACACGAAAGCCAGCAGCTACATGTTGTGTGAGCCCAAAAATGTATCGATTTTAGAAACCTACCCTTCGCTTGCAGTCCCAAAAGTAGCAGCCTCAGCAGCTTTAAACACCAATTTACCATCCTGAGGAAGGGGGAGACATTCAGCACTTGAGTCTTCCACAAATCCTACAAAAACAAGCAGATGAATGACTTCCCTGTTGCACTTAACATCATGTCCGTTAAAACACTCATGTGATTTTAAAGTGAGCCTTTATGCATTTCAGCTAGGAGAGTGATCTGACAGAATAATGCTGCCAAGGCTTCAAAAGCACAGGAGGTCTGAATTCTTCTTCCCAGTAAAACAAGAAATCCGATGCGTAGTTTCAGGCAAGGAGACAAAATGTCCAGGGACACTCTGTTTACAAACTAAGCTTGACATGTTACTGACCTAACACATCCAAACCTCACAAAACATGCCTCCTTCTTAAAAGCGGGTACTAAGTTTTCTTATTTCTCTTTGGATATTTATCGCATTCCTGCAATGCTCTTTCCTTGCTTGACTCCATTTCCCCTCTCCCACAAGAATACATCTAAGGTCTCTTCTGGTTCTGCTCTCTAATGATTGACCGGTGGTGTTGAAGCCTGGCTGCTTGCTAACCTGTTCTCATCTCAACAGGTTCCGTTTTAGAAACATCCTCCTCTTCTGCCTTGTTTCTACCGCCTGCTTCCTCCAGATCCAGCAATTACCTTGGCAGACAGTAGGCAGGACTGGCATAAGTTTGCCAGCTCAGGCCAAACAAGGGCTATACAGACTGCCTTCTAATGCCTCCAGAGTACTCAAAGTGTACAGAACTGTTTGTACCGTAGCCCAGCAATGGCCAAGTTCCTTTATCAGGTTATTCTTTGAAGGCCATTTGAAAAATTCAGGATCTTAGGTTATCTTAGGGTGAAACACACCAGCTTCTTTTCTTAGTTCTGATGAATCGGGTTGTTCCATCTGGAAAGGTTTATCTTCGACCATTTGACTGTCTTCTTCCTTCTTCGATTCTGGAAAATCAGCAGTTTCTTCAGTGGAAGAATGAGCTGGTGTAGCAGCTATGAAGATGACATCATCTTCAAAATCGCCAGGTGACTTTGCATCATGACACTCCAAAGTAGTTTGGTCTGACCTGGCAGAGAACTTACTATTTTCTTGGCTGACATCCGTTTTCTCCAAACCATCTCCAGGTCTGCTCTCTGAAGAATCTTCCGCTTCAGCACCATCACCCTCAGGATTGCTCGGAGTAAACAGCGTTGGTTTCTCTCTACTTTCAGACCAAGCATCCTCCACCACTCCATGATGATGCTCAGATGAGTCTCCAGACAGCGCTTTAGCATCTTCTGGTAACTTTTTTTTTAAAAAAAAACAAAAAAAAAAGGTTCACAACCAATAACATGCATATGCTTTTTCTCAAAGCAAGACACACACAAAAGAAAAATATGTACCAGTGTTTGTAAGTTTTACAAGCATCACCTTAAGCAAGGCACTACAAGATTAATTCTCATTCTAGCACTATCTTTTAAAGCTGAGGGGAAAAACTAATCACACTTTTGACCGCTTACTGAGTTTCCAGGTCCTTGGAGAATTAAGGTGAAGTGGGTCTTGTAAGTGCTTGCTTACAAGCTGTTGTGAGGCTTGTTCTCAGCACTGTTCACTGGCTTCACTACTGTGCCTTCAAGAGGAGGGAGCTTTGCATAACTAAAAGCATAACCCAAGAGCTCTCTTTTGTTATGCTTGCTTTTTCAAGTTGGATGCACTACTAAAATATCCTAGCGTTCACTGTGCCTGTAGCATGGAGCAAGTAAATTAATCTGGCCATGCTGCATTATTAGTAAGAACTTCGTATCGGAGGGAGAGCCTCTTGTTACAGTTGAGCAGCTCTTTCTAGCAGCCAATAAAAACAAAAACCAGGTATAAAAAAGGTATCGTAAAAATGCCCCTGATTTTGATCGGCAGTTGCATGAGGAGCCGAACCAGGGAATCCGACTGACAGAACAAAAGGAGGAGTAGAAGGGGGCAACGTTCAGATGGACCAACTTCGTTTGACAGCTGTACAAATGCTACCCCTGATGCAAGGCAAGAAACAAAACTGCGCACTTCAGGGCTGGAGAACAGACAACAGTACAGCTCTCTTCACCAGGCGTCTACTGTTACCATAGCTGAAGGAAACGCAGCCTCGCGAAAAGAGAGATTGAAAGTAAATGCAGCTCATGACTCATGTTGCTTTTGAAGAGGGTTAATTCACAAAGCTTAACAAACCCAAACAACTGGCTCAATCTATAGTCCTTTACCTTCCTGCCAGACCAGCCTTTCAAAAGGCCTAGCGGGGAGCTGAACTCGCAGGTTGGAACAATCACAGCTCCTAACACCTCTCGGGTAAAAACCACCAAGCTCGTTGGCACTTCTTCTGAACACGTTCCTGCAGGCACGTGACATTACAGAAGGTCTTAACATGACCTTTTTTGAGCAAATTCAGGTCTGCCATCCCGATGTGCAGTTCCAATTCTCAATATAGGGAGTTTTGGCAAACTTGAAAAAAAATCTAAATCAAATCAGAGTCTGTAAAGCCTTTAACCGTAAAAGTCACTAACTACAGCCCAGCTTACTCCAACAGTCCATCTTGCCTTCGAGTTCTCTTCCCTGACAGACACTCTATGTTTCTTTGCTCGCGGAGATGCAGAGGGAGTTGCTAGGGGTGTGGTGCGAAGGCTGGATCTGAGAATAGACCGAGGAGTAAACCCAGGACAACCGGAAGCAGATGTGGCCAAGACTTTCGCTCTCTATGAAAAGAAATAAAAACATCTACTTGAAAACCAGGCAAACCTTCAAAAGAGTAGACTCCACTCGACAGAAGCATTAGTGTAAAAAATTGTAAACTGCGATTGTACCAGCAGAGAGGACAAAGTTTAGCCTCTGCACTGGTCTTTTTCCAAAGGTAGGAAAACATTAATGATTAAGGAAACGTGCTGTTCATGTTTCTTTTGGCGCTTTTTTAATGTCAACATAAAATGTTATCTTTCAAACTAATTATACGGCAAAAAAAAGGATGTGGCACCTTGTTGTCTGCAGCGCACTAGACTTAATTAAGTGACACTGCTGTAAAAACACCTAGACCTCTTCATCAAGAAGCGTTGAGGTCTTCTTAGCTCAGCTGAAAAAAGACTTGACAGTACTGACAGGGTTTCCCTCTTCAAGACTGCTCCCAACGTACTGCTTCCAAAAGGACTTTATCTGCAATAACCACATGCATACTGAAAATACTCCACAAGTTGAATCCAACAGTGTTGGTGTCAAATCCCTTTGCTGGTTTCATTTTCAACAAAGTTTACAGGCTTTTGGTTTGGCTGTTTTTCACAGGTTCTTTAAAATACTGACCTTAACCGCAGGAGGAATCTCCAGTAACTTCCGCACTGATGCCCCTGAAAATTCCTTCTGTGAGATGGAACTGTGGATATTTGATTTCAGTGGGCTGGAGGCCATGAACAAAGCAGCGGCTCTGCATGGTGACTGAGCGCTACCACCCTGTGCTGCAGAGCATGAAGGAACAGGACGAACCACCAAATCCAGCGGTCTGTTAAGATCCACAATTTAAAAGAGGAAAATAATTAAAAAAATGCAAAAAATCATGCTGCGTTCAAGAAATTGGAGTTGAAACATAGCAAAAACATACAACAAACAAGAAGTACGGGTGAGCCCTCACACTTCGGGTGATGCATGAGGGCCATGAACAAGTTACAGCCATTTTCTCTTTCTTTGATGATTCCTTTACATTTCATACTTCATTTCCCAAGTCACTGCCTCTGAGGCAAGAGTAGCCCAATTTTAAGCTGCACAAGTGATGTGCTTCTCATGTCAGAAGAAAAATTGTCTACATTTCAATGCTGGGACCACTTCAGATTCTCCACTTAGTTGTGTCCCTGAGTTGGCCTTTTCTTTAGCAGATACAAAACTAAATGCAAACAGAACACTTTGCAAACACTGAGAGTAAAGACACACTCTCTCACACACACACACACACATATATATGAGAAACCACACCTTTTTGAAATAGTCGTTCTGTAGATCTACTATACCTGGAACAGTTTTGTGAACGTTTTGTAAATAGTGTCCCAACAAATGCATCGCGCAACTCTGTGCCAGCGAGAGGATGTGTTACGGCTGGTGGTTCTGTAGCAGTCGGACTAGATTTAAAAGGAAAATGTAAGTGACTTTCAATCCCTTGAAGCCCGTACGTATGAGAACTCAAATTTAGTTGACCGTACCACCTAGAGGAAAATCATCAGACCGCTGCTAGCCTCTTTTCTGCTCTTTACAATTCTGCCTGGGTTTTGGGTAAGAAAAAGGCAGAAACGAGGCAGAAACTGGGCAGGAGGAGGTAAAAGAGTACTATTTGGTCACGCGATCAAGTCTATCAAAATCCATACACCAATAGCTTGGACGGTAATCATAGCTTTACTTTCAGCTATCTTAAATTCTGTAAACACATTTGCCATCATACATATGCAAATATATGTGTTTACAAGATCATCATAGCAGAAGAACTCTCTCCAACTATTACTTATGCTGTATTGTTTCTTCGCTGTTATATATTGTATGAGTAAAACAACGCCAAACAAAGCTTTGTTCAGGCGCACCTTCCCTCCGAAACACTAGCGTCATTCAAAAGGATTTTTCCCTCTCTCTCCCAACACGTAGTTCAAGACTAAACACTGTGAAAAGGCTGCTCACCTAGCATAGTGTGAGAAACTGGTTTGCTGCTCATTTCCCACTCCAGCTTCTCCAATTTTGGATAATACATTACTGATAAAAGTTGCTCTTGTATGCACATTTCCTGTGTTAGCTTGTTTTGTTACTGTTGACAATGGTGTTGGTCTTGCAACTGTAAAACAAGAGGGAAAAAACATCAGCCTTGTGTAATCAAAGCCGTGGTTAGCTGTCCATTATATTTCACCCCCTAAAAAGTACCTTGACTTAAGACCGATGAAGGCAAACGGTAAGGCTTGGCCCTCTCCACAGCCAGCTTCCTTTGAACTCTAGGCAGGATCTTGCCATATTGGTCTACCGTGGAATTTCTGGCAACCGCTCGCTCTCTCAAGGGAGGATCACAATCGTTCTGATCCATGAAAAGCGTAAAGCAAAAAGTTAACTGATTGCAAGAAGTTCATCGCACAGAACTCTCTGTGCTCTTTCTAATTAGTGAATAAATTTCCTCCACAGGTCGAGGAAAATACACCCACTGCACACACCAGCAGCAAGTTCTGCCCATCAGCACACGCCAGCTTCACCTGGTAGTTTTGGCAAAGTGGAACGAAGACTAGAGGAATAACAGAACCCACAACTTCAAGGTAAAACAGCTCTGGCACTCTGCAGAACTTTGTTCTGATACACTTGCTGTCACCTGCAATCCTCAAATGGCTGACAAAACAGCAGGCTCTCCCTTGTTTTCCCTCAATATATATGAACAACCAACACTAAACGTCCGTGTCTAACTGTATCCTCATTCAGACACCACAAACCCAATTAGGACACATGCAACTAATTCCACATTCTTTTGCTTAATTCGAGCCGCAGGCTGGGCTGCCTGTTGGTCTGAGGAACACTCTCACTTTTCCTCCGACATTTCAACTTACGGAAGGCTAATTCTAATCTTTGCTTGCATGCCTCGGCATTACAGTCTCAGTTTACTGAGTTCCAACTAACTGGCTTTGGGCACATCCTCTGCTAATACCCATTGCGCATTTTGTGCAGTTGAGTTTGCCGTCAGGAATGCACGAAGGGGACAGAACAAGTACAACTATGCAATGACGTTTGCAGGGAAACAGCGGAACTAAGGTCAAGCAGCTTTCTAGGCTGTGAGAACAGGAACCCATTCTGCCACCCAAAACGTTAAGTTACAATTTCCTAAAATGACAGAAAAGATGCAACGTGTTTAAATTCTAATGGCTTTAAATTTTAGGCTGTTGAAATACTGTATTATCATGTAGCGGTAATCCCTTAGAAGCACAATGCACAGCCATACGACACAAAGTAGTAGCTTAGTTCAGCTGGTGTTCTGATAATTCTCTCCGGTGAAATGATCCTTCATACAATTTTACTTTTTTCTTTTAGGTACTTTCTTTGTTTTTAAACGCGCTCGGAAGTATCTTTCCCTTCTAGGCATAATCATTACATCCAAAGCGATTACTACACATTAGAATACACGTGGGATATCCCCATCTTTCACAGCAATTAACCTAGAACTAAACGTTCCCTCTGCGGGACTGTTCGCAACGTACTGCTTCCAAAGGGACTTTATCTGCAATAAGTACATGCATACTGAAAATACTCCACAAGTTGAATCCAGCAGTGTTGGTGCCAAATCCCTTTCCTGGTTTCATTTTCAACAAAGTTTACAGGCGTTTGTTTTGGCTGGTTTTCACAGGTTCTTTAAAATACCGACCTTAACCGCAGGAGGAATCTCCAGTAACTTCCGCACTGATGCCCCTGAAAATTCCTTCTGTGAGATGGAACTGTGGATATTTGATTTCAGTGGGCTGGAGGCCATGAACAAAGCAGGGGCTCTGCATGGTGACTGAGCGCTACCACCCTGTGCTGCAGAGCATGAAGGAACAGGACGAACCACCAAATCCAGCGGTCTGTTAAGATCCACAATTTAAAAGAGGAAAATAAATTAAACAATGGGAAAAAATTCAAGAAATCGGAGGTGATACCTAGCAAAAACATTCAACAAACAAGAAGTACGGGTGAGCCCTCACTCACCAGGCCCATGAACCTGCTACAGGCATTTTCTCTTTTTTTAATGATTTCTTTATATTTTGAACCTCATTTCGCAAGTCACTGCCTCTGAGGCAAGACTAGTCCAGTTTTAAGCTGCACAAGTGATGTGCTTCTCATGCCAGAAGAAAAATTGTCTACATTTCAATGCTGGGACCACTTCAGATTCTCCGCTTAGTTGTGTCCCTGAGTTGGCCTTTTCTTTAACAGATACAAAACTAAATGCAAACAGAACACTTTGCAAACACTGAGAGTATAGACACACACACACACATATATATATATATGAGAAACAACACCTTTTTGAAATAGTTGTTCTCTAGATCCACTATACCTGGAAGAGTTTGGTGAATATTTTGTAACTGGTGTCCCAAGAAATGCATCGCGCAACTCTGCGTCAGGGAGAGGATGTGTTACGGCTGGTGGTTCCGTAGCTCTGGGACTAGATTTAAAAGGAAAATGTAAGTGACTTTCAATCCCCTGAAGTCCGTACGTATGAGAACTCAAATTTAGTTGACCGTACCACCTGGAGGAAAATCATCAGACCGCTGCTAGCTTCTTTTCTGCTCTTTACAATTCTGCCTGGGTTTTGGGTAAAAAAGGCAGAAACGAGGCAGAAACTGGGCAGGAGGAGGTAAAAGAGTACTATTTGGTCACGCGATCAAGTCTATTAAAATCTGTACACCAATAGGTTTATGGTAATCATAGCTTTACTTTCAGCTACCTTAAATTCTGTAAACACATTTGCCATCATACATATGCAAATATGTGTTTACAAGATCATCATAGCAGAAGAACTCTCTCCAACTATTACTTATGCTGTGTTGTTTCTTCGCTGTTACATATCGTATGCGCAAAAGAAAGCCAAACAAAGCTTTGTTCAGGCGCACCTTCCCTCCGAAACACTAGTGTCATTCAAATGGATTTTTCCCTCTCTCTCCCAACACATAGCTCAAGACTAAACACTGTGAAAAGGCTGCTTACCTAGCATAGTGCGAGAAACTGGTTGGCTGCTTAAAACCCACCCAAAAGTCCCTAATTTTTGAAAATACATTACGGATGAAAGTATGCACATTTCCTGCGTGAGCTTGTTTTGTTACTGTTGACAATGGTGTTGGTCTTGCGACTGTAAAGCAAGAGGGAAAAAACATCAGCCTCATGTAATCAAAGCCATGGTTAGTTGTCCGCTATATTTCACTCCCTAAAAATTACCTTGACTTAAGACCGATGAAGGCAAACGGTAAGGCTTGGCTCTCTCCACAGCCAGCTTCCTTTGAACTCTAGGCAGGATCTTGCCATATTGGTCTACCGTGGAATTTCTGGCAACCGCTCGCTCTCTCAAGCGAGGATCACAATTGTTCTGGTGCATGAAAAGCGTAAAGCAAAAAGTTAACTGATTGCAAGAAGTTCATCGCTCAGAACTCTCTGCGCTCTTTCTAATTAGTGAATAAATTTCCTCTACAGGTCGAGGAAAATACACCCACTGCACACACCAGCAGCAAGTTCTGCCCATCAGCATGCACCAGCTTCGCCTGGTAGTTTTGGCAAAGTGGAACGAAGACTACAGGAATAACAGAACCCACAACTTCAAAGTAAAACACCTCTGGCACTCTCCAGAACCTTGTTCTGTTACACTTGCTGTCACCTGCAATTCTCAAACGGCTGACAAAACACCAGGCTCTCCCTTGTTTTCCCCCAATATATATGAAGCACCAACACTAAACGTCCGTGTCTAACTGTATCCTCATTCAGACACCACAAACCCAGTTAGGACACATGCAACTAATTCCACATTCTTTGCTTAATTCGAGCCGCAGGCTGGGCTGCCTGTTGGTCTGAGGAACACTCTCACTTTTCCTCCGACATTTCAACTTACGGAAGGCTAATTCTAATCTTTGCTTGCATGCCTCGGCATTACAGTCTCAGTTTACTGAGTTCCAACTAACTGGCTTCGGGAACGTCCTCTGCTAATACCCATTGCGCATTTTGTGCAGTTGAGTTTGCCGTCAGGAATGCACGAAGGGGACAGAACAAGTACAACTATGCAATGACGTTTGCAGGGAAACAGCGGAACTAAGGTCAAGCAGCTTTCTGGACTATGACGACAGGAAGCCGTTCTGACACCCAAAACGCTAAGGTACAATTTCCTAAAATGACAGAAAAGGCGTGAAGCATTTAAATTCTAATGGGTTTAAATTTTAGGCTGTTCAAATACCGTATTATCATGTAGTGGTAATCCTTTACAAGGATAATGCACAGACACGCGACACGCAGTAGCAGCTTAATTCAGCTGGTGTTCTGATACTTCTCTCCGGTGAAATGATCCTTCATAAATTTTTACTTTTTTCTTTTAGGTTCTTTGTTTGTTTGTTTGCTTTTAAACACATTCAAAAGTATCCTTTCCTTCTAGGCATATTCATTACACCCAAAGCAATTTCTACACATTAGAATACATATGGGGTATTCCCACCTTTTTCTGAAAACGGGTTTCAGACAAGGGAAACACACCAAATACTGCTTACGGTGGCCAACAAAACTCCTAACCAAGCTTCCTGACCACAATTCTGAAATTTGTCTTACTAACATGCAAAAGAAATCCCTGCTCAAATGCATCACAGGTCTCTGAATGATTGAGAGGTAGCAAAGGGTATTAAAAACGTTCTTGATTTACCAAGTTTTTTCCAAACTGGAGTCATGATCAGAATATCTCATTTGAATGTAAGAGTCTACATCAGGCTTGCAAAGGAAACAGTCTACATGCTAGGCCAGCTTGCCAAGAAATTTATTTTAGCACCACCCTGTGCAGAAGTGTTCTCTGCCCTACCACACTTCCACAAATCTAGTGAAGAATCCAGGAGACAGGAAGATGAGGCCAGCAGGAAGACTGCTCTCCCTGTCCTACTACTTGCTCCACTGGGCAATGACTAGCTAGCTGATCCTTCAGCTTAGTTCCTGCCTGGGGGAAGATGGGCTGTGCACCACATAGGCTCCATCTCTCATGAAACTCTTCAGAGAGAAAGGGAGGTGCACTGCAGATGGGAAGCCTATGACAGAGGGGGGTGAAGTCACTATGGGGGGAGAAAGCAGACAGAAGGTCGTGGGTGTCATAAGACAAAGGTGATTAAGGTGTTGCAGCAACAAGAGGGCCGTCTAAGAGGAGAAAACTGGGCTACTGTAGCTTCCTTGGAAGCAAATGATCCTGTTTAGTGCAGCAAGCTGATGTTTGCAATAGCTCGCATCCGAGTGAGACACCCCCCTCGTCAGCTACTGCACTGGACCTAACGCTTGAGAAAGTGATGGGGATCAAGGTCGTTCTGAGGGAAAGACGCTTTCTGCTGCGCATGACCAGCACGGACTGCACACTTCCTTGTGCCTATCTGTGGCGCAGGATTAATAGACGGGTCTCTAAAGACAGATCTGCTGGGGCTGTTGCCAGTCAGGCTCAAGATGGACGTATTTCCCCCTTGATTCCCTGATGTGCACTCACCTGACTCAAACTGGATGGCTCAACATCAACTAGTCTCGGAGACAGCAAGCCAGCTACAAGACACCTCTTGTAGCTCTCATGAATGGCTTCTCCTATTGCAGGACCCTGTTTCTTTAAAAACTTCAAGGTCTGAAACATCAATCGAGCATTACAGATTAAGACAGCACTATTATTCAGTCACTGAGGTTCTGGGTTAACCACTAAGAGAAATAATAGAAATGTTCAGGTAAACTGTCAGAAAGCTTGCATCAGTAATAAGCTTTAGGTTTGCAATCTGAGTAAGTGGTACTACGTAGAGTCTTAAAGCTGGCAGACAAACCGTTACAGATTCTTTCAAAAAATCCTGTACGACAAACTATCAGCCCTTGCAATGCTTAGTTAAGCATTGTTTACCTTCTCTGTCAATATACAGGCCTTCCTGTTTCCATGAACGCTGACACAAAATACGTTCTATGTAAGCTAAAACTAACACACAACTTCAAATCACACTTTGGAAGATCCTTTCTATGCTTGTTTGTGCAGAAGCTGATGCATGTTGGAAATATTTAGTGAGCTCAAACTTAATGCAAAGTTCTTTGTCACAATCTGCGCAGTGGCTCCGAACTTATACTTCGGCCAAGTTTGGGAGAAAAAAACATTTCATTTCTTCTCCAACAGTTAAATAATTTTCCACTTTCTCCATTCTGTCCACCTTTTTCAAGTTAACCGGGGATCAAAACCCTAACTCCGGACTATGCAGGCAGTTCCACTGAGGGGTAGTAAAGAAGTAACAGCTTTCCCCGACTTCCACAACATCTTTGTTCTTGCTCCGGGAGCAGCGTTCTATTCCTTTCTAGACATTCAATCCCCGACCGTGCTTCAACAGGAGACAACGGTAGTTTTACAGCCCCAAGAGTGCACCTAAAACGTTACCCTTTGCATAAAACTGGCAGGACACAACTGCAATTATGCGCGTGGGTGGGCAGGACGAGCATAAAATGGTCTCTGACACTCAAAGCCGCGCAATAGAAAACTTAGACAAGGTACGTGACATTCTCAGTAAAGACACAGTAAAAGATCACCTCCTTCTGGAAGCCGGTGCAAGTCACATGAACAACTCCGCAGGTCAGCAAGCACGTAACATCTGCAAAAACAAGGAACATTTGACAACCTCCCATACTCTCACAGCCAGGTTATGACCAGATTACAAGTTTTAAACAGCAGTGTCTGGAAAGACATAACTGAGGACCCATTTTCTTCATCAGATCACTTACAAACCTGTTTTAAAAAACAATTACTGCGTGCAGAAATTTTATCTCTAGTGCTATTGAGGCGCTGTGCTTTGAGCTTCCGTTCAAAGTCATTTCGTTTTATGACCGCCACCACTTCACAGGCTACATGACAAGAGCACCAAAACCCAAAACTCAGCAGACTGTCAGAGACGTTCCACAATATTAAATAACTTGTTAGTACAATGTAATCAGAGTTGGGTTTGGGGGGAGGTTGTGTTGTTTTGGTTTGGTTTTTGACTGACAAACAATGAACAGGAGAACCAATTTCACAACCAAAAGCAGTGAAATACCTACCAAAATTATAGTTCCTTGGATGAAAAAACTGCTCAGGTGGTGGATAAGAAGGACGAGCTCCCCGACTTAGACTCCGCTCATGTACCAGAATATCCAAAAGGAGGTTTGGAGAAGTCATGCTTATCACAGTGTCCAGTGACCACAATCCAAAGTAGGGGCAGTCATGAAGGAATTCTTCTGGCCTTAAAGAAAACAAGTGCATAAGCTAAAGGCCGGCATTCAAATGAAGTTTTTGGAGGGGTATTGAAAACAATGTAAGAAAAACCTACCTTAGTGAATCTGGCATTTGAGCATGATACCAGCGATTAATGTCAAATACAGCCAAATAAGCAGATGGTTTTCCCTGACCACATGTATTCACTTGCCAAGTGAAGACTGACACACTGGTCTCGGGAGATATTACTGTAAAAGACAAGACATTGTTTCTTATGTGTAGAAAAGATGATCTCTCTGATATTTTCAAAACACCACTTTCTGTTTTGGCTTCATTCTGTTCTATCCCTCATGAAACACAACACTTACTAAGAATAATCAAAAAAATGTCTGGAATAGCAAACACCTCTGTGATAGGTTTCAGTCATACTGCCCCTTTTTCTTGTTCAAATGGTATCAGTTCTAAGCCAAAGCAAACACACAATTATTAGCTAATTAAGTATTCCAGACATTAACAGTTGATCAAGACGTTTAGCTAGACAAATAGTTTAGGGAAAAAAATATGCTAGGGACACGTACATTGCTACTTTCAGAAAGCATACAACTATTTATCATGTACACTCGTATCAATCAGTAGGCATTCACAATTTCCAGATTTGAGTCAACTGCAAGTTTTAAGACTAGCCCCTTTCCAGCATATATTGAAGTAAAGAAAACTGAACACAGTATTCAAGGTGCAGCCTCACCACTGCCGAGTACAGGGGGGTGATCACTTCCCTACTCCTGCTGGCCACACTATTTCTGAGACAGGATGCTGCTGGCCACCTTGGCCACCTGGGCACACTGCCGGCTCATGTTCAGCTGGCTGTCGAACAACACCCCCAGGTCCTTTTCCACCAGGCAGCTTTGCAGCCGCTCTTCCCCAAGCCTGTAGCGTTGCATGGGGGTGTTGTGACCAAAGTGCCCTGGCACTTGGCCTTGTTGAACAATTGACCTCGGCCTATTGGTCCAGCCTGTCCAGATCCCTCTGTACAGCCTTCCTACCCTCAAGCAGATCAACACTCCTGCCCAGCTTGGTGTCTTCTGCAAACTTACTGAGGGTGTGCTCGATCCCCTTCTCCAGGTCAACAATAAAGATATGAAACAAGACGGGCCCCAAAACCGAGCCCTGGGGAGCAGCATTTGTGACTGGCTGACAACTGGATGCAGATGCAGATACAGGTTTGAACAGAAAAAAAAAAGATCAGGTAACATTCCTAAGCAATGGAGGGAATGATCTTGTTGTTCAAAGACGACAGCTGGAGGAATAAAGGGACTGACCAGCATTATACACATGACCCCACCATATATCACTATAGCATTTCAGCAAGCACAAAATAAAACCTATTTTTCCCCTGAAAGAAGTCCCACATCACTTAAGCACACAGTTTTTCTTTTTAAATAAGCCCAACAAGCTAGTCTATGCAGACATTTAAGACCTTCAGCCTGTGGGTACAGAACAGCATTCATTGCTTAGATTCCAAAACCATTTATTGTAGAATAACCAAACACGGACATCAGAACAAACCTTCATTAACGCTATCCTCGCTGTCAACGCATTTGTGAAATTTTTCTACAGTCTGGCAGCTGAGTAATTTAATATTGCTCGTTTGCCCTCTCGAGGGAAAGACTCCACCCATGAGATCTAAGCTGTACCTTTCATCACAGAATTCCAAACCCTGGGGAAAGAATAAAAGAGGAGGAAAAAGGTCATTTTGAGATTAAAACATACAGTATACCTAAATATGAACGAATGTCTCTCTCTGACATAATATGCATATTATACTGTGTATTTCCCTTGAGTTCTTTATTACGGTAAATAGCAGGTACAACTGACATGCAAGAGAATTAAATGTCAAATCGTAATGGGTAAGTTTGGCTCTGAAGGCTTTGCACAGCTCCAAAATGTAGCATTTCCCTAACGTTATTCAGATCGGAAGATGTTTTGCAGAATTCTATGCGGCATCAAGGCTTCTTTACAAACCTAAACGTATATTTACAAAGCGATACCTGAAATAATACAACAGATATGCACGCAAAGCTCTTTGCTCCATGTCTTGATTACAGAACCGATGGAGTTAGAAAAGTCGTGGCACTACAGCAGCTAAAGCTCTGTTGAGAGCTCTTCTCTGCAGGCACACCACTGGAGAGAACATGCACCCCTCTGTCGCAACTATGAGGCCTTCTTACTGGTTCACAATCTTCTTTCAAACCACGTCAGCTCTTACCAGCTCCTCCTCGAAGCTTGTCAGAGACTAACGGGTGAAATATCCCTCAGTTCCTGCACCAAGCACAGCCAAGAGCAAAAGGGGAAAACAGAGAGGACATGGGGTGCAGAGTAAGCAAACTACTTTGAGATACACAGAGACCCCGGCAGGATTGTGTTGAAACTCTGCTGCCACCATCTCCCAAGTAAGCACTAACTGAAATGCTCTCTTTGCAAATACAGCATTTGTTCAACCGGTCTACCGCACAACACATGAATGTGTGTATTGTGGACAAATGGCAGCTCTACAACTAAAAAACCACCCAAAACAAACCACAACAACAAAACACCAAACAAAAAAAAAAACCCAAAAACCCCACGCACCACCTAACATAAAACAACCCCCAAACTGATCAGACCACATTCTACCCAAGTTCCCTAAGCTTTCAGAGCTCTCAAATGAACTGGCATGAAACAACACATTCCCAGATGATCTCATGCGCTACATCTAATTTGCCGAATCTGAGAAAAGGCAAGCTTTCTCTTCATAGTTCCAGGAAATAAATATCAAGGCAGTCTAAACCAAAAATAATTTAAAAACCAAAATTAACTCTTTCATTACTGAGAAGAAAAATAATTCTGAAGCACAGCAGCGTATTTTACATTCTCCACCCTGGGGCAAGCAAATCTAAGGGAAGGAACTCCATTGTATGGAAGATATTAAGCACTGTCTTTATCGACCAGTAAAATATGAAGACACTTTTCAGATGAGATGCACTCAAACTTGGCCTGGCAAGTGGGAACAACTCTTACCTTTGCTGCCACTGAGGTCGGACAAGAAACTTGACTCGGCCAGCCATGTAGGCAGACAGTCATGTAGTACTGACCACTCTGTGACTACAAGGAAGTATTCTGAGACTAAAAGTGCCCGCTGTAGAGCACAGATTCTGCCCTAGTGCGTCTTCGGGAGGTTTTGGCGGGTTGGGAGTTGGTTTTGCTGGGCTTTGGTGCTTTTTTTGGCTGTAGGTGTTGTCCCGTCTTGGTATGTGTAAGTGGCTCATCTGGAAGCTAGCTGAAGAACCTGTCTCTTCTCCCCAGAGGGTCCAGCTGTTTCGTTCTCTCTTCCACTTACCTTGTACGACTGGTTCCTCTTTCAGTCTTCCACGACACTCATCACAGGGAAGCGGAAACAGCGGGGCAGTAAACTGCCTCAAACCCAGAGACTGGTGCCTGACACCTCTCACAAGCCTGTGAACGTGTGGCTGGTTGCATGGTCTGCACTGGCTTAAAAGTCTTACATTAAGTACACCACAGCTTTCTCAGGCCACAAACACAGTAACCCTATTTAATCCCTTTGTGTGCTTTTTTTCAACAGTGTCAACTGGAGTTTCTAGTAGATGCATTTTTAAAGGCTGATGAAACGTTTCAACCCTCTGAGGTAAAGACTGACACGCGTCACACCTTTTGTTCGGGAAAATAAGACGGCCAAGACAAAGAACAGCCAAAGACTTGAAGGTCAAACATTTTAGGATTGAAGGGTTGAGACAGAGCAAAGTATCCTATCAACCTGCCAAAGTGCTTAGAGTACTACAAGAGATGCAGCAGAGAACCACAGAGAAAGCCCACGTACAATTAAAAAAACCCAATCAGGGTGCTCTCCTCCTCTAGAGCACGGTATAGTTATGTCATATAAAAAAAACACTGCGCATAAACAAAGACAAAGGGATGACATCCATATCTAGATCATGCTGAATCACTTGAAGATATTTCTACTTTCTCACCATGAGAGAGAATGCATCTTAGAGAAACACCACCTTTTCCAAACACCCAACCCTTACCTAGTCAAAAGCAACGCTTACAAGTGAGGAAGCACCTTTCCGCTATAGAAGGAAAACCAAAAAGATCCAAATGTAAACTCATGCAGAAAATCAAAACGCAGAGTCCCGATAAGAACATGTACCACGCGAGTGTTTAGAAACGAGTACCACGATGCAAGAACCACCCCTATTTCATTCCACACCTATTGAGGACATGCACGAGAAAGTATCAAAATAGGAGGAAAGACTTGCTCTGAAGTGAGATTGCTTTCCCCTCAAAAAGGTTTTGGAAGAGTTCCAAGCATACTACTGAAGACAATTATACATACATTATAAATATTATACACACATTAGACAAATATACATTCTACTGAGTAGAATTATATATACACACAGACAGATGTGGCTTACATCTGTTAGATATCAGAAATATCATGATACCTCATCTATATTTTAAACACACCACCTTTGAAGCCAGTTCTAAAAATTTATGTATGCTCTTCTGACCAAGTCATACCACTCTTTACTGTATGTACATATTTTGCTGGCTTTAAGAGTAGACTGCATAGGTGACCCAGCCAAAAAGTAGAAAGGGTTACCTTTACAGCTACTAAGCTTCAGGATCAACACTTAAGAGACGCTGTAACTACATTTCATTCCAAGTCCAGCTTGCAGAGCTCAAAAGAAAAACAAGAATATAAAAACGAAGATCAGAAAAGGACATGAGGGGGGGAGAGAGAGAGAGAGAGAGGGGGGCCGTATTTTAAGAAAGGGAGACAGAAGCTTATTCAAGCCTGCGGTTTGGTTAAGCAAAGCTACTCAAAGTCCTGTCTTCTCTTCCTACGTGCTATTAATTTGCTGTTTCAGTCAAGAGTAATTTTACGGGTAAAAGCTGCTGCTTCTTCAGGAATTGAATTTATACGAGCCCTTTACAGACGAATCTAGCTGGAACACACGACACTGCAGTATACAATTGTATGGCTTGTTTTCAAAAAGTATGGCCATAGGCCATGCCCGAGAAGCTCAGCAAACCATTTCTTTTTTTAGAGGTCTCGGAATTGTGATGGTAACTATTAGCCCTGACAACTTAACTGACACGCACTTAGAGAAAATGACTGTTTTCTTCCTCTCACATACATGCACGTCTTACCTCATACATGACTTGTCCTGATGCCAGGCGTTTTCTGTCACCAAATTCTAACTGCAACAGATGTAAACTCACAACATCACCTTCACTGAAAAAGGTAAAAATGAGGAAATTTGATGACAAAGCTGCTTTGTAGTCCTCATTATCATTTTATTAGATCTAGACTGAAGTATTCTTAAGAGTGTGTTCTTGCTGAAAAGAAAAACACCACTTCCCAAAACATCACGATTGGTCACATTTAGCTGCTAAAACATAAAGGAGGACGTTCTGACACTAGCACACCTTGAGGGGCAAATGCTAACCATACAATTTGGAGGCTTTAGCATGTTGTATGGACTAAATAATGTTGGAAATAGTGTGGAAATAGTGGAAATAGAATATCTCTTCACTTCTTCATGGTGAAAAGCTCTCGATCAAAACTGCTTTAAAGTCAAACTGAAGCAGACTGCCGCTCCATGAACACCTGAGCTGGTTAAATAGCTTCCCGGTGCTGGAAGAGAGAGCTCTTTCTCCCCGTCCCTTCCCACCAAAGTTCCAGTCCCTCTCTTGCATACACTGCACCCTTCCACATACTGATTTGATTCATTAGCCCAGCAGGCAACCGGTGACTTTTCTGCTGACCAGTGATCGTTCTCTGCCAGCTGAGCCGAACCGGCTCGTGAAGGCTCCAAAGACTGCTAGAGTTGCCGCAAGGGAATCGGCAATACTGTCACCTCCCTCCTTTAGGGGCAGCAGGCTGTTATATCGGCACGTTTACTGGGCTAGATCTGCAGCCTCAACTACTTTTAACAGTAATTTAATACCGTGGTGCGAATATCAAACAAGCCATGAAGCAGTCGTCAAGAAACAAAGGAAATCATTTAAGAACGCAAGCACAAAAATACAGCTGCTGTTGCTTTGCCTTCTTTTCAGGAGGTAGGAACTACTAGGTCCCTCTTCACGTCCGTTAAAGCCTGTCAAAATTGCCTTGTAAGCATAACACCTTCCCTACCTCAGACAACCTCCCACACAGCTACATAAACAAAAGCAATACACATGTACCAACTGTATGTCAACAAATATATTTTTAAAAAAAAGTCAGTGGCTTCCAGTAAGTTTCAATTCACCTTTCTTGTGTAGACTGAACAGCCCACAAGTAGCAACACTTGCGAGGATCATTCTCAGGCTCTTGAAAAGTGACAGCATAGACAGGAATCCTTCCTCCTTCAAGCTGAGAGTGGTGCCTACAGGGTTCAAGAAAAAAGAAGAAAGGTCAGCCCGCTGGCACAAACTGCAGAAGGGCAGAAGCATCTTCTGAGAAAAGAGCACCGTACATGCTTATCCTCAAAGCACAAAAGGTCATACTTCCGGCTCAGACAAGTGAGTCAAGGAAGCCACTACGTTTTATGCAACAGTCAGGAGGTGAGGAAACTACTGTCCATCAAATGCAATAACCTGGGCTAACATCCTACTCTGCCTGAGGACAAGGAACACAAATGACTACTTCAGCTGCCACGCAGAAGATTGGTCCTGCTCTTGTAGCCTACTTCAATATTGAACTTAAAAAGTGGCATAGCTCCTGAACAAAGCTAAAATGGCACCAAGCAGAAGAAGTTCCTCACTTCTTCACCTGGACGACGTAAACCATTTTCTCTTCCAGGCTTCTGAACCGTATCTGCACCTTCACAATCCATTCTTGCCCCCTAACTATTCCTCCACTGTCTTTTTACGCATCCAATAGTTTCTGGTCAGTCACTGCAGATGTGCTTAAGGGAATCCCTATCTGAATTTGCTCAAGTATTTCAAGTGCGATTGCTCTGTGGCAGAGTTAAAAACTTCTCGTTTGTATTGCTTATAGATTTATGCGTCCCTTATGCTCATCTACAAGTCTTCCAAGTAAACTTTCATTCACATGCATCATTGCCTTGGAAGGGGTCAATCCCCTACGTCAGTCAAGGCTGAAATGCAGGAAAGAATCTGCCTTCTGGCACAGATCAGCTACTGGTTTTTCATGTCTCACTAGTTTCACCCTGGACACTTTAGAGAATATTATCACCAAAAGCGCATTCTTAACATACTTAAGCCTTTCCATGTATGCCCCAATGGCAGCAACTGGTGCTGCAACATAATTTCTAAAATCTCTTTCATCAAAATACACACATTTCCTGGTTTCACTGAATTCTACCGAGAGGACACACTGTCTTACAGAACTCAGCTCTATCGCACCCTAACTGCTTGACGTCACCCCAAAGGAGCATGCTTTCCACGATTCCTCAATCCACAGGCACAAGAAGGAAAACAATGCTAGTCCATGGGGGAGAAGGCGGTCCACTTAATCCATGTAGGACTTAGCAGTTGTCTCAGAAGAGGATTTCCAAACATTCCAAGGTTATAATCAAAATTCCAGTCCCTGAAAAAGGTCTCTCTCCTAAATTAACATACTTCCTTCAGCAAGAAAATTGAGACCCCTCCCCATCCTGGCATGGTCAAGGGTACAGGCCTACTTACTCCCGCTGCAACGTTTTCATACTCCATAGTGACAGGTAGCCATCTGAAAAACCCACAACGAGCTGATTGCTTCTGCTTATGTAGCACAGGGTTGATATTGCTGCTCCTGAAGGATTTTGTAATTGGAAACAGAGATGTCTTCCTTCTCTGGTCACAGTTTCTCTTCTTTGTGGAACTCCAGCAGGGATTCTAGTGACGACTTCTAGATCTACACACACAAAACCACACAATAAATGAATGCGGTATGCCATTTTAAACACTGACGTGACAACAGGTATAATCTACTTCTACCGTCCCAGGCAAAACACCTGTTTATGCAAGACTTCTCTTGCTATTTCCATGCTGGATGCGTTCAAAGAACATTAAGAACTCTCTGACGCGATGGGTATTCTCACTCGTATTTCAAAACCTGGTAAAAGTGTGACCTTCATAGACAAATTCTTCTTGCGCTCTGTAAATCAGAGGAGTCTGGGCCTCATGATGAAGCTATCTATCTGAAGTGACATCTACTCCTGAGGCCGCTGCTGTAGTAGCCGAAGCAGCGTATGCAATCGGAGTACACAAATCGGAGATTTCATTCATCCAAATGCGTGGTTTTTCATACGTCAGATGTATTTTAAAAAACGAGCCCCAATTTTGCCCCAAGTCAATTTGCAGAAGCACAAGAACATTCCGGAGAAATAGGGCACCTCTGACACAACTCCCTATCAGGCAGCTGCACCGACTCAGATGCTACAATTCCTACACCTCACTGGCAAGAATCATAGCGACATAGGGGTCGGGGTGGGAGGGAGGCATTTAGAGCACTGGGAGGAATATTAAGCCGCTCCCGTTCTTAATCAGTTGAGGACTATACGGTGTCAAACCACCATCTGCAATCAGCAGTCGTAAATGTCTGCACACTAGTATCTTCAAAGTGGGACGTGTATTGTTTATTTAAAAGACGCACCTTTCCTTCCTTTCAAATTCGAGTTTAAAACCTGCAAGCTTACCCAATGCTTCTGCTTCATTCTGATGGCAAGACAAAACATCCAAGCAAAGGTCAACCAGAAGTAGATGACCAGCATCTGTAGCCACTGCTGCCACTCCAAAGAGCCATCGCAGACTCCAATGTAGGTGCCCAGTGCTCACGCTGGGTCCTCCGTCATTAGTTATGGGTTCTACAGCAGTTACCTACAGGAAAACTACAAGTTGCTATTCAAGCTGTTTGACAAGCTGAAGAGAAATCATTCAGAAGTGAAGCCAGAATTAGCACATCAGAAACAAGACAATAAATACAGGATCGTCGGACTCGGAAGCAAAGCCTTGTTTCCAATTACATCAAGGTGGGGGGGGGGGGAACAGAAGGCCCTCTACAAAAACCTGTTCCTGCCTTCCACTTACTAGAGTTCCTACAGTTACCTAACTGAATTAACTTCACCTTAAAGTTGGGAATTCTATTCCTAGAGCTTACCAATTTCCACCTCCTCCGTAGAAATAATTAACTCTAAGAAAGCACAGAAAATCAGTTCTATGCAAGAAACTTTATCATATTTAAGGGACTTAAGTAAGAAAAAGAAAACTAAATCTAGTTCTCCCACTGCCCACAGCCCATCAGCACTGCCATACAGCCGGTGTCACCTTTGCCAAACAGGCATTAGGATAAGCCATGGCTGTCAGTCAGACGAGGCGGCGGGCACCCGCACTACAGCTATACAACAAAAGAACTAGCGTTCAGCCTTCTTACAAGATGCAACACAACGGAAAAAGCTTTACGTCAACAACAAAGTTTCACATGAAAAGAACACAAAGAAGTGAGCACCACAAGGTAGGCCATGTTTTTATATCTTTCTTTTTACCCCCAGAGTTGGGGAAAAATATCCAAATCCCTAAGCCCCAAAGCTTTCTCCTTTCCCGTATCAAGCGCTTACTATGACTACACGGCCTGGCAATCTGCTACAGAATTTACCTTTCATCTTGGTCACAAGAATTCTAATCTTAGCAGTACCTATTAGTAGTTCAGGCACCTTTAATTTGTTGCAGGTTTCCAATCTGTCAGGTGACTCACTAAAGGCTCTTTTTGCCTGTCCTAAGTCAACATAAAAACCTGCTGTGCTCTGAAGCCACCTGCTTGCTAGTCTGAGATTTGCAGGAATGTGCCCAAGCCATCTACTGCACAACTGCGGAACTTGGACATATTTTAAAGGCAGTGTTTCTGACAGAAATCAAGCATGTAGGAAACATATGTTACAGACAGTTTGAAGAGTGGGGTGGGGTTTTTTGTTCTTCTCTCTGGCCAAAAAAAGGTATTTTTCAATGCCTTTTTGTGCAAGTGGAGAGTTAGGTAACTATGTGCTCTACAATAAAACCAGAAAACTTGCTTCACTATCAGTAAACTCAAACGATAATGGTACCGTTAAGTCCAGGATTTTACATCAAGGCTGTCTTGACGGGGTACTCGGAAGTGACAGCGTCTTAAGGCAATATAGAAAAAATTCCTCCTACAAAGAGACGCTCCACAGCTTTCCCTGCAACAGGACTATGCAGCACCTAACCACCTAAAAGCTTCGTTTCTCCAACTAAAAAGTACGCACCCTTCCTGGAAGAGCAACTGCTTTAACCACTTTTGATATTCCAAGGTCGTACAGGCAGAGAACGCTTCCCTCGGCTTCTTCCAACCCAACCAGTAGTCCAGTTCTCTTCTGCCAGGAAAACTCCTTTACCACACGAACAATGGGAGGCTGTTCATTCACGCCGCCAAAACGATGTGCCGAGAGCCGCTCTCCTGTCACAGAGTTCACGACCTCAAGTTGAGGACCACACGCCAGCCATGCTAGGCGCTTTCTCCCTGTAAGAGAAAAGCAAGCTGACTACGGCCCATCTCCAAGAGAAGGTTGAAAACAACTGAAAAATCACAGTCACTGCCCCTTTCCTTCAAGAAAAGTACCTAACAGAGGAAGACTGACTTACCTCACTTGGGTCAATTATTTAAAGTCGCCTACTGAAATCCTCAGGCAACGCATCTTAGAATTAACAACCTTCTTATTTTGCATTTGTACTTGCCATTCCTGCACTGAAGAATTCTGATCATTTGCGATAAAGATTACAATATATTGATCTACAGTCTTTATACCATGTTTGGCTTGTTTTTGCTAGAAATCACCTGAATACATACGGGAATACAACTCTTGGAGCATACTTCTGACGCAACAAATCTAAACCAATCCATTTCTAGTTTCTGAGTTTTACTTGACACATGCCTACTTTGGGCAGGGGTTTGGACTTCAACAAGAAACTATCTTAAAATGGGCACTGTTTGAGCAAACTTAGGCTTTTACACGTGCCGATCACAGAAAGAATGTAGCACACTTTGTTTCACTGAGCTACTTCAAGCTCCAAGGAAGTCTTAAGTCAATTACTGCATTTACAGTCCGGTAGATGGACTCTACCTGGGCTTAACAGAAGCCTAGACATCCAGATGGGCACTCAGCTCTATCCAGTTTCAGATCACCCAGAAACTCAACTACCTAATCTGCTCAGCCACTTCCAGCAGCTCTCACTGGCTCCTCATCTGCACCCCATTAAGTACTTGGGAGATATGGGGCTGCGGCGCTGAACAGGGTTATCCTCTTCCTTCTGTTTTCATTCAGACTAGAAAAGAAAAATGGGGGGGGTTGCCTCTGCAACACTGCAGAAGAACTATTTCTGCATGTGACGTTGGATGGTCCTAGAGCTTGAGCTGGTATAAATAAATACAGCCCAAAGCAACACTATTACTTTTTTGAAAACTGCCTTTTGTTTAATGAAAAATGGAGGAGGGCCCACTGACTGAGCATAGTAACTAAGTGAATTATTTTAATGGCACAAGACCGGTGCAAGCTGTTGTAATGTCAAAGTTTAACTATTTGCTTTTGTTAATTGAACACCTAATGCTAGTGTTTTACTATTAGCATTTTTAATCGTTAAAACATCCTTTTTGTTCTCTCAAAACCTGATGCGTCTTAACAGCACCAACCTGACACAGCTGATACCGTGACCCTACGCGTCAGGTAACCTCCAGGCAGTGACAACTTTATACCTAAAAACTAAAGGAAAATGCTCACCTCCAGAAAACTTCCCGCACAGCACAGAACCTGGGGTTATTCCGTCTTCCGCAAGGGCCTGGATAGTCCCCTCGGGAAACTGCAGCAGACTGCTCGTTACCTGAGCCGTTAGGTCTCCCATTCTTCACTGGAAATAAAGGCAAAAATGCAAAACCAGACTCATGTCAGCCATAAATATTTCCGAGATTGACAGAAGTTTCATCAGTACGCTCTGAAAAATCTCCTACACATCGCCTGTAGCTCTTTTCCTTAAAAAAATGGCACTCAGGACAGCTTTTGATCCCACAGCAGAGCAAAAGGAGAACCCGTTGCTTTCCCGATGCCTGTGAGATCACCAGCAAAAGGCGTCACAGAGGTACTGACAAGGTAAGTAACAGGAAAAAACACAGTACACCGAGTTCAAGTCTACTCACATAGGCTAGTAAGACGGGGCCTGAGAAAAATCGTATCTTAAAAAGCTTCTCAGTAACAGGTATAAGTTTCCATTTGTCCTTTCCCTTGGTTTTATACCATATCATTTATTGTCAGTTGTCTTCTAGTAGATTTCATGCATCATTTATGTCTTGTTCACTTTTGCATGTTTATTCTGAACATTAAGGAATACTAAGTTCTTAACTACCTTCACTCTCAAATTCTTCCAGAAAATGTACTGTTGATATTTTCACATTACGAGCAATACAGACTTTCAGAGCTCATCAGTTAGAAAGTAGTTTTCCGTACTCTGACAACGTAAACATAACGCAGCACTTCGAGGCACTGATTTTTTCCCTGGGCTTGAATCCTTGTATTGCTTATTCCAGTCCCTTCCTTCCTATCGCCTGTCCTTCCCGGCAGGAATTAACAAAAATTTCCTTTATTTTTTTGGGGGGAAAACTTAAAAGCTGAAGCGTTTGACACGATTACATAGGAGGCCAAATAAGAGATACTCCATAGACGTGCGAATACAAACGGCTTGAAGTATCCATGTTTTGCAAGTTCTGTGCGTTACTGAAAAAGCCCCCGGAAGACAAGACAGTTTAATTATCTTGCTCAAACAGCACTGCTTTCTTCATGAAGTCTCAAAAGGCAGGCAGTACGCGTCGTTCACTGTTCCCGGCTGTTACACACGCTGAGCAACTCAGGCGTCAAACAGAACCCTTACTCTGTACTACGAAGCACTACAGCCAGCCACCTAAATGTGCACACAAAGCCTTGCTGCATTAACTGCAGCACACGTGTTCTCCTGCAACTACAGTTTTAGGATTGTTTCTTCCAGCGTGCACTAGTAACCTATTTTCCTTACAGCACTGGGGGTTACGGCTAGTTTTGAAGACTACACTCTGGCAGCAACACAAAGCTAGGAAAGGGAAATGTTTATAAACCAATACCGTTTCTATGAGTTGTTACTTCTGCGAAGCAAGGTCATGCTCTGAAACCTGGGCACTGGAATCTACTCGATTGCAAGTCACAAGCACTCTACTTGTGAGCATGTTCCAGCATCTTCTGCCAGCATGAAAACAACGAGCGCGTGAAACACAGCAAGTGTCAAGTCAGGGTACGTCAGGGTCCCGCATGAGGCACAAGTCAACGTTTTGAAAGAAATGTTGCCGATGGCAAAGCCAGCATTGCGGGACGCTGCTGCAGCCAGCCAGCCGGACCACTTTGCCAGAATTTGCCCGAATATTCAGGTGGTCAGTCCTCCTTTAAGGGAGAACCCTGGCTATGACAACATACATTAAGGAGTTTTAAACAACAGCACAAAATTCCCAAAAGAGCATAGATGACTGTAGTGAATAAAAAAGAAATCTTTCCTGTAAATAAGCACCAAGGTGTCTGAAAAACAAGTCTGTGTGGTGAGTACTCCACGAGTACTCACCCAATGGAGATTCGGATTTGATGGGTGGACTGCTGGGCGGATGAGGAATTGTTTGGATGGTCGCATCCAGAGGGTAGTGGTCCAAGCACTCCACGACTACTAATACAACATATCATAGTAGTAGCAAGGTGGTTTTCAGAAAAAGAGTGAACAAGGATCTTCCACTAGGGAAGGTAGCAGCATCCAAGAAAGCTTCTCAACTGCATGCTCTCCGTGAGTCACCCCGCCTTCGCCACTGCCTGCCTGGGCAGGCCAAGAGCACAGAGGGAATGCCTGAACTTTGTGTGGCCAAACTGGAAATCCAGTTTTAACATACTCTACTGGGGAGATTTGAGTTTCTAAACAAACCACTCACCAGCCAAACTCCCCACCAAATCGGAAAGAATTCTGCTCTGCTGGAAAGCTCACACTTTGACACAGTGTACTTCTGCCTACAGCACACATCAAGTGTGCTTACCAGTCCAATAGCACCAGTAAGAACTGTCAAAGAAGTAACACTCCAACACCTGGACCATTCATTAAGTAAATGCAATCATGCGGCAGCTACTAACTGCATATAACAGCATGTGAAAATGCTGGAGCATCAGCCATGCCCGGGTTTCCTCTAGCAAGCCAATGGACATTTTAAACATTTTTGTTCTAGACATCTGGCTCGGCAACATGGAACTAGGAAGGTAAAATCCATCATCAATTATGAGCAGTGCATATAGAGCGATCTGGTTTTTAGGATGTTGTACTTGCATCATTCTGCTAAGCTAAACCAAGGAGTAGTGGGAAATCAAAACAGTGGCAAAATAGAGAGAGTTAGGGTAGAGGCATGAAGCCTCTCCTTTAGGGGATATAGCCAACACTAACTGCATTTCTGCTCTCTTTGAAAACAGCGACTACAATCCCATTCCTCTTTCTGTCTGTTAGAAGGCAGATTAGTGTAAAACGCAACAGGCTCACTCCACGTTCAGGAGTAAGCCGGACTCCAACCTCCCAGCTGTATCCTATACCAAAGTGGTCTGCGTACAAGTTGCCAAAATTACCATTCTTCTTCACCCTCGGTACTTACGACTTCCAAGCATCATCAGCTATTTCCAAGGGCAGGAACACATCACAAGTCGTAGACTGATGATAGAGTTTTGGATTAAAAAGCTCCAGGTGGGAAAAGAAAAAAAGTCAAGCAATTACGTGTTCAAGCAGAATGACATACAGCCAAGCCAGAGTTCTGGGATGTCAGTTGTCGCTGACTGTAGTACATGAAAATCAAAGGCCAACAACGCTGTGGCCTTACTGAAGAAAAAGCTAAACCTATGGTCAGCTGCGCTGAACATACGATTTCACAAAACATGTTGACTTCACTGCCACCACAACAGAGGCCTCGCTGCTGCCTCCCATCCCTCCCTCTACCCTTTTGTTCTCCTACTCTATTCCTGTGGCTTGCCTTGCACTGACTTGAACGCTTTCCAGCGCACTTTATGAGCCAAGTGAACTCCCTAAGCAGACAGGAAACTAACCCAGAAAAGCAGATTGTTTTCCACCAGGTTAGAGAGTTAAACTGGCTTGCAGAGAGAACTAGCAACCATAAAAGCTGGGACGACGAAACAGGCAGGACAATGTAAATGGGAAGCAGGAGAGGGAATTCGTCCGTCCCCATCTTGAGGCAGTAAGCCGTTGTGCTAGCTCATACGCGTGTGAAACTACACGCTCACTTTGCAAGGATTGAGAAAAACCCCTTTAGTTTTGGAAAAAGCGCTTTACTTGAGAAAAGCACCCAAGACACAGCCAGTCAACTTTTTACTCCCTCTTGCGCCTAGAGGCTCACGACCTCGCTGGGAAAGGCCGCAGCTGACGGGCGTCATTCTTTCCTTCAGCCCAATGTGGAAGCTAAGGGGACTTCAGGGGAGTGTTACTCGGTGATCAGAGAAGGGACAATATTGTGTGGCACTATTCAGATCACGTTTTCAAAGGAAACGGGACAGAGAGTGGGAAGAAGCCCGAGAAGAAGAACAGGAAGAACAGCTACGTTCTTTTCAGAAAAACAGCACCCACTTTGTTGAATAACAGGTAAAGATGACAGTCACAGAATTTTTTGAATTATTATTAATGACTGCTTCAGTGACATTTTCCCCAGAAAAACAGGAAGCAACTCACAAGCACTGGAAAAGCAGTAGATGGGAAAGACACTTCGGGCACCTCAGCAGTCAGGTTCAGTGAATTGGCACTTTGCTGTGTTTCACTCCTGCAAGAAAGAGGATTTTGTGAGTTAGCAGGTGATCTAGTGACAACCACTAAGTCACTTCTTTCCCACTAAGGCAGACAAATTCCCCCTGATGTCTGAGGCAGAACCCCTGCATTTAATCCAAACCCCGAGGTTTACTCTAAAAAGCCACCAGCATAACAGAGACGGTCTTCGACAATCAATCAATCAATCAATCAATCAGGCTTATTTCACTCAAGTGCAGCCTACAGGTTGCCTTGCAGAGTTTGTGCGGATGCCCCACAAGCTCTCTGAGTAGCACAAATCTGCAGCAGAAGGTGAATAGAAGAAAGGATTTCAGCTCCCTATGCCAACAACCCCCAACAGCGAAGATCCTGCATCTGATGCAGACCATAGATGCGATTTCCCTTTAAACGAAAAAACAAACCAACCCAACACAGACCAGAAGTTGACACTAGAGCCAGTTTACCCAGATGCCTCCTGTGGCTATACTCCAACACAGCTAGACTTACTCTCAAGAGCTGCAGTCCCTGTCTAACGTGGCTAAGCTCGCTTGCCTCTCACAGCACAAATTCCAGAATCACAGAATCACAATGAAGAGAAGGGCCTTCCAGAATCACTGGAGGTCACCTGGCCCAACCCCCCTGCTCTAGCACGCTCACCTAGACCCCTGTCTAAGACAGACCCCACTGTCATAAGAAATAACAAAAATGTTTTTACAAATATATTATCTAGAAAAGAGAGCCACGTAGAATCCCCGTCCTTTATTGGATGCGCGGGGGAACATTGCCACCAAAGTAAGGAAAAGGCTGAGGTACTTAATGCCTTCTGTGCCTCAGTCTTTAGTAGCCAAACCAGGTATCTGCAGGGTATTCAGCCCCCTGAGCGGGAAGACGGGGATGGAGAGCACAATAACGCCCCCCATAATCCAGGAGGAAGCAGTTAAGGACCTGTTAAGCCACCTGGACAGCCACAAGTCTATGGGGCCTGATAGGTCCACCCGAGAGTACTGAGGGAGCTGGCGGAGGAGCTTGCCAAGCCACTCTCCATCCTTTATCAGCAGTCGTGGTTCACAGGGGAGGTCTGAGACGACTGGAGGCTTGCCAGTGTGACACCCATCTACAAGAAGAGTCGGAAGGAGCATCCGGGGAACTACAGGCCTATCAGCCTGACCTCGGTGCTGGGGAAGGTTATGGAGAAGTCCATCTTGAGGGTGCTCACAGGGCATGTGCAGGACAACCAGGGGATCAGGCCCAGCCAGCATGGGTTCAGGAAAGGCAGATCCTTCTTGGCCAACCGGATCTCCTTCCATGACCAGGTGACCCGCCTAGTGGATGAGGGAAAGGCTGTGGATGTTGTCTACCTGGACTTTAGTAAAGCCTTTGACAGTGTCTCCCACAGCATTCTCTTAGAGGAGCTGGTGGCTCATGGCTTAGACAGGTGCATTCTTCGCCGGGTAAGAAACTGGCTGGAAGGCCGAGCCCAGAGGGTTGTGGTGAACGAAGATAAATCCAGTTCACAGCCAGTCACAAGTGGTGTTCCCCAAGGCTCAGTTTTGGGGCTAGTCTTGTTTCGTATCTTTATCAACGACCTGGACGAGGGGATCAAGCACACCCTCAGTACGTTTGCAGATGACACCAAGCTGGGCGGGAGCGTTGATGTGCTTGAGGATAGGAAGGCTGTACAGAGGGATCTGGACAGGCAGGATCACGGGCCGAAGCAGTTGCATGGTATTTAACAAGGCCAACTGCCAGGTCTTGCACTTTGGTCATAACAACCCCAAGCAACGCTACAGGCTTGGGGAAGAGCAGCTGGAAAGCTGCCCAGTAGAAAAGGCTGTGGGGGGGCTGGTGGACAGTCAGCTGAACATGAGCCAGCAGTGTGCCCAGGTGGCCAAGAAGGCCAAGAGAATCCTGGCCTGTATCAGAAATGGTGTGGCCAGCAGGAGTAGGGAAGGGATAACGCCCCTGTACTCAGCACTGGTGAGGCCGCACCTCGAATCCTGTGTTCCGTTTTGGGCCCCTCACTACAAGAAGGACGTTTAGGTGCTGGAGCGTGTCCAGAGAAGGGCAACGAAGCTGGTGAAGGTTCTAGAGAACAAGTCTTAAGAGGAGTGGCTGCGGGACCTGGGGTTCTTTAGTCTGGAGGAAAGGAGGCTGAGAGGAGAGAGACTTTATCATTCTCTACAACTACCTGAAAGGAGGTTGTAGTGAGGTGGGTGTTGGTCTCTTCTCCCAAGTAACTTGCGATAGCATGAGAGGAAACGGCCTCAAGTTGCGCCAGGGGAGGTTTAGCTTGGATTCAGGAGAAATTCCTTTACTGAAAGAGCAGTCAAGCATTGGAACAGGATCCCCAGGGAAGTGGTGGACTCACCATCCCTGCAGGTGTTCAAAAAACGTGTAGACGTGGCACTCTGGGACATGTTTTAGTGGGCATGGTGGTGATGGGTTGATGGTGGGACTCGATGGCCTTAGAGGACTTTTCCAACCGTAAAAATTCCATGATGCAGAGCATAGATTTGATTTCCCTTTACATGAAAAAACAAACCAACCCAGCACAGATCAGAAGTTGACACTAGAGCCAGTTTACCCAGCTGCCTCCGATGGCTATCCTCTAACACAACTAGACTTACCTTCAAGAGCTGCAGTCCCCGTCTAACGTGGCTAAGGTAGCAACAGTTCCCACATCAGCTCTGAAATTATGCTCTTTTTTACGTTGCGCAATGTAGCTGGACAGACAGGCATAGGTGCTAACTGTCTCAGTATAGAAGACACACGCAGCCTCCCTGACAGAGAGAGACGACAGTTCACAAGACACTGCCAGCGTACCACACCGGTAGGGTGCCCAGCAGCACAAAGTCCAGAATCACAGAATCACAATGAAGGGAAGGGCCTTCCAGAATCACTGGAGGTCATCTGGTCCAACCCCCCTGCTCCAGCAGGGTCACCTAGAGCAGGCAGCCCAGGACCATGTCCAGACGGCTTCCGAGTATCTCACTCTGATACTTTTACAAACAGCAAGCTGAGAAGATGAACTGCCAAAGCATCTGCGACACATGCAACAGGCCCAGGTTTTTGGCGACTCTCTCTCCTACCAATTTAAGTACGTTCTCCACCACACCAGTAAACAATACCACACCAGCGAAGGCTTGTCACCATTCCTTCTCTAAAACTCTCCCCGACAGCTTGCTGGGTAGAAGACACAAAATCAGCAGAGACCTGATTCCGTTCATTTCACTGTCCTGAAAAAGCAAACCCCAGGCAAATCGATGTAGGAAAACAAGGTGATGCAGTACATGAACGAGGAGCTGTCCTCAGCAGAGCAGGACACAGTACTGTGTGCCCAAAGGCACGGGACAGCTGCCAGCCAAGACGGATACAATCATCCGGACTGATGGGCACCAAGGAGGTGCTTCAACTACCACGTTTAGCCATACGCCCCAAACGGGCTTCGGCATTCCCCACAGAATTAAGTCCCTATGTTTCCCATAATTTTACCAAACGTGATTGGGAAGCAACTGTTAGACCTGAAAGACTGACACCACGCTTCTTTCTGTCGGCAGAAGCTCCAGACCTGGAGTCACAGTGTATTAATGAAGAATTCACGCACCTTTGTTTAAGTCAGCAACTCTGCTGTGTGATGGATGCTTCATGCAAAAATCAAGTTACCCCCCCAAAACATGCTGGATTCCTGTAAAGCTGTGCTTTCCCCACTAAACCCAGCCCTCTCCCTGCAATCGCCGCTCTAGGCAGAGAGCGAATTTCCTGCCTCCTCTGTTTGGCAGTTACCCATGTTGAAGCAAGGAAATGGTTTGTGAAGAGCAAGGGGGAGGGGAGCAGCGTATGGCCTTTCAGTGAAGGTGTGCCTTGAATGATTATTAATCAAGTCACCATCACGCCCCTTCTTTCCCAGAGGAGCCCGTCCTGCACTCCCTGGCTCTTACACACCACAGCCTCCTACTGAAATGCTTCTGTCTGGCTAAATAACTCGTCAACCTTGGTTGCTTTCAGAAACATGCCCCAAATTAAAAGCACTATAGATATATATATATATTCAATTTTTTTAAGAACAAAGAACACATCTGTCCCCAAGTTCTAGGGTGTTTATCTCATGGTTGGTTTTAAAGTGAAAAATCTTTGGTTCTCCCTTTGGAGAACCAAGGACTTTGAAACAACACAAGTCTGAGCTGCTTTGACATGGCTCGGTGCACTGCCAACTGCAAACACCTCCATCTCTTTCTTCAGCTCTGATGTTTGCCCACTCTCGTCGCCTTATAATATTCCTCACTTTTACAGTTGGAACATTTTTCACTCCTGCCGGCAGTATCCTTTCTTACACTTGTTTTGGACTTTTACCTTGAGCAAACCATCAACACTTGATAAGGGAACTGACTTTGAGCAACTGGATGTGCGCATGCCAGTGCTGCACATGAGTATAGGGAGCAATTCTCAAAGGCAGTCTCGTGGGTTGTTTTTTTCCTTTTTAAGTTTTTAAAAGCAGTATGTCTGGGGAGAAAAAAAAAACAACAACCTTTGGAAAAAATCCCAAGTCACAGACTATTAACTGCTACTCCCATGCCGGCAGGCAGAGACTCAGCAGCGCTGTCAGGCTGCCTTAATGAAGCAGAGCACGAGCTGGCCAGCAGGCAGTTAGGGGAGAGCACCCACCTGCGGGCAGTGCCCACCCAGGACAAGGCTCCTGCTGGCCTTGGTTCTCCCGTGCCTCATCTCGGGCTCAGAGGGAGTCCTAATCCGGACAGGGGTGGGGTGGCACAACAAGGCCTGTGCTCCTGCACGTGTGTCAGGGCTGAGCAGGATTCATGCAGGTCTCCTCTCTCCCTCCCAAGTATTTTGAAATCCTTGGGATTGGCATACCGGGGTTAATACGTTATGAAACACCGTCTGCTGGTCACCCTGTGCTCCCGAGCCCAGACAGCCTGGAGAGTAGTTTGTTATTTTCAGCCTTCCATGCTCTTTGAATCTTCTCACTGACACTTGCATTCACTACTGCTTTGCTCCTGATCTTGTTTGTCCTTTCAAAATCTATAAATACGTAAAAGACAAAAAAGAAGCTGTTACCCAGAGAACCCCAGGACACAACAAGATTTCCTCTCAAACATGACTTTTCTTCTTTTGTTCTTTTCCCCGTCCAGAAATATCCCATGTAGCTCCGGAACCTCACAAGTGAAAAGTCTCATGGCCGCTTTGCTCCTCAGGTGGAAGCACCTGATGCCCCCCCTGGTACTGCTACCAGCAATCACAGCCTGGTTTGCTTTGCCCCTGCCAGTCCAGGAAAACCCTTCTCTTCCCCCCGCCCCGAAACCTAACTGGCAGCAACGGAGCCACGGCTGCTGTGCCTCTAGGATGTGGGGCAATGTGGGATGGGATACTTCCAAACCAGACCTGACCCACTGCAAGTGTGGGTACGCCAGGTGGGCAGACAAATCCCCTGCAGGGACAACTACAGCTGGCCCTGCACGGAGTGAGCTCGGGCGTGGGGCGTTTCTTGGTCTGCGTTCATCGGCACATGAAAGCAAGTCAGCTCGTTGCAGGACTGAACTGGTGCTGGAAACATTAAACCTTCTGCTCCTGGCACCTGCTAACAGCCCGGCTGCTGCGGCTACAGGGTCACTCAGCCCTGATCCGCTTCGGGATAACAGACGTGTCTTATGGCACCTCGTTTTATGGGAGCTGGAATAGGAAGGAATTAGTGCTGGAGTGCCAGCGGAAACCTCACTGAAAGGATAGCAAAGAGAGCGGTTTTCCATCCCGAGCCCCAGGAAGGGCAGGAGGAGAGCAAAGGCGAGGAGAGAGGGAACCTTCTCCTCCAGAAGGAGCCGACGGACTGGGGAAGTGGCTGGGAAGCAAGCTGCTCCTGGGCAGGAAGGAAAAAGCTCCGTGTGGCACTGTCGCTGGGGTCTGGGATTGGGAAGCAGAGACGGCAAATGCCTGGCAGCAGGGATCGTCTCTATGTCCTACGCTTCAAACCATGTTTGGTCTGTGGGACCCCAAACTACAGCTTCATTTTAGAGGTGCTGCGCTACTGGCAGAGAAAGGGAAGGAGAGGAGCTGAGTTAAGTCACACATGTGAGCGAGACCCAGAATGCTCAGGAAAAATAGTTACTTCTGTCGTTCCACTTAGTTGTAAAAATAGATGCCGTTCGTTAGTAGGAATACAGAAGCAGCTCTTAATGGGCCCCCCTTGCTTATTGACAGATTCCCTCTTTCTGCACCCTCAGCTGGCAATCACTTTGAGCTGCTATCTTTTGTCATTTTGACCAGTGCCTGGCTGCAAGTTGCACCAAGACCAGAGAGGAAACACTTACAAAAGTGGACCATTCAGCACACCGTAAAGCTGACAGTTTCTTCATAACAGGTGTCTGCTGCACTCACGGCCGCACTCTGTAAGCACAGGAAAAGTACTAACTGGCATTAGCTTTTGAAGGAGGCTTTTCAAGGAGTTTTAAACACTGCCAAAAATCAGGTAAGGTTTCACATGGAAAAACAGACCATTAAGGCCTTCACCGTAAGAGGAGAACCCTAGTGTCTTAGCAATCTGGCTCCAAGTTAGCTCTCCTTAACATTTTGCAAGAAAAGAGACAGGCAGAAAGCGAGAAAGAGAGGTGAGAAGATACAGGTCATTTTTGCAAAAATCAGTCATGAAGGTGCTTGAATCCTAGTAACTGGCTTACGCGAGCGTCAACGCAAGAAAACCCTCGCAAAACCACGTCGATGGTATTTGTACAAGTAACAACTGAAGAATCTGTCCTTAAGTGTGTTCAAAACACCCTTGATTCATCACGGGACTTAGCATTTGAAGAAACTCAGGTAAACTGGTTGAAGACTATCAGCATTTACAGTCAACGTTTTCACATATGCCCCTCTTTATTTGTATTCTTCCTTCTTTCATTTGATAGCACTTTCTGTGAGAAAAAATGCCTCTTCAAAGTGCTGGAGTGTGCTGGAGTACACAGTTCATTCACCTGAATTCGGCCCCAGAACCGAGCCCTGGGGAACACCGCTTGTGACCGGCCGCCAGCTGGATTTAACGCCATTCACCACCACTCTCTGAGCTCGGCCATCCAGCCAGTTCTTTACCCAGCAAAGAGTAAACCTGTCTAAGCCACGAGCCACCAGTTTCTCCAGGAGAATGCTGTGGGAGACGCTGTCCAAGGCTTTACTAAAGTCCAGGTAGACAACATCCACAGCCTTTCCCTCATCCGCTAGGCGGGTCACCTGGTCATGGAAGGAGATCAGGTTGGTCAAGCAGGACCTGCCTTTCATGAACCCCTGCTGGCTGGGCCCGATCCCTTGGTTGTCCTGCACATGCCCTGTGAGCACTCTCAAGACCAACCGCTCCATGATCTTCCCCAGTACGGAGGTGAGGCTGACAGACCTGTACTTCCCAGGATCCTCCTTCCGGCCTTTCTTGTAGATGGGCGTCACATTGGCAAGCCTCTAGTCATCTGGGACCTCCTCTGTGAACCACGACTGCTGATAAAGGATGGAGAGTGGCTTGGCAAGCTCCTCCGCCAGCTCCCTCATACTCTTGGGTGCATCCCATCAGGCCCCATCATAGGCTTGTGGGTGTCCAGGTGGCTTAACAGGTCCTTAACCATTTTCTGCTGGATTATGGGCCGGTTATTGTGCTCTCCATCCCCGTCTTCCAGCTCAGGGGGCTGAATACCCTGCGGATACCTGCTCTGGCTATTAAAGACTGAGGCAAAGGCGGCATTAAGAACCTCAGCCTTGTCCTCATCCTTGGTGACAATGTTCCCTGCCATATCCAGTAAGGGATGGAAATTCTCCTTGGCTTTCTGTTGTTAACATATTTGTAAAAACATTTTTTGTTATCCTTTATGACCGTGGCCAGACTGAGTTCTAGCTGGGCTTTTGCCCTTCTAATTTTGTCTCGTTTTGTCTCTAATTTTTGTCTATTTTTGTCTCTTGGGCTCAGGCACCCCCTGCAGCCAGACACCTCCTGGACAGCCACGTGCTTGAGCGGGAGCTCAGCCTGGGTCGCCACATTCCTTCTGGCCACGGTTTTCAGCCGAGTGGAGAACATGGCCGGCCCTCTTCTGGGAGGCCGACGACCACTCGTCAGAGAGCCTCTAGTGCGGGGGGGGACTGTGCCTTGCCCGCACACCTTCCCTGCATGAACTGACGCGCAAACTGACGCGCCACGTCCTGTTTGCCCGCCCTCTTGGCGGCGCTGCGGGTCGCTCGCGCTCCCTGGGGCTGCTCTTGTACGTGAGGGGCTTTGGCCGCTGCCGCTCCTGTGCCCGCCCGCGCGGAGCCAGAGCTGCCGCTCGTTAGGAGCCCGCTCCGCCGGCCTGGGGCGGGGCTGGGGCACCTTCTCTCTCTCCCTGTGCTGCCGCCTTCGCGGTTTGGCCGCTTCAGGAAGGGTCCCCCGGCACAATCCTCCACTCCGGAGCCCTTCGCCTAACGTGGTTAGCCTTAGATTTACTCACGTTCCTTCCTTCAATCCGTCTCTTTCAGACCCTGAGGATTTTTGCCCAGTCCTCCAGATTTATGACGGAACATTTAGTGATTGCTTCATCAAGAAAAAGCTCTTAAAATACGGCATCAACAGCAGGAAAAATTACCACGTCAATTGCTCAGACAGCAGAGTTCACCAAAAACTGTGGCTCTGGTACAGAGACGACCAGGGGAAAAGCTGGGGGGGCGCTGATAGGAGCAAGGCCCGCTTTCCAGAGCAGAGCCGCGAGCAGTCGCCTCCCCCAGCACGGCTGCGCCGAGATGGTTCGGCCACGCGTCAGCAGCAGCACCACGGTCACCCAGCACCCCGCCGCCTGGCCGGGGGCACACACAGCGAGGACAGCAGGGTTCGGGCCCACCTGTCCCTCTGGGGCCACGTCTTTGCAGCTGCCCCACTGCAGCGTTCCCTCATGCGGGGTCAGGGAGGGAGAAACAAATGCTCTCCTACTACTTGAAATTCTATTACTTCATAGTATGTTGCGATTGGCCTAGACTAACAGGTTACAAGCATTGCCTAACTACTCATGAGGAACTATGGATTGGCTTCTGCCTGGAGCTTGTTTTGCCCCCACCAGAAATCAACAACTAAGCTACTTCTGATAAACTATATGAGAACGGATGAAATCGCAGCAAACAAATTTATTGCGCTGACAACCCCGAGAGTAGTCTTCCGTGAGAGGAAGTTCTGACAGGGGATTAAACTACTCAGGTATCTGAGGCCTCAGTTGCACACCGGGCAGGTTCTTGCAATACGATCCATTAAGGTTCTTAGTATTTTATCACGCGCAGATGGGTTTCTCTTTTTAAGCAGCACAGGAGTGTCCCCAGGTCCTCGGGGGAAGGCCTCCTCCCCTGTGCTCTCCTCCAATACCGATCGTCTCTTTCTGCCCCGACGCCCTGTCCTGGTTGTGCTCCTGGGTGTGGTTGATTCCTCCTTTGGTTGGGCAGGTGTTTGCTCATGCGTATCCATTTTTTCTGGTTTCGCATGTGGAACTCTTCTTGTTCTTCGCCTAGGAGGATCAAGGATTTCCACTTTCGCACCTGAACGTATGTCTTCCTGAGTAGAGGCAGATTCTGTGTCTGCCAAGAGATTTTGTGCCCGCTTCCTGGCTTTTTCTTCTGATGAGCAGGACATCTTGGACCCCTGGTGCTTTGTTTCACTTCATGAACACAGAGAGAGAGAGAGAGAGAGAGAGAAATTCATCATGAAGCTTCAAACCAAACCTTGAAGAGCTGTGCAAATTACCTTAGCACTGTAAAATCTTCAGGTTTCAGAACAGAAGAAATTAAGAAAAATTACAAGTTCCTTTACCAACGTACCTACATTCAGTTTGTGACTCATTCTGTGAATTCACTGAATCAAGTACTTAATGCTCTTCCCAGCTATCTAACGCTAGAGAGTAACGTAACAACAGAGCTGTGCTAAACAATAAGGTCTTACTTGTCTTCTGTAGGAAGAGTGCAACTGCTCTACTGCAGGTTTAGAACAAACTGAACAAGTTTGTACCAGGGTATGTTACCACTTGAAATTGAGGCTTACTTTGTTGCCTACATTCTCTCTTTAGCACTAAGCCGTTCCAGCTTTTAAAGTGTCTGGCGAGAAAACTGCTTCCCTACCAGAAACAGGGAGATGCTAATTGAGCACACGCAGAAAATAAAAATTCAGTGTATGAAATACTGCCAGGAACTGTTCAAAGCCACTAAAGTTACAGGAACCTCAGGTGTAATTTGTAGCTACACAATTTTCAGACACAAGCAAGGCGTATGTTCACAGCATCTGCTTAGTAACCCTCAAACTGTAGAAAGGCTTACATAGGCTGGTGAAGGAAGTCTTCATCAGCACACTTTGGGGCCTGCAATGACCGGAGAAAAAAGGCCTAAACTGGCAGCTAGTCAAGCTCACTTCTATTCATGCCAAGCCAGTTCTGTTCACAGACAGAAAGGACTAGAAAAGCCGTTACATTTAAGAACACAGGAGAGGACCAATACCTCGTCAAAATCATAGCTTCCAAACACACGAAAGCCAGCAGCTACATGTTGTGTGAGCCCAAAAATGTATCGATTTTAGAAACCTACCCTTCGCTTGCAGTCCCAAAAGTAGCAGCCTCAGCAGCTTTAAACACCAATTTACCATCCTGAGGAAGGGGGAGACATTCAGCACTTGAGTCTTCCACAAATCCTACAAAAACAAGCAGATGAATGACTTCCCTGTTGCACTTAACATCATGTCCGTTAAAACACTCATGTGATTTTAAAGTGAGCCTTTATGCATTTCAGCTAGGAGAGTGATCTGACAGAATAATGCTGCCAAGGCTTCAAAAGCACAGGAGGTCTGAATTCTTCTTCCCAGTAAAACAAGAAATCCGATGCGTAGTTTCAGGCAAGGAGACAAAATGTCCAGGGACACTCTGTTTACAAACTAAGCTTGACATGTTACTGACCTAACACATCCAAACCTCACAAAACATGCCTCCTTCTTAAAAGCGGGTACTAAGTTTTCTTATTTCTCTTTGGATATTTATCGCATTCCTGCAATGCTCTTTCCTTGCTTGACTCCATTTCCCCTCTCCCACAAGAATACATCTAAGGTCTCTTCTGGTTCTGCTCTCTAATGATTGACCGGTGGTGTTGAAGCCTGGCTGCTTGCTAACCTGTTCTCATCTCAACAGGTTCCGTTTTAGAAACATCCTCCTCTTCTGCCTTGTTTCTACCGCCTGCTTCCTCCAGATCCAGCAATTACCTTGGCAGACAGTAGGCAGGACTGGCATAAGTTTGCCAGCTCAGGCCAAACAAGGGCTATACAGACTGCCTTCTAATGCCTCCAGAGTACTCAAAGTGTACAGAACTGTTTGTACCGTAGCCCAGCAATGGCCAAGTTCCTTTATCAGGTTATTCTTTGAAGGCCATTTGAAAAATTCAGGATCTTAGGTTATCTTAGGGTGAAACACACCAGCTTCTTTTCTTAGTTCTGATGAATCGGGTTGTTCCATCTGGAAAGGTTTATCTTCGACCATTTGACTGTCTTCTTCCTTCTTCGATTCTGGAAAATCAGCAGTTTCTTCAGTGGAAGAATGAGCTGGTGTAGCAGCTATGAAGATGACATCATCTTCAAAATCGCCAGGTGACTTTGCATCATGACACTCCAAAGTAGTTTGGTCTGACCTGGCAGAGAACTTACTATTTTCTTGGCTGACATCCGTTTTCTCCAAACCATCTCCAGGTCTGCTCTCTGAAGAATCTTCCGCTTCAGCACCATCACCCTCAGGATTGCTCGGAGTAAACAGCGTTGGTTTCTCTCTACTTTCAGACCAAGCATCCTCCACCACTCCATGATGATGCTCAGATGAGTCTCCAGACAGCGCTTTAGCATCTTCTGGTAACTTTTTTTTTAAAAAAAAACAAAAAAAAAAGGTTCACAACCAATAACATGCATATGCTTTTTCTCAAAGCAAGACACACACAAAAGAAAAATATGTACCAGTGTTTGTAAGTTTTACAAGCATCACCTTAAGCAAGGCACTACAAGATTAATTCTCATTCTAGCACTATCTTTTAAAGCTGAGGGGAAAAACTAATCACACTTTTGACCGCTTACTGAGTTTCCAGGTCCTTGGAGAATTAAGGTGAAGTGGGTCTTGTAAGTGCTTGCTTACAAGCTGTTGTGAGGCTTGTTCTCAGCACTGTTCACTGGCTTCACTACTGTGCCTTCAAGAGGAGGGAGCTTTGCATAACTAAAAGCATAACCCAAGAGCTCTCTTTTGTTATGCTTGCTTTTTCAAGTTGGATGCACTACTAAAATATCCTAGCGTTCACTGTGCCTGTAGCATGGAGCAAGTAAATTAATCTGGCCATGCTGCATTATTAGTAAGAACTTCGTATCGGAGGGAGAGCCTCTTGTTACAGTTGAGCAGCTCTTTCTAGCAGCCAATAAAAACAAAAACCAGGTATAAAAAAGGTATCGTAAAAATGCCCCTGATTTTGATCGGCAGTTGCATGAGGAGCCGAACCAGGGAATCCGACTGACAGAACAAAAGGAGGAGTAGAAGGGGGCAACGTTCAGATGGACCAACTTCGTTTGACAGCTGTACAAATGCTACCCCTGATGCAAGGCAAGAAACAAAACTGCGCACTTCAGGGCTGGAGAACAGACAACAGTACAGCTCTCTTCACCAGGCGTCTACTGTTACCATAGCTGAAGGAAACGCAGCCTCGCGAAAAGAGAGATTGAAAGTAAATGCAGCTCATGACTCATGTTGCTTTTGAAGAGGGTTAATTCACAAAGCTTAACAAACCCAAACAACTGGCTCAATCTATAGTCCTTTACCTTCCTGCCAGACCAGCCTTTCAAAAGGCCTAGCGGGGAGCTGAACTCGCAGGTTGGAACAATCACAGCTCCTAACACCTCTCGGGTAAAAACCGCCAAGCTCGTTGGCACTTCTTCTGAACACGTTCCTGCAGGCACGTGACATTACAGAAGGTCTAACATGACCTTTTTTGAGCAAATTCAGGTCTGCCATCCCGATGTGCAGTTCCAATTCTCAATATAGGGAGTTTTGGCAAACTTGAAAAAAAATCTAAATCAAATCAGAGTCTGTAAAGCCTTTAACCGTAAAAGTCACTAACTACAGCCCAGCTTACTCCAACAGTCCATCTTGCCTTCGAGTTCTCTTCCCTGACAGACACTCTATGTTTCTTTGCTCGCGGAGATGCAGAGGGAGTTGCTAGGGGTGTGGTGCGAAGGCTGGATCTGAGAATAGACCGAGGAGTAAACCCAGGACAACCGGAAGCAGATGTGGCCAAGACTTTCGCTCTCTATGAAAAGAAATAAAAACATCTACTTGAAAACCAGGCAAACCTTCAAAAGAGTAGACTCCACTCGACAGAAGCATTAGTGTAAAAAATTGTAAACTGCGATTGTACCAGCAGAGAGGACAAAGTTTAGCCTCTGCACTGGTCTTTTTCCAAAGGTAGGAAAACATTAATGATTAAGGAAACGTGCTGTTCATGTTTCTTTTGGCGCTTTTTTAATGTCAACATAAAATGTTATCTTTCAAACTAATTATACGGAAAAAAAAAGGATGTGGCACCTTGTTGTCTGCAGCGCACTAGACTTAATTAAGTGACACTGCTGTAAAAATACCTAGACCTCTTCATCAAGAAGCGTTGAGGTCTTCTTAGCTCAGCTGAAAAAAGACTTGACAGTACTGACAGGGTTTCCCTCTTCAAGACTGCTCCCAACGTACTGCTTCCAAAAGGACTTTATCTGCAATAACCACATGCATACTGAAAATACTCCACAAGTTGAATCCAACAGTGTTGGTGTCAAATCCCTTTGCTGGTTTCATTTTCAACAAAGTTTACAGGCTTTTGGTTTGGCTGTTTTTCACAGGTTCTTTAAAATACTGACCTTAACCGCAGGAGGAATCTCCAGTAACTTCCGCACTGATGCCCCTGAAAATTCCTTCTGTGAGATGGAACTGTGGATATTTGATTTCAGTGGGCTGGAGGCCATGAACAAAGCAGGGGCTCTGCATGGTGACTGAGCGCTACCACCCTGTGCAGCAGAGCATGAAGGAACAGGACGAACCACCAAATCCAGCGGTCTGTTAAGATCCACAATTTAAAAGAGGAGAATAATTAAAAAATGCAAAAAATCATGCTGCGTCCAAGAAATTGGAGATGAAACATAGCAAAAACATACAACAAACAAGAAGTACGGGTGAGCCCTCACACTTCGGGTGATGCATGAGGGCCATGAACAAGTTACAGCCATTTTCTCTTTCTTTGATGATTCCTTTACATTTCATACTTCATTTCCCAAGTCACTGCCTCTGAGGCAAGAGTAGCCCAATTTTAAGCTGCACAAGTGATGTGCTTCTCATGTCAGAAGAAAAATTGTCTACATTTCAATGCTGGGACCACTTCAGATTCTCCACTTAGTTGTGTCCCTGAGTTGGCCTTTTCTTTAGCAGATACAAAACTAAATGCAAACAGAACACTTTGCAAACACTGAGAGTAAAGACACACTCTCTCACACACACACACATACATATATATGAGAAACCACACCTTTTTGAAATAGTCGTTCTGTAGATCTACTATACCTGGAACAGTTTTGTGAACGTTTTGTAAATAGTGTCCCAACAAATGCATCGCGCAACTCTGTGCCAGCGAGAGGATGTGTTACGGCTGGTGGTTCTGTAGCAGTAGGACTAGATTTAAAAGGAAAATGTAAGTGACTTTCAATCCCTTGAAGCCCGTACGTATGAGAACTCAAATTTAGTTGACCGTACCACCTAGAGGAAAATCATCAGACCGCTGCTAGCCTCTTTTCTGCTCTTTACAATTCTGCCTGGGTTTTGGGTAAGAAAAAGGCAGAAACGAGGCAGAAACTGGGCAGGAGGAGGTAAAAGAGTACTATTTGGTCACGCGATCAAGTCTATCAAAATCCATACACCAATAGCTTGGACGGTAATCATAGCTTTACTTTCAGCTATCTTAAATTCTGTAAACACATTTGCCATCATACATATGCAAATATATGTGTTTACAAGATCATCATAGCAGAAGAACTCTCTCCAACTATTACTTATGCTGTATTGTTTCTTCGCTGTTATATATCGTATGAGTAAAACAACGCCAAACAAAGCTTTGTTCAGGCGCACCTTCCCTCCGAAACACTAGCGTCATTCAAAAGGATTTTTCCCTCTCTCTCCCAACACGTAGTTCAAGACTAAACACTGTGAAAAGGCTGCTCACCTAGCATAGTGTGAGAAACTGGTTTGCTGCTCATTTCCCACTCCAGCTTCTCCAATTTTGGATAATACATTACTGATAAAAGTTGCTCTTGTATGCACATTTCCTGTGTTAGCTTGTTTTGTTACTGTTGACAATGGTGTTGGTCTTGCAACTGTAAAACAAGAGGGAAAAAACATCAGCCTCGTGTAATCAAAGCCGTGGTTAGCTGTCCATTATATATCACCCCCTAAAAAGTACCTTGACTTAAGACCGATGAAGGCAAACGGTAAGGCTTGGCCCTCTCCACAGCCAGCTTCCTTTGAACTCTAGGCAGGATCTTGCCATATTGGTCTACCGTGGAATTTCTGGCAACCGCTCGCTCTCTCAAGGGAGGATCACAATCGTTCTGATCCATGAAAAGCGTAAAGCAAAAAGTTAACTGATTGCAAGAAGTTCATCGCACAGAACTCTCTGTGCTCTTTCTAATTAGTGAATAAATTTCCTCCACAGGTCGAGGAAAATACACCCACTGCACACACCAGCAGCAAGTTCTGCCCATCAGCATGCACCAGCTTCGCCTGGTAGTTTTGGCAAAGTGGAACGAAGACTAGAGGAATAACAGAACCCACAACTTCAAAGTAAAACACCTCTGGCACTCTCCAGAACCTTGTTCTGTTACACTTGCTGTCACCTGCAATTCTCAAACGGCTGACAAAACACCAGGCTCTCCCTTGTTTTCCCCCAATATATATGAAGCACCAACACTAAACGTCCGTGTCTAACTGTATCCTCATTCAGACACCACAAACCCAGTTAGGACACATGCAACTAATTCCACATTCTTTGCTTAATTCGAGCCGCAGGCTGGGCTGCCTGTTGGTCTGAGGAACACTCTCACTTTTCCTCCGACATTTCAACTTACGGAAGGCTAATTCTAATCTTTGCTTGCATGCCTCGGCATTACAGTCTCAGTTTACTGAGTTCCAACTAACTGGCTTTGGGCACATCCTCTGCTAATACCCATTGCGCATTTTGTGCAGTTGAGTTTGCCGTCAGGAATGCACGAAGGGGACAGAACAAGTACAACTACGCAATGACGTTTGCAGGGAAACAGCGGAACTAAGGTCAAGCAGCTTTCTGGACTAGGACGACAGGAAGCCGTTCTGACACCCAAAACGCTAAGGTACAATTTCCTAAAATGACAGAAAAGGCGTGAAGCATTTAAATTCTAATGGGTTTAAATTTTAGGCTGTTCAAATACCGTATTATCATGTAGTGGTAATCCTTTACAAGGATAATGCACAGACACGCGACACGCAGTAGCAGCTTAATTCAGCTGGTGTTCTGATACTTCTCTCCGGTGAAATGATCCTTCATAAATTTTTACTTTTTTCTTTTAGGTTCTTTGTTTGTTTGTTTGCTTTTAAACACATTCAAAAGTATCCTTTCCTTCTAGGCATATTCATTACACCCAAAGCAATTTCTACACATTAGAATACATATGGGGTATTCCCACCTTTTTCTGAAAACGGGTTTCAGACAAGGGAAACACACCAAATACTGCTTACGGTGGCCAACAAAACTCCTAACCAAGCTTCCTGACCACAATTCTGAAATTTGTCTTACTAACATGCAAAAGAAATCCCTGCTCAAATGCATCACAGGTCTCTGAATGATTGAGAGGTAGCAAAGGGTATTAAAAACGTTCTTGATTTACCAAGTTATTTCCAAACTGGAGTCATGATCAGAATATCTCATTTGAATGTAAGAGTCTACATCAGGCTTGCAAAGGAAACAGTCTACATGCTAGGCCAGCTTGCCAAGAAATTTATTTTAGCACCACCCTGTGCAGAAGTGTTCTCTGCCCTACCACACTTCCACAAATCTAGTGAAGAATCCAGGAGACAGGAAGATGAGGCCAGCAGGAAGACTGCTCTCCCTGTCCTACTACTTGCTCCACTGGGCAATGACTAGCTAGCTGATCCTTCAGCTTAGTTCCTGCCTGGGGGAAGATGGGCTGTGCACCACATAGGCTCCATCTCTCATGAAACTCTTCAGAGAGAAAGGGAGGTGCACTGCAGATGGGAAGCCTATGACAGAGGGGGGTGAAGTCACTATGGGGGGAGAAAGCAGACAGAAGGTCGTGGGTGTCATAAGACAAAGGTGATTAAGGTGTTGCAGCAACAAGAGGGCCGTCTAAGAGGAGAAAACTGGGCTACTGTAGCTTCCTTGGAAGCAAATGATCCTGTTTAGTGCAGCAAGCTGATGTTTGCAATAGCTCGCATCCGAGTGAGACACCCCCCTCGTCAGCTACTGCACTGGACCTAACGCTTGAGAAAGTGATGGGGATCAAGGTCGTTCTGAGGGAAAGACGCTTTCTGCTGCGCATGACCAGCACGGACTGCACACTTCCTTGTGCCTATCTGTGGCGCAGGATTACAAGACGGGTCTCTAAAGACAGATCTGCTGGGGCTGTTGCCAGTCAGGCTCAAGATGGACGTATTTCCCCCTTGATTCCCTGATGTGCACTCACCTGACTCAAACTGGATGGCTCAACATCAACTAGTCTCGGAGACAGCAAGCCAGCTACAAGACACCTCTTGTAGCTCTCATGAATGGCTTCTCTTATTGCAGGACCCTGTTTCTTTAAAAACTTCAAGGTCTGAAACATCAATCGAGCATTACAGATTAAGACAGCACTATTATTCAGTCACCGAGGTTCTGGGTTAACCACTAAGAGAAATAATAGAAATGTTCAGGTAAACTGTCAGAAAGCTTGCATCAGTAATAAGCTTTAGGTTTGCAATCTGAGTAAGTGGTACTACGTAGAGTCTTAAAGCTGGCAGACAAACCGTTACAGATTCTTTCAAAAAATCCTGTACGACAAACTATCAGCCCTTGCAATGCTTAGTTAAGCATTGTTTAGCTTCTCTGTCAATATACAGGCCTTCCTGTTTCCATGAACGCTGACACAAAATACGTTCTATGTAAGCTAAAACTAACACACAACTTCAAATCACACTTTGGAAGATCCTTTCTATGCTTGTTTGTGCAGAAGCTGATGCATGTTGGAAATATTTAGTCAGCTCAAACTTAATGCAAAGTTCTTTGTCACAATCTGCGCAGTGGCTCCGAACTTATACTTCGGCCAAGTTTGGGAGAAAAAAACATTTCATTTCTTCTCCAACAGTTAAATAATTTTCCACTTTCTCCATTCTGTCCACCTTTTTCAAGTTAACCGGGGATCAAAACCCTAACTCCGGACTATGCAGGCAGTTCCACTGAGGGGTAGTAAAGAAGTAACAGCTTTCCCCGACTTCCACAACATCTTTGTTCTTGCTCCGGGAGCAGCGTTCTATTCCTTTCTAGACATTCAATCCCCGACCGTGCTTCAACAGGAGACAACGGTAGTTTTACAGCCCCAAGAGTGCACCTAAAACGTTACCCTTTGCATAAAACTGGCAGGACACAACTGCAATTATGCGCGTGGGTGGGCAGGACGAGCATAAAATGGTCTCTGACACTCAAAGCCGCGCAATAGAAAACTTAGACAAGGTACGTCTCTTGACATTCTCGGTAAAGACACAGTAAAAGATCACCTCCTTCTGGAAGCCGGTGCAAGTCACATGAACAACTCCGCAGGTCAGCAAGCACGTAACATCTGCAAAAACAAGGAATGTTTGACAACCTCCCATACTCTCACAGCCAGGTTATGACCAGATTACAAGTTTTAAACAGCAGTGTCTGGAAAGACATAACTGAAGACCCATTTTCTTCATCAGATCACTTACAAACCTGTTTTAAAAAACAATTACTGCGTGCAGAAATTTTATCTCTAGTGCTATTGAGGCGCTGTGCTTTGAGCTTCCGTTCAAAGTCATTTCGTTTTATGACCGCCACCACTTCACAGGCTACATGACAAGAGCACCAAAACCCAAAACTCAGCAGACTGTCAGAGACGTTCCACAATATTAAATAACTTGTTAGTACAATGTAATCAGAGTTGGGTTTGGGGGGAGGTTGTGTTGTTTTGGTTTGGTTTTTGACTGACAAACAATGAACAGGAGAACCAATTTCACAACCAAAAGCAGTGAAATACCTACCAAAATTATAGTTCCTTGGATGAAAAAACTGCTCAGGTGGTGGATAAGAAGGACGAGCTCCCCGACTTAGACTCCGCTCATGTACCAGAATATCCAAAAGGAGGTTTGGAGAAGTCATGCTTATCACAGTGTCCAGTGACCACAATCCAAAGTAGGGGCAGTCATGAAGGAATTCTTCTGGCCTTAAAGAAAACAAGTGCATAAGCTAAAGGCCGGCATTCAAATGAAGTTTTTGGAGGGGTATTGAAAACAATGTAAGAAAAACCTACCTTAGTGAATCTGGCATTTGAGCATGATACCAGCGATTAATGTCAAATACAGCCAAATAAGCAGATGGTTTTCCCTGACCACATGTGTTCACTTGCCAAGTGAAGACTGACACACTGGTCTCGGGAGATATTACTGTAAAAGACAAGACATTGTTTCTTATGTGTAGAAAAGATGATCTCTCTGATATTTTCAAAACACCACTTTCTGTTTTGGCTTCATTCTGTTCTATCCCTCATGAAACACAACACTTACTAAGAATAATCAAAAAAATGTCTGGAATAGCAAACACCTCTGTGATAGGTTTCAGTCATACTGCCTCTTTTTCTTGTTCAAATGGTATCAGTTCTAAGCCAAAGCAAACACACAATTATTAGCTAATTAAGTATTCCAGACATTAACAGTTGATCAAGACGTTTAGCTAGACAAATAGTTTAGGGAAAAAAATATGCTAGGGACACGTACATTGCTACTTTCAGAAAGCATACAACTATTTATCATGTACACTCGTATCAATCAGTAGGCATTCACAATTTCCAGATTTGAGTCAACTGCAAGTTTTAAGACTAGCCCCTTTCCAGCATATATTGAAGTAAAGAAAACTGAACACAGTATTCAAGGTGCAGCCTCACCACTGCCGAGTACAGGGGGGTGATCACTTCCCTACTCCTGCTGGCCACACTATTTCTGAGACAGGATGCTGCTGGCCACCTTGGCCACCTGGGCACACTGCCGGCTCATGTTCAGCTGGCTGTCGAACAACACCCCCAGGTCCTTTTCCACCAGGCAGCTTTGCAGCCGCTCTTCCCCAAGCCTGTAGCGTTGCATGGGGGTGTTGTGACCAAAGTGCCCTGGCACTTGGCCTTGTTGAACAATTGACCTCGGCCTATTGGTCCAGCCTGTCCAGATCCCTCTGTACAGCCTTCCTACCCTCAAGCAGATCAACACTCCTGCCCAGCTTGGTGTCTTCTGCAAACTTACTGAGGGTGTGCTCGATCCCCTTCTCCAGGTCAACAATAAAGATATGAAACAAGACGGGCCCCAAAACCGAGCCCTGGGGAGCAGCATTTGTGACTGGCTGACAACTGGATGCAGATGCAGATACAGGTTTGAACAGAAAAAAAAAAGATCAGGTAACATTCCTAAGCAATGGAGGGAATGATCTTGTTGTTCAAAGACGACAGCTGGAGGAATAAAGGGACTGACCAGCATTATACACATGACCCCACCATATATCACTATAGCATTTCAGCAAGCACAAAATAAAACCTATTTTTCCCCTGAAAGAAGTCCCACATCACTTAAGCACACAGTTTTTCTTTTTAAATAAGCCCAACAAGCTAGTCTATGCAGACATTTAAGACCTTCAGCCTGTGGGTACAGAACAGCATTCATTGCTTAGATTCCAAAACCATTTATTGTAGAATAACCAAACACGGACATCAGAACAAACCTTCATTAACGCTATCCTCGCTGTCAACGCATTTGTGAAATTTTTCTACAGTCTGGCAGCTGAGTAATTTAATATTGCTCGTTTGCCCTCTCGAGGGAAAGACTCCACCCATGAGATCTAAGCTGTACCTTTCATCACAGAATTCCAAACCCTGGGGAAAGAATAAAAGAGGAGGAAAAAGGTCATTTTGAGATTAAAACATACAGTATACCTAAATATGAACGAATGTCTCTCTCTGACATAATATGCATATTATACTGTGTATTTCCCTTGAGTTCTTTATTACGGTAAATAGCAGGTACAACTGACATGCAAGAGAATTAAATGTCAAATCGTAATGGGTAAGTTTGGCTCTGAAGGCTTTGCACAGCTCCAAAATGTAGCATTTCCCTAACGTTATTCAGATCGGAAGATGTTTTGCAGAATTCTATGCGGCATCAAGGCTTCTTTACAAACCTAAACGTATATTTACAAAGCGATACCTGAAATAATACAACAGATATGCACGCAAAGCTCTTTGCTCCATGTCTTGATTACAGAACCGATGGAGTTAGAAAAGTCGTGGCACTACAGCAGCTAAAGCTCTGTTGAGAGCTCTTCTCTGCAGGCACACCACTGGAGAGAACATGCACCCCTCTGTCGCAACTATGAGGCCTTCTTACTGGTTCACAATCTTCTTTCAAACCACGTCAGCTCTTACCAGCTCCTCCTCGAAGCTTGTCAGAGACTAACGGGTGAAATATCCCTCAGTTCCTGCACCAAGCACAGCCAAGAGCAAAAGGGGAAAACAGAGAGGACATGGGGTGCAGAGTAAGCAAACTACTTTGAGATACACAGAGACCCCGGCAGGATTGTGTTGAAACTCTGCTGCCACCATCTCCCAAGTAAGCACTAACTGAAATGCTCTCTTTGCAAATACAGCATTTGTTCAACCGGTCTACCGCACAACACATGAATGTGTGTATTGTGGACAAATGGCAGCTCTACAACTAAAAAACCACCCAAAACAAACCACAACAACAAAACACCAAACAAAAAAAAAAACCCAAAAACCCCACGCACCACCTAACATAAAACAACCCCCAAACTGATCAGACCACATTCTACCCAAGTTCCCTAAGCTTTCAGAGCTCTCAAATGAACTGGCATGAAACAACACATTCCCAGATGATCTCATGCGCTACATCTAATTTGCCGAATCTGAGAAAAGGCAAGCTTTCTCTTCATAGTTCCAGGAAATAAATATCAAGGCAGTCTAAACCAAAAATAATTTAAAAACCAAAATTAACTCTTTCATTACTGAGAAGAAAAATAATTCTGAAGCACAGCAGCGTATTTTACATTCTCCACCCTGGGGCAAGCAAATCTAAGGGAAGGAACTCCATTGTATGGAAGATATTAAGCACTGTCTTTATCGACCAGTAAAATATGAAGACACTTTTCAGATGAGATGCACTCAAACTTGGCCTGGCAAGTGGGAACAACTCTTACCTTTGCTGCCACTGAGGTCGGACAAGAAACTTGACTCGGCCAGCCATGTAGGCAGACAGTCATGTAGTACTGACCACTCTGTGACTACAAGGAAGTATTCTGAGACTAAAAGTGCCCGCTGTAGAGCACAGATTCTGCCCTAGTGCGTCTTCGGGAGGTTTTGGCGGGTTGGGAGTTGGTTTTGCTGGGCTTTGGTGCTTTTTTTGGCTGTAGGTGTTGTCCCGTCTTGGTATGTGTAAGTGGCTCATCTGGAAGCTAGCTGAAGAACCTGTCTCTTCTCCCCAGAGGGTCCAGCTGTTTCGTTCTCTCTTCCACTTACCTTGTACGACTGGTTCCTCTTTCAGTCTTCCACGACACTCATCACAGGGAAGCGGAAACAGCGGGGCAGTAAACTGCCTCAAACCCAGAGACTGGTGCCTGACACCTCTCACAAGCCTGTGAACGTGTGGCTGGTTGCATGGTCTGCACTGGCTTAAAAGTCTTACATTAAGTACACCACAGCTTTCTCAGGCCACAAACACAGTAACCCTATTTAATCCCTTTGTGTGCTTTTTTTCAACAGTGTCAACTGGAGTTTCTAGTAGATGCATTTTTAAAGGCTGATGAAACGTTTCAACCCTCTGAGGTAAAGACTGACACGCGTCACACCTTTTGTTCGGGAAAATAAGACGGCCAAGACAAAGAACAGCCAAAGACTTGAAGGTCAAACATTTTAAGATTGAAGGGTTGAGACAGAGCAAAGTAGCCACGAGAGAAATGGATATAGACACCTCCTTTTCTTCCCAAAGAAGCACACAGTACCAGAATTTGTCTGGGCCGCTGCTAAGATTGTAGCCAAAAATAACTTTTAAAAGAGGATAAAACAAGGCGGAGTTCAAAAGTGAAACTGCAGAAAGATCAAAGAAACCTTCTCCTATCAACCTGCCAAAGTGCTTAGATCACTACAAGAGATGCAGCAGAGAACCACAGAGAAAGCCCACGTACAATTAAAAAAACCCAATCAGGGTGCTCTCCTCCTCTAGAGCACGGTATAGTTATGTCATATAAAAAAAACACTGCGCATAAACAAAGACAAAGGGATGACATCCATATCTAGATCATGCTGAATCACTTGAAGATATTTCTACTTTCTCACCATGAGAGAGAATGCATCTTAGAGAAACACCACCTTTTCCAAACACCCAACCCTTACCTAGTCAAAAGCAACGCTTACAAGTGAGGAAGCACCTTTCTGCTATAGAAGGAAAACCAAAAAGATCCAAATGTAAACTCATGCAGAAAATCAAAACGCAGAGTCCCGATAAGAACATGTACCACGCGAGTGTTTAGAAACGAGTACCACGATGCAAGAACCACCCCTATTTCATTCCACACCTATTGAGGACATGCACGAGAAAGTATCAAAATAGGAGGAAAGACTTGCTCTGAAGTGAGATTGCTTTCCCCTCAAAAAGGTTTTGGAAGAGTTCCAAGCATACTACTGAAGACAATTATACATACATTATAAATATTATACACACATTAGACAAATATACATTCTACTGAGTAGAATTATATATACACACAGACAGATGTGGCTTACATCTGTTAGATATCAGAAATATCATGATACCTCATCTATATTTTAAACACACCACCTTTGAAGCCAGTTCTAAAAATTTATGTATGCTCTTCTGACCAAGTCATACCACTCTTTACTGTATGTACATATTTTGCTGGCTTTAAGAGTAGACTGCATAGGTGACCCAGCCAAAAAGTAGAAAGGGTTACCTTTACAGCTACTAAGCTTCAGGATCAACACTTAAGAGACGCTGTAACTACATTTCATTCCAAGTCCAGCTTGCAGAGCTCAAAAGAAAAACAAGAATATAAAAACGAAGATCAGAAAAGGACATGAGGGGGGGAGAGAGAGAGAGAGAGAGGGGGGCCGTATTTTAAGAAAGGGAGACAGAAGCTTATTCAAGCCTGCGGTTTGGTTAAGCAAAGCTACTCAAAGTCCTGTCTTCTCTTCCTACGTGCTATTAATTTGCTGTTTCAGTCAAGAGTAATTTTACGGGTAAAAGCTGCTGCTTCTTCAGGAATTGAATTTATACGAGCCCTTTACAGACGAATCTAGCTGGAACACACGACACTGCAGTATACAATTGTATGGCTTGTTTTCAAAAAGTATGGCCATAGGCCATGCCCGAGAAGCTCAGCAAACCATTTCTTTTTTTAGAGGTCTCGGAATTGTGATGGTAACTATTAGCCCTGACAACTTAACTGACACGCACTTAGAGAAAATGACTGTTTTCTTCCTCTCACATACATGCACGTCTTACCTCATACATGACTTGTCCTGATGCCAGGCGTTTTCTGTCACCAAATTCTAACTGCAACAGATGTAAACTCACAACATCACCTTCACTGAAAAAGGTAAAAATGAGGAAATTTGATGACAAAGCTGCTTTGTAGTCCTCATTATCATTTTATTAGATCTAGACTGAAGTATTCTTAAGAGTGTGTTCTTGCTGAAAAGAAAAACACCACTTCCCAAAACATCACGATTGGTCACATTTAGCTGCTAAAACATAAAGGAGGACGTTCTGACACTAGCACACCTTGAGGGGCAAATGCTAACCATACAATTTGGAGGCTTTAGCATGTTGTATGGACTAAATAATGTTGGAAATAGTGTGGAAATAGTGGAAATAGAATATCTCTTCACTTCTTCATGGTGAAAAGCTCTCGATCAAAACTGCTTTAAAGTCAAACTGAAGCAGACTGCCGCTCCATGAACACCTGAGCTGGTTAAATAGCTTCCCGGTGCTGGAAGAGAGCGCTCTTTCTCCCCGTCCCTTCCCACCAAAGTTCCAGTCCCTCTCTTGCATACACTGCACCCTTCCACATACTGATTTGATTCATTAGCCCAGCAGGCAACCGGTGACTTTTCTGCTGACCAGTGATCGTTCTCTGCCAGCTGAGCCGAACCGGCTCGTGAAGGCTCCAAAGACTGCTAGAGTTGCCGCAAGGGAATCGGCAATACTGTCACCTCCCTCCTTTAGGGGCAGCAGGCTGTTATATCGGCACGTTTACTGGGCTAGATCTGCAGCCTCAACTACTTTTAACAGTAATTTAATACCGTGGTGCGAATATCAAACAAGCCATGAAGCAGTCGCCAAGAAACAAAGGAAATCATTTAAGAACGCAAGCACAAAAAGACAGCTGCTGTTGCTTTGCCTTCTTTTCAGGAGGTAGGAACTACTAGGTCCCTCTTCACATCCGTTAAAGCCTGTCAAAATTGCCTTGTAAGCGTAACACCTTCCCTACCTCAGACAACCTCCCACACAGCTACATAAACAAAAGCAATACACATGTACCAACTGTATGTCAACAAATATATTTTTAAAAAAAAGTCAGTGGCTTCCAGTAAGTTTCAATTCACCTTTCTTGTGTAGACTGAACAGCCCACAAGTAGCAACACTTGCGAGGATCATTCTCAGGCTCTTGAAAAGTGACAGCATAGACAGGAATCCTTCCTCCTTCAAGCTGAGAGTGGTGCCTACAGGGTTCAAGAAAAAAGAAGAAAGGTCAGCCCGCTGGCACAAACTGCAGAAGGGCAGAAGCATCTTCTGAGAAAAGAGCACCTTACATGCTTATCCTCAAAGCACAAAAGGTCATACTTCCGGCTCAGACAAGTGAGTCAAGGAAGCCACTACGTTTTATGCAACAGTCAGGAGGTGAGGAAACTACTGTCCATCAAATGCAATAACCTGGGCTAACATCCTACTCTGCCTGAGAACAAGGAACACAAATGACTACTTCAGCTGCCACGCAGAAGATTGGTCCTGCTCTTGTAGCCTACTTCAATATTGAACTTAAAAAGCAGCATAGCTCCTGAACAAAGCTAAAATGGCACCAAGCAGAAGAAGTTCCTCACTTCTTCACCTGGACGACGTAAACCATTTTCTCTTCCAGGCTTCTGAACCGTATCTGCACCTTCACAATCCATTCTTGCCCCCCTAACTATTCCTCCACCGTCTTTTTACGCATCCAATAGTTTCTGGTCAGTCACTGCAGATGTGCTTAAGGGAATCCCTATCTGAATTTGGTCAAGTATTTCAAGTGCGATTGCTCTGTGGCAGAGTTAAAAACTTCTCGTTTGTATTGCTTATAGATTTATGCGTCCCTTATGCTCATCTACAAGTCTTCCAAGTAAACTTTCATTCACATGCATCATTGCCTTGGAAGGGGTCAATCCCCTACGTCAGTCAAGGCTGAAATGCAGGAAAGAATCTGCCTTCTGGCACAGATCAGCTACTGGTTTTTCATGTCTCACTAGTTTCACCCTGGACACTTTAGAGAATATTATCACCAAAAGCGCATTCTTAACATACTTAAGCCTTTCCATGTATGCCCCAATGGCAGCAACTGGTGCTGCAACATAATTTCTAAAATCTCTTTCATCAAAATACACACATTTCCTGGTTTCACTGAATTCTACCGAGAGGACACACTGTCTTACAGAACTCAGCTCTATCGCACCCTAACTGCTTGACGTCACCCCAAAGGAGCATGCTTTCCACGATTCCTCAATCCACAGGCACAAGAAGGAAAACAATGCTAGTCCATGGGGGAGAAGGCGGTCCACTTAATCCATGTAGGACTTAGCAGTTGTCTCAGAAGAGGATTTCCAAACATTCCAAGGTTATAATCAAAATTCCAGTCCCTGAAAAAGGTCTCTCTCCTAAATTAACATACTTCCTTCAGCAAGAAAATTGAGACCCCTCCCCATCCTGGCATGGTCAAGGGTACAGGCCTACTTACTCCCGCTGCAACGTTTTCATACTCCATAGTGACAGGTAGCCATCTGAAAAACCCACAACGAGCTGATTGCTTCTGCTTATGTAGCACAGGGTTGATATTGCTGCTCCTGAAGGATTTTGTAATTGGAAACAGAGATGTCTTCCTTCTCTGGTCACAGTTTCTCTTCTTTGTGGAACTTCAGCAGGGATTCTAGTGACGACTTCTAGATATACACACACAAAACCACACAATAAATGAATGCGGTATGCCATTTTAAACACTGACGTGACAACAGGTATAATCTACTTCTACCGTCCCAGGCAAAACACCCGTTTATGCAACACTTCTCTTGCTATTTCCATGCTGGATGCGTTCAAAGAACATTAAGAACTCTCTGACGCGATGGGTATTCTCACTCGTATTTCAAAACCTGGTAAAAGTGTGACCTTCATAGACAAATTCTTCTTGCGCTCTGTAAATCAGAGGAGTCTGGGCCTCATGACGAAGCTATCTATCTGAAGTGACATCTACTCCTGAAGCCGCTGCTGTAGTAGCCGAAGCAGCGTATGCAATCGGAGTACACAAATCAGAGATTTCATTCATCCAAATGCGTGGTTTTTCATACGTCAGATGTATTTTAAAAAACGAGCCCCAATTTTGCCCCAAGTCAATTTGCAGAAGCACAAGAACATTCCGGAGAAATAGGGCACCTCTGACACAACTCCCTATCAGGCAGCTGCACCGACTCAGATGCTACAATTCCTACACCTCACTGGCAAGAATCATAGCGACATAGGGGTCGGGGTGGGAGGGAGGCATTTAGAGCACTGGGAGGAATATTAAGCCGCTCCCGTTCTTAATCAGTTGAGGACTATACGGTGTCAAACCACCATCTGCAATCAGCAGTCGTAAATGTCTGCACACTAGTATCTTCAAAGTGGGACGTGTATTGTTTATTTAAAAGACACACCTTTCCTTCCTTTCAAATTCGAGTTTAAAACCTGCAAGCTTACCCAATGCTTCTGTTTCATTCTGACGGCAAGACAAAACATCCAAGCAAAGGTCAACCAGAAGTAGATGACCAGCATCTGTAGCCACTGCTGCCACTCCAAAGAGCCATCGCAGACTCCGATGTAGGTGCCCAGTGCTCACGCTGGGTCCTCCGTCATTAGTTATGGGTTCTACAGCAGTTACCTACAGGAAAACTACAAGTTGCTATTCAAGCTGTTTGACAAGCTGAAGAGAAATCATTCAGAAGTGAAGCCAGAATTAGCACATCAGAAACAAGACAATAAATACAGGATCGTCGGACTCGGAAGCAAAGCCTTGTTTCCAATTACATCAAGGTGGGGCGGGGGGGGAACAGAAGGCCCTCTACAAAAACCTGTTCCTGCCTTCCACTTACTAGAGTTCCTACAGTTACCTAACTGAATTAACTTCACCTTAAAGTTGGGAATTCTATTCCTAGAGCTTACCAATTTCCACCTCCTCCGTAGAAATAATTAACTCTAAGAAAGCACAGAAAATCAGTTCTATGCAAGAAACTTTATCATATTTAAGGGACTTAAGTAAGAAAAAGAAAACTAAATCTAGTTCTCCCACTGCCCACAGCCCATCAGCACTGCCATACAGCCGGTGTCACCTTTGCCAAACAGGCATTAGGATAAGCCATGGCTGTCAGTCAGACGAGGCGGCGGGCACCCGCACTACAGCTATACAACAAAAGAACTAGCGTTCAGCCTTCTTACAAGATGCAACACAACGGAAAAAGCTTTACGTCAACAACAAAGTTTCACATGAAAAGAACACAAAGAAGTGAGCATCACAAGGTAGGCCATGTTTTTATATCTTTCTTTTTACCCCCAGAGGTGGGGAAAAATATCCAAAGCCCTAAGCCCCAAAGCTTTCTCCTTTCCCGTATCAAGCGCTTACTATGACTACACGGCCTGGCAATCTGCCACAGAATTTACCTTTCATCTTGGTCACAAGAATTCTAATCTTAGCAGTACCTATTAGTAGTTCAGGCACCTTTAATTTGTTGCAGGTTTCCAATCTGTCAGGTGACTCACTAAAGGCTCTTTTTGCCTGTCCTAAGTCAACATAAAAACCTGCTGTGCTCTGAAGCCACCTGCTTGCTAGTCTGAGATTTGCAGGAATGTGCCCAAGCCATCTACTGCACAACTGCGGAACTTGGACATATTTTAAAGGCAGTGTTTCTGACAGAAATCAAGCATGTAGGAAACATATGTTACAGACAGTTTGAAGAGTGGGGTGGGGTTTTTTGTTCTTCTCTCTGGCCAAAAAAAGGTATTTTTCAATGCCTTTTTGTGCAAGTGGAGAGTTAGGTAACTATGTGCTCTACAATAAAACCAGAAAACTTGCTTCACTATCAGTAAACTCAAACGATAATGGTACCGTTAAGTCCAGGATTTTACATCAAGGCTGTCTTGACGGGGTACTCGGAAGTGACAGCGTCTTAAGGCAATATAGAAAAAATTCCTCCTACAAAGAGACGCTCCACAGCTTTCCCTGCAACATGACTATGCAGCACCTAACCACTTAAAAGCTTCGTTTCTCCGACTAAAAAGTACGCACCCTTCCTGGAAGAGCAACTGCTTTAACCACTTTTGATATTCCAAAGTCGTACAGGCAGAGAACGCTTCCCTCGGCTTCTTCCAACCCAACCAGTAGTCCAGTTCTCTTCTGCCAGGAAAACTCCTTTACCACACGAACAATGGGAGGCTGTTCATTCACGCCGCCAAAACGATGTGCCGAGAGCCGCTCTCCTGTCACAGAGTTCACGACCTCAAGTTGAGGACCACACGCCAGCCATGCTAGGCGCTTTCTCCCTGTAAGAGAAAAGCAAGCTGACTACGGCCCATCTCCAAGAGAAGGTTGAAAACAACTGAAAAATCACAGTCACTGCCCCTTTCCTTCAAGAAAAGTACCTAACAGAGGAAGACTGACTTACCTCACTTGGGTCAATTATTTAAAGTCGCCTACTGAAATCCTCAGGCAACGCATCTTAGAATTAACAACCTTCTTATTTTGCATTTGTACTTGCCATTCCTGCACTGAAGAATTCTGATCATTTGCGATAAAGATTACAATATATTGATCTACAGTCTTTATACCATGTTTGGCTTGTTTTTGCTAGAAATCACCTGAATACATACGGGAATACAACTCTTGGAGCATACTTCTGACGCAACAAATCTAAACCAATCCATTTCTAGTTTCTGAGTTTTACTTGACACATGCCTACTTTGGGCAGGGGTTTGGACTTCAGCAAGAAACTATCTTAAAATGGGCACTGTTTGAGCAAACTTAGGCTTTTACACGTGCCGATCACAGAAAGAATGTAGCACACTTTGTTTCACTGAGCTACTTCAAGCTCCAAGGAAGTCTTAAGTCAATTACTGCATTTACAGTCCGGTAGATGGACTCTACCTGGGCTTAACAGAAGCCTAGACATCCAGATGGGCACTCAGCTCTATCCAGTTTCAGATCACCCAGAAACTCAACTACCTAATCTGCTCAGCCACTTCCAGCAGCTCTCACTGGCTCCTCATCTGCACCCCATTAAGTACTTGGGAGATATGGGGCTGCGGCGCTGAACAGGGTTATCCTCTTCGTTCTGTTTTCATTCAGACTAGAAAAGAAAAATGGGGGGGGTTGCCTCTGCAACACTGCAGAAGAACTATTTCTGCATGTGACGTTGGATGGTCTTAGAGCTTGAGCTGGTACAAATAAATACGGACCAAAGCAACACTATTACTTTTTTGAAAACTGCCTTTTGTTTAATGAAAAATGGAGGAGGGCCCACTGACTGAGCATAGTAACTAAGTGAATTATTTTAATGGCACAAGACCGGTGCAAGCTGTTGTAATGTCAAAGTTTAACTATTTGCTTTTGTTAATTGAACACCTAATGCTAGTGTTTTACTATTAGCATTTTTAATCGTTAAAACATCCTTTTTGTTCTCCCAAAACCTGATGCGTCTTAACAGCACCAACCTGACACAGCTGATACCGTGACCCTACGCGTCAGGTAACCTCCAGGCAGTGACAACTTTATACCTAAAAACTAAAGGAAAATGCTCACCTCCAGAAAACTTCCCGCACAGCACAGAACCTGGGGTTATTCCGTCTTCCGCAAGGGCCTGGATAGTCCCCTCGGGAAACTGCAGCAGACTGCTCGTTACCTGAGCCGTTAGGTCTCCCATTCTTCACTGGAAATAAAGGCAAAAATGTAAAACCAGACTCATGTCAGCCATAAATATTTCCGAGATTGACAGAAGTTTCATCAGTACGCTCTGAAAAATCTCCTACACATCGCCTGTAGCTCTTTTCCTTAAAAAAATGGCACTCAGGACAGCTTTTGATCCCACAGCAGAGCAAAAGGAGAACCCGTTGCTTTCCCGATGCCTGTGAGATCACCAGCAAAAGGCGTCACAGAGGTACTGACAAGGTAAGTAACAGGAAAAAACACAGTACACCGAGTTCAAGTCTACTCACATAGGCTAGTAAGACGGGGCCTGAGAAAAATCGTATCTTAAAAAGCTTCTCAGTAACAGGTATAAGTTTCCATTTGTCCTTTCCCTTGGTTTTATACCATATCATTTATTGTCAGTTGTCTTCTAGTAGATTTCATGCATCATTTATGTCTTGTTCACTTTTGCATGTTTATTCTGAACATTAAGGAATACTAAGTTCTTAACTACCTTCACTCTCAAATTCTTCCAGAAAATGTACTGTTGATATTTTCACATTACGAGCAATACAGACTTTCAGAGCTCATCAGTTAGAAAGTAGTTTTCCGTACTCTGACAACGTAAACATAACGCAGCACTTCGAGGCACTGATTTTTTCCCTGGGCTTGAATCCTTGTATTGCTTATTCCAGTCCCTTCCTTCCTATCGCCTGTCCTTCCCGGCAGGAATTAACAAAAATTTCCTTTATTTTTTTGGGGGGAAAACTTAAAAGCTGAAGCGTTTGACACGATTACATAGGAGGCCAAATAAGAGATACTCCATAGACGTGCGAATACAAACGGCTTGAAGTATCCATGTTTTGCAAGTTCTGTGCGTTACTGAAAAAGCCCCCGGAAGACAAGACAGTTTAATTATCTTGCTCAAACAGCACTGCTTTCTTCATGAAGTCTCAAAAGGCAGGCAGTACGCGTCGTTCACTGTTCCCGGCTGTTACACACGCGGAGCAACTCAGGCGTCAAACAGAACCCTTACTCTGTACTACGAAGCACTACAGCCAGCCACCTAAATGTGCACACAAAGCCTTGCTGCATTAACTGCAGCACACGTGTTCTCCTGCAACTACAGTTTTAGGATTGTTTCTTCCAGCGTGCACTAGTAACCTATTTTCCTTACAGCACTGGGGGTTACGGCTAGTTTTGAAGACTACACTCTGGCAGCAACACAAAGCTAGGAAAGGGAAATGTTTATAAACCAATACCGTTTCTATGAGTTGTTACTTCTGCGAAGCAAGGTCATGCTCTGAAACCTGGGCACTGGAATCTACTCGATTGCAAGTCACAAGCACTCTACTTGTGAGCATGTTCCAGCATCTTCTGCCAGCATGAAAACAACGAGCGCGTGAAACACAGCAAGTGTCAAGTCAGGGTACGCCAGGGTCCCGCATGAGGCACAAGTCAACGTTTTGAAAGAAATGTTGCCGATGGCAAAGCCAGCATTGCGGGACGCTGCTGCAGCCAGCCAGCCGGACCACTTTGCCAGAATTTGCCCGAATATTCAGGTGGTCAGTCCTCCTTTAAGGGAGAACCCTGGCTATGACAACATACATTAAGGAGTTTTAAACAACAGCACAAAATTCCCAAAAGAGCATAGATGACTGTAGTGAATAAAAAAGAAATCTTTCCTGTAAATAAGCACCAAGGTGTCTGAAAAACAAGTCTGTGTGGTGAGTACTCCACGAGTACTCACCCAATGGAGATTCGGATTTGATGGGTGGACTGCTGGGCGGATGAGGAATTGTTTGGATGGTCGCATCCAGAGGGTAGTGGTCCAAGCACTCCACGACTACTAATACAACATATCATAGTAGTAGCAAGGTGGTTTTCAGAAAAAGAGTGAACAAGGATCTTCCACTAGGGAAGGTAGCAGCATCCAAGAAAGCTTCTCAACTGCATGCTCTCCGTGAGTCACCCCGCCTTCGCCACTGCCTGCCTGGGCAGGCCAAGAGCACAGAGGGAATGCCTGAACTTTGTGTGGCCAAACTGGAAATCCAGTTTTAACATACTCTACTGGGGAGATTTGAGTTTCTAAACAAACCACTCACCAGCCAAACTCCCCACCAAATCGGAAAGAATTCTGCTCTGCTGGAAAGCTCACACTTTGACACAGTGTACTTCTGTCTACAGCACACATCAAGTGTGCTTACCAGTCCAATAGCACCAGTAAGAACTGTCAAAGAAGTAACACTCCAACACCTGGACCATTCATTAAGTAAATGCAATCATGCGGCAGCTACTAACTGCATATAACAGCATGTGAAAATGCTGGAGCATCAGCCATGCCCGGGTTTCCTCTAGCAAGCCAATGGACATTTTAAACATTTTTGTTCTAGACATCTGGCTCGGCAACATGGAACTAGGAAGGTAAAATCCATCATCAATTATGAGCAGTGCATATAGAGCGATCTGGTTTTTAGGATGTTGTACTTGCATCATTCTGCTAAGCTAAACCAAGGAGTAGTGGGAAATCAAAACAGTGGCAAAATAGAGAGAGTTAGGGTAGAGGCATGAAGCCTCTCCTTTAGGGGATATAGCCAACACTAACTGCATTTCTGCTCTCTTTGAAAACAGTGACTACAATCCCATTCCTCTTTCTGTCTGTTAGAAGGCAGATTAGTGTAAAACGCAACAGGCTCACTCCACGTTCAGGAGTAAGCCGGAATCCAACCTCCCAGCTGTATCCTATACCAAAGTGGTCTGCGTACAAGTTGCCAAAATTACCATTCTTCTTCACCCTCGGTACTTACGACTTCCAAGCATCATCAGCTATTTCCAAGGGAAGGAACACATCACAAGTCGTAGACTGATGATAGAGTTTTGGATTAAAAAGCTCCAGGTGGGAAAAGAAAAAAAGTCAAGCAATTACGTGTTCAAGCAGAATGACATACAGCCAAGCCAGAGTTCTGGGATGTCAGTTGTCGCTGACTGTAGTACATGAAAATCAAAGGCCAACAACGCTGTGGCCTTACTGAAGAAAAAGCTAAACCTATGGTCAGCTGCGCTGAACATACGATTTCACAAAACATGTTGACTTCACTGCCACCACAACAGAGGCCTCGCTGCTGCCTCCCATCCCTCCCTCTACCCTTTTGTTCTCCTACTCTATTCCTGTGGCTTGCCTTGCACTGACTTGAACGCTTTCCAGCGCACTTTATGAGCCAAGTGAACTCCCTAAGCAGACAGGAAACTAACCCAGAAAAGCAGATTGTTTTCCACCAGGTTAGAGAGTTAAACTGGCTTGCAGAGAGAACTAGCAACCATAAAAGCTGGGACGACGAAACAGGCAGGACAATGTAAATGGGAAGCAGGAGAGGGAATTCGTCCGTCCCCATCTTGAGGCAGTAAGCCGTTGTGCTAGCTCATACACGTGTGAAACTACACGCTCACTTTGCAAGGATTGAGAAAAACCCCTTTAGTTTTGGAAAAAGCGCTTTACTTGAGAAAAGCACCCAAGACACAGCCAGTCAACTTTTTACTCCCTCTTGCGCCTAGAGGCTCACGACCTCGCTGGGAAAGGCCGCAGCTGACGGGCGTCATTCTTTCCTTCAGCCCAATGTGGAAGCTAAGGGGACTTCAGGGGAGTGTTACTCGGTGATCAGAGAAGGGACAATATTGTGTGGCACTATTCAGATCACGTTTTCAAAGGAAACGGGACAGAGAGTGGGAAGAAGCCCGAGAAGAAGAACAGGAAGAACAGCTACGTTCTTTTCAGAAAAACAGCACCCACTTTGTTGAATAACAGGTAAAGATGACAGTCACAGAATTTTTTGAATTATTATTAATGACTGCTTCAGTGACATTTTCCCCAGAAAAACAGGAAGCAACTCACAAGCACTGGAAAAGCAGTAGATGGGAAAGACACTTCGGGCACCTCAGCAGTCAGGTTCAGTGAATTGGCACTTTGCTGTGTTTCACTCCTGCAAGAAAGAGGATTTTGTGAGTTAGCAGGTGATCTAGTGACAACCACTAAGTCACTTCTTTCCCACTAAGGCAGACAAATTCCCCCTGATGTCTGAGGCAGAACCCCTGCATTTAATCCAAACCCCGAGGTTTACTCTAAAAAGCCACCAGCATAACAGAGACGGTCTTCGACAATCAATCAATCAATCAATCAATCAGGCTTATTTCACTCAAGTGCAGCCTACAGGTTGCCTTGCAGAGTTTGTGCGGATGCCCCACAAGCTCTCTGAGTAGCACAAATCTGCAGCAGAAGGTGAATAGAAGAAAGGATTTCAGCTCCCTATGCCAACAACCCCCAACAGCGAAGATCCTGCATCTGATGCAGACCATAGATGCGATTTCCCTTTAAACGAAAAAACAAACCAACCCAACACAGACCAGAAGTTGACACTAGAGCCAGTTTACCCAGATGCCTCCTGTGGCTATACTCCAACACAGCTAGACTTACTCTCAAGAGCTGCAGTCCCTGTCTAACGTGGCTAAGCTCGCTTGCCTCTCACAGCACAAATTCCAGAATCACAGAATCACAATGAAGAGAAGGGCCTTCCAGAATCACTGGAGGTCACCTGGCCCAACCCCCCTGCTCTAGCACGCTCACCTAGACCCCTGTCTAAGACAGACCCCACTGTCATAAGAAATAACAAAAATGTTTTTACAAATATATTATCTAGAAAAGAGAGCCACGTAGAATCCCCGTCCTTTATTGGATGCGCGGGGGAACATTGCCACCAAAGTAAGGAAAAGGCTGAGGTACTTAATGCCTTCTGTGCCTCAGTCTTTAGTAGCCAAACCAGGT